>NW_027361859.1:6812500-7412500 GCF_039654945.1 Dendrobates tinctorius
AGGCCTGTCTGGTTTGTATCTGAATTCCCTGTACGTTCAGATTCGGTGGCAGGACATACAGCTCCTGTCCACCCAGGACTCTGACGTCCCTTTTCTCCCTATAGCGCTTCGCTCTGGGGTCTGCTATATGCAGTATTTTAGCTTTCCCAGAGCCTCTCTGTCTGTGCTCACGTCCTTTTCCTCTTATCAGATCAGCTGCCCCTCACCGGCTCCTTACAGATCAGCTCCCTGTCTCTGAACTGACTGGACCTTCCAGAAAGCTCTTTTTTACCTCCCGTTTTAGGCCTGTTTCACACATCCGTTTTTCAGCTCAGACGAAATCCGCTAAAACGGATCTGTAGGCGGATTGAAAGAAACGGGTGGCACCGGACCGTTGTGTTGACGGATCCGTGTAAGGTTGAATTTTAGAGGAACCCGTGCCTGGAAAAAGGAGAGAGAGAGAGAGAGAGAGAGAGAGATAAACGGGATTTAGGGTTAAATTTCCGGCAGAGTCAATTCTTCCGGGCAAATGCGGATCCGGCCAGCAAAAAAACGTTTGTGTCCGTCCAGTCATGTCAGCGGACGCCAAAATTTTGGTGGATCCGTGAAAAAACGGATCCTACGGATAACCATCTGTCAAGATCCGCCGATAATGCAAGTCAATGGTAAGAAAAATGGATCCGCCAAGAAAAATGACGGATTCGTTTTTTTTGCTAAACGGCGGATTTTGACTGATGGTGACAGACGGATGTGTGAAAGAGGCCTTAACTGTCTTGTAATTTTCTCACAGCTGCTCTCGTTTCCATGACAACTCCCTCAGCTGACTTCTAGCTGACTCACCAACCCCCTCTGCTGGCCAGAATTTATAAGGCAGCTCCCTTTTCTGACCTGCAGCAGGAATTGTGATTTAATCTCTGTTACCTGGCATGGGGGTCCCTTTCTGCCTCCAAGCATGATTTTACCCATTAGAGGGAGGTAATGTCACTGTGACAACCAGACTCTGGGGTGTCACAGATACAGGAGCAGCACCAGAAGCAGATTGACTTGATTGCAGAGGCGGTTTGTGGAAGGCCAGCAGCCCCTACCCGAAGTCATGTGAGGACATGTAAGACGAATAATGCAGAAAATGACCCTGGATGATAATGTGGAGACGTTTTTGATTGTGTTCGAGCGGGTAGCAGAGCGTGAGAAGCTACCACCAGAGCAGTGGGCAGAGCTGCTGGACCCCTATTTGACTGGTGAGCCCCAGAAGGCTTATTCAGGATACGCAAGAATATGTCAAGTTAAAAATGGAAATTTTGGCACATGCGGGAGTGACTGTCAGAGCGCAAAGGGTTCACCATTAGGCATATTATGGTGATAAACCGCCTCGGTCCGAGATGTTTGACCTCCTGCATCTGGTGCAAAAATGACTGCAGCCAGAATCCTCCAGATAATCAAGCGGATGGTCATGGACAGATTTAAGCACTCCCTTCCTAGGCCGTTGCAAACCTGGGTTGCCCAGGGAGATCCCCGAAATGTGGATGAACTAGTGGAATGGTTCCTGGTGGTTGAGAGGTCCCTAAGGAAACCAGAGGGTGGTGCATCCCCATACTGGGGTACACAGCAGGAACCTGAGCCCCAAAAGAGGGGTAGTAGAGCCATCAATGGGGGGGGGGGGGGGGGGGAGTCCTAGATCCCAAGGAGTTGTTAAGAGGTTGTCAAAGGCCATGGGTTGAGACTTGCTTTGCTGGAGATGTTGCGGTCCAGGACATATAGCAGCCCATTGTCTCTTTTCCACCGAAGAGATGGACTGCAGCCTAGGGAGGCACTGCTCCTACTATGCATATCCCGCCTGCAGTGTGAACTATCTAAAAAACCCCACTTTGCAACAGAGGTTGGAATTAGTGATGAGTGAGTATACTCGTTGCTCGGGTTTTCCCGAGCATGCTCAGGTGATTTCCGAGTATTTTGGCGTGCTCGGAGATTTAGTGTTTGTCTACGCAGCTGCATGATTTACGGCTGCTAGCCACCGAGTACATGTGGGGATTGCCTGTTTGTTAGGGGATTCCACACATGTAATCAGCCTGTCTAGCAGCCGTAAATCATGCAGCTGCGTCGACAAACACTAAATCTCCCGAGCACGCCAAAATACTCGGAGGACACCCGAGCATGCTCAGGAAAACCCGAGCAACGAGTATACTCACTCATCACTACTGTATTTGGAATGGATTATATAGATCCCAAGTTTTTTTTTTATTTTTTTTTTTCTATAAAAGCATGGAATGAGACAAGATGATGAATATGGAAAATGTGATGGTTCCAGAGCAGACATGGTACATGTCCAAAGCTACGTAAACATTGGATAGATGCGAGATAGTTGACGATTTTGGCCAGGAAACGTATGAATTATTGGATTAAGGCTAAAACCCCCTAGAATATGTTGGGTTGATTTAATTAATAGAATTGCTACAAGTGAGGAGATCATTTACGATTCTAAAGGAAAACTATATTTAAAAATAATTGGATAAAGCAATATCACTATAGAAATGGTAGAATGTGAGAGGACGCGAGGTTGTGGGAGAGATGATATATTTGTTTGTTTTATTTCTTTAAGGATATGTGATTTATTATATGTTCAGGACAGCATTTATGTTAATTCTGTTTTATGGTTGTATTTTATAAAGTGAAAATAAATTTAAAAAATATATACACAAGGCAATGGAGGATGGATGGAGATCTGCCCTCTTCAGCAATAAATCCAGATTTGGTCTTGGACACAACAATAACCATAGATTGGTCTGGGGACCACATGGGCAACTCGAGGAAGAGGCCTTCATAAGGAAACACTAAAATGGTCCTCTCTGCTGAGTTCCCTTAAAACCTGTGTGCAGATGTAGCTAGAAAACTGATGAATTCGAAAGGCGGTCACCAAATATTTAGGGTGTGTGCACGCTGCGGATTCTGCTGCGGTGTACAGCACCATAATATCCTATGGATATCAAAAACCACAGTGCAGACGGTGCGGAATTTTCCGCACGGATTTGCTGCGGTTTCTAAACCGCATAAAGAATTGACATGTCAATTCTTTCTGCGGATTCCGCTGCGGTTTACCTTCTCCTTCATTGTAGAGATGAAAAACCGCAGGGCAAAACCACAGGCTAATCCGCAGGTAAAACCGCAGAACTTTTTACCTGCAGATTTACCTGCGGATTTTAAAAAATCCGCGCAGCCAAATCCGCACCCCAATTCGCAGCGTGTGCACGTACCCTTATAGGGATGAAATTTCTCTTTTATTCAGTCACTTTGCATTTTGTTAATTGGTAAAAATAGGCTCTTCACTTCTCCGCAGCATTGTTTCCCACCTGACTAAAGCGTGTGCACAATATTGAACTATATCTAGATATTTAATGCCTTGAAACTCCCGAACATTTCCACATTTCTTCACGTTACCCCTACAAACTTCAATGCATTTGTGTTGGTATCACATGAAATCCCAATAAAAGTATTTGTGAAGTGGAAAGGAAATGATACATGGGGTATATATATATTATATAAAAAGTTATAAATCTGAAAATTGCAACATGCATTTGTATTCAGCTCCCTAAGTCAATACTTTGTAGAACCGTTTTCATTGCAATTACTGCTGCAAGTCTTTTGTGATCTCTACCAGCTTTGCACATCTACAAGTGACATTTTGCCCCTTCTTTGCTGCACACACTCTCTTGAATGGAGGCGTCTGTGATCAGAAATGTATTAGTCTTGTCACAGATTCTCAATGGGATTTAGGTCTGGACTGCGACTGAGCCATTCACACACGAGTATAAGGCTGTGTGCACACGATGCAGATTTGCAGCGGTTCCGCAGCGGATTTTACCGCGCAGAAACGTTGCATATCCGCATTGTGAGGTACAGTAGCCTTTAAATCAATGTAAAAAAAAAACCACTGTGCAGACGCTGCAGATTTTTCCGTGGTACAAAATCCGCAGCATGTTGCTTCTTTTGTGCGGTTTTCCATCTCCCCTGTCACCAAATCCGCAGGGGGAAAACCGCACAAAAAGCGCATGAAAAATGGAAGAAATCTGCAGGAAAAATGCAGGTCATTTGACCGGCGGATTTCTTCCATTCTGCTCGGAAAAATCCGCAGGGCTAAAAAGTCCATCTGCACTCAGCCTAAACCATCCATTGTAGCTCTGGCACTACACTCTGCTCCGTACACCCCCGGCTCCGCTCCGTACACCTCGTACACCCCCGGCTCCGCTCCGTACACCTCGTACACACGCGGCTCCGCTCCGTACACCTCGTACACACGCGGCTCCGCTCCGTACACCTCGTACACACGCGGCTCCGCTCCGTACACCTCGTACACACGCGGCTCCGCTCCGTACACCTCGTACACACGCGGCTCCGCTCCGTACACCTCGTACACACGCGGCTCCGCTCCGTACACCTCGTACACACGCGGCTCCGCTCCGTACACCTCGTACACACGCGGCTCCGCTCCGTACACCTCGTACACACGCGGCTCCGCTCCGTACACCTCGTACACACGCGGCTCCGCTCCGTACACCTCGTACACACGCGGCTCCGCTCCGTACACCTCGTACACACGCGGCTCCGCTCCGTACACCTCGTACACACGCGGCTCCGCTCCGTACACCTCGTACACACGCGGCTCCGCTCCGTACACCTCGTACACACGCGGCTCCGCTCCGTACACCTCGTACACACGCGGCTCCGCTCCGTACACCTCGTACACACGCGGCTCCGCTCCGTACACCTCGTACACACGCGGCTCCGCTCCGTACACCTCGTACACACGCGGCTCCGCTCCGTACACCTCGTACACACGCGGCTCCGCTCCGTACACCTCGTACACACGCGGCTCCGCTCCGTACACCTCGTACACACGCGGCTCCGCTCCGTACACCTCGTACACACGCGGCTCCGCTCCGTACACCTCGTACACACGCGGCTCCGCTCCGTACACCTCGTACACACGCGGCTCCGCTCCGTACACCTCGTACACACGCGGCTCCGCTCCGTACACCTCGTACACACGCGGCTCCGCTCCGTACACCTCGTACACACGCGGCTCCGCTCCGTACACCTCGTACACACGCGGCTCCGCTCCGTACACCTCGTACACACGCGGCTCCGCTCCGTACACCTCGTACACACGCGGCTCCGCTCCGTACACCTCGTACACACGCGGCTCCGCTCCGTACACCTCGTACACACGCGGCTCCGCTCCGTACACCTCGTACACACGCGGCTCCGCTCCGTACACCTCGTACACACGCGGCTCCGCTCCGTACACCTCGTACACACGCGGCTCCGCTCCGTACACCTCGTACACACGCGGCTCCGCTCCGTACACCTCGTACACACACGGCTCCGCTCCGTACACCTCGTACACACGCGGCTCCGCTCCGTACACCTCGCACACACACGGCTCCACACACCTCGTACACACGCGGCTCCGTACACCTCGTACACACGCGGCTCTGCTCCGTACACCTCGTACACACGCGGCTCCGCTCCGTGCACCTCGTACACACACGGCTCCGCTCCGTACACCTCGTACACACGCGGCTCCGTACACCTCGTACACACGGCTCTGCTCCGTACACCTCGTACACACGCGGCTCCGCTCCGTACACCTCGTACACACACGGCTCCGCTCCGTACACCTCGTACACACGCGGCTCCGCTCCGTACACCTCGTACACACGCGGCTCCGCTCCGTACACCTCGTACACACGGCTCCGCTCCGTACACCTCGTACACACGCGGCTCCGCTCCGTACACCTCGTACACACACGCGGCTCCGCTCCGTACACCTCGTACACACACGCTCCGCTCCGTACACCTCGTACACACACGGCTCCGCTCCGTACACCTCGTACACACGGCTCCGCTCCGTACACCTCGTACACACACGCTCCGCTCCGTACACCTCGTACACACGCGGCTCCGCTCCGTACACCTCGTACACACGCGGCTCCGCTCCGTACACCTCGTACACACGCGGCTCCGCTCCGTACACCTCGTACACACGCGGCTCCGCTCCGTACACCTCGTACACACGCGGCTCCGCTCCGTACACCTCGTACACACACGGCTCCGCTCCGTACACCTCGTACACACGCGGCTCCGCTCCGTACACCTCGCACACACACGGCTCCACACACCTCGTACACACTCGGCTCCGTACACCTCGTACACACGCGGCTCTGCTCCGTACACCTCGTACACACGCGGCTCCGCTCCGTGCACCTCGTACACACACGGCTCCGCTCCGTACACCTCGTACACACGCGGCTCCGTACACCTCGTACACACGGCTCTGCTCCGTACACCTCGTACACACGCGGCTCCGCTCCGTACACCTCGTACACACGCGGCTCCGCTCCGTACACCTCGTACACACGCGGCTCCGCTCCGTACACCTCGTACACACGCGGCTCCGCTCCGTACACCTCGTACACACGGCTCCGCTCCGTACACCTCGTACACACGCGGCTCCGCTCCGTACACCTCGTACACACACGCGGCTCCGCTCCGTACACCTCGTACACACACGCTCCGCTCCGTACACCTCGTAGACACACGGCTCCGCTCCGTACACCTCGTACACACGGCTCCGCTCCGTACACCTCGTACACACACGCTCCGCTCCGTACACCTCGTACATACGCGGCTCCGCTCCGTACACCTCGTACACACGGCTCCGCTCCGTACACCTCGTACACACACGGCTCCGCTCCGTACACCTCGTACACACGCGGCTCTGCTACATCCCCCCTGTAAACCCCTCCTGACCCCACACAGAAACTTCCCCTCATCCAGCACCATGACAACCAGCACAGCAGAGTCCTGCATACACTGAGGCCCTGATCATGTGACCCCTGACTCCTCCCCTCCTGTGACCTCATCCCAGGTCCTGTGCGCACAGAGCAGCCATATATGTGGAGTGCGGCTCTGCAGGTGGAGGTAGGTGCTGGAGCCCCGTTATTTGGGGTCTTCTTCATTATTATTTTTGACCCCAGTTTAACCTGTTCCTGACCAGGTACATTTTTGTTTTCTTTCTCATATATGCAGTTTAACCCCTTCACCCCCAAGGGTGGTTTGCACGTTCATGACCGGGCCAATTTTTACAATTCTGACCACTGTACCTTTATGAGGTAATAACTCTGGAACGCTTCCATGGATCCCGGTGATTCTGACGTTGTTTTCTCGTGACATATTGTACTTCATGTTAGTGGTAAAATTTCATTCAAATAACTTGCGTTTATTTGTGAAAAAAATGGAAATTTGGCAAAAATTTTGAAAATTTTGCAATTTTCCAACTTTGAAGTTTTATGCCCTTAAATCACAGAGATACGGCACACAAAAAACTTGATAAGTAACATTTCCCACATGTTTACTTTACATCAGCACAATTTTGGAACCAAAATTTTTTTTTGTTAGGAAGTTATAAGGGTTAAAAGTTGACCAGCGATTTCTCATTTTTACAACACCATTTTATTTTTAGGACCACATCACATTTGAAGCCACTTTGAGGGGTCTATATGATAGAAAATACCCAAAAGTGACACCATTCTAAAAACTGCACCCCTTAAGGTGCTCAAAACCACATTCAAGAAGTTTATTAACCCTTTAGGTGCGTCACAGGAATTTTTTTGAATATTTAAAAAAAATGAACATCTAACTTTTTTTCATAAAAAAAATAATTCAGGTTCAATTTTTTTTATTTTACCAAGGGTAACAGGAGAAATTGGACTGCAAAAGTTATTGTGCAATTTGTCCTGAGTACGCAGATACCTGATATGTGGGGGGGAACGACTGTTTCGGCGCATGGCAGAGCTCAGAATGGAAGGAGCGCCGTTTGACTTTTTCAATGCAAAATTGGCTGGAATTCAGATTGGACGCCATGTCACGTTTGGAGAGTCCCTGATGTACCTAAACAGTGGAAACCCCCTACAAGTGACCCCATTTTGGAAACTAGACCCCCTAAGGAACTTATCTAGATGTGTGGTGAGAACTTTGAACCCCCATGGGCTTCACAGAAGTTTATAACATAAAGCCATACAATTAAAAAATCATATTTTTTCCACAAAAATGATCTTTTCACCCTCAATTCTTATTTTTCCAAGGGTAACAGGACCCTAAAAGTTATTGTGCAATTTGTCCTGAGTACGCTGATACCCCACATGTGGGGGTAAACCACTATTTGGGCGCATGGCAGAGCTCGGAAGGGAAGCAGCGCCATTTGACGTTTTGGGCTGGAATTGAGATCGGACTCCATGTCGCGTTTGGAAAACCCCTGATGTACCAAAACAGTGGAAACCCCCCACAAATGACACCATTTTGGAAACTAGACCCCCTAAGGAACTTATCTAGATGTGTGGTGAGAACTTTGAACCCCCATGGGCTTCACAGAAGTTTATAACATAAAGCCATACAATTAAAAAATCATATTTTTTCCACAAAAATGATCTTTTCACCCTCAATTCTTATTTTTCCAAGGGTAACAGGACCCTAAAAGTTATTGTGCAATTTGTCCTGAGTACGCTGATACCCCACATGTGGGGGTAAACCACTATTTGGGTGAATGACAGAGCTCGGAAGGGAAGCAGCGCCATTTGACGTTTTTGGCTGGAATTGAGATCGGACACCATGTCGCGTTTGGAAAACCCCTAATGTACCAAAACAGTGGAAACCCCCCACAAATGACACCATTTTGGAAACTAGACCCCCCAAGGAACTTATCTAGATGTGTGGTGAGCACTTTGAACCCCCCAGTGCTTCACAGAAGTTTATAACGCCCGGGCGTGAAAATAAAAAATTCGTATTTTTTCCACAAACATGATCTTTTAGTCACCATTTTTTTATTTTCCCAAGGGTAACAGGAGAAATTGGACCTTAAAAGTTGTTGTCCAATTTGTGCTGAGTATGCTGATACCCCATATGTGGGAGAAATCTACTGTATGGGCACACGTCGGGTCTCGGAAGGGAAGTAGTGACGTTTTGGAATGCAGACTTTGATGGAATGGTCTGCGGGTGTCATGTTGCCTTTGGAGAGCCCCTAATGTACCTAAACAGTGGAAACCCCCCACAAATGACCCCATTTTGAAAACTAGACCCACTAAGGAACTTATCTAGATGTGAGGTGAGCACTTTGAACCCCCAAGGGCTTCACTGAAGTTTATAATGCCAGGGCATGAAAATAAAAAAATCGTATTTTTTCCAGAAACATGATCAATTAGTCCCCAATTTTTTCATTTTCCCAAGGGTAACAGGAGAAATTGGACCCCAAAAGTTGTTTTCCAATTTGGCCTGAGTACGCTGACACCCCATATGTGGGAGAAAACTACTGTATGGACACACGTCGGGGCTCGGAAGGGAAGCAGTGACGTTTTGGAATGCAGACTTTGATGGAATGGTCTGCGGGTGTCATGTGCGTTTGGAGAGCCCCTGATGTACCTAAACTATTGAAACTCCCCACAAGTGACCCCATTTTGGACACTAGACCCCCCACGGAACTTATCTAGATGTGTGGTGAGCACTTTGAACCCCCAAGTGTTTCACAGAAGTTTATAACACTCGGACGTGAAAATAAAAAAATCATTTTTTTCCACAAAAATGATATTTTTGCCCCCAATTTTTTATTTTCCTAAGGGTAACAGGAGAAATTGGACCCCAAAAATTGTTTTGCAATTTGTCCTGAGTAGGCTGATACCCTACATGTGGGGGTAAAACACTGTTTGGGCGCATGGCAGAGCTTGGAAGGGAAGGCGCACCATTTGACTTTTTCAACTCAGAATTGTCTGGAATTGAGATCAGACGCCATGTTGCATTTGGAGAGCCCCTGATGTGCCCAAACAGTGGAAACCCCCAATTATAACTCCAACCCTAACCCCAACACACCCCTAACCCTAATCTGAGCCCTAACCCTAGCCCTAACCCTAGCCCTAACCCTAGCCCTAACCCTAGCCCTTACTCTAGCCCTAACCCTAAGGCTGTGTGCACACGCTGCGGATTTTGCTGCGGTTCCGCAGCAGTTTTGGCCGCTGCGGACCAGCAGCAGTTTTTGCTGCGGTGTACAGTACCATGATTCCCTATGGGAATCAAAAACCGCAGTGCAGACGGTGCGGAATTTTCCGCGCGGATTATCTGCGGTTTTCAATCCGCAGAAAGAATTGACATGTCAATTCTTTCTGCGGATTCTCCTGCGGTTTGCCATCTCCTCTATTGAGGAGATGAAAAACCGCAGGACAAAACCGCAGAGCAATCCGCAGGTAAAACCGCAGGTCTTTTGACCTGCGGTTTCACCTGCGGATTTTACAAAATCAGCACCTAATCCGCAGCGTGTGCACACAGCCTTACCCTAACGGGAAAATGGAGATAAATACTTTTTTTTTAGTTTTATTATTTTTCCCTAACTAAGGGCGTGATAACGGGGGGTTTGACTTACTATTTATGGCGGTTTTTATGTTTGGAAGCTGTCAGACGCTAAAAGACGCTTTTTATTGTAAAATAGTTTTTGCATCACCACATATTGAGAGCTATAATTTTTCCGTATTTTGACCCACCGAGTCATGTGAGGTCTTATTTTTTGCGGGACGAGTTGACGTTTTTATTGGTACCATTTTCGGGCACGTGACATTTTTTGATCGCTTTTTATTCCTATTTTTGGGACGCAGAATGAACAAAAACCAGCGTTTCATGAATTTCTTTTGGGGGGGTGCGTTTACACCGTTCCGCATGCGGTAAAATTGATAAAGCGGTTTTATTCTTCGGGTCAGTACGGTTACAGCGATACCTCATTTAGGTCGTTTTTTTATGTTTTTGACGGTTTTATGCAATGAAAACTATTTATATAAAAAATAATTATTTTTGCATCGCTTTATTCTGTGAGCTATAACTTTTTTATTTTTTCGCTGATGATGCTGTATCGTGGCTCGTTTTTTGCGGGACAAGATGACGTTTTCAGCGGTACCATGGATATTTATATGCGTCTTTTTGATCGCGCGTTATTACACTTTTTGTTTGGCGGTATGATAATAAATCATTATTTTTTGCTTCGTTTTTTATTTTTATTTTTTAAGGGGTTCGCTAAAAGGGTTAACTAATGGGACAGTTTTATAGGGCTGGTCATTACGGACGCGGCGATACCTAATATGTGTACTTTAATTGTTTTTTTTTTTTTATTATTTCCAAAAAATGGATTTATTGGGGGAATATTTTTTTTTTTTTTTTTCTAATTTATTTGGCGATTTTTTTAAATTTATTTTTACATTTTTTTTTAATTTTTTTTTTACTTTATTACATAGTCCCAGGTGGGACATCACTGTCCTGTGACAGATCGCTGATCTGTCACATCACAGATCACTGTGACAGATCAGCAATCTGTCACAGGCATTGAAGAAGACTTCCTCTTGCCTGCGCTTTGCAGGCACTGAGGAAGCCAGCTTCCTCAGGTCCCCGAAGGCCCCCGTCGCCATCTTGGATTCGGGGGCCTGGAGGATAGGAGCCCCCCGCAGCAGCGCTGCACATTGCGCTGCCGTGGGGTCTCAGGGAAGCACGGAGGGAGCCCCCTCCCTCCCGATGCTTCCCTTTAACTCCCGGTACACCGCGATCATGTTTGATCGCGGTGTGCAAGGGGTTAACGTGTCGGGGGCGGTCCGTGACCGCCCCTGACACATAGTGCCGGGTGTCAGCTGTGATAATCAGCTGACACCCGGCCGCGATCAGCGGCGCTCACCACGTGGGCGCCGCTGATCGCGGTAGACGTACTATCCCGTCCACGGTCATACGGGCCCGGGTACCGTGGACGGGATAGTTCGTCGGATGTCAGGAAGGGGTTAAAGGCTGTTTTAGCTTTTTGTGTTCATGCTGTTATCAGTGGGGAATTATTGTGTCTGAGTGGATAGAGCTGTGTGAGGCCTTGTTTTTTACATGAAAAATCAAAAAACTGTCACATCCAAGCATGAATTAGGTGTGAGCAGGGGCCTACCTAGAGTCGCCAACTCTACAATCACACAAGGCAGCACGCTGCAGCGCCATAGCACGTAAAATGAAACATGAAAATTGAAATTCATTACTGCACTAGAAATATGAAAAACTGAGAATGCTTAGCGCATAAATTGGCCAAGTCATGCTTAGCCTGGCAGGCACGGTTTGTTTGCTTGTATATGAGCTGTTGACTCTAGGTAGGCCCCTGTATACATCTAGTTCATGTGTGGATGTGACAGTTTTTTGATTTTTCATGTAGAAAACAAGGCCTCACACAGCTCGATCGACTCAGACACAATAATTCCCCACTGATAACAGCATGAACACAAAAAGCTGTGTGTGACGGGGATCGCTGATCGTGCTCGATCGGCCTGGGCCATTTTTTGATCGCTGGTCTCCCGCTGGCCAGCGATCCGCGCTCCACCGTGGAACGCACAGCCCGGAAGTGACACGCGTGTCGATGTCCCTTCCGGGACACCGAACAGCGTGCGCAGGAGGAGGAAGACCGGAGGGCTTGCAGGAGGCCTCCGGCGAGGGGGTCACTGGCCCGCTCTACCCCCGGAGGCGCGGGAGGTCCAGGAACGGTCCTTTAATCAACTGCAAGTGGGGAGACAGGAGCAGCTTTCTGCGGAGGAGGGAAGGCTTGACCGCCACTGCCTGGCTATCTGTTTAAAGGTATCACTGCAGTAACCAGCCACGCAGCATACCCCTTAACCTTTCCATGCCCCAAAACTGTGGCGGACTGCACTTTTATGTATGCCTAAAAAGACGGAGACCTGTCTGAATCACGTATTTCAGAGATTTACATGGAAACCTCTGTGTAAGCGCTCAGCACAGAATACTTGTGTGTCGAGCCTTACTGCGATCTTTTGGAGGCAGAGTGAATAAAATCATCATCAGCTGAAGGATTGGTTCCTCATGCGGTATAAGTGATTAGGCGACTTTATTCTTTGGGTCAGTACGATTACAGCAATACCCGATTTATATCGGTTTTTATGTTTGGCTGCTGTCTCACATGCCAAAAGATGCTTTTTATTGCAAAAACTAGTTTTTTTGCATCCTCATATTTAGACAGGTATAATTTTTCCATATTTCGACTGTCATGTAAGGTCTTGTTAATTTGTGGGACAAGGTGATGTTTTTATTGGTACTATTTTTGGGTACATGACATTTTTTGATCGCTTTCCAATCCGATTTTGGGGAGGTAGAATGAACAAAAACCAGCAATTCAGGAATTTTTTTTTTTATACTGTTCCACGTGTGGTAAAATTGATAAAGCCGCTTTATTCTCTGTACAATTACAGCAATGCCACATTTATACCATTTTTTTATGTTCTGGCACTTTTACACAGTAAAAACTTTTATAGAAAAAATAATTATTTTGCATCGCTTTATTCTGAGAGCTATAACTTTTTTATTTTTCTGCTGATGGAGCTGTATGGTGGCTTGTTTCTTTGCGAGACAAGATGGTGTTTTCAGTGGTAAAAAATTTTTTTTTACAGTTGTCTTTTTGATCATGTTTTACTGCACTTTTTGTTCAGTGGTATGATGATAAAGCATTGTTTTTTGCCTCTTGTTTATTTTTTGTTTACAGTCTTCACCTAAGTAGTGGGACAGTTTTATAGAGCGGGTGATTCCAGATTCGGAGATACCAAATAAGTGTACTTTTATTTTTTTTACATAAATGTATTTATTGGATTAATATGGGACATCACTGTACAGTGACAGACTGCTGATCTGAAACTCAGCAATGCTTCTGCACTGCAGAGCATCAGATCAACGTCTGACAGGCAGGGGAGAAGGCGTTTCAGCTCCTGCTCTGAGCAGGCACTGAGAAGCCACCTTCCCTGAAGGACCCCATGTCCATCTTGTGGCTGGGGGTCTCGATGGAGACCATCAGGACAACGCGATCGCATCGCGTTGTCTTGATGAAATCAGACATTAAGTGGGCTCCTTGTGTTATGCTCCTCAATGTCGCTGTCACTATTGACAGCAGCATAAGAAGTGTTTAACGCCCGCGATTTGTGCTAGCACCGATCGTCAGAGCTGACATCCACACCCGATATCAGCGATGCTCAGCGTAAGCCCCCGCGATCATGGTTACGTAACTAATAAGTCATGTCAGACTAACTTAATTTCCTTCTATGACGGTATCACTGATTGGGTGGATCAAGGAAATGCTGTAGATATAGTATATCTTGACTTCAGCAAAGCATTTGACAAAGTCTCTCATACAATCCTTATTGAAAAAATGACTAAGTATGGAATGGACAAGGCAACTGTTAGGTGGATTCATAACTGGCTTAGTGATCGGACCCAAAGAGTGGTCGTAAATGGCTGCACATCCAGTTGGAAGAATGTCTCAAGTGGGGTACCACAGGGCTCTGTCCTGGGCCCTGTATTGTTCAACATCTTTATCAACGATTTAGATGAAGGAATTGAGGGTAAACTGATTAAATTTGCTGATGACACAAAGCTAGGAGGGATAGCTAATACTAGAGAAGAGAGAGAGAGGATTCAAAAAGATTTAAATAAACTGGAGAAGTGGGCAGCAACAAACAGAATGGTTTTTAACAGGGAGAAATGCAAAGTACTACATCTGGGCAATAAAAATGGAAAAAGCATATATAGAATGGGAGGAATAGGGCTAAGTGACAGCACATGTGAAAAAGACTTGGGTATACTAATAGATCACAGACTGAATATGAGTCAACAGTGTGATGCAGCAGCAAAAAAGGCAAATGCAATTCTAGGATGTATTAACAGAAGCATACAGTCTAGATCACGTGAAGTCATTATTTCCCTCTACTCCTCTTTGGTCAGACCTCATCTGGAATATTGTGTCCAGTTTTGGGCACCACATTTTAAAAAAGACATCAACAAACTGGAGCAAGTTCAGAAAAGAGCGACCAGAATGGTGACCGGTCTGCAAACCCTGTCTTATGAGGAAAGGTTGCAGGATTTGGGAATGTTTAGTTTGCAAAAGAGAAGACTGAGAGGAGACTTAATAGCTGTCTACAAATATCTAAAGGGCTGTCACATTGTAGAAGGATCAACTTTATTCTCATTTGCACAAGGAAAGACTAGAAGCAATGGGATGAAACTGAATGGGAGGAGACACAGATTAGATATTAGAAAAAACTTTTTGACAGTTAGAGTGATCAATGAGTGGAACAGGCTGCCACGAGAAGTGGTGAGTTCTCCTTCAATGGAAGTCTTCAAACAGAGGCTGGACAGACATCTGACTGGGATGATTTAGCGAATCCTGCTTTGAGCAGGGGGTTGGACCAGATGGCCCAGGAGGTCCCTTCCAACTCTACGATTCTATGATTCTATGATTCTACTGCTGTTTGCGGGAAGGGGTTAAAGGAGCACAATTGACACCTGGTTATTCACAGAATGAATGACCTCACTAGTTGAACTCCGCACTGCTATTAATTAGAACACCCAATTAGCAGCGTCAATGTCATGACTGTTGGTTGCCCATTATTCGCCTCTACCCAGTCATAAACATTACACATTAGTGATGTTAGACTGTTATTCTGCACATATCTGTATTACCGATAGTCCACTACTTGAGGCATATTTAACACACACGGCTCAGCTCCGTAAACCCCGTACACATGCGGCTTGTGGAGACACAGGGGTCGGCGGGCGCCCAAGTCCACTAGCCAGAACCACATGGACTAGGGATCGTCCCACCGTACGCCGGCTCTCCCTTTAACGTTGGCATAACGCTACTCAGACAACACAAGGTGAGGGTAAAACAGTGTGGCAATGCTTTATTGAACCACAAGACAGGCAAATAACACATAGAACAGTCCCAGCACAATACCCAAGATGGTGCACATTAGAGTCTCCCCCTTCCGCTGAATCACCAGGATAATGGCAGATGTTACATCGGAGCTCCCAGGATCAGCTACCCCACCTGTGGCACGCCCACAGAGTGGATGTAACGACAAGTGTAGGAAGATGACAGTCCTTTGAGGTACAAGGCCAGTTGATCTGAGGATCACAACCTGGCTTCTCCAACCACCACCATGGATCCAGGCAACAAGCGGGTCCCAATCCTGGCTTTCTCCAAATGAATCCATGGTTCAGCGATGGTCAATGGAGCAGATCTGCATTCCTCCAACCCAAGCCGAAAACCCCTAGGTTGTTTCCTGTAGAATCATAGATCCATTTCCCTCGTCATGGTGCCATGATATTGGCTGCTGTCCTGTCTCTGGTCCTTTGGATGTATGTCTCTTGGCAGAATCTCTGGCTGTCTCTCTCCCAGTCTCTGTCTCTGAGTCTCTTTATACAGAGGTATGTAACCTATTTTTAGATTTAACAAGTGTCCTTCAGTCGAGCATCACAGATAAGGGGGAGAATGGTGAGGAGATCAAGTAGCATTATAGTTTTGTATAGTTTTTCCCTCTCTGCTTTCAAAGTCAACAAACTGGCTCCATAATACAATGCATAATTAGCATATCAGCAAACATCACTAGTCATCAAAGATAAGAGCAAACTATGTTACATGAAATATCAGCTTGCAATTCACTATTACAGGCTAAGGCTACTTTCACACTTGCGTTTTTTTGCGCTGCGCACCGTGCGCAGTGCAAATGCACATAAAGAACGCATCATGCGTTTGTGTGTGTTTTTTTGCAGGTTTGGGTGCGTTTAAAAAAAAAAAAAGCATGCTATTTTTGCACATACGTGCGCATTACCACGTATGTGCACCCATAGACTATAATGGGTGTTTGGCTGTAAAAAGCGCATTGCGTGCGCATGCGTTTTTTGGGGGGCAAGTCGAACGCACAAAAAATGCAACAGGATGCATTTTGTGCGCCCGAGCGCACACTACAAAAAACCGCATGCGCGTACAAATGCATGTGTATGCGCACCTATGTGCACCCATGTAAAAGATAGGGGGAGAAAAAGCACGCCTTTTTGTGCTAAAAAACGCAAGTGTAAAACCAGCCTTACACAAGCAAAAGTATAGATAACAGCATATTATTATTGGTTTGTTAAAAAGTCATCTGGTTAAGATATAATCCTGTTTCTTCATGCAGATCCGCTCTGTATGCCTCGTACATACGCGGCTCAGTACCGTACACGTCATACACAAAGGGCTCCACTCCATACACCTCGTACACACATGGCTCCGCTCTGCACACGTCGTATACACACGACTCCACTCAGTTCCTTATATGTCGTACATACGCAGCTCTACTCCGTACACGCCCTGCTCCGCTCTGTACACCTCCTACACACCTGGCTTGGCTCCATGCACCTTGTACACGCCCAGCTCTGCTTCATACATCTCGCACACACACAGCTCCGCTTCATACACCTCGCACACACATGGCTCCGCACACCTTGCACATGCATGGCTTTGCTCCGTACACCTTGTACACAAACGGCTCAGCTCCGTACACCTTGTACACACATGCTCCGCTCCGTACACCTTGTCCACGTACAGCTCTGCTCCGTACACCTTGTCCACGTACAGCTCTGCTCCGTACACCTTGTCCACACACGGCTCTGCTCCGTACACCTTGTCCACACACGGCTCTGCTCCGTACACCTTGTCCACACACGGCTCTGCTCCGTACACCTTGTCCACACACGGCTCTGCTCCGTACACCTTGTCCACACACGGCTCTGCTCCGTACACCTTGTCCACACACGGCTCTGCTCCGTACACCTTGTCCACACACGGCTCTGCTCCGTACACCTTGTCCACACACGGCTCTGCTCCGTACACCTTGTCCACTCACGGCTTTGCTCCGTACATCTTGTACACACACGGCTCTTTCAGGTTACATCGGGGCCTTATCTACATAAGCCCCTGATGGCGGTGCCGGCAGCTGATAGGGCTAAAATGGGGTGACAGATTCTCTTTAAGTAGGCATTGCAATTACCTGGGATAATGAACACCTGAGACAGCCGACGCCTCCTAATCAAAGATTGGCTAGTCGAGCTGTCAATCAACACACTGACAGCTCAGCACGCTCCTGTACCAGATTGGATGGCCGAGCTGTCAGTAACTGCATCCCAGACACCCTGAGGTGTGGAACCGTGACAGCAGCGTTGTAAAGTGCACAGCCCCGTCCACCACACATGAAGCTCTGTGCTGTGTGGTCACTATTATTTGTATATATATTTAACGGTCTTTGGCTCAATCTAGAGCCATGACAACTTGATGGATGAACGTTCTGTGGATTGATTGCTCTTGTGAAAGCCTAAATAGGTCCACCAGGGTCTTCTCCACAGTTATCTTGATAGAATCAAGCCATTAGGTTGCGTGTCTTCCTCTTCGACTTGTTCCTTCTATTCTTCTATGATGTTCTCCTCCAGTAATTGCTCCCTTCGGATGTTGTAGCTTGGTGATCCTTGCTTCCAGTGATACCATATTTTTCGCTTTATAAGACGCACCTAATTATAAGACGCACCAAGGTTTTAGAGGAGGAAAATAAGAAAAAAATATTTTGAGCCAAATAGTGTGCAAAAACCTTTAATTTAATAACAAAATGTTATTTTAACATAGTAGAATGAACAGCAGCATTGTGGGTAACATGTAAGAACAGTCCCATGTACCGTAAGTAACAGCAAAAAGCATATTCTGGCTAAACAGTGAGGAGAAACTTTAATCCTCAGGCACCACAATCTTCTAGTCAGGGAATCCCAGGAATTCCTCATCACTGCTGTCAGAGTCTAGGAAGCTCAGGTCCTCACAGTCATTCGTGTCACTTTCTCCACTGACCTTATAAAGCAAACAATCTTCGGTGCCATCTAAGGCATTGCTAATTCCACACTTTATGAATGACCGTCTAACCGTTTCATCCTTTACTGATTGCCATGATGTTTTCACTCATTCACATACTTGAGTGATAGTGGGCCTCTTCATGTGTCCAGTTGGTGTCAGGTCATGATGGCCAGGAGCCATCCATTTATTCCACTCTTCTCGCATGTAGACTTTATATGGCTTGTTTATAGAAACATCGAGAGGTTGCAGCTGGCTGGTAAGTCCCCCTGGAATTACGGCGAGATGGATCTTCACTTCTTTAACCCCTTTCTGACATGAGACGTACTATCCCGTCCATGGGACCCGGGCTCCTATGCCCATGGACGGGATAGTATGTCTACCGCGACCAGCGGCGCCCACGTGTCAGCTAATTATCATAGCTGACACCCGGCACAATGTGTCATGGGCGGTCACGGACCGCCCCCGACACATTAACCCCTTGCACACCGCGATCAAACATGATCGCGGTGTACCGGGGGTTAAAGGGAAGCATCAGCAGGGAGGGGGCTCCCTCCGTGCTTCCCTGAGCCCCCCATGGCAGCGCAATGTGCAGCGCTGCTGCGGGGGTCTCTTTCCCTACAGGCCCCCGGATCCAAGATGGCGACGGGGGCCTGTAGGGAGCTGACTTCCTCACTGCCTGCAAAGCGCAGGCATGAGGAAGTCTGCAGCACTGCCTGTGACAGATTGCTGATCTGTCACAGGACAGTGATGTCCCACCTGGGACTATGTAATACAGTAAAAAAAAATAGTGTTAAAATAATTTAAAAAAAATTGCCAAATAAATTAGAAAAAGAAAAAAAATATTCCCCAATAAATTCATTTTTTGGAAATAAAAAAAAAAACAATAAAAGTACACATACTGGGTATCGCCGCGTCCGTTACGACCTGCCCTATAAAACTGTCCCATTAGTTAACCCCTTTAGCGAACCCCTTAAAAAATAAAAAACAAAGCCAAAAATAATGATTTATTATCATACCGCCAAACAAAAAGTGCAATAACGCGCGATCAAAGAGACGCATATAAATATCCATGGTACAGCTGAAAACGTCAGCTTGTCCCGCAAAAACGAGCCGCCATACAGCAGAATAAAGCGATGCAAAAATAATTATTTTTTATATAAAATAGTTTTCATTGCATAAAACCGACAAAACATAAAAAAACGACATAAATGAGGTATCGCTGTAACCGTACTGACCCGAAGAATAAAACCGCTTTATCAATTTTACCGCACGCGGAACGGTGTAAACGCACCCCCCCCAAAAAAAAAATTCATGAAACGCTGGTTTTTGTTCATTCAGCGTCCCAAAAATCGGAATAAAAAGCGATCAAAAAATGTCACGTGCCTGAAAATGGTACCAATAAAAACGTCAACTCGTCCCACAAAAAATAAGACCTCACATGACTCGGTGGGTCAAAATACGGAAAAATTATAGCTCTCAATATGTGGTGATGCAAAAACTATTTTTACAAAAAAAAAAGCGTCTTTTAGCGTGCGACAGCCGCCAAACATAAAAACCGCCATAAATAGTAAATCAAACCCCCCGTTATCACCCCCTTAGTTAGGGAAAAATAATAAAATTAAAAGAAAATGTATTTATTTCCATTTTCCCGTTAGGGCTAGGGTTAATGCTGAGATTAGGGTTAGGGGTGTGTTGGGGTTAGGGTTGGCGTTAGAATTGGGGGGGTTTCCACTGTTTGGGCACATCAGGGGCTCTCCAAATGCAACATGGCATCTGATCTCAATTCCAGCCAATTCTGAGTTGAAAAAGTCAAATGGTGCTCCTTCCCCTCCAAGCTCTGCCATGCGCCCAAACAGTGTTTTACCCCCACATGTAGGGTATCAGCCTACTCAGGACATATTGCAAAACAACTTTTGGGGTCCAATTTCTCCTGTTACCCTTAGGAAAATAAAAAATTGGGGGCAAAAATATCATTTTTGTGGAAAAAAATTATTTTCCACTATTTATTTTCCAAATTTATTTTTAATTATTTTTTATTTTCATGCCCGGCCATTATAAACTTCTGTGAAGCCCTTGGGGGTTCAAAGTGCTCACCACACATCTAGATAAGTTCCTTAGGGGGTCTCGTTTCCAAAATGGGGTCACTTTTGGGGAGTTTCCACTGTTTAGGTACATTAGGGGCTCTCCAAAGGCAACATGACACCCGCAGACCATTCCATCAAAGTCTGCATTCAAAAACGTCACTACTTCCCTTCCGAGCCCCGACATGTGCCCATACAGTAGTTTTCTCCCACATATGGGGGATGAGCGTACTCAGGACAAATTGGACAACAACTTTTGGGGTCCAATTTCTCCTGGTACCCTTGGGAAAATAAAAAAATTGGTGACTAAAAGATCATGTTTGTGAAAAAAATACGAATTTTTTATTTTCACGCCCGGGCGTTATAAATTTCTGTGAAGCACTGGGGGGTTCAAAGTACTCACCATACATCTAGATAAGTTCCTTGGGGGGTCTAGTTTCCAAAATGGTGTCATTTGTGGGGGGTTTCTACTGTTTTGGTACATCAGGGGCTTTCCAAACGCGACATGGTGTCCGATCTCAATTCCAGCCAAAAACGTCAAATGGCGCTGCTTCCCTTCCGAGCTCTGCCATGCGCCCAAATAGTGGTTTACCCCCACATGTGGGGTATCAGCGTACTCAGGACAAATTGCACAATAACTTTTAGGGTTCTGTTACCCTTGGGAAAATAAAAATTGGGGGTGAAAAGATCATTTTTGTGGAAAAAAATGATTTTTTCATTGTACCGCTGTACGTTATAAACTTCTGTGAATCCCTTGTGGGTTCAAAGTTCTCACCACATATCTAGATAAGTTCCTTAGGGGGTCTAGTTTGCAAAATGGTGTCATTTGTGGGGGGTTTCCACTGTTTTGGTACATCAGGGGCTCTCCAAACGTGACATGGCGTTCAATCTGAATTCCAGCCAATTTTGCATTGAAAAAGTCAAACGGCGCTCCTTCCATTCTGAGCTCTGCCATGCACCGAAACAGTGGTTCCCCCCCACATATCAGGTATCAGCGTACTCAGGACAAATTGCACAATAACTTTTGCCGTCCAATTTCTCCTGTTACCCTTGGTAAAATAAAAAAAATTGAACCTGAAGTATTTTTTTTGTGCAAAAAAAGTTAAATGTTCATTTTTTTTTTTTTTTAAGTATTCAAAAAATTCCTGTGACGCACCTAAAGGGTTAATAAACTTCTTGAATGTGGTTTTGAGCACCTTAAGGGGTGCAGTTTTTAGAATGGTGTCACTTTTGGGTATTTTCTATCATATAGACCCCTCAAAGTGGCTTCAAATGTGATGTGGTCCGTAAAAATAAAATGATGTTGCAAAAATGAGAAATTGCTGGTCAAATTTAACCCTTATAACTTCCTAACAAAAAAAAAAATTTGGTTCCAAAATTGTGCTGATGTAAAGTAAACATGTGGGAAATGTTACTTATCAAGTTTTTTGTGTGCCGTATCTCTGTGATTTAAGGGCATAAAAATTCAAAGTTGGAAAATTGCGAAATTTTCAAAATTTGCCAAATTTCCGTTTTTTTCACAAATAAACGCAAGCTATTTGAATGAAATTTTGCCACTAACATGAAGTACAATATGTCACGAGAAAACAATGTCAGAATCACCGGGATCCAAGGAAGCGTTCCAGAGTTATTACCTCATAAAGGGACAGTGGTCAGAATTGTAAAAATTGGCCCGGTCATGAACGTGCAAACCACCCTTGGGGGTGAAGGGGTTAAACACCTTTTTTGTGTTTTCACTAATATGTGCTCTGAACTGGTCTAGCACTAACAGGGATGTTTTTTTTAGAAGCCCTCCAGGATGTTTGGACCACAGTTTGTCATCCCACAATCTCATGCCGTTCTCATCCATCCATCCATCCTTTCTCGTGAACGGGCACAGCTTCTCGTGGGATAGCGT
The DNA here is from genome assembly GCF_039654945.1 of Dendrobates tinctorius. NCBI lineage: Eukaryota > Metazoa > Chordata > Amphibia > Anura > Dendrobatidae > Dendrobates > Dendrobates tinctorius. Next base: position 6,835,212 of record NW_027361859.1, read on the forward strand.
CTTTGGGCATGTTCATTCTTTTCAAAATCAACATTGGTGGCAGTTTCATGCTATCGGCACAGCAGGACAACACAACTGTGTAGTGTTTTTTCATGTCGTGCAGTTTTTACCGTTACGGTTTTGGCACCCTTTGCATCAACAGTCCTGTTGGAGGGACTTCATCCATATTCCCAATATGGCCTAATTCATGTCCATTTTTCTTTCTGCTGATGCACTGTTATGGGCGAGCTGCATGGTACACACTTATGGGGGATCTGCAGATGACACACTGTTATGGGGGATATGTGGTGATGCACTGTTATGGGGGATATGTGGTGATGCACTGTTATGGGGGATCTGTGGTGATGCACTGTTATGGGGATATGTGGTGACGCACTGTTATGGGGATATGTGGTGATGCACTGTTATGGGGGATATGTGGTGATGCACTGTTATGGGGGATATGTGGTGATGCACTGTTATGGGGGAGCTGCATGGTACACACTTATGGGGGATCTGCGGATGACACACTGTTATGGGGATCTGTGGTGACGAACTGTTATGGGGGACCTGCAGATGACACACTGTTATGGTGGATATGTGGTGACGCACTGTTATTGGAATCTACAGGGTACACACTTATGGGGGATCTGCGGATGACACACTGTTATGGGGGATCTGGTGATGCACTGTTATGGGGGATCTGCGGATGACACACTGTTATGGGGATCTGGTGATGCACTGTTATGGGGAATCTGTGGTGACGCACTGTTATGGGGGATATGTGGTGATGCACTGTTATGGGGATCTACAGGGTACACAATTATGGGGGATTCTGTGGATGACACACTTATGGGGGATATGTGGTGCACTGTTATGGGGGATATGTGGTGATGCACTGTTATGGGGGATATGTGGTGATGCACTGTTATGGGCATCTGCAGAGTACACACTTATGGGGGGATCTGCGGATGATACACTGTTATGGGGAATCTGCAGGTGACGCACTGTTATGGGGATCTATGATGATGCACTGTTATGGGGGATCTGTGGTGACGCATTGTTATGGGGAATCTGCAGGTTACAAACTTATGGGGGGATCTGCAGATGACGCACTGTTATGGGGGATCTGTAAATGACAGTACAGTGTCTGGAGTACCATATATTTTAACTACCATCCCCCCTCATCATTAGGAATACACCCATGTACTGTATACATGGGTGTATTCTGAAAAATGAGGGAGGTAGTAGTCACAATTGCAATAAACACTTTGGCCACATTACAATCCCTCCCTATTTACACCAAATATGGCTACAACCCCCATCATCCATCAGAATACATAAATTGGTACAGTATATTCTGAAGGATGATGAGAGTTGTGCTTCCCTTCAGTGTGTGCTCACCTCTCCTAAGGATATCGGACTAATGTAGCTAATGTAAGCTTTGATAAAGAACACTTGTTGTTCGAAATGCGTTGCCTGTTTGAATCTGTATAGCCTGTCCGGTGATCTCTGTTTTTAATAATCTTTGAAATAAATTTTGCACTTATTTTGGAAGCTGGATCCATTGGATTTTTTTTCTATTATTGACATGTTTATGGCGTCTGTCACGATTAGGGGTGTGGCTTGGCCGCACACGGCTATCACATGTGCAGGGGGGCTTATCTTAGTTATCCCGCCGCTGCCACACGGTATCACAAGCTGCCGGGATTTATGTCTATCCCACTTTCAGTTCCACTTTGTAACTCGCAGCTCACCGCCCCCCCCCCCCCCCCTTACCCTCAGGTCAGTCGGAGAACTGCACCTAGGATAATTAGACACAGGACGGGCTACTTGTTGTGCAATGGCTATTAGGCCCGCTTGCAGTGAGAGAATTATAAATGCTTTGGTCGCAGCCACACAATTAGCTTATAAAAACGGCTCAGTCACTGCCAACACTACCCACCTAGCCAGAAAACACTTCGCTGCCACCAGCTTCAGATTTTTCTTATTAATATTTAAAAAATAGGAGTTAGAAGCAAACCCAAATTAGTAGCGTAATTAGCTTATAGGCACGTGAATTCGTCACAGAGCAAGGAGGCGGAACTAATAAACTTTATATTTACTCCAAAAGGTAGGCAGTGTTTACAGAGATATAAAAAGATTTTACAATGGGAGACAATTAAAATGTGTACAATACAATTACAAATAAAAGGGGATTAAGAGAAGGAATACAACTCACATTATGCTTAGGTCATCTTAGGCAAAACCATGCTGGGGGAGGAACCAGACATCATCATGCATTTGAGATCCTATTGCCGCGGCATCCCAAGCTTGAATGACTGGGGAGTATGGGAAAATACCTTATACCTTTGGGCTTGAGACATCACTAAGGGGGCTGGCTTGTGACAGTCCTTCCCTTTCTCAAAGTACAGATTTGGGTTCTGAAAACTTATAACCACCGTATCTGGGCTTGAGAACCTAGCAGAATATCGGCAGACCCATCATTCATCTTATATTGAAATTAGCTTTCTGATGACATCAAACACTAGCTGTCTATTCCGCTCTGTTCAGGAGAAATCCATTTCTCTGCTTCTGTTGGTGCTAGAATTTAGAAAGAACCTGTCATGATCCCAGTGCAGGTTTTTGAGCTGCACACCTGGGGTTAATGTCTGGAGCTCAGTGCAGGTTTTGACCTGCACAACTGGGGTTAACTATTGTGGTCTCTTTCTGGTTCTGGGAGAGCTTCTTAAACCCCTAGGAAGCTTCAATCCCTGCCAGTTATACTTTTGCCTTTGGCCTAGTGTGCTGACCCCTGTGTGCCTGTTTGTTGCTATAGCTTGTTTATATGGTTCTGACCCGGTTCTGTTTCCCGTTGTGAGTTTGCCTGTTGATTTTGTACTGCGTAATTATCTTTGTGTATGACTCATTGCCTGTGACCTGACTACTCTCTGCTCATCCCTCTTGTACCTTGCAGCTATCTCTGTGTGTGACTCACTGGCTATGTCTTGACGATTCTCCCTGTCTATGCCCCCTGGTAACTTTGTCTCGCAGTTACCCTGCTAGGAGTTATCTTGCAGCTCCTAGCTCTGTGGAGTTTAGGCCACGCCCCTAGCAGTCACGTGCTTCAGGTCCTGCGGCTCTGAAGTACGCATCTACTCGGCTGCTGCCCGCTCCACAGGTATCTTTGAGCACTGTTCGCGTTACTCAGGACACGCGCACTGGCTCAGTGAGCAAGTTCAGTGCGGTGTTCCTGACAGAACCACTGTAGTGAAGCCCGATCAGAGCACGTCCCAATATGTCATTTTCATTTCTCTATCATAATCTGGCGGCGTTCTATGACCAAGTGATTAGATTCTCATTGTCTATGAGAGTAGCTGCACATTTTGGAGACAAAGGGACCCCCTGCTGTGAGGCGGGAAGCAGCTCACACTGGAGTTTCATATTACAATGAGTGTGCAGAGGCTGGGGGGGAGGAGTGGGTTACATCTGCAGTGTGTGTGAGAGTGTTACAAGCTGCTGGCAGGCTAACAAGAGGGGGAAAGGAAGGGGGGTCAAACCCACACCACTGACATAGCAGTGTTCAGTATGCGAATAGAAGATTCTGCAATGTGATAATCAGGGGAATCTTACATCATATTTTACATTATCGTTATAGCGTCAATTCTTCTCTTTTTTTTAATGTTAGAGTTGGAAGGGACCTCCAGGGTCAACGTGTCCAAACCCTGCTCACTGTAGGATTCACTAAACCATCTCAGACAGATGTCAGTCCAGCCTCTGTTGAAGACTTCCATTGAAAGATAACTTTTTGTGTTTCCATGTGGAATACTGATGATCCCTCTACACTGTGACATCCCTTCAGATATTTGTAGACAGCTACCAAGTCTCCTCTTAGCCTTCTTTTTTGCAAGCTAAACATTCCCAGAGCCTTTAACCGATCCTTATAGGACATACTTTCCTGTCTGCTCACCATCCCTATAGCTCTTCTCTGAACTTGCTCCAGTTTTTCAATGTCTCTTTTAAAATGTGCTCAGAACTGGACACAGTATTTCAGATAAAGCCTGACCAAGGAGAAGTAGAGGGGGATAATTGCTTCACGTGATCTAGACTCTATGCTTCTCTTGATACAACCCAGAACTGTTTGCCTTTTTTGCTGCTGAATCACACTGTTGACTCATGTGCAGTCTGTGATCTATTAGTACACCCAAGTGTTTTTCACATGTGCTGTTGCTTAGTTTTATTTCTCCCATTCTGTAGATGTAATTTTTGGTTTTCTTGCCCAGATGTAGAATCTTGCTTTTCTGCCTGTTAAATACCATTATGTTAGTTTCCACCCATTGTTCAATCTTATCTAGACACGGTACTTCTGAATCCTCTCTCTGTCTTCTCTAGTGTTAGGGTACCATTACACTTAGCGATGCACCAGCGATCCCGACAACGATATGGATCGCTGGTGCAGCGCTAAGTGGTCGCTAGTTAGCTGCCACATAGGCAGATCTCACCAGCGACATAGCAGGGGTCGGTGGTCGCTACTTACCTGTTGGACGCGGCGATCCAGACGTCCTCCCGCCCGCGTCCACGCGGCGCTCGTCGGCGCCACAGGAAGCGCCAGACGAGAAATGGTCCAGGACGTTCTCGCGCAACCAGCGATGAGCAGCGGGGGAGCCGGTCGGAGGTAAGTATCACACATAGCGGTATCGCTAGCAATATCGCTGCTACATCACAAAATCAGTGACGTTACAGTGATATTGCTAGCGATATCGCAGTGTGTAACGGGGGCTTTAGCTATCCCTTCTAGCTTTGCATCATCTAGAAATTGGATTAGTTTACTTTCACTTCCCTTATCTAGATCATTTATTGATCTTTGTCTTGTTTCCTTATCTTCCAGGTTTCGCATTTATGTTACCACAGAACATACCAAACTAAGAGACATGTCTTTGTCGCCGCTGAAATGTTCCTCAGTTTGAAGACCTTGTCCAGTGACTTCATTGTTGATCTGCCCATAGCTATTCTCCTATTGACTTCTGGTGTTTTTGCTGCATCTTGAGTGATCATTGATCTAAGTAGGTTGTATCTCTTTACAACTTCCAGTTCGTCACAGTCCATCTCAAATATGTCCGGGTCGTACCATGTTGTAGTCAATATTTATGTCTTTGTGTTGAGTGTTCACTGTACACACTTTCTAGGATGGAACCTAAAAAATAATGTGCTTTCCTTACAAGCGCTCTCGCTGTGCCATATCACTATAGTCTTGAGATGAGCAAATCATTTTGCAGAGGCCATATTAGTAGTCTGCGGCTGCTGAACAGGATCCCTGTGAACTTCTTTTATTCTAAAAAACCTATATGATGGACCCCATACGAATCAATGGAGGGGACCTCTGCTTCCTTTAGAAACAGGAACACAGCGGATCCTAATTCTATTGGTCTGTTCGAACCGAAAGACCGGGACATTTATTGTTTTTGTTCTTTTGTATTTTCCTCCTCTTATTCCAGGAACCCATAACACTTTTATTTCTCCATCCATACAGTCGTACGAGGGCTTGGTTTTTTTGAGAAATGAATTTTATTATTAAATGACGCAATTAATTTTACCATAAAATGTTTTGGGTAACAGGAAAAAAATTCAAAGTACGGTTAAATGGTGGAAGAAAAAAGTAATTCCATCATTGCTTTTTGAGTTTTGATTTTAATAATTTCATTGTGATAAAAGTGACTTGTCGGCATGACTCTCCAGGGAAGCACAGTTACTATGATACCAGAATTGCATAGTTTATATTCATATTTTCCAACGCTTTTGCGTCAATGGAGCTGCGTGATGGGCTGATATTTTCATTGATCCCATTTTAAATACTGTATGACATGTTGATCAGTTTTCCTTGTATTTGTATTGCTATACAAATAAAATGGTACTTTTATGGGTAAGATGTATTACTTTTTGCACTTAAATAGGACATTTCATATAGAAAAAAAAAGATTTATTTTTTGCTAACCAATGGATATCTTACTTCTCTATCTCCAGTAATTTTATAATCTCCTTCCTATTCAGGTCCTTACAGTATTGAATCCTTTCTGTGAATTTCTTCTGTCAAGGATGGATAGAAACAGAGACAGGGACAAGATGGCGGAGAGGATATTACACGTCACCCTAGAGATCCTCTTCCGGCTTACTGGAGAGGTGAGAGATCCTGATGATGTCACATTACTTCATTCTTATCTATGGGAATAACAGATGGACAGAACTGGAGAGGTGAGGACTCTGGAAATGTCTGTAGTGAGATTTATTAATGTGTCTCTCCATAACCAGGATTACACAGTAGTGAAGAAGACCTCTAGTGAGCGCTGTCAGGCCCCTGTGTCTGAGGGATGGAGAAGACCCCTGAGCCCAATAACAGGGTCTCCACCTCACCCCCTGATACATGAAGACATCAATGACCAGAAGATCCTAGAACTCACCTACAAGATGATTGAGCTGCTGACTGGAGAGGTGACACTGCTGGGAATGCTGGGACATTATACAGTAACGCTATGAAGGGATCGGGGGATGACGGTATCATTGTATGTGTCAGGTTCCTATAAGGTGTCAGGATGTTGCCGTCTATTTCTCCATGGAGGAGTGGGAGTATTTAGAAGGACACAAAGATCTGTACAAGGACGTCATGATGGAGGTTCCCCAGCCCCTCACATCACCAGGTAACAGACAGGACTAAATACACACGGCCAATAATTATCTGTATGTAAAGAATGAACTGAGTTGCTGTATGTGTTTCCCACAGCTCCATCCAGTAACAGATATTCTGCTCATTTACTAGAGCAGTGATGTTTTGGGCTTGTTGCTGGGCAACACGGACTTTCAAATCCCTCCAAAGGTTTTCTATGGGGTTGAGATCTGGAGAGTGGCTAGGCCACTCCAGGACCTTCATATGCTTCTTACGAAGCCACTCCTTCATTGCCCTGGCGGTGTGTTTGGGATCATTATCATGCTGAAAGACCCATCCAAGTTTCATCTTCAATGGCTTTGCTGATGGAAGGAGGTTTGCACTCAAAACCTCACAATACATGGCCCCATTTATTCTTTAATGTACACGGATCAGTCGTCCTGGTCCCGTTGCAGAGAAACAGCCCCAAGGCATGATGTTGCCACCCCTAATGCTTCACAGTAGGTATGGTATTCTTTGGATGCAACCCAGCATTCTGTCTCCTCTAAACACGACGCGCTTTGTTTCTACCAAACAGTTCTACTTTGGTTTCATCAGATCATATGACATTCTCACAATACTCTTCTGTATAATCTAAATACTCTCTAGCAAGCTTCAGACCGGCCCGGACATGTACTGACTTAAGCAGGGGGACACGTCTGGCACTGCAAGATCTGAGTCCCTGGCGGAGTAGTGTGTTACTGATGGTAGCCTTTGTTACGGTGGTCCCAGCTCTATGCAGGTCATTCACTAGGTCCCCCGTGTGGTTCTGGGATTTTTGCTCACCGTTCTTGTGATCATTTTGTCCCCACGGGATGAGATCATGCGTGGAGCCCCAGATCGAGGAAGATTCAGTGGTCTTGTATGTCTTCCATTTTCTTATTACTGTTCCCACAGTTGATTTCATCAGAACAAGCTGCTTGCCTATTGCAGATTGAGTCTTCCCAGCCTCCTGCAGATTCCGCACAGGAATCCGCAACGTGTGCACATACCCTTAGAAGTTTTACATTTCAATATCTATAAAACCTCCCAAAAAAAAAAACCAAACAAAGCTAATATATGCACAAGTAAAGATTATTAGTACATGTAAAAAAACATAGGGTTTACGCTATTTTGATAAAAAAAAAGCATAAAAGTCATCCCACCACGAAAAGGTGTACCCTTCAGAACAGGCCTAATCTATCTACTATTAAAACCTTACTGTCACAGGGTTATTGCGACAGAAAGCAGCCAGAAAACCGCAGCGTTTGATTGCTCCTACTCCTGCGCTGAAAAGAAGCACTTATCAATTAAAATGAAGGAGGTTTATTTCTTTTGGCAGAACAGAGATTAATCGGCCATGTTGGGAGCTCTGGGAGTCTGAGCTCTCAGCTGAGCTCGGTTGGTCAGTCCCATTCCCTTTATAGTCCAGATTCAAACCCATGTCAGAGCTAGCAGCATGGCTTGAAGGAGAGATGTTTTCATGAGGAGTCTGGAGGAGTTATCAGTGACTGTTGTGTGGGTTTACAAGTGTGGTAATTCCCTTCCCTCCTCATACTCCCCAGTGCAGTCCTCTGTTATATGTGTGAATATTTGTATGCTTGGTGTTTTCATTTACCCTTGGTTGTGTTGCCCACTCAGCTCCCCTCTTCCCTGGGTGGGGGAAGGGAACAGACCAAGGTCTGATTCAGGAGATAAGGCACAGGTGGCGGCCCTGGCATCTTCACCTTCAGAAGTATCCCAGGAAATAGTGCAAGCTAGGGGGCCCCAGTGTTGGGGACAGGGAATGAGCCCCTGGTCCTAGATCACCTGACAGCTAAGTCGTGACACTTACTATGTGTCACACGGCATCAATGTGTTTAAGGGCAGAGCAGAACAGCTCATACTTAAAAACTCCTGGTTACAAATTGGCTCCTTGGTTTTTAAGTCTTTATCCGATTGAGAAATGGAGCAGTCTTCTATGTGTTAGATGTTTTATGTTTCAGCATCTATGCACATGCCAAATTCCTTTCCAGTCTCCTTTTAGCCCTGAGTTAACATCAAAGACATTCTGGGTGTTGAGATTAAGAGGGAAATTATTTTATAACATGAATTTTAAGAATTATACAGAACAATAACTTAAAAGAAATGTCTTGGGAACCTGTGAAGAAATACTGTTTGTGTTTATAGACTTTTTCATGGATTTAAGAAGAGGCTATATCTTTTTCCGATATGTGACAGACAAGTGCGCCCATGTGAGAATCTAGTATGTACAGCAGGCTCAGGACCTGAGCCTCATAAATTCAATGCTGTATGTATAACCGAGCTGACACTTACCTGTATCTGTTCAATTCAGGGTATTCCAAAAGATCAAGACCTCCAGGTCTGCAATTTAAAGGGAACCTGTCAGGTCACATAACTTTGTTAATGTACAAGCGTAGGGTTAATAGCTTTAGGAAGGTGCACAGATGCCTTACTGAAAGTGCGTCACTCCTGAGAAAATTATCTTTATTTATCCCGGGAGTTATCGACTTTCATGTGTGTGCCGGTACGGGTTACGGGTACAGTCATTGCTCACAGCACTGAGAGCGGTGACTGTAGCACACCATGACGCTTTGACTTTCAGCCCGGAAACAATGGTTTTTAAACTTGGGGACAAAAAAGGTTATAATTATTCATTTGATGTAAGCCACATGAGCAGAGACTTGGGGAAGTGTCATTTGTCATTGATGAAGAGAAATAAAAATACTCCTGCATTGTTAAACCCTTAACGCAATGTACGTGAATGTGATTACGGGGCTGATCATGTATGCCGCGGGTGAGCTTCCTCCACAAGGGGCAGATACCGAATATATTAAAGGTGTGGTCCTGGTACTTTAACTTTGCTAGTCTTTCTTTAGGATGTGTGATCAATGTCTGATTGGTGGGGGTGCAACACCAGGACCCCTGTCGATCAGCTGTTCCTTGTGTTGGCAATGGCTGGCACTGCTTAGATGCAGAGCTGCACAGGGCCATCAACTGTATAGTGGCCATGGCTGGATATTGCATATCTGCCACCTTTCTGTCTGCAGAGCTGGGCCATGCAGCTCCTCAACTAAGCAGTTCCAGCCGACAACAAGAACATTGGATCAACGAGGGTGCCAGATGTTGAACCCCCATAGATCAGATATTGGTTACGTATCCTAAGGACCAGGCCATCAATGTTAAAGTCCTGGGCAACCCCTGTAAATATCTGGCGTCTGTCTCTAACAGAGGTGGCTGTTATCCTTTCAAACACGGCTGTCAGTTTCTGACAGTAGCATCTAAGGCACAAGATGCTGCTCTGCTTTCCGGCTCCCATCGGCACCATGTGACACGATTGCAGGTTGCTGATAGGTTACCAAAGTCCTCATCGACGTCAAAGCTCAAAATATAAAATTAATTAAACCAATCAGTAAATGCTGTAACAAGAAAGAGAAATCAAAATGCCAGACTTTTTTTTTGTTGGGTTACTCCTCCCTAAAAAATGCAAAAAAAACCCCAGATCAAAACCTCCTATATAGCCAAAAGGATGTCAATATAATCGACAGCTCGTTACACACAAAGAAAAGCCCTCACCCAGCTCAATAAACTAAGATTTTATGGGTTTTGGAATATGGTGGCCTAAACCCTTCCCGAAAAAATATATTTAAAAAAAATTAACAAAAAAAGTCTCCACTTAAATAGAAGAATAATCTATACAAATGTGGTATCACTGTAATCGTATTGGCCTAGGCAATCATAATTTAGAGTAATTTTTTCCACGGAATGTACTGTACATTTGTTTTTGCATCTTAAAAACAAAACAAAAAAAAAACCTTGTCAGAATTGCATTTTTTCCCCCAAGTTCACCACGTTTGGAAGTTTTTCCAGGAAAAAAAACAAGCATAACGACGTTGCACTCTGTAGCGCAATAGCATGTAAAGGTCATTCCATGGTAACTTACGTTACAGCACAGTTAGTAACTTACGTTACAATAAGTTTACTTCTCATATGAAGTAATGGTATTGTAACGTAAATTACCATCAGCTTTGTAACGTAAGTTACTACATTGTGTTGTAACGTAAGTTACCAAGTAATAACACTGTATTTTTGTATTTAATTTTTATTCTTGAAAAATCAAACTGTGTTGAAATCTATTGAGAATAGATTAATGTACACTATACATTCATTCATTTTTGTGCCTGCCTTCAAAGAACAGTCTGTAGCCATTATTAACTCAGTTTTTGGCTTGTAAATGTAACGTAAGTTACCATGGAATGACCCTAAACATGAAATTTGAATTGCATTACTGCTCTAGATAACATGAAAGAATGGAGATTCTTAGCACATAATTTGGCCAATTCATGCGTGCTCAGAAGCCATCAAGAAGGCGATCTTCAGTTGCTGTGCACCTATATAATGTGAATCCTCTCCTTGGCTGAGGCCTGCAGTTATACTGTATGGATAGGTGTATTAAAACTCCCACGGGCTGATGGCTGTAGTGCTCAGTCAGACAGTCTATATATAAGTAACAAAAGACTGACAGTCACTTCCAAATGGAAAACTGTGTACCGGTGCAAACTAAGTGTAGCCATCTCTATACAAAATAACAAAGTAGCACTCTGTAATTCCATAGCATGTAAACGTGAAATATATGAAATTTGAATTTCATTACTACCCTATATAGTAAGAAAAAATGGAGCCTGCTTTTATATGGGTAGATAGGATCCTGCAGCAATTAAAACTGCCAGAGGCTGATGGGTGGAGTGCTCGGTCAGAGTGCCAATATACAAATAACAATAGACTTATTGTCATTGGCTTGTTTTTTTTCCAAATAACAAAAGACTTCTGAACAGAAAAATTGTGTGGACAGGTGCAAACTTAATTGCAGCAAGCTCCTATCTACCCTTGTAAATGCAGTCTTCAGCCTAGGATAGGTCCCAAGCAATAGGAGATCGCCTTGCGGTTGGCTGCTGGGCATGCATTATTATCTAGAGCAGTAATGCAATTCACATTTCATATTTCATGTTTTACTGTACATTCTATATTGCACTACAGAGTGCAACTTTGTGTTAGTTATGTAAAGAGATGGCTACTCTTAGTTTGCACCTGTACACACCAGCTTTCTGTTTGTAAGTCTTTTATTATTTTGAAAAAAACAAAACCAAGCCATCATGCAACTATGTGTACGTGACGAAAGAATACAAAAATGATGACACTTAGAAGGGGAGGAAAAGCAAAAAATGAAACTTCGATGTGGAGTAAAGTGGTTAAGGGTTTTGTAGAGGAAATTATTTTTTTTATTGCTAAGGGATGGTGTGGTTATTGAAATTAATAGTCAGTCCTGATCTCCCTTGACAACGTTAGAATTATCTTCTGAAAATCCATTTGACTCACCCCTGTGTTTTGATCTGCTACCTTCCTGTTACCCTGACCTCAGACTGTTTCCTGACTACGCTTTTGTCTTTTCCCTCTGTCTGTTACAAGCACTCTTATTACTGACCCCGTGCCTCTTGACTATCCTGCCCCACAGTAAGTCCATGTATAGTGGTTAGCGTCACTAGTGTCTATATTGTGGATTAATCAGATTTAATGTAGCACACTCCAGAGAACTGGTGCTACTCAAGAGATATCTTGGAGACAGAAATATGAGGTCCAAATGATTGAAAATGTAATTGTTGCATCCCGAAATTTGAAAACAGATTTGGTATAATTATTTCCCTAATTTTAAATTCTGATTTGATGATAAAAAAAAAAAAAATCAATTTACTTTTAAGGTATTATTAAAAAAAAAAATAACAGTGTGTTTATTTTTAGCAGATATCTGTACTGGGAGTTCAGATGGACATCTAATATCTTCAGAATTTAAAACAGATGATCAAAGTATCACACATGATCCATATGAAGAACATGCTATTGTCTCAGGTATACCTCCAGGCCTTCTTAGGAAAGATCTGTCATCTGATCTTTTCAGACAAGTCCAAAGTTCTGATTTATCACAGCATTTTAAGCAAAATAGAAGTTACAGAAGAGATGTTGAACATGAAACAGCTCATACAAAGGAGAAACCGTTTTTATGTCCAGAATGTGGGAAATGCTTCTCCAGGAAATCAAATCTTGTTGACCATCAAAAAACTCACTCTGGTGAGAATCCATTTTCATGTTCAGATTGTGGGAAATGTTTTACTCAGAAATCAGATCTTGTTAGACATCAGAAAATTCACACAGGGGAAAAGCCATTTTCGTGTTCAGAATGTGGGAAATGTTTTACTCTGAAATCAAATCTTACTGAACACCAAAAAACTCACACAGGAGAGAAGCCATATTCATGTTCAGAGTGTGGGAAATGTTTTACTCAGAAAACACATCTTAATATCCATCAAAATTCTCATACAGGGGAGAAGCCATTTTCATGCCCAGAATGTAGAAAATGTTTTACTTGGAAAATAACCCTTTATAACCATCAGAAAATTCACACTGGGGAGAAACCATTTTCATGTTCCGAGTGCGGGAAATGTTTTACTCAGAAATCAGATCTTGTTAGACATCAGAAAATTCACACAGGGGAGAAGCCATATTCATGTTCAGAATGTGGGAAATGTTTTATTCAGAAACCAAATCTTATTGAACACCAAAGAACTCACACAGGAGAGAAGCCATATACATGTACAGAGTGTGGGAGATGTTTTACTCAGAAGTCACATCTTAATAGCCATCAAAAAACGCACACATTGGAGAAGCCATTTTGAAGCCCAAAATGTGAAAAATGTTTTACTGGGAAAATTTATCTTGATAACTAGCGAAAAATTCACTCAATTGATAATCTATTTTCATGTTCGGAGTGTAGGAAATATTTTACTCAGACATAAAATCTTGTTAGACATCAGAAAATTCATGCAGGGAGAAGCCATTTTCATGTTCAGAATGTGGGAAATGTTTTAACCAGAAATCAAATCTTGTTATACATCAAAGATCTCACACAGGGGAGAAGTCATACTCATGCCCAGAATGTGGTAAATGTTTTACTAGGGAATCAACTCTTGTTGACTATAAAAAAAAAAAAAAAAAATCACACAGGGGAGAAGCCATTTTTTGTGTTACAGTAAATGTGGAAAATGTTATTCTCAGAAATCAGATCTCATTAAGCATCTAAAGAAGCCACATAGGGAATGAACCTTTTTCAAGTTGTGAATATATGAAATGTTTAAGTGGTAAATCAAGTCTTGCTGACCATCAGAAAACTCACAGTGGAGAATTTATTTTTGCATTTAGAATTTGGCAAATGTTTTAATCATTAAAATATCCTGTTGTCACTGGAGTCACACAGGAGAATGCATCAAAATGTACCATAAGTTGAAGGTGTTTTTTCTCCAAAAGTCAGCTCCAGTTCCTAAGGTGAGAATTGTTAAGAGAAAGAACCATTTTCTTTTTTTTTTTTCCTTGTTTCTTTTTTTTTAAGCTTATTTGGTTAACAAATAGTACAAGTAAAAAAATGACAATACAGTCAAAATCACATATACTTGAGCATAAACTGTGAATCTATGGAATGTTCCAAACTCCTCCCTAATTCACTAAACTCTGATCCCATTTCAGAAGGGAAAAAAAGTGTCAAAAGACACAAAATGCACAATTAGGATGTATGTTGTGCAAAAGTTTTCAGGTTTCTACAATACCCAGAAAGGTTATCAAAATTAGGTCTATTTACTCTAGAAAAGAGAAGACTTAGGGGAGATTTAATATATATGTACAAGTATATCAGAGGGCAATACAGAGATCTCTCCAATGAACTGTTTGTACCAAGGACTGTGACAAGAACAAGGGGGCATTCTCTTTGGAGGAAAGACAATTTCTGCACCAGCATAGAAGAGGGTTCTTCACGGTAAGAGCAGTGAGGCTCTGGAATTCTCTTCCTGAGGAAGTGGTGATGGCCAACTCACTGAATGAATTTAAGAAAGGAATGGATGCTTTTCTTGTAACAGTATAGAAGGTTACGAATAACAGAATATTAGGCTGAGTTCACACGTGACGTTTTTTTCACGTTTCCGCGGCGGTTTTAACCGCACGATTTTGCCGCGAAAAATAAGCATCCCATGCATTCCTATGGGATTCCGCAATGCTGTGCTAATGCTGCGGTTTTTACCGCGGCGGAATCGCTTCGCGGTAAAAAACGCAGCATGCTCATTAATTTGCGGAATCGCGGCGATCCCGCACCCATAGGAATGCATTGTTCCGCTTACCTCCCGCAAGTGGCTGTGCACACCATGCGGAAAGTAAGCAGAACAATTGCGGATGGTACCCACGGTCCGGAGGAGAGGAGACTGTCCTCCGGGCTTTGGGTACCATATCCCTGTAAAAAATAGAATTTAAAATAAAAAATATTGTTATTCTCACCTTCCGGCGTGCCGCGCAGTCTTCCCGCCTCTCTCCACGCTTCCGTTCCCAGTAATCCTTTGCGAAAATGACCGCGATGGCGTCCGTTCTCGCGGGATCGCGAAGTCTCACGGTCATTCGCGCGACGTCATCGCGAATTACCGCGAGACATCGAGATCCCGCGAGAATGGACGTCATCGTGGGCATTTTCGCAAAGGATTACTGGGAACGGATGCGCGGGACGACGGAAGGTAAGAATAACACCATTTTTTATTTTTTTTTTTACATTCTATCTTTTACTACTGATGCTGCATAGGCGGCCTCAGTAGTAAAAAGTTGGTCACACTTGTCAAACACTATGTTTGACGAGTGTGACCAACCTGTCAATCAGTTCTCCCAGCGATGCTACAGATCGCTTGGAAAACGCTAGCATTTTGCAAGCTAAATACGCTTGCAAAATGCTAGCTTTTCCGCGGGAAAATCGCGGGAATTTAAAATGCGATTTTCCCGCGGAATGGAATTCCGGAATTCTCGCGGTAATTTCAGCGAGAATTCCGGTACGTGTGCACTTAGCCTTATAGGTAGATGGTTGACCCAGCTTAGGGGAAGGAATTTTTTTCCCATTGGAGAAAATTGGCTTCTACTCTGTGAGTTTTTGCCTTCCCCAGGATCAACAATGCAGAACAGCTGCACTAAAAATAGGCTGAACTAGATGGACATAAGGTCTTCCTTCAGCCTTCAAAACTATGTTATGTAATGCAAGATGTTTTGATGAGTTTCCCCTTAAACAGTATTTATCCACAATCTGAGGCTTCCCTTTCTCTTTAATATAGCAGTTGATTAGTGCATTTTCTAAATATCCAGTATCAAAACTTTTAGAAGTGTCCCTAATATCCTCGAAAAGGTCTCGTACTTCCGGATTGCGAGATCCCATAGTCCTCAGATGCCACTCTTACAATTAAAGTGAGAGATCTACAAATCCAGTGGTGATGAGTCTATTTTCAGCAGTTTTCGAATTTCAAATACTGGTAAGATGTTACCATTCACTAACAGTTTAAGAAAGTATGTGTCAGCTCAGGATTGGTAGAGAGAGCGCGATCGCGCTCTTTCACTGCAAGAGCAGCCATAGAAGATTGTGGGATCCTGCTCTGCATATGGAGTTCCCACAACCTGGAAGTTTGGGTCCAACTCTGCTATTAAGTTGGACCTTTTAGGGAGTTATTAGGGACATTTTTGAAAGGCTTTGATACTGGATTATATTTAGAAAATTCACTAATCTAGGGATGCTCACAGGTTTTATTAGCTAAAAAATGGGGGAGCCCTAGATTGGAGATAGGACCTCTACGTATTCCACATTTATATATAACTGTATTTCAAAACTTGTTGTTTTGCTTGTAAAATATATATGCTTTGAGCTCCCTTTTCTCTATTGTTTATATGTTTATTATGCCTCAGAACCTATGGAGCTAAGGCAGAGCTGGTTGGCATTTTGCACATACACCGCAATCCAAATAATTATGCAAATGTTATCTTTCACTCATTCTGCTAAATGGCCAATGCAAATGAGTCAGTATAATGTTTAAAGCGAACCTGTTATCAGGTTTTTGCTAAGTAAACTAAAGACATTGTCAGGTTGGCAGTGTTCAACTGATTAAAATGATACCTGGGGTGAAGAAATCCATCATGTGTTTCTTATGTAATCAGTGTTAGAAGTTTCCAGCTAATGATATGCCTGTGCTCCGTGGTGAGCCTGTATACAGAGTCTTATCTTCCTGCTCTAAGCCAGAGAAACCAAGGAAAGACCTGTCCACAGGCCGCCCCAAAGCACAAACATGTTACTCATCATAGAGACAGAATGTTTGGGCTTCGGGGAGGTCCTGTGAGCAGGTCTTTCCTTGGTTTCTCTGGCCTAGAGCAGGAAAATAAGACTCTGCCTTCAGTCTGTCCCCGGAGCCCAACATCTCATTAACTGAAAACTTTTAATACTGATTACACAAGAAACACAAGATGGAATTCTTCACCCCAGGTATCATTTTTAATCAGTATAACAGCGGCAATCTAAAAGTGTCTGTAGTTTACTTAGCAAAATCCTGCTGACAGGCTCGCTTTAACCCCTTCCTGACCTTTGACGCCACATAGGCGTCATGAAAGTCGGTGCCAATCCAACCTATGACGTCTATGTGGCATCATGGAGAGATTGCAGTCCTGCGGGGTCGGCTGACTGGGGTCACTGAAATGACACCCGACACACAGATACAGGACCCTTTGTACTTCACCCCAGGGGGGTGGCTTAGCCCCCCCGTGGCTACGATCATTCTGATTGGCTGTTTGACTTTTACCAGCCAATCAGAGCAATTGTAATATTTCACCAATTAAATTTGGTGAAATATTACAATCCAGCCATGGCAGATGCTGCAATATCATCGGCCATGGCTGGAGACTGTGATACGACCCCCCCACCGATTGACAGGGGCGAACTGCCCCTGCCACCAACTGACTGCGGCGATCTGCTGCTGCCGTCAGTATTTGCTCCCCCTCCCCTGCCCTCCACAACCCCCGCCTTCTGATCCACCCTATCACAGTGATCAAAATTAAAAAAAATAGTAAATAACCCCCCTGTTTATCGCCACCATAGGTAGGGAAAAATGATAAAAGAAAATATTTTTATTTCTATTTTTCCGTTAGGGTTAGAATTAGGATTAAGGTTAGAATTAGGGTTAGGGTTGGAATTAGGGTTGGGGTTGGCATTAGGGTTGGGATTAGGTTAGGCTTGGAATTAGGGTTGGGATTAGGGTTAGGCTTGTGGTTAGGGCTAGAGTTAGGGTTAGGGGTGTGTTTGGGTTAGGGTTGTGCTTAGGGTTAGGGGTGTGTTGGGGTTAGGGTTAAGTTAGAATTGAGGGGTTTCCACTATTTAGGCACATCAGGGGGTCTCCAAACGTGACATGTAGCCACCATTGATTCCAGCCAATTTTGCGTTCAAAAAGTCAAACAGCGCTCCCTCCATTCTGAGCCTTGACATGTGCCCAAACAGTGGTTTACCCCAACATACGGGGTATCAGCGTACTCAGGAAAAATTGCACAGCAACTTTGGGGGTCTAATTTCTCCTGCTACTCTTGGGAAGATAAAAAATTGGGGGCTAAAAAAAATGATTTTTGAGGAAAAAAAATGATTTTTTTATTTTCACGGCTCTGCGTTATAAACTTCTGTGAAGCACTTGGGGGTTCAAAGTGCTCACCACATATCTAGATAAGTTCCTTGGGGGGTCTAGTTTCCAAAATGGGGTCACTTGTGGGAGGTTTCTACTGTTTAGGCACATCAGGGGCTCTGCAAACGTAACATGACGCCCCCAGACCATTCCATCAAGTCGGCATTTCAAAACGTCACTACTTCCCTTTCCGAGCCCCAACTTGTGACCAAACAGTGGTTTATGACCACATATGAGGTATTGGTGTACTCAGGAGAAATTGCCCAACAAATTTTAGAATCCATTTTATCCTCTTGCCCATGTGAAAATGAGGCTTAAAGAAAAATTTTGTTGGAAAAATTAAAATGTCCATTTATTCCTTCCACGTTGCTTTAGTTCCTGTGATGCACCTGAAGGGTTAATAAACTTCTTGAATGTAGTTTTGAGTAGCTTGAGGGGTGCAGTTTTTAGAATGGTGTCACTTTTGGGTATTTTCTGCCATCTAGACTCCTCAAAGTGGTTTCAAATGTGCGGTGGTCCCTAAAAAAAAAAATGGTTTTGTAAATTTTGTTGTAAAAATGAGAAATTGCTGGTCAAATTTTAACCCTTATAACTTCTTAACAATATTATGTTTTCAGTATTGTGCTGATGTAAAGTAAACATGTGGGAAATGTTATACCCATAATCCTAAATCAACACGGCAATGGTCACTTCAATAAGTATATCCAAACAAAAATCATCATGAGATATATCATGAAGATGGAAGAAGTGAAGACAGTGGTAAATTATGAAAAAAGTTCAAATTTTATTGACAAACAATTTAAAACAGTAAGAGATTACATAAAAAAGACATGATACTGGGTCTCCAACAAAAGGGGATAAGGATAACCAGCAAAAAAGAAAAAATTTTCAATTCTCCATATAGTGCAGAATGCAAATATTAGCGGTTTAAAAATATTATTATGCATCTATAGTCCATGGTGCCCATAAACCCCCATCAAAAATAAATAAAAATCCACCAGCAATTGCAATGATATTGCTAAAATTTGCTAAACAAAGTGCAGCAGCACTATAGGGATGTATGGCCTATTTTCTAAATGGGGGGAAAAAAAAGGGGCTACAGAAGAGAAACCACACCAAGGAAAATTAATATTAATCAATATACTAAAGCCTCTGTCCCATGTTTGTTTGTTTAATTTTATCATTCTTTCTCAGAAAATTGGTTAGAATTTGTGGCACAGCAAAAAAACATTATGTAGCGTGTTCATTAAAAGAAGTAAAGTTCAGGTTTTTACCTATTGCTGGCCGCTAGGATGCAAGGCAAGTACAGTGAGGCTGGATGCTGGTATGCTTCTCCCCGCCGCCCGACAGCGCCATTTCCCAATAGTTGCTTCTTCCAGGAAGAATATGGTCTAAATTCACCATATGGAGAATTGAAAAATGTTTCTTTTTTGCTGGTTATCCTTATCCCCTTTTGTTGGAGACCCAGTATCATGTCTTTTTTATGTAATCTCTTACTGTTTTAAATTGTTTATCAATAAAATCTGAACTTTTTTAATTTACCACTGTTGATTTTTGTTTGGATATGTGGGAAATATTATTTATTAACTATTTTGTGTCACATAACTCTCTGGTTTAACATTATAAAAATTCAAAATTTAAAAATTGCAAAATTTTCGCCAAATTTCCGATTTTTTTTCACAAATAAACGCAAAAATTATCGACCTAAATTTACCACTAACACGAAGCCCAATATGTCGCGAAAAACAATCTCAGAATCTCTAGGATCCGTTGAAGCGTTCCTGAGTTATTACCTCATAAAGGGACACTGGTCAGAATTGCAAAAAATGGCCAGGTCATTAAGGTCATAATAGGCTGGGTCATGAAGGGGTTAAATCCTCAACCTTTAGAGGATAAATGCCATTTTATTTGACAAATGTCCTAATGGTAAGTTCTTTTTTTCAAAGCTCACAATGCACTGTTCCAAATTATTACACACAACAGAGTTTCTAAATATTTTATAGGTTGTAAACAACTGAAAATGGCCATTGTGATAAAACACTCCAGGATCGGCTTTGCTGGGGTCAAAGGTCACGTGCGTTCAGCATGAAACTCAGGCGCAGAGCTGGGATTCGGGTGAAACTGACCCTGGGTCAGGTTTATTAACGGTGAAAGCAATGCAAAAAAGGAAATAAAACATAAAACAAATCCTTGCCTGTCCGGCACTAACTAAACAATGGACAACCTAACTACCAACTGGCGGGCTTCTCCCGTCCAGCCAAACCACAGTTGCAGTGGGCACTGCTTCCACTCACGTGTGTCTCTCACACAGACAAGCTCTCTGTGTTCCCAGGCTGAGACACTCACACAACCACCTGGCATCCTTTTATATCCACCTCCCATTATTCATTAGCAAGCAGGTGCGATACTGACCAGACTAGGCCACATAGGAAAGGAATCTGGGCGAGATATACCTGCCCTCATCCACTATTCCCACATAAACAGTGCACTCGGGACAGGGCATCTGCATTTCCCATCTGTACCCCTGGGCGGTGCTCCACCGTAAAAGTGTAGGCCTGCAGGGCAAGGAACCACCGGGTCACCCGGCTATTCCGTTCCTTGTTCAAGTGCATCCACTTGAGAGGGGCATGGTCAGTGATCAGCCTGAACTTTCTGCCCACCAGGTAATATTTGAGGGCCTCTAGAGCCCACTTAATGGCGAGGCACTCTTTTTCTACAACTGCATACCTTTGCTCGTGTATATTCAGCTTCCTGCTGAGATAGAGGACTAGGTGTTCCACTCCGTCCCTCACTTGTGAGAGTACGGCCCCGATACCGGTATCAGAGGCATCCGTTTGTACCACAAACTCGCTGCGGAAGTCCGGAGTCACCAGTACGGGCTGAGAGCAAAGTGCCCGTTTTAGGCTATGGAAGGCTTCTTCAGCCGCTAAACTCCATTTAATCATGACGGAGTCTTTCCCTTTTGTAAGATCCGTCAGGGGGGTAGCGATGGCTGCAAAATTGGGTATGAACCGGCGATAATAGCCGGCGATCCCCAGAAAGGCTTGCACCTGCTTCTTGTTGACAGGTTGCGGCCAGTCCTGAACCGCCTGAATCTTATCGAGCTGGGGTTTAACAACACCCCTCCCAATTACATACCCCAAATACCGGGCTTCTTCCAGCCCGATATGACATTTCTTGGGGTTTGCGGTTAGACCTGCCTCCCACAGGTCGTCAATCACAGCTTGTTCTTTCTGGAGATGAGTCTCCCAGTCCAAGCTGTAAATGACAATGTCATCCAAATAGGCCGAAGCGTACTGCCTATGTGGCCTCAGGACTCGATCCATCAGTCTCTGGAAGGTCGCCGGTGCTCCGTGCAGTCCAAACGGCATATGCACATACTGAAATAGACCTTCTGGGGTAGCAAATGCCGTCTTTTCTCTGGCAGCCTCCGCCAGAGGGATCTGCCAATACCCCTTTGTTAGGTCTAGGGTCGTAATAACCGGGCTTTTCCTAACCGATCTATTAACTCGTCGACCCGGGGCATAGGGTAGGCATCAAATTTTGAGACCGCATTCAGTTTCCTGAAGTCATTGCAGAACCGGATAGTGCCGTCTGGTTTAGGAATTAGCACAATCGGGCTGGACCAAGCACTGTGCGATTCCTCAATGACACCTAACTCTAACATTGCCTTCACTTCTCAGGAAACGGCTTCACGGCGCGCTTCCGGGATTCGGTAGGGCTTTACGTGAACTGTGACACCAGGTTCTGTTACAATGTCATGTTTCATTAGCGTAGTCTGCCCTGGTTTTTCTGAGAAAAACTTTTGGTTGTGAAGTAGAAACTGCCTGACCTCAGTCTTTTGCCGCTCCGAGAGAGTCTCTGCAACCCGTACCTCCGGTACGGTATGCGAGCAGACGGGACGGGCCAGCTCCGCAGACAAGGCAGACCGATCTTTCCAGGGTTTTATCAGATTTACATGATAAATCTGTTCAGGTTTCCGTTTACCTGCCTGGTATACTTTGTAGTTTACTTCACCAACTCTTTCCTTAATCTCAAAGGGGCCCTGCCACTTTGCCAGGAACTTACTGTCCACCGTGGGGACCAGGATCAACACCCTATCTCCGGGTGCAAACGTACGGATCTTGGCGCCCCTATCATAGATTCTTTTTTGGGCTCCTTGAGCCTGCATCATGTGTTCTTTGACTATAGGCATAACAGCCGCAATACGGTCCTGCATTTGTGTGACGTGATCTATCACCGTTTTAAATGGTGTGACCTGACCCTCCCAGGTTTCTTTTGCAACGTCTAACAGTCCGCGAGGACGTCGGGCGTACAATAACTCGAACGGCGAGAATCCCGTGGAAGACTGGGGTACTTCCCTGATGGCAAAAAGCAAATACGGAAGTAAATAGTCCCAGTTCTTCCCATCCTTGTCTATCACCTTTCTCAGCATCTGCTTCAGAGTTTTATTGAACCGTTCGACCAACCCGTCTGTTTGAGGGTGATACACGGATGTGCGTAACGGTTCGATTTGTAACAATCGGCAGAGCTCCTTCATTACCCTGGACATAAATGGGGTCCCCTGGTCGGTGAGTATCTGTTTTGGTATACCGACCCGACTAAACACATGCACCAGTTCCTTGGCAATCATCTTGGTGGCCGTGTTACGCAAAGGGATGGCCTCCGGGTAACGAGTGGCATAATCCAAGATGACCAGGATATGTTGGTGTCCACGTGCAGACCGTGGAAGGGGCCCAACTAAATCCATCCCAATCCTCTCAAACGGGACTTCAATAATAGGTAGGGGTACCAAAGGGCTACAGAACCGGGGCTTAGGTGCAGAGGCTTGGCAGTCAGGACAAGACTCACAATATACACGAATATCGTGATGCATGCCTGGCCAAACAAAACAGTGTAATATCCTTTCGGTGGTTTTCTGGACTCCCAGGTGACCTCCCATCACATGTCCGTGGGCCAGTTCCAGCACCTGCCGCCGGTAGGGTTTTGGCACGACTAATAGTTGCACCGTATCTTCCCCCTTTTTATTCGGTCGTCCATGACAGCACCACCTGAGAGAGGGGATCCGCCCTTTAGGAACAGGAAACCTACAGATACAAAAAGGGTGGCACCTCTCCCACGCATCAGTTGGTTTCCTGTTCCTAGAGGACAGGACTCTCTACAGATCGTCCGTCATGGAATCATCATTGAATACCCAGACCGGCTGACCGACCCAGGTAGCGAGGGGGTCTCCTACCTCGGTCAGTGCGGGGTCCCTGGAAGCGCCACGGTGGGGCCGGGTAGGTCACCACGGCAGTGGACGAAGCAGGTGGAGCAGGGGTCCGGTGGATGCCGTCTCCAAAGCCAGCACCTGGTATGTATGCCCCGGTGCGCTTCCCCAGGCCCGGTCCTCCAGGTCGGTGCTGTCCCCTGGCCGGGCTCATGGCGGCAGGCGCGGGGGGTGCTGGCACTCCGGGCAGGGCTGCGCGGCTCCTTCGCGCGCGCTCCCGCAGGGCTCTGTGAGCGGCGGAAGTGACGCGGCGGAAGGGGCGGAGCGATAGCGCCGATACCGGAAGTCGGGTGCCGGCGGCCTCCGGCGCGCGCCGCGGGTGCATGCCGGTCCGGGGGTCGCGCGGCGACCCGGCGAAGGCAAGGGGGGGCCGGAGCATGGGGGAGGGAACGCAAAAGCCGGGTGGGTGGTGCTATGGCAGGATGCCTGCTGACCCGGACAGGAGGCCATATAAGGCAGATGGGGACGCCGCTGGGGTGCTTCTGAAGGC
Source organism: Dendrobates tinctorius (assembly GCF_039654945.1). NCBI lineage: Eukaryota > Metazoa > Chordata > Amphibia > Anura > Dendrobatidae > Dendrobates > Dendrobates tinctorius. Next base: position 6,859,160 of record NW_027361859.1, read on the forward strand.
CCCAGCAATGGATACGTCGGAAGCCCCCTTAGTCCAGCAGGACGAGACGCAGGAGCACCCGCAGAAACAGGCGAGTGGCCAGCAGAAGAAACAGAGACGAACTAGCGACCAGAGCCGCGAAAGTTCCTCCAGAAAGGACCCCCCTGCCTCCCTCCGTGATCCGGTACCTGCCTCATCTGCATGGGTAAGAGATCTCCGTGAATGTACCCTGATGCAGTGTTCCCTTATGTTTTTTTTTTTTTCAGGGGAAGAAGGTTACGGGAAAACAGAAACACAGGGAATGTGCCCTCTGTAGTTCCCCCCTACCAGATGGCCACCCTAAAAAGTTATGCCAGCCATGCATACGGCAGACGGTAGGAGTTATTAAGGACAGGGAGTCCAGGGGTAGATTGTCAGGCCCTTATACTCTCCCCCGTTTATGCAGGTAGCGGAAGAGACACCTGACTTCACTTCAAACCTGAGGGACATGATCAGGGCAGAAATGAAAGCTTTACCTCAAAGAGAACCTTCTAGGAGAAGAGAGGCTAGTGGTTCAGGCTCGGAGGCCTCAGTCGCCCCTGGGAAGGGTGACAATTCCTCGGACTCCTCGGCCTCCTCATCGTCTTCCTCGGATGAAGACTCTAGCCGGTTCTGCTTCCCCTTAGACCAGATGGACAAATTAGTGAAAGCTATACGGTCCACCATGGGGGTAGCGGACAAAAAACGGGAACTCTCAGCACAGGACATAATGTTCGGGGGGTTGGACCCCAAAAAACGTAAAGCTTTTCCATTGAACGAAAAGGTTCAGAGCCTAATTGATAGAGAATGGAAGAGACCGGAGAAAAGGGGCTCCATGCCACCAGCCTTTAAGTGGAGATACCCCTTCGATAACCCGGTAGTAAACAGATGGGATAAAGCCCCGAAACTAGATGCAGCAGTAGCCAAAGCATCTAAAAAATCCGCCATACCATTTGACGATATGGCCTCCCTGAAAGATCCGTTAGATAAAAAAGCGGATTCTTTCCTTAAAGGGACATGGGAGATGTCAGCAGGCGCGTTAAGACCAGCGGTAGCTGCCACCTGTACAGCCAGATCGATGATGGTCTGGCTAGATCAGCTAGATTCCGAACTAAGAGATGGAGCTTCAAGATCATCTATTCGGAAAAATTTGCCCATCATTCAGAATGCCGCGGCGTTTTTAGCCGATGCTTCTGCAGACTCTGCAAGAATGGCGGCTAAAGCCGCAGGTCGGTCTAATGCAGCGCGAAGAGCGCTCTGGATAAAATGCTGGCCAGGAGATATTCAAGCCCGGTCCCGTCTCTGTTCCATTCCCTGCGAGGGGGAGTACCTATTCGGCCCCGTCTTGGACGAATTATTGGAGAAAGCTGGAGATGACAAAAAGAAATTTCCCAGTCTCCCGAACCCCTCTTACAGACGTCCCTTTGCCAGGAAAGGGTTTTTCCGGAGAAGGCCGTCCAGAGATCAGGGCAGATGGGATGATAAAAAAGGAAAGGTACAGGATTCATGTTTGGGGGAGGGCGCCAGGAAGGTCCAGCTCGGGATACGAAAATGCCGCCCCAATGACTAGTTGCCCCAGTAGGAGGGAGACTAGCTGCCTTCTACCCATCCTGGTCTCTGATCTCCAATAGCAGCTGGATATTGGGGATAATAGCCGTGGGACTACGACTAGAGTTTTCTAGGGTTCCCCTTGATCAATTTAAAATCACCCCACTCAGGTCGTCTGCGGCAGAACAAGCTGCCCTGGAAGCCGAGGTTCATAACCTGTGCGCTAAGAAAGTCCTGATAGAGGTTCCAGAGGAAGAATGGGGGAAGGGATTCTACTCCCCTCTGTTCCTGGTCCGCAAACCGGACAGCTCCTTTAGGACAATAATTAACCTTAAGGCCCTCGACAAGTTTTTGGTCATACGTCCCTTTAAGATGGAAACGATTAAATCTGCAATAAAATTGCTGTTCCAAAACTGCTTCATGGTGGTGTTAGATTTAAAAGACGCATACTACCATATACCCATCCATGCAGGCCATCAGCGGTTCCTCAGAGTGGCGGTTCAGTTGGATGGGTCAATTCGACATTTCCAATATGCGTCCCTCCCTTTTGGAGTGGCAGTCGCTCCCCGAGTGTTTACTAAGGTGATAGCGGAGGTCATGGCCCATCTACGTGAATCGAACATTCTGGTGATCCCCTACCTGGACGATTTTCTTATTGTAGGTAAAACGGCGAACCATTGTTTACAACAGCTACAAAAGGCAATGTCTGCCCTAGAACGGTTAGGATGGTTGCTGAACGTCAAAAAGTCCCGGTTGCAACCAATGAAAGTCCAACAATTTTTGGGCCTAACCCTGGATTCTGAAAAACAGGAATGCCGTCTGCCTCCGGACAAGCTTGTTCGCCTCCATTATCAGATCCTGAACGCCTCCAATAACCCCACCATGTCCCTCAGAAAAGCCATGTCCCTTCTAGGCTCTCTTTCGGCCTGTATCCCGGCAGTCCAGTGGGCCCAGTTTCATGCAAGGAAACTACAGAGCGAGGTCTTATTACATCAAAAAGTCCTTGGAGGTTACTTGGAGGGTCAGCTAACCTTATCCCGTAACACAAGGGAGTCCCTAGAGTGGTGGTTAGACAAGGATAACTTATCAAAAGGGGTGCCCTGGGAGTATAACGTAACCCGCATAGTCACCACGGATGCTAGTCCTTACGGTTGGGGAGCTCATATGGGTGAAATTTTAGTCCAGGACCAATGGCAACATCATCAGTTAGGAATGTCATCTAACCTAAAAGAATTGACGGCAGTAGAACAGGCGGCTAAAAAGCTCCTTGTGTACCTACAGGGCCATCACGTGCGAGTGTTCTCCGACAATCAGGTCACCGTGGCATACATCAATCACCAAGGCGGGACTCGTTCCAGACCCCTGATGTTTGTAGCAGAGCGGTTGTTCCATCTAGCAGAACAATACTTCCTATCTTTAACAGCATTGCATATAAAAGGAAAAGACAACATCACGGCAGACTTTTTAAGCCGCAATCGGCTAAAGCAAGGGGAATGGTCTTTAAACACCTCCATATTCAATCTGATTGTTCAAAAGTGAGGATATCCAGAGGTAGACCTATTCGCCACCAGAGACAACACGCAATTGAAACAATTCTGCTCCCTGAATCCCAGAGAAAATCCTCTGGCGGTAGATGCCTTCCTGATAAACTGGGACTTCAAACTAGCCTACGCCTTCCCTCCCCTATCTCTTCTACCCCTAGTGATGAGGAAAATCAGGAAAGACAGAGCAAGGGTGATAGTTATCGCTCCGTTTTGGCCCAGGAGAGCATGGTTCTCATGCCTCAGGACCATGTCGGTGTCCGATCCTTGGGTTCTGCCGGACATCCCGGATCTCCTGTCCCAGGGCCCAGTCTTCCATCCTCAGGTGGCTGGCCTTCATCTGACGGCGTGGAGTTTGAACGGTCATTATTAGAAGAGAAGGGTTTCTCCGCAGACCTAATTAACACCCTACTTAAAAGTAGGAAAATCATTACCACAAAAATTTACGTTAGGATTTGGAAAAAATTCCTTCAAAACTCAGAAGTAATCGCTGGGGATTCAGCACCTATAATGCAGATATTAGAGTTCCTACAAAAAGGTCTAGACATGGGACTCTCTACCAGTACCCTTAAAGTACAAGTGTCAGCCTTGGGGGCTCTGTTTAGCTGTAACATTGCTGGTAATTATTGGATAAGCAGATTCATTAAGGCAGCAGGTAGATCCAGGCCAATGATGAAGGATAGGTTTATGCCGTGGGACTTGAACCTAGTCCTCACTGCTATGACAGAGACTCCATTCGAACCTATCTCGTCGGCTTCCCTAAAAAACCTGTCCCTCAAGGTAGCCTTCCTGGTAGCTCTAACATCAGCTCGCAGAATAAGCGATATTCAGGCTTTATCTAGGTGTCCTCCTTATTTACAGTTTAAAGAGGATAGGGTAATACTTAGACCTGATCCAGCGTACTTGCCAAAGGTAGTTTCTAGTTTCCATAGGACACAGGAGATAGTTCTGCCATCCTTCCTCCCTAATCCAACTAACGAGAAGGAAAGGAAACTACACACCCTGGATGTCAGGAGAGGCCTCATAGAATATCTGTCAGTCACCGATCCCTGGAAGAAAGATAATGCCCTATTTATCTCTCATCAAGGCCCCAGAAAAGGTTGTAGAGCATCAAAAAATACACTAGCCAGATGGATTAGAGAGGCGATTGCAATAGCATACACATCAAAGGGCAGGTCGCCACCCGGAAAGCTGAGGGCGCATTCCACCAGGGCAATGGCAATCTCATGGGCCGAAAGATCAGAAGTCTCCATCGACCAGATATGTAAGGCGGCTACTTGGTCCTCTCCGAGCACCTTTTATAGTCATTATAGGCTAGACCTGGGTGCTTCCACAGACCTCTCTTTTGGTATAAGGGTGCTGCAGGCTGTAGTCCCTCCCTAAAGCTGATATTACTCTCTGTAAATCTCTCAGGTGGTGCTGTCATGGACGACCGAATAAAGTCTTAGTTACTCACCGGTTAACGGTATTTTTCGGAGTCCATGACAGCACCCGTATATTCCCTCCCTTTAGTTTAATTGGGGTGTGCACGTCTTTTTTCTTGTATATGCTCACTGGTGATAAAAGTTATAATTGTAAAGAATACTGTACATAAATCATGCATTAACCTTGGAAGTCCTCTTGTGCTCTGTAATCCAACTGATGCGTGGGAGAGGTGCCACCCTTTTTGTATCTGTAGGTTTCCTGTTCCTAAAGGGCGGATCCCCTCTCTCAGGTGGTGCTGTCATGGACTCCGAAAAATACCGTTAACCGGTGAGTAACTAAGACTTTCTCTATCTGATAGAGTAAATCATTCTCCAGAACCATGTAAGGATATGCCAGCCTAGAGCCAGGTTCTACGGGTACCCCATTTATCACTTTTACATTTGTCCTAGCCTGAGAAAGGGTAGGATCCTTTATTTGCTCGCTTTGGAAGTCATCTTTCTGAACTTCTAAATCCGGCAAACGGGGAGGTGGACGGCTGTCGGCCTCCTCCTCTTCCCTGGTCTCCTCCATATCACCAGCCATGACTGAAAACGGGAACTGCAGGTCATTTCCCGCAGACTCTTCCCCCGAGTCTTTCGGGGAGACCTCTTCCAGGGGTTCGGGACCCACACGCGCCCTGGGAGAAGAATCATGTACCCGATTACCCGAGGGCATCAACTGATTCTCCCACAATTGCCAGAAGTGGGGAAAATCCCGGCCCAGGATAACATCATGCAATAACGCCGGGACGAGTCCCACTTTATGTTGCACAGACCCATAGGAAGTAGTAATGCATATGACCGTGGTGAGGTACGAACAGGTGTCTCCATGCACACACGTTACAGAAAATTTGGCTGATGGTCCAGTCGGGGCTGACACCAGACTGGCCTTCACCAGAGTCACCACACTTCCCGAGTCTAACAATGCCACCACATTTTTGCCATCAACAGTTAAATCACACAAGTGTTTTTCCACATCCTTTTGACCGGCATTCACACTCACTACCCGTGCAACCATAGACATGCGGTTTTTAGAGTCTGTGACGTCGCACTGCATGGGTTCAGTAGTGACCGGACAGTTCGCAGCAATATGTCCCATCTCTTGGCAGCGTAAACACCTAACGGGCCCCTTGCTTAGACCATAGTTCGTTACTCTCGGCCTCGCAGTGCGGGCAGTCCCGTTTTCCTCCCCCACTGTCTTAGGGATTTTTCCATCTCCCCTACTCCCTGGAACAGTCTTACCGGTTCCACGTGGAGATGATGAAGAACGAGGTGGGGTAGCGTCGTCTCGGAGTCCTTCCGCCACGGAGTAACGTTCAACCAGATCCACCAGTTGATCTGCCGTCGTAGGATTTCCATGGCTTACCCACTTCCTCAGGGCTGGCGGTAGAGCTCTCAGGTACTAGTCCATGACGACTCTCTGGATTATCTCTGGCGCTGTCAACACCTCGGGTTGTAGCCACTTCTTCGTCACGTGGATCAGGTCGAACATCTGTGACCGCGGTGGTTTATCCGGCTGATAAGTCCATTGATGCACTCTCTGTGCACGGACAGCGGTCGTCACTCCCAGCCGGGCCAAGATCTCGGCTTTCAATTTGTCAAAGTCCTGCGCAGCTTCAGGTTCCAAGTCATAATACGCCTTTTGGGCCTCACCGGAAAGAAACGGGGCAATCAGGCCGGCCCATCGTGCCTTCGGCCATTTTTCTCGCACCGCCGTCCGTTCAAACGTGGTCAGGTATGCCTCGACGTCATCTTCGGTCGTCATCTGCCAGTACCGACTCACGTAAATCACTCTCGACTCTGCTTCCAGGTTAACCTCATGTAGGCTTGCCAGGCGCTGCGCCACCTGCTGGAGAAGCGAACGATCGGTAGCTGTCATGTCCACCAACTCCTTCAGCTGGGCCATCATCACCCGATTAGCTTCTTGCTGGACGGTGGTGGACTGTACCAGCGCTTTCACCACGTCTTCCATGCTCATGCTTGCAACGTGATGCCCGCGTTCTCCACCACAATGTGATAAAACACTCCAGGATCGGCTTTGCTGGGGTCAAAGGTCACGTGCGTTCAGCATGAAACTCAGGCGCAGAGCTGGGATTCGGGTGAAACTGACCCTGGGTCAGGTTTATTAACGGTGAAAGCAATGCAAAAAAGGAAATAAAACATAAAACAAATCCTTGCCTGTCTGGCACTAACTAAACAATAGACAACCTAACTACCAACTGGCGGGCTTCTCCCGTCCAGCCAAACCACAGTTGCAGTGGGCACTGCTTCCACTCACGTGTGTCTCTCACACAGACAAGCTCTCTGTGTTCCCAGGCTGAGACACTCACACAACCACCTGGCATCCTTTTATATCCACCTCCCATTATTCATTAGCAAGCAGGTGCGATACTGACCAGACTAGGCCACATAGGAAAGGAATCTGGGCGAGATATACCTGCCCTCATCCACTATTCCCACATGATTCTCACACCATTTGTTGTATTTGCACCACTAAGAGGTCATATTTACTGAAATTAAAAGCTTTTCCAATTAAACACATCTTAAATGGAACCTGTCAGCAGGATTGCGCTGAGTAAACATACAGACAGTGTTAGGTCGGCGCCGTTTTATTGATTAAAATGATACCTGAGTTGATGACATCGGTCTTGTAGTTATTTAATCTTTATTTGTAGTTTTCAGTTAATGATATGCTCCTGCTTCAGGGCGGCTTGTGGGAAGGGTCTTTATAAATTTATTCAGAAAAAAAAAAAAATAATTTCTCAAGATGGCGCCGGCCGTGCCTGTGCAGTAGCATTTATCGTCAATCTGACACCATTTTTTAGAGGGGAAAAAAAAATTGCCTCCACCAAGATGTTGCTGGCAGCGCCTGCGCAGTAGCATCTATCGGTGATCCAATAGATGTCGATCTTGGCCCATCTTGGTGGAGACAATTTTTTTTCCTCTAGCTAAATAGTGCCAGGGGCACCTGCACAATAGCATCTACCGGATTGCCGATACATGCTACTGCGCTGGCGCAACCTACGCCATTGTGAGAAATATTTTTTTTCTGAATAAATTTATATCTCTAAGATAATTAAATGCACATTGTAGATATGATCATGCTACAGTGCAGGCGCCTGCCTGCTTAATGTGATTTTTTTTTTTTCAAAGTATACTATATTCAATATGTAAAATAGGGTTGGTAGGTCACTGAGGGATCAGTGACCTCTCATAAGCCATACAGATGAATATGTAAGCAGCGCACCACATAAAGACCTGCCCACAGCCCAGCCATGGAGCACAAGAATCTCATTAAAGGGAATCTGTCACCGGAAGCTGGCGGCCTATATAAATGGCGTGTGTCTGGTCCGATGGGCGGTGTTTCTTCTTTCTCCACCCCATCTGTTGCCCCCGTCCGCGATGTTTGCCAGTATTAGAGAAGTTCAACTCCATAATTCGCGCACACGCAGTATGCTTTGCTCAACTGCGGGCAAAGACAAAAATCATTACTGCGCATGCGCCGGTACACTGTGTCCCGGAAGTATTTAGCTGTGTTCCGGGATATAGTGTTCCGGCGGAAGTGCAGTAATGATTTTCGGGCTTTGCCCGCAGTTGGGCAACGCATGCTGCGCGTGCGCGAAGCAAGATTGCTTTGTGCACAAGCAAACTATGGAGTTGAACTCTAGTACTGGCAAAGATCGCGGACGGGGGCCACGGACGGGGTGGAGAAAGAAGAAGAAACACCACCCATCGGACCAGACACAGGCCAATTACATTGGCCACCAGCTTCTGGTGACAGATTCCCTTTAAATGAAAACTACAAATAAAGATTAAACAACAACCACAAGACAGATTTCTTCAAGGTATCATTTTAATCAGTATAACGGCAGCAACCTGACACTGACTGTAGGTCAGCATAATCCTTCTGACAGGTTCCCTTTTAACAGGCCAAGTTAAATGTAACAAAGGAGTCTTCTGTGACGTCACCTTGACAATTGTTGTATCCATTGAACCTGGGAATGTTTGGGTAGTTTCTGCTTAAATTTCTTTACAGGACGTCATAATAGCCTCCCAGAACTGTTTTGATGTGAACTGCCCTCCTCCCTCAGAGAGCTTTTGCTTGAGGATACTCCCAAGGTTCTTAACAGGTTTGAGGTCAGGTGAGGCTACACACCATCAGTTTCTCTCCTTTTATGCCTATAACAACCTATAACTCAGAGGGATTCTATTTATCACGAGATGGTGCTTTGTCCACATGAAGATGATATTGCTACGGATGGTACAGTTCTTCCTTTTGTACATTGGAAGAAAGTTGTCAGTCAGAAACAATATATACTTTGCCAAGGTCATTTTCACATCTTTAGGGATGCTAAAAGGGCTTACCAGTTTCTTTCCCCATGATTACGAACCAGAACATGACTCTGCCATCTCCTTGCTGATGTCTCAGCCTTGTTGGGACATGGTGGCCATCCACAGCCCTGGTTTGGGTCCAGTGCAACCATTTCTGCTTCTGAGAACTGTTTAGTGGTGGTTGAATAGTAGCGTTATGCACAAGCCTCTGGAGAATCCTACACCTTGAGGTTTATGGGACTCCAGAGACACCAACGGCTTCAAATACTGTAGCTATTGTGACAGAGTCACTGGTAATGTAATAGACAGGAGATATATTCCACTACACCTAATGGCATCAGTGATATAAAATCCAGAGTTGTATTTCCTCCAACACAGTAAGTGTTGCGAGGGTTAAGTTATTTTATGGGCTGGTTTTTAGGGGGACATTCATAGAGCGGGTGGGAGACTGTCCTTCCATATCGCTCCATACAGAGCTAGCACCACTGTGTGCTGACATAACCTTGGTGAGGTCACAGTCATGTGATCAGTTGCTTGGTGGAGGAATCACATGGTCTGGGCTTAAATGGCTGAAGGAAAGAACTTTCAGTGTTCAGCGTGTTCGCCTGGAGAAGGAGAACTGCAGTTGATGCGAACAACTGGCTAAGACAATGGTGCAGACAACAAGGATTCAGATTCCTGGATCATGGTGTGAATTACCTGTACGACGGACTCCTCGCCAGAGATGGACTACACCTCAACAAACCAGGGAAACATACATTCACCAGAAGACTCGCTACACTCATCAGGAGGACATTAAACTAGAAGTAGAAGGGACTGAAATAAAAACGTTAGATACGGACATGAAGCCAGAAAATATACTGATGAAGGATATAAGGTGCGGCAAAGAAGACCCAAGACAACATAATCGGAAGGGAGGTAAGAAAATTTCTAAAACAATCCACAGGGAGGAGAATGGAACAAAATAAAATCCTCTAAACTGCATGCTCGCAAACGCCAGAAGCCAGACAAACAAGATGGAAGAATTAGAAGCAGAAATATCTACAGGAATCACCGAGACATGGTTAGATGAAAGATATGACTGGGCAGTTAACTTACAGGGTTACAGTCTGTATAGAAAGGATCGTAAAAATCGGAAAGGAGGATGGGTTTGTCTTTATGTAAAGTCTTGTCTAAAGTCCACTTTAAGAGAGGATATTAGTGAAGGGAATGAGGATGTCGAATCCATATGGGTTGAAATACATGGAGGGAAAATAGCAACAAAATTCTTACTGGGGTCTGTTACAAACCCGCAAATATAACAGAAATCATGGAAAGTCTACTACTAAGGCAGATAGATGAAGCTGCAACCCATAATGAGGTCCTTGTTATGGGGGACTTTACCCGGATATTAACTGGGAAACGGAGACCTGCAAAGCCTATAAAGGCAACAGGTTTCTGCTAATAACCAAGAATAACTATCTTTCACAATTGGTGCAGAATCCAACCAGAGGAGCAGCACTTTTAGACTTAATACTATCTAATAGACCTGACAGAATAACAAATCTGCAGGTCATTGGGCATCTAGGAAATAGCGACCACAATATTTTACAGTTTCTCTTGTCTGTCATTAGGGGGACTTGTCAGGGAGTCACAAAAACACTGAACTTTAGGAAGGCAAGGTTTGTCCAGCTTAGAGATGCCCTTAATCTGGTTGACTGAACCAATGTGGCTAAACAAAGAAGAGTGGCAATTAACAGTAAAAGAAAGCATTTTAACTACTAAAGCAGGATGGCACCGTTGAAGCCCTAAAAAACTATAGGGAGAAAAATACTGTAATCTAAAACACTAATTAAAGCTGCCAAAAAGGAAACAGAGAAGCACATTGCTAAGGAGAGTAAAGCTAATTCCAAACTGTTCTTTAACTATATCAATAGTAAAAGAATCAACAGTGAAAGTGTAGGCCCCTTAAGAAATTGTGAGGAAAGAATGGTTGTAGATGACAAGGAAAAAGCTAATATATTAAACACCTTCTTCTCCATGGTATTTATGGTGGACAATAAAATGCAAGGTGAAATGCCGAGAGACAAAGAAAACCCTATATTAAGGGTCACCAATCTAACCTAAGAAGAGGTGCGAAACCGGCAAAATAAGATTAAAATAGATCAATCTTTGGGTCTGGATGTCATACACCCACGAGTACTAAGAGAACTAAGTAATGTAATAGACAAGCCATTATTTCTTGTATTTAGGGTGTCTATAGCGACGGGGTCTGTTCCACAGGAGTGGCGCATAGCAAATGTACCAATATTCAAAAAGGGCTCTAAAAGTGAACCTGGAAATTATAGGCCAGTAAGTCTGACCTCTATTGTTGGTAAAATATTTGAAGGGTTTCTGAGGGATGTTATTCTGGATTATCGCAATGACAATAACTGTTTAACTCCATATCAGCATGGGTTTATGTTGAATCGCTCCTGTCAAACCAATCTACTCAGTTTTTATGAAGAGGTAAGCTATAGGCTGGACCAAGGGGAGTCATTGGACGTGGTAGATCTTGATTTTTCCAAAGCGTTTGATACCGTGCCACACAAGAGGTTGGTAAACATAATGAGAATGCTGGGTCTGGGGGGAAATGTGTGTAAATGGGTAAGTAACTGGCTTCGTGATAGAAAGCAGAGGGTGGTTATAAATGGTATATTCTCTCACTGGGTCACTGTGACCAGTGGGGTACCGCAGGGGTCGGTGTTGGGACCTATTCAACATATTTATTAACGATCTGGTAGAAGGTTTACACAGTAAAATATTGACATTTGCAGATTATACAAAACTATGTAAAGCAGTCAATAAAAGACAAGATAGTATTTTGCTACAGATGGATCTGGATAAGTTGGAAACTTGGGCCAAAAGGTGGCAGATGCAGTTTAACAATGATAAATGTAAGGTTATACACATGGGAAGAAGGAATCAATATCACCATTACACACTGAACGGGAAATCACTGGGTAAATCTGACATGGAGAAGGACTTGGGGATCCTAGTTAAAGGGGTTGTCCGGGCTTTTCACATAATCTCAGTACATATCTGGGCTGCAGAATTATGACAATAAGTAATTTACTTTCTGTCACTAGTTTGCACGGTTTTCTAGATATTCTGAACAGAACGTCCAAGGGGGGGGGGTGTTATGGCATTGAAATGAGAACTAGTCGTAACCTCCTACTCTACTCCAAACATGCCCTCTATAGCAACAACCCCACCCTCCATAGCTACAGGCCCTCCCCGTCCACATGAAGCAGCCCTCATCACACAGTAACAAATTCTTCACCTCCAGCAGCCTCTGCAGAGAGCAGCTGCTCCTCCCCCAGACACACGCTGAGCAGTTATCTATGGAAAGTGAAAGTAGTGAGGAGGAGGGAAAATTGTCCTGTATTCTGGGCCACTCCATGATTACAATACATAACTCATTATCAGTAATTCCTTTCCTCACTGTCCCAGGCTGCTGGCAGCAGTGAGAACAGACTGTGTGGTGGCCAGTGATGGGGGTCTGCAGCTTCTAATCTGCACAGGGGATGGCAGTCACTGATGTAATCTGTTGTGTGACAAAGCCTCTGCTGTGTGAATGAGACAGCTCTGTGTCACTGATGTCTTCACACAGCAGCAGATTTGGTGCAGTATATGTGCGAAGCTCCACCAAACTCCCAGCAAGCTCCAGTGACCAGCACCACCCACTTCCCACTCATTGGCTGGCAGTAAACTGCTCCAGCACTCATCTTTATCATTATTCCAGCATTGGAAATAACACAACAGTGATCCTGTATTTGTGAAAGCAGCACAATACATACATACATACACCCCCCAGTGTTATGAATGAGTCACCGGAGGAGAAAACAAAAATACAAGCTAAATCCAGAAAACCGGAGAGGTTGGTAACTAGCGGATTGCAGACCCCTGATCCTATTCATCACATCTAACAGTAGCCGTGGGGGGTTCCTACGGTGGTCCTAGACCCCTCGTTACAGCCGGAGAACTAAATAAGCCTAAAGAAAGAAAGGGGAAATCTAAACTGCCCCTGAGCAGACCCCAAAGCAATAGACAGCCCCCAACATGTATTGTCGGTGAAAAACAGATGAAAGCACAAACACAGAGAGAAAGACAGGCTGAGCAAACGATGGGGCCCAACTAACTAGATAGGACAGAAAAGATGCTGGCTGCAATCCGCAAAAACCCTACCAAAAATGTCCCAACCGTCTGATAGGAAAAAAGGCCCTGAAGTTGCTAGACTTCAAAATCACTATATCAGCACTCAGGTATATTCTGAAAACAGAGCAAAGAGATCAACTGATCAGAGACAAAAATGGAATTCAGCCAGTCCCAGCAAGGGCTGGCTGAAAGCAAACACTAAGTAAACCAGACAAAAACTCATGGAATAATAGCAGGGCAAAAACTTAGCTTTTAGTAGACAGGAACTAAACTGGATGCCAGAGCTCAGAGCAGAAAGGATCACCAGCAACCTTGCAGGGCGTCGGCTGCCTTATATCCACTCAGAGATTCCGGATATCCAATCACACTCCACCTGTTCAGATGACAGGTTCTTCCCATCCAAATCAATTTCACTACCTCCCTTCACCAGCAGAGGGAGTTCATCAGACATCAAAGGTGAAGGGGAAAATGAACTCACAACAGTACCTCCCCCTTAAGGAGGGGTCACCGAACCCTCATCCACGCCACCAGGGTGATCAGGATGGGCCCGATGAAAACCACGAACCAATCTTTCGGCATGAATATCGGATGCAGGGACCCAAGAATTATCCTCCTGGCCATAACCCTTCCACTTAACCAAATACTGGAGTCTCCGTCTAGCCAGACGAAAATCCAGTATCTTCTCAACCTCATATTCCATATTACCTTCAACCAATACAGGGTCAGGAGGTGCCACCACAGGAACTAATGGCTCAACAAACCTCTTCAACAGAGACTTGTGAAACACGTTATGGATCTTGAATGTAACAGGAAGAGCCAATCGAAAAGAGACCAGATTAAGAATCTCCAAAATCTTGTAAGGTCCAATAAATCTAGGTTTAAACTTTGGAGAAGCCACCTTCATAGAGATATTCTTTGATCACAACCAAACCATATCACCCACCTTAAACCGGGGACCAATGGTCCTATGCCGGTTGGAAAACCGCTGGGCCTTTTCCTGGGAGAGAGACAACTTATCCACCACTTGGTCCCAGATCTGGTGCATTCTCTCCACCACAGTGTCAACACCTGGGCAGGCAGAAGACTCCACCTGCCCTGAAGAGAATCGAGGATGAAACCCAAAGTTACAAAAAAAAAGGTGACATCAAAGTGGCAGAACTAGCTCTATTATTTAAAGCAAATTCGGCCAAGGGCAAAAATGAAACCCAATCATCCTGATCAGCAGAAATAAAACATCTCAAATAAGACTCCAAAGTCTGGTTTGTTCTCTCCGTCTGCCCATTGATCTGAGGATGAAACGCAGAGGAGAAGGACAACTGAATACCCAGCTTGGAACAGAAAGTCCTCCAAAATCTAGAAACAAACTGAACTCCTCTGTCAGATACAATGTTCTCAGGAATCCCATGCAAGCGAACCACCTGTTGCAAAAACAAGGGCACCAACTCTGAGGAAGATGGCAACTTAGGGAGTGGTACAAGATGGACCATCTTAGAGAATCTATCACAAATCACCCAAATAACAGTCATTCTCTGAGAGACAGGCATATCAGAGATAAAATCCATTGAAATATGGGTCCATGGCCTCCTGGGCACCGGCATCAACAACCCACTACAGCGAGAACAAGGTTTAGACCGGAAGCAAGTCCCACAGGACTGCACAAAATTCCTGACATCACGAGACAAGGCAGGCCATCAAAAAGACCGACTCACCAAATCTCTAGTACCAAAAATATCTGGATGACCAGCCAATGCGGAGCAATGAACTTCAGACATTACTCTCTTCCTCCACTGGTCAGGAACATACAATTTTCCAATGGGACAACGCTCAGGTTTGTCCTCCTGAAACTCTTCCAGAGCACGTCTCAAATCAGGCGAGATGGCAGAAAGAACTACCCCCTCACCTAAGATGTTAGCAGGCTTGGTCACAATAGGAGAATCAGCAAAGAAACTCCTAGAGAGGGCGTCTGCCTTGACATTCTTAGTGCCCGGAAGAAAAGAGACCACAAAATCAAAACGTGTGAAAAACAAGGCCCACTTAGCCTGTCTAGGATTCAAGCGTTTGGCCGACTCAAGGTAAATCAAGGTCAGTAAGGACCACGACTTGATGTCTAGCTCCCTCCAACCAATGTCTCCACTCCTCAAATGCCCATTTCATGGCCAACAGTTCCCGATTCCCCACATCATAGTTACGTTCGGATGGGGAGAACTGTCGGGAAAAGAAAGCACAGGGATTCATTTTAGATGTTACAGGATATTTCTGGGACAAAACAGCTCCCGCACCAATCTCAGAAGCGTCCACCTCTACCTGAAACGGGAGTGAGACATCAGGTTGCCGCAAAACCGGAGCAGAAGTGAACCTCCGCTTCAGCTCCTGAAAGGAAGAAACAGCCTCCGGAGACCAATTCAGCACATCAGCACCCTTCTTAGTCAAATCAGTCATTGGTTTGGCAATACCAGAAAAATTAGCTATAAATTTATGATAAAAATTAGCAAAGCCCAAAAACTTCTGGAGGGCCTTCAAAGAAGTGGGCTGAACCCAATCATAAATGGCCTGTACCTTGGCCGGGTCCATTTCAATAGTTGGCGGAGACAAAATAAATCCCAAAAATGAAATCCTCTGTACACCAAAAAGGCATTTCGATCCCTTAACGTACAGGGAATTCTCCCTCAAAATCCAGAACACAGTCTGAACATGTTCCACATGAGAGTCCCAATCCTTGGAAAAGATCAAAATATCATCCAGATAGATGATCAAAAATTTATCCACAAAGTCCCGGAAAATATCATTCATGAAGCACTGGAAGACAGAAGGGGTATTAGTGAGCCCAAAAGGCATCACCAGGTACTCAAAATGTCCCTCAGGAGTATTAAACGCCGTCTTCCATTCATCCCCATGCTTAATGCGAATAAGATTATACCCCCCCTGAGGTCAAGCTTGGTAAACCAGCAAGCACCTTTAACTCTGGAGAATATTTCAGAAATCAGGGGTAACGGATACTGATATTTAACAGTAATCTTGTTGAGGGAACGATAGTCAATACAAGGCCTTAATGAACCATCTTTCTTGGCCACGAAAAAAAACCCAGCACCTAAGGGTGAAGAGGATGGTCTAATATGACCCTTCTCCAACGACTCCTTAATATAGGATCGCATAGCCTCGTGCTCGGGTACAGATAAATTGAAAAGACGACCCTTGGGAAATTTACACCCAGGGCTCAGCTCAATTGCACAGTCATAACTCCTATGAGGAGGCAAAGACGCAGACTCATTCTCACTAAATACATCATAAAAATCAGCCAAATAGGAACATCATGCGACTGGGGAGAGGTGGAGAAAACAGGAGCGTCACTAAGGGCACACCGACAACCCCAACTCACCACAGACACAGACTTCCAATCCAAAACTGGATTATGGATTTGCAACCAGGGAAACCCCAGAACAATGGTATCATGCAGATTATGCAACACCAAAAATCTGCAATTTTCTTGATGGTCTGGGGCGACCCGCATCACCACCTGGGTCCAAAACTGAGGTTTATTCTTCGCCAAAGGAGTAGCATCAATACCCCTCAAAGGGATAGGCGTCCACAGAGGTGTCAGGAAACCCACAACGTTTAGCAAAATCCAAGTCCATCAGGTTCAGAGCCGCTCCCGAATCCACAAAAGCCTTAGCGGAAAATGTGGACAGGGAGCAGATCAGAGTAATTGCCAGAAGAAACTTAGGTTGAACACCACCCACAGCAATTGTGTGTGCAAAACGTTTCTCTCGTTTAGGGCAGACAGAAATAATGAGAGGCATCTCCACAGAAAAAACACAGCTTATTACGCTTTCTGAACTCCTGACGTTACGCCCGAGAAAAAACTCTATCATATTGCATAGGTTCAGACATTTGTTCAACAGGTGGCCTCACCTCTCGTGTAGTTTTGCGTTCACGTAAACGCCGATCAACCTGAATGGCTAATGACATAGAATCGTCAAGACCAGAGGGAACAGGAAATCCCACCATAGTATCTTTTACTGTTTCTGACAAACCCTTCCGAAAGAGCTGCCAAGGCACCATCATTCCAGGTAGTAAGGACCGCCCACTTTCGGAATTTTTGACAGTACAACTCTGCAGAATCCTGACCCTGGCTCAATGCCAACAGGGCCTTTTCAGCTTGATCAATAGCATTAGGTTCATCATACAACAACCCCAAGGCTCGAAAAAATGCGTCCACATTAGCCAGAATAGGATCATCAGGTGTCAAAGAAAACGCCCAATCCTGGGGATCGCCGCGCAGCAAAGAGATGACAATTTTAACCTGCTGCGCAGAGCTCCCCGATGAATTAGGCTTCAAGGCAAGAAATAATTTACAATTATTCTTAAAATTCAAAAATTTAGACCGATCCCCAAAAAACACATCAGGAGTAGGGATCTTTGGTTCAGCAGCATGTGAATGAGCAAGGCAGAAATTCCCCGCACTTCAGCAGCGAGCTGCTCCACACGATCAGACAATTGCTTAATCTCCATTAAGAAAAAATTCCCCCTACGGCCTGACACTGACACTTTTTTTTTTTTTTTTTTTTACAATTCCTTCCTGCTATTGAGTACCCTAGAATCTGCGGTATGGCTGGTGATTCTGTTATGAATGAGTCACCGGAGGAGAAAACAAAAATACAAGCTAAGTCCAGAAAACCAGTGAGGTTGGTAACTAGCGGATTGCAGACCCCTGATCCTATTCACCACAACTAACAGTAACCGTGGGGAGTTCCTACAGTGGTCCTAGAACCCTCGTCACAGCCTGAGAACTAAATAAGCCGAAAGAAAGGGGAAATCTAAACTGCCCCTGAGCAGACCCCAAAGCAATAGACAGCCCCCAACATGTATTGTCGGTGAAAAACAGATGAAAGCACAAACACAGACAGAAAGACAGGCTGAGCAAACGATGGGACACAGCCGGCATCTGTCTGCAAGTGTTTTTTTCTTTTTATTCAGTATTTGTTGGTATTCATTATGCAAACTAGGGGGCAGGTCAGTGAGGGATCAGTGAGCTGTCAGCAGTCTGCATTATGAATACCTAATCAGAGCACCACATACATGAACCCCACCTTAGGGCACGTGAATCTCATTAACACAAAACTGAATATAAACATTAAGAAGCAACCCCAAGACGGATTTCATCAACCAAGGTATCATTTTATTCAGTATAACAGTGCCGGCCTGACACTGTGTGTAGGTTACTATGCACAACCCTGCTGACAGGTTCCCTTTAAAGCAGCAGTGTATCCGTGTCTACCTCCGTGTGCAGCCGAGTGAGCCACTCTACCACAGGAGGTGTTAAAAGTGCAGGCAGCATTTCCTGTGAACACGTGGGATGGCCACAAGCCGGTGTGCGACGTCAGGCAAGATGGTGGACCTGCTAAAACACCTATTGCAAGCATAGCTGCAACAGCAACAATTGCAGCTCCAACAAATGGCGCAGCAAGAGACAAGCAAGCTGCTTATACAGCATATATGGAGCTCCCCGTGGGGCCTGGGGGTACTCTGTACCAGGCCCGTCGACTTCAATGGGGGACGTTGTCACGGCGGCGGCGACCCGGTCCATTGCCCAGAGGCGTCCAGTAATAAAATAGGGGAAAGTTATGTAGTATTTATGTGGTAAAAATGAAGATAAAGTTTATAGATGGTTAAAAACGTGACGCCACCTGTGGTATTCTGGTCAGAGGTGACCAGCGCTGCGGTGTTGTTCCCCTGAGACTGTTGGTGTGTCACAGCTGAGGTGAAAATAGCTCTCCACAGGTAGAGCAATAGTCCCAGGGCAAAGATGTTAAATTAATAGTAAAAATGGCTGTGAACGTTGGGGTGCAGAGAAATGAGAGAAAGACAGAGAGGTGCAGTTTCTTTACCTTATACTTGAAAGTGGTTGTAATCCGGAGTACCACATACAGGTGATGGAATGAGTCCGGCTCGCCTGGAGGCGTTCAGGGGATCCACCTTGCCAGGTTGGGATTTAGGACCTTCCTTCTGCGCTTTGTGTGTGGGTCTCCGCTGTTTATAACTATGCTGCGACCCTCAATTGCGTGATGATTTCACTAAGGCCGGGGTCACACTAACCGACGCAAAATACGGTCAGTATTTTACATGCGTAAGGCTGGTTTCACACTTGCATTTTTTTCGCGGTATTTTAGCGCTAAATAGCGCATGCGGTTTTTTTCCTATACTTTGCATGGGATGCGCTTATGTGCGCATACACATGCGTTTGTACGCGTTTTTCCGCGCATGCGTTTTTTTGCGGTATGCACTCGGGCGCACAAAATGCAACCTGTTGCATTTTTTGGGCGTCCGACTTGCCTCAAAAAAACGCATGCGCGCGCAATGCGTTTTTTTACAGCAAGACACCCATTATAAGTCTATGGTGAGCATATGTGCGCATTGGCATGCTTATGTATGCGTTTTTTTGCACATGCGTGTTTTTTTTTACCATTAGTTTAGACAATGGAATTTAGGGGTTTGGGTTAGAGTTAGGGTTAGTTAAGGGGGGTTAGGGTTAGGGTCAGGGTTAGGGTTAGGATCAGGGTATGGTTTGGTTAAGGGTTAGGGTCAGGGTTAGGGTAGGGTATGGTTTGGTTAAGGGTCAGGGTCAGGGTTAGGGTTAGGATCAGGGTATGGTTTGGTTAAGGGTTAGGGTCAGGGTTAGGATCAGGGTATGGTTTGGTTAAGGGTCAGGGTTAGGGTTAGGATCAGGGTATGGTCAGGGTCAGGGTTAGGGTTAGTAAAGTCATGGTTTGGGTTAGTGTGAGGGGCCACCTAATGTTGGAAAAAAAACGCAAACGCGGTAAAAACGCATACAAATGCATAAAAACGCTGCGTTTTTTTCATGCATGCTCATAAAAATGCTTGAAAAAAACGCAGCATCTGTATGCGTTTGTATGCGTTTTTTCAATGCGTTTTTTTGCGGGAAAAACGCGCTGCAAAAAAAAGCAAGTGTGAAACTAGCCTAATACGGATGAATGGCCCCTAAACAGTGCTCCGTATGTCATCCGTAAGCAAGGTGTGGTCGCGTATTTTGCGCATGTCTGCATCCGTATGTAATCCGTATGTAATCCGTATGGCGAGATTTTCTCGCAGGCTTGCAAAATGGACATATAATGGAGCCCTATGACCGGTTTTATAACACAAACGAAAGAATAGATATAGACACATAGAATGCATATATAGATATATATCTATCTATATATCTATATATATATATGTATTCTATGTGTCTATATCTATTCTTTCGTTTCTTTATTAAACCTGTCAGTGTGATTTTACTGTATAGCGCACTGAATTGCCGGCTTTGGTAAAAGACACCGGGTGCGTATTTCTCGCAAGTCACATGTGTGGTCCGTGTGTAATCCGTATTTTTTGCGCACCCATAGACTTGCATTGGCGTACTACGGGCGTAGTACGCTGACAATCGCAGCATGCTGCGATTGGCACGGACCGTAGAATACGGATGAGAAATATACGGCTGATGCGAGGGACCCCATAGAGAATCATTGGTCCGTGTCTAATGCGTGCTTTTAGCACCTCTCACTCGGCCGTATTCCTCGCCAGTGTGACCCCGGCCTAACCTGTACGGCTGTCAGCATGAACCTATTCCACGAGTACCGTCCTCTTCACCGTCGGCCCCGGGCTCCTCATCCGCTGCCGTGCCCTCAGGTGTGCAATGTCGCACAGGAATCTACAATTCCCTGTACTTTGAAAACCTCAAAAAGAGGAAAAAAATCCTCCAAAAAATTCAGATACAAACCAGACAGGCCTAAATGCATCTGCACTAATCCAGGGTGCAGCAAACCCAAGTAAAATGGCAGCTGCACAGGTGCATAAATACCAAATGAAACAGCCAGCCTACAATCAGGGATTGGCCGTGTGGTACACCAGTGCAGAAGAAATAATCCGCATGTGGCAGTGTTCACACAGGGAATGCAGGGCTTCTGGTTCACAACCTCTTAGTAACACCATATAGGGGGGCTGCCCAGTGCCAACTAGAATGCATCCCGTGTGAACAGAGGCCACAAGTTTACAGAACCATTTGGGCCCAACTGCACCCTGATAGAAATATAAAAAGTGCACAAAAAATATCAATATATGTAAGGTATTGGTTGATATTAAGGCCTGGGGTACACAGCAAGAACATGAGCCCCAAAAGAGGGGTAGTAGAGCCATCAATGGGGGGGGGGGGGGAGAGTCCTAGATCCCAAGGAGTTGTTAAGGGGTTGTCAAAGGCCATGGGTTGAGACTTGCTTTGCTGGAGATGTTGCGGTCCAGGACATATAGCAGCCCATTGTTTCTTTTCCACCGAAGAGATGGACTGCAGCCTAGGGAGGCACTGCTCCTACTATGCATATCCCGCCTGCAGTGTGAACTATCAAAAAAAAAAACCACTTTGCAACAGAGGTTGGAATTAGTGATGAGTGAGTATACTCGTTGCTTGGGTTTTCCCGAGCATGCTCAGGTGATTTCCGAGTATTTTGGCGTGCTCGGGAGATTTAGTGTTTGTCTACGCAGCTGCATGATTTATGGCTGCTAGCCACCGAGTACATGTGGGGATTGCCTGTTTGTTAGGGGATTCCACACATGTAATCAGGCTGGCTAGCAGCCGTAAATCATGCAGCTGTGTCGACAAACACTGTGTGCCCACGTCGCGATTCTGAAGCAGAGTAAACCTGAGCAGAATCGCACACCCTGCTCCCGGGAAAACGCATGCGTTTTTTGACGGGCTTTTGTAAGCGTTTGTCAAGCATTTTTGCATGCGTTTTCCTAAGCGTCTTTGCCCATATAATTGATGGTATGCGGAATCGCGTGCGATTCCGCAAAATGAACATGCTGCGTTTTTAATCCCTAAGGCTACTTTCACACTAGCATTTTTTTGTGCTGCGTTTGGAGCGCACATGAAACGCATGTCAAAAGCGCATGCAATCGCTGGTAAACGCTGCGCTATTTTGTAGCATTATTGTGCGCATCACTACAATGCGTTTGTAAGCGTTTTTCATGCGTTTGCATTTTTTATGCGCAATAAACTGGAGAAAAAATCCTTGAAAAATTCTTGCAACACACTCCACCAATGGGACAGCAGTGGGCGTATTGAAATTCTTTATATAGCCCCTGTTTACAGCTGAATTCTTCACATTTGCTTGCATTTGACTTAAGAAACATGGATCTGGGCTGGAAGAGCTTTTACTTTGACTTGGATCTGGACATGAGGACGGCTCAGGCTTATGCCGTTGCTTGCCATGAACAGAGGGAGAGAGGCAGAGAAGATGACAGCGGCGGCGTATGTGGATACATCCTATTGTGGAACTCCGGGAGAGCCGTGGAGCGCACCACACCCTCTACAGCGAGCTACAGGAAAACCCGGAGAAATTTACGGATTATACCCGGATGACCCAAGAAACATTTCACTATTTGCTTGTTCGGGTAAAAGAAGTCATCCGGAGACAGGACACACAGTACGTAGTTTTGCTAAACCAATGTCTGCTGAATTTTCTTGCTTGTGACATGTACTCTTCCAAATCTGGCAGAATTACAGTTCTGCCATGTCGGTAACTACAAGCTGCGTTATTTTTTTATGGCATGTATTGAAACAAAGGCTGCAGAATTTTTTTTTTTTTTTTTTAATGTAACTTGTGTAAAAAAATTACATAAGCACAAATATTAATTTTTGCTGTTTTTCTTTCTGTCACAGATTCCTGACTACTTGAGAGACCCACTCCTCACTGCACTTCCTGTACCGGATTGGAATCTCCACGTTGTCTGGAATTGTAGCGGACACCTGCCAGGCTCTCTGGAACGTTCTCTGTCCCGAATTCATGCCCATGCCAACCGCAGAAAAGTGGTTGGACATCGCTGAAAGATTCTGGACTGTCTGCAATTTCCCTAACTGTTTGGGAGTGGTGGATGGGAAACACATCAGGATTATCAAGCCCAAAAGAACAGGCTCTGAGTTCTTTAACTACAAAAAGTACTTTTCTACTGTACTGATGGCCATTGCGGATGCAGACTGTATGTTTATTGCAGTGGACATTGGTGTATTTGGGCGTGGTAATGACTCCCAGGCTTTTAAGACATTGGACATGGGCAGGAGGTTGTATGGCAACAACTTCAATTTCCCCATGCCACGGCCTCTTCCCAACACCGAAGGTCCGCCACAGCCATTTGTAATGGTTGGTGATGAAGCGTTCCAGATGTGCCAACACCTCCTCAAACCCTACTCCAGCCGGGACTTGGACCTACAAAAAAGAATTTTCAATTACAGGCTGACCAGGGCCAGGAGAACAGTAGAGTGTGCCTTCGGTATACTTGTATCTAGATGGCGCATTCTTGGCACAGCTATTAATCTGAAACTGGAAACAGTGGATGAGGTGGTCAAGGCCTGTGTTGTTCTACATAACTTTGTAATTTCTCGAGAGCACCCGAACTTAGATCTTGATGATGTTGATCCTAATCCATTTCTTGAATTTACACAGCACCCTCTCAGGTCATCCGTTGAAGTTGGCCAAATGAGGGACCAATTTGCGGCATACTTCAACTCAGATGTAGGACGGGTGGAATGGCAAGAGCAAATGGTTTAAAAAATTTGTCTTGCATGTTGTTTGTATGTTAATAAAAAAAAGTTTTGATACCTGTACTGAGTGCATTCTCTGTTTTTACACTCCCAATACCATTAGCAAGTAGCCAGGTGTATCAGTGAATTTATGATGCTGTGTTTTGTGCATCATGATTTCACTAATACTCCAGAGTAGGTGACTATATAGATTATGTGGTTATTTACAAGGTATATCTATAGTTCCTTGCATTTTTTAAATGAGAACAATAGATATACCTTGCACTCAACACCATCCTCTATAGCAAGGGTTTTAAAACTTTACTCCTAATGTCAACCAACACCACTGACAGCTGAACATAACGCTTCTGCTGCATAGCCTGCAAGTAAGCAGAGTTGCAGGCCTGTAACACACTCAGCTGTTGCTCAGAACTAAGGTGTTCCACCATGCCCTGTTCAATTTTACTGAAAAAATGGTGCGCTGGTCTGCTGAGGTCGGCCTCCAGACGGTCAAGGCGCTGGTCAACA
The DNA here is from genome assembly GCF_039654945.1 of Dendrobates tinctorius. NCBI lineage: Eukaryota > Metazoa > Chordata > Amphibia > Anura > Dendrobatidae > Dendrobates > Dendrobates tinctorius. The sequence goes on from NW_027361859.1 coordinate 6,883,312, forward strand.
GAGTGGAAGCGGTGTTCCATGTGGTTAAAACCATGCTCCATCAGGGAAAAACCGCTTTCCGTTCTGGCGGCCAGCGCCTTGAGGCTGACCTTAAAAGCCTCGCTCAAGTGCATGAACTCGGGCATGACATTCCTGTCCAAGGGCCTCTGCCGCTGGCGGGTAGTGCCCGCATAACCAGTGACGGAGACCTGGGACAGGGGAACATCTGATGGACCAGCTTCCTGGTCACCAGCTGTCTGTGTTGCTGACCTGCAAGATGCTTCCTGGCTGTCGGATGTCTGGGACAGGTCCGAGGTCGATCGATGAAGAACCGCTCCCGGGACAGAGTCAGGTTGCAGGGTGCTGCTCCAAGTGCTGTGGAAAGAAAGGGAAAACATGAGTATCATGAATGTACAAGAGGCATCACCTGTGGAATAGAAAAGCACATAGTAATAACAACCCCCCCCCCCCAAAAAAAAAACTTGCGCTCTGCTGGCAAGGACCGGTCTCAGGAAAGCCAACTCGCGATGGTAGCGGTACTTTCTTCTGCGCCTTGCCGCAGAACCACTCTGAACCTGTCCCTCAGCACGAACATCAGTGTTGAAGCGGTCCTTCATCGAGCGCCAACGTGTGCGGATTTTTTGCACTGTTGGTAAAAAAATAAATAAAAATGCACTACTTTAACGTCATTCTCACCACACACACCTGATTGAACTTTGCAAACAGTCACTGCTGCAGCACCAATAAAATTCTAGACACAATGCGTAACTGTTGAGACCGAGGACACTGTTATGTTTCCTGCTACAATATATGTATCAGCGAAAACAACAGTATCATCAGGAACAAGAGTGAAAACAGGATCAAGACAGCAGTTGAAAAATCAATCACAGTTTTCATCAAGGCATTGGTGCTTTTCATGCAAGAATATATCTTGCCAAAAAACACCACCACCGTCAGGTCCAAAAAACAATGCAGCAGTTGAAGACACAAATCAATCACAGTTTTCCACCAGGCATTGATGTGTTTAATGCAAGAATATATCTTGCAAAAAACACATCAGCACCATCAGGTCCAAAAATAAATTCTGTATCACAGAGCATCTTTATACTTACTGAACGCCCTTTTTGAAGCTGCAGAGGCGCTTTCCCAGCCATCCATCAGCGCTGCGGCCACCTCATTCCAGAGCTGCCGGGTCACCACTGTGTCTTTGTACTGCTGGTCACGGCTGTCCCACAACGGGATGCGCTCCTCAACGAGGTGGATGAGGTGCTCGTTGTCGATGTAGACTTCGTCATCCCGCTGTGGACCCTAGAAAAAAAAATATAGAATGTTTAGAAGCATGGAAAAGATACAAAAAGAAACAGAAAAGAAGCAAAAGAAAGAAAGACAGAAAAAAAAAAAAATACTCACATTGCATCTCCTCGCCACGACTTGACTACGCTGCTCCCGCTCAGAATCCTCAGACGGCTCCCGCTCAGACCGCTGCCGCTCAGACCGCTCCCGCACTCCATCTTCACTGCCCGTGTCCGATGTCTGTAATGAAAGAAAAAATTAAAACATTTCTAGAGGAAGCAATACTTACCAAAAGGCAGCAAGATTCTCACCTCACGATCAGCTTGGGCCAGTTCTTGCCGAGATGGCGAATAGACCGATCCGGAAGAAGACATGCTGAAAAGAAAACAAAAAATACATTAGTACATAATACATTGTACAGGACACACAGACATTATTGTTAAGAATACTCACATTTTGGCTCCTGAAGCTTGAATCCACAGGTAGAAGGCTCTTGTAGAATGCTTGTCTGGTCTCTGCAAGGCTGTCTGTAGAGTAATTGTCCCTGAAGACACCTTCTTTTATGTACACTCCTCCAAAACAATGTTGCTTGTTCAGGGGAGTTCTAGACAAGTGTCTAGACATTGTTTACTCAAATCGCGTGCACGCCCAAGGCGCTGACGTGCACGGTGCCAAGCGCTCGTCAGCGACCACATAGACTGTAATGCTATTTTTGGGCGCACACCGAGCGCACACGTGCACGCGCGCAATTTTTTTAACGATGCCGCCGGAAAAAAAATGCAACATGTAGCGCACGGCGCGCCTGGGCGCACACCTGTAAAATGCGCAGCGCACGCTAAACGCTGAAGAGCGCGTACATTCGCAAGATCCTGCGATCGCCATGTTAAAGATAGGGGGACATTGCGCGTGCGCACGATGCGCTGCGCGATCGAACACTAGTGTGAAACCAGCCTAAGCGATTCCGCAGCAGTTAAAAATGCACCATTGACACAACGTGCTTTTTCATTAAAAATCAATTGGATGCTTTTCTTAAGCGTTTCTGCAGCAGAATCGCTTGTCTAAAAGCACTGCAGAAACGCTTAAACGCTACGTGGGCACACAGCCTAAATCTCCCGAGCATGCCAAAATACTCAGAGATCACCCGAGCATGCTCAGGAAAGCTCGAGCAACGAGTATACTCGCTCATCACTACTGTATTTGGAATGGATTATATAGATCCCAAGTTTTTATTATTTTTTTTCTATAAAAGCATGGAATGAGACAAGATGATGAATATGGAAAATGTGATGGTTCCAGAGCAGACATGGTACATGTCCAAAGCTACGTAAACATTGGATAGATGCGAGATAGTTGACGATTTTGGCCAGGAAACGTATGAATTATTGGATTAAGGCTAAAACCCCCTAAAATATGTTGGGTTGATTTAATTAATAGAATTGCTACAAGTGAGGAGATCATTTACGATTCTAAAGGAAAACTATATTTAAAAATAATTGGGTAAAGCATTATCACTATAGAAATGGTAGAATGTGAGAGGACGCGAGGTTGTGGGATAGATTATTTATTTGTTTTTTTTTTTCTTTAAGGATATGTGATTTATTATATGTTCAGGACAGCATTTACAGTGGGGAAAAAAAGTATTTAGTCAGTCAGCATTAGTGCAAGTTCCACCACTTAAAAACATGAGAGGCATCTGTAATTTACATCACCGGTAGACCTCAACTATGGGAGACAAACTGAGAAACAAAAATCCAGAAAATCACATTGTCTGTTTTTTTTTTTTCATTTTATTTGCATATTATGGTGGAAAATAAGTATTTGGTCAGAAACAAAATTTCATCTCAATACTTTGTGATATATCCTTTGTTGGCAATGACAGAGGTCAAACGTTTTCTGTAAGTCTTCACAAGGTTGCCACACACTGTTGTTGGTATGTTGGCCCATTCCTCCATGCAGATCTCCTCTAGAGCAGTGATGTTTTTGGCTTTTCGCTTGGCAACACGGACTTTCAACTCCCTCCAAAGGTTTTCTATAGGGTTGAGATCTGGAGACTGGCTAGGCCACTCCAGGACCTTGAAATGCTTCTTACGAAGCCACTCCTTCGTTGCCCTGGCGGTGTGCTTTGGATCATTGTCATGTTGAAAGACCCAGCCACTTTCATCTTCAATGCCCTTGCTGATGGAAGGAGGTTTGCACTCAAAATCTCACGATACATGGCCCCATTCATTCTTTCATGTACCCGGATCAGTCGTCCTGGCCCCTTTGCAGAGAAACAGCCCCAAAGCATGATGTTTCCACCACCATGCTTTACAGTAGGTATGGTGTTTGATGGATGCAACTCAGTATTCTTTTTCCTCCAAACACGACAAGTTGTGTTTCTACCAAACAGTTCCAGTTTGGTTTCATCAGACCATAGGACATTCTCCCAAAACTCCTCTGGATCATCCAAATGCTCTCTAGCAAACTTCAGACGGGCCCAGACATGTACAGGCTTAAGCAGTGGGACACGTCTGGCACTGCAGGATCTGAGTCCATGGTGGCGTAGTGTGTTACTTATGGTAGGCCTTGTTACATTGGTCCCAGCTCTCTGCAGTTCATTCACTAGGTCCCCCCGCGTGGTTCTGGGATTTTTGCTCACCGTTCTTGTGATCATTCTGACCCCACGGGGTGGGATTTTGCGTGGAGCACCAGATCGAGGGAGATTATCAGTGGTCTTGTATGTCTTCCATTTTCTAATTATTGCTCCCACAGTTGATTTCTTCACTCCAAGCTGGTTGGCTATTGCAGATTCAGTCTTCCCAGCCTGGTGCAGGGCTACAATTTGGTTTCTGGTGTCCTTTGACAGCTCTTTGGTCTTCACCATTGTGGAGTTTGGAGTCAGACTGTTTGAGGGTGTGCACAGGTGTCTTTTTATACTGATAACAAGTTTAAACAGGTGCCATTACTACAGGTAATGAGTGGAGGAAAGAGGAGACTCTTAAAGAAGAAGTTACAGGTCTGTGAGAGCCAGAAATCTTGATTGCTTGTTTCTGACCAAATACTTATTTTCCACCATAATATGCAAATAAAATGAAAAAAAAACAGACAATGTGATTTTCTGGATTTTTTTTTTCTCAGTTTGTCTCCCATAGTTGAGGTCTACCTATGATGTAAATTACAGACGCCTCTCATCTTTTTAAGTGGTGGAACTTGCACTATTGCTGACTGACTAAATACTTTTTTTCCCCACTGTATGTTAATTCTGTTTTATTGTTGTAATTTATAAAGTGAAAATAAATTTAAAAAATATATATATAAAGAAAACACAAGGCAATGGAGGATGGATGGAGATCTGCCCTCTTCAGCAATAAGTCTAGATTTGGTCTTGGACACAACAATAACCATAGATTGGTCTGGGGACCACATGGGCAACTCGAGGAAGAGGCCTTCATAAGGAAACACTAAAATGGTCCTCTCTGCTGAGTTCCCTTAAAACCTGTGTGCAGATGTAGCTAGAAAACTGATGAATTCGAAGGGCGGTCACCAAATATTTCGAAACATTCAAACATTCGATCACTGGCTCCCTCTTGTCATCTGCACCTCAAAAACATTTCTAGAATTCGACCTTTTCTTACTTTTGACTCTGCAAAAACTCTTACTGTTTCTCTTATTCATTCTCGTCTGGACTATTGTAACTCTTTTCTAATCGGTCTCCCTCTTACCAAACTCTCCCCTCTCCAATCTGTCTTGAATGCTGCAGCCAGGATCATATTCCTCACCAATCATTACACCGATGCCTCTACCTTGTGCCAGTCATTACACTGGCTACCCATCCACTCCAGAATCCAGTACAAACTTATTACCCTCACCCACAAAGCCCTCCATGGCTCAGCACCACCTTACATCTCCTCCCTTGTTTCAGTATACCATCCTACCCGTGCCCTCCGTTCTGCTGATGACCTGAGGTTAGCATGCTCAATAGTCAGAACCTCCCACTCCCGTCTCCAAGACTTTACACGTGCTGCGCCAATTCTTTGGAATGCACTTCCCAGGTCAATACGATTAGTCCCCAATCCCCACAATTGTAAGCGTGCCCTGAAAACACATTTATTCAGACTGGCCTATCGCCTCAACACATTAACCTAATCTATCCCTGTGTGGCACAGCCAAAAGTTTTACCATAACCAGGTTCCCCACACCATGTTCCCACATGCTTTATGCATCCATTAGCCCTCTGTGTCTGTACTGTTACACACTTAACATTATGGCTGGTCCAAGCAATCAGGGCAACTGTTACCACCCACCTTTGGTGTCTACCTCTTTCCTCATAGACTGTAAGCTTGCGAGCAGGGCCCTCATTCCTCTTGGTATCTGTTATGATCTATGTGATTATTGTCATGCTGTAATGTCTATCGTCTGTACAAATCCCCTCTGAAATGTAAAGTGCTGCGGAATATGTCAGCGCTATAGAAATAACATTATTATAGGGTGTGTGCACACGCTGCGGATTCTGCTGCGGTGTACAGCACCATAATATCCTATGGATATCAAAAACCGCAGTGCAGACGGTGCGGAATTTTCCGTGCGGATTTGCTGCGGTTTCTAAACCGCATAAAGAATTGACATGTCAATTCTTTCTGCGGATTCCGCTGCGGTTTACCATCTCCTCCATTGTAGAGATGATAAACCTCAGGGCAAAACCGCAGGCTAATCCGCAGGTAAAACCGTAGGTCTTTTGACCGGCAGATTTACCTGCGGATTTTACAAAATCCGCGCGGCCAAATCCGCAGAGCATTCCACAGCGTGTGCACGTAGCCTTATAGGGATGAAATTTCTCTTTTATTCAGTCACTTTGCATTTTGTTAATTGATAAAAATAGGCTCTTCACTTCTCCGCAGCATTGTTTCCCACCTGACTAAAGCGTGTGCACAATATTGAACTATATCTAGATATTTAATGCCTTGAAACTCCCGAACATTTCCACATTTCTAAACGTTACCTACCCCTACAAACTTCAATGCATTTGTGTTGGTATCACATAAAATCCCAATAAAAGTATTTGTGAAGTGGAAAGGAAATGATATATGGGGTGTATATATATATATTATAAAAAGTTATAAATCTGAAAATTGCAACATGCATTTGTATTCAGCTCCCTAAGTCAATACTTTGTAGAACCGCTTTTCATTGCAATTACTGCTGCAAGTCTTTTGTGATCTCTACCAGCTTTGCACATCTACAAGTGACATTTTGCCCCTTCTTTGCTGCACACACTCTCTTGAATGGAGGCGTCTGTGATCAGAAATGTATTAGTCTTGTCACAGATTCTCAATGGGATTTAGGTCTGGACTGCGACTGAGCCATTCACACACATGAGTATAAACCATCCATTGTAGCTCTGGCACTACACTCTGCTCCGTACACACACGGCTCCACGCCGTACATCTCGTACACCCCCGGCTCCGCTCCATACACCTCGTACACACACGGCTCCGCGCCGTACATCTCGTACACACACGGCTCTGCTCCGTACACCTCGTACACACGCTGCTCTGCTCCGTACACCTCGTACACACCTGGTTCCGCTCCATACACCTCGTACACACGCGGCTCCGCTCCGTACACCTCGTACACACACGGCTCCTCTCCGTACACCTTGTACACACACGGCTCCTCTCCGTACACCTTGTACACACACGGCTCCTCTCCGTACACCTTGTACACACACGGCTCCGCTCCGTACACCTTGTACACACGCGGCTCTGCTCCGTACACCTCATACACACGCGGCTCTGCCTCGTACACACGCGGCTTTGCTTCGTACACACGCGGCTCCGCTCCGTACACCTCGTACACACACGGCTCTGCTCCGTACACCTCGTACACACACGGCTCTGCTCCGTACACCTCGTACACACACGGCTCTGCTCCGTACACCTCGTACACACGCGGCTCTGCTCCGTACACCTCGTACACACGCGGCTCTGCTCCGTACACCTCGTACACACGCGGCTCTGCTCCGTACACCTCGTACACACGCGGCTCTGCTCCGTACACCTCGTACACACGCGGCTCCGCTCCGTACACCTCGTACACACGCGGCTCCGCTCCGTACACCTCGTACACACGCGGCTCCGCTCCGTACACCTCGTACACACGCGGCTCCGCTCCGTACACCTCGTACACACGCGGCTCCGCTCCGTACACCTCGTACACACGCGGCTCCGCTCCGTACACCTCGTACACACGCGGCTCCGCTCCGCACATCTCGTACACACGCGGCTCCGCTCCGTACACCTCGTACACACGCGGCTCCGCTCCGTACACCTCGTACACACGCGGCTCCGCTCCGTACACCTCGTACACACGCGGCTCCGCTCCGTACACCTCGTACACACGCGGCTCCGCTCCGTACACCTCGTACACACGCGGCTCCGCTCCGTACACCTCGTACACACGCGGCTCCGCTCCGTACACCTCGTACACACGCGGCTCCGCTCCGTACACCTCGTACACACGCGGCTCCGCTCCGTACACCTCGTCCACACGCGGCTCCGCTCCGTACACCTCGTCCACACGCGGCTCCGCTCCGTACACCTCGTCCACACGCGGCTCCGCTCCGTACACCTCGTCCACACGCGGCTCCGCTCCGTACACCTCGTCCACACGCGGCTCCGCTCCGTACACCTCGTCCACACGCGGCTCCGCTCCGTACACCTCGTCCACACGCGGCTCCGCTCCGTACACCTCGTACACACGCGGCTCCGCTCCGTACACCTCGTACACACACGGCTCCGCTCCGTACACCTCGTACACACACGGCTCCGCTCCGTACACCTCGTACACACACGGCTCCGCTCCGTACACCTCATTCACACACGGCTCCGCTCCGTACACCTCGTACACACACGGCTCCGCTCCGTACACCTCGTACACACACGGCTCCTCTCCGTACACCTCGTACACACACGGCTCCGCTCCGTACACCTCGTACACACACGGCTCCGCTCCGTACACCTCATTCACACACGGCTCCGCTCCGTACACCTCGTACACACACGGCTCCGCTCCGTACACCTCGTACACACACGGCTCCTCTCCGTACACCTCGTACACACACGGCTCCGCTCCGTACACCTCGTACACACACGGCTCCGCTCCGTACACCTCGTACACACACGGCTCCGCTCCGTACACCTCGTACACACACGGCTCCGCTCCGTACACCTCATTCACACACGGCTCCGCTCCGTACACCTCGTACACACACGGCTCCGCTCCGTACACCTCGTACACACACGGCTCCTCTCCGTACACCTCGTACACACACGGCTCCGCTCCGTACACCTCGTACACACACGGCTCCGCTCCGTACACCTCGTACACACACAGCTCTGCTCCGTACACCTCGTACACACACGGCTCCGCTCCGTACACCTCGTACACACGCGGCTCCGCTCCGTACACCTCATACACACACGGCTCTGCTACATCCCCCCTGTAAACCCCTCCTGACCCCCCACACAGAAACTTCCCCTCATCCAGCACCATGACAACCAGCACAGCAGAGTCCTGCATACACTGAGGCCCTGATCATGTGACCCCTGACTCCTCCCCTCCTGTGACCTCATCCCAGGTCCTGTGCGCACAGAGCAGCCATATATGTGGAGTGCGGCTCTGCAGGTGGAGGTAGGTGCTGGAGCCCCGTTATTTGGGGTCTTCTTCATTATTATTTTTGACCCCAGTTTAACCTGTTCCTGACCAGGTACATTTTTGTTTTCTTTCTCATATATGCAGTTTAAAGGCTGTTTTAGCTTTTTGTGTTCATGCTGTTATCAGTGGGGAATTATTGTGTCTGAGTGGATAGAGCTGTGTGAGGCCTTGTTTTTTACATGAAAAATCAAAAAACTGTCACATCCAAGCATGAATTAGGTGTGAGCAGGGGCCTACCTAGAGTCGCCAACTCTACAATCACACAAGGCAGCACGCTGCAGCGCCATAGCACGTAAAATGAAACATGAAAATTGAAATTCATTACTGCACTAGAAATATGAAAAACTGAGAATGCTTAGCGCATAAATTGGCCAAGTCATGCTTAGCCTGGCAGGCACGGTTTGTTTGCTTGTATATGAGCTGTTGACTCTAGGTAGGCCCCTGTATACATCTAGTTCATGTGTGGATGTGACAGTTTTTTGATTTTTCATGTAGAAAACAAGGCCTCACACAGCTCGATCGACTCAGACACAATAATTCAGCACTGATAACAGCATGAACACAAAAAGCTGTGTGTGACGGGGATCGCTGATCGTGCTCGATCGGCCTGGGCCATTTTTTGAAAGCTGGTCTCCCGCTGACCAGCGCGCATCGCTGCCGTGTGGCAGCGAGAGACCAGTGATCCGCGCTCCACCGTGGAACGCACAGCCCGGAAGTGACACGCGTGTCGACATCACTTCTGGGACACCGAACAACGTGCGCAGGAGGAGGAAGACCGGAGGGCTTGCAGGAGGCCTCCGGCGAGGGGGTCACTGGCCCGCTCTACCCCCGGAGGCGCGGGAGGTCCAGGAACGGTCCTTTAATCTACTGCAAGTTGGGAGACAGGAGCAGCTTTCTGCGGAGGAGGGAAGGCTTGACCGCCACTGCCTGGCTATCTGTTTAAAGGTATCACTGCAGTAACCAGCCACGCAGCATACCCCTTAACCTCTCCATGCCCCATGGGGGACAGGAAAAACACTGGCAAATGGAGGGTCTTTTAACCTCTTTGTGCTTCCTGTCCCCATTAGGGCGTGGAGACAACCTCCTATGCTGTCGTGGAAGGTGACTAGAGAAAAAGCAGATACGGCAAGTTAGGGCTAGTGATATACTTAGGGTCACTGTTAGGTTAAAGTTAGGGCTAGTGTTAGGCTACAGTTAGGGTTAGGATTGAGGCTAAAATTTGGGTTGGGATTAGGGTTAGGTGTGTGTTGGAGTTAGGGTTGGAATTAGAATTGGAGGGTTTCCACTGTTTAGGCACATCACGGGGTCTCCAAACGCGACATGGCGCCACCATTTATTGCAGCCAATTTTGCATTCAAAAAGTCAAACAGTGCTCCCTCATTCCGAGCCCCGACGTGTGCCCAAACAGTGGTTTACCCCAACATATGGGGTATGAGCGTACTCAGAGCAAACTGGACAACAACTTTTGTGAAAACAAAAAATTGTGGGCTAAAAATCATTTTTTGAGGAAAAAAAAATGATTTTTTATTTTCACAGCTCTGCGTTATAAACTTCTGTGAAGCACTTGGGGGTTCAAAGTGCTCACCACTAGAGATGAGCGACTTTGCCTTTTTTAGGGTCGAGTCGGGTTTCATGAAACCCGACTTTCTCAAAAGTCGAGTCGAACGAAATCGGCCGACTATCGGGAAAAGTCGAAGGTCCGACTGAAACACGAACCCCAATGCAAGTCAATGGGGAAGCAAAGTCGGCAGGGAGTGGAGGACAGTAAACACACCTACATGCCGGACCGCTTTTTTTTTTTAAAGTGCGCAAAATCTCTCTCTCGCCGCTGCACGTCATCTCGTTGCCCACAGTGTACATCCTTGCTTAGTGGCTGAAAAAAGTCACGTTCAAGCATTCTGGGAAATCCGACTTTGGCGCTCGTTTTGCCAACCGCATGGCCGACTTCACGCTGTGGTCGGGTTCCGGTCGGTGAAACCCGACTTTGCCATAACTCGGCGACTTATGAATCTGACAGGGCTGTGGAGTCGGTAAGCCAAACCTGCGACTCCGACTCCTCAATTTCCCTTACACCGACTCCGACTCCACGACTCCGACTCCCACATATATTGCCTATATTTAAGTGAAAAATGTATTGTAGTACAATGTTAACATCAGACATTTAATCATTTCTATGATACAATAATCAAGATATTTAGATAGAACATAATATTTATTGGAATACAACTTTAGAACACAAAAAACTGTAATAAATTGTAAATGTGTAATACACTATGTAATATCGATTACATGTGTATATATATATATATATATATATATATATATATATATATACAAATACTACACTATATATATATATATATATATATATATATATTTGTGTGTGTGTGTGTGTATATATATATATATATATATATATATAACACTATGTAATAAACTATGTAAGTGGCAAAAAACAGTTTTCAACAAAAACATACTAACTAACATTTGTGCAGTCTATGAATTTGTTCTCAGAAATAAAATTGCCTCCATCAGATCCTCCTTCATAGATGACCTCAAATCTGGCCTAATAATTTTAAGGCTAGAGAACAACCTCTCTACAGTAACTTGGGTTGGAGGCAAAGCCGTAACCACATGAGCAACATCTCTAACAATTTCCGGGTGTGAAGGAATTGCCTCATGCACAGTCAGTTTTTCTATTTCTTTGAGAGCAAGTGAAACATTTTGCTGAAATATGGTCAATCTGCTTGCTATAGGAGACAGAGTGAAATCTTTTTCCTTGCAGCAAGGCTTTGCCTGCTCCATGTCATCCAAATACTTGTCAAAGTCAAACTCCTCATCTGATGAGGATGAAGATATGGCAGCAGTAGCACTGTCAGGACCCGAGTCCTCTTGCGCCTGGCAGTCCTCCTGTAGGCCACTCTTCCTAACTGCTACCTCAGTTAGAGCTTCTTTTCCTTCAGTAAGCTGTTGATCATCAAGCAATATACGATGACTTGGGTCCACATAAACAGCTGCCAGAAAAATTTTATTTTCCAATAGCTGTGTCTCTCTCCGTTTCATTGAAGCAGAAATGCCATCTGCGATTAAACAACAAAATAGCAAGTTCTTCCACTCCCTCATGAAAATGCCAGGAGTTAAATCCTCAGCTTGTAATTTTTTAGTCACAGTAAATGGGTGATTAAGCAATTCCTTCAATTCAGCCACCTGTGTCCATTGACCTTCATTTAGGGTTACCTGAGGGTTCGCCATATCTATAAGAAACGGTTTTAGTTGATCAACAATTGCCCTTTTCCAGCACTTCTCTTCAAGATGGAATCAGTTTTAGGGGTTCTGGCGGCAATAACCAATTTCCTCACTTTTCCAATCAGATTTCCAGCATGTCCCTCTTGCAGACTATCTCTTATTGCCAGCTGCAGCGTGTGCACAACACTGCGCATGTGATGAATAGGAAAGTGTTTTGAAGTAGCTTCAACAAGATCATCTATTTCTACAGTATAATTTTGCTGTTCTTGTGTTGTAATATCTGTTTGTTCCTCAGTTACATGAATAGCACTGTGGCCTTCCATCTCAAACATACTGAATCCTAAATGTTCCTCTAGCTGTTGTTCATTACTCTCATTCATCAGTGTAATTGTACTTATCATGTTTGAAGCATTGTCCGTTACAATAGAAAGGACATGTTCTTTTTTGAGTTCATAATCTTGCAGAACTTTTTCCACTAAGGCCTGGAGAAACTGGCTGCTGTGATGAGCTTTAGTATCTTTTACTGCCAGTGTGTTGGTAACAATTTTTGTTGTCACAAACATATCAAACATTGATGCAAAAATAGTTCACTCTGTGATGTGTGCAGGCATCCATTTTAAGAAACATGAAGCGTCTTTTGAGAGTCTTTTTAAGATCTTCCTTTTGTTTAAGGGCTTCTTCAATCACTAATTTTCTAATACTTTCTCTTTCCAGAGAAACATCAAGTTTGGGGGCCATTTCTCCATTAAGAGCTGTAAAAGCTGGTCGTGCAAATAATGTTAATGGTACACTGTCCTTCACAACAAGCTGTATGAGCTGTCTTTTAGACATATCTGCTGTCATTGTTACAGTAACTTTGTCACTTACAAAATATCTTGTTGATGTTTGAGACGCTCTTTCCTCCTCCTTTGCCAGGCAGGAAGTGTTAGTCTGTGTGCTACCCGGCTTTCATTCTTTTTGGTACAGATAAGATATGGAGACAGAGCAGATTTCTAATCTGCTTTTGCTATTGAAAACATTATCTATGAGCTCAGAAACCTTTCAGGTGATGCGGTTTTTTAAAAATCTGATCGGCTTTTGCAGCTGAAAAACGTATCCACAAAAAACGCAGTAAAAACGCTGTGTGTGAATGTAGCCTTAGATCAGGAATAGAACAGCCATTTATAGGACATTTCATAACTTTCCCAAATTCCTATGAAAAAATATTCAGCACATTCTGCATTGAACTACTGTACCCAATTTATTATATATTTTAGGAGTCGGTCCATTTTATACCGACTCCGACTCCACCAAAATGAGCACCGACTCCACGACTCCGACTCCAAAGCCCTGGAATCTGGCCAACCTGTTTCGCTCAACTCTACTCACCACACATCTAGATAAGTTCCTTGGGGGGGTCTAGTTTCCAAAATGGGGTCACTTGTGGGGGGTTTCCACTGTTTAGGCACACAGGGGCTCTGCAAACATACATGACGCCCGCAGACCATTCCATCAAAGTCGGCATTTCAAAACATCACTACTTCCCTTCCGAGCCCCGACGTGTGCCCGAACAGTGGTTCCCCCCACATATGGGGTACCAGCGTACTCAGGACAAACTGGACAACAACGTTAGGGGTCCAATTTCTTCTGTTACCATTGTGAAAATAATAAATAGCGGGCTAAAAAAATATTTTTTTCGAGGGGAAAAAAAATATTTTTATTTTCACGGCTCAGCGTTATAAACTTCTGTGACGCACGTGGGTGCTCAAAGTGCTCACTATGCATCTAGATAAGTTCCTTGGGGGGTCTAGTTTCCAAAATGGGGTCACTTGTGGGGGAGCTCCAATGGTTAGGCACATCAGGGACTCTCCAAACACGACATGGCAACTGATAAATATTCCAGCATATTTTCAATTTAAAAAGTCAAATGGTGCTCCTTCCCTTCTGAGCCCTGCCGTGCGCCCAAACAGTGGTTTATGACCACATATGAGGTATCGGTGTACTCAGGAGAAATTGCCCAACAAATTTTAGGATCCATTTTATCCTGTTGCCCATGTGAAAATGAAAAAAATTGATGCTAAAAGAACATTTTTGTTGGAAAAATTAAAATGTCCATTTTTTCCTTCCACGTTGCTTTAGTTCCTGTGAAGCACCTGAAGGGTTGATAAACTTCTTGATTGTGGTTTTGAGCACCTTGAGGGGTGCAGTTTTTAGAATGGTGTCACTTTTGAGTATTTTCTGCCATATAGACCCCTCAAAGTGACTTCAAATGTGAGGTGGTCCCTAAAAAAATGGTTTTGTAAATTTTGTTGTAAAAATAAGAAATCGCTGGTCAACTTTTAACCCTTATAACTTCCTAACAAAAAAAAATTTGTTTCCAAAATTGTGCTGATGTAAAGTAGACATGTGGGAAATGTTATTTATTAACTATTTTGTGTCACATAACTCTCTAGTTTAACAAAATAAAAATTCAAAATTTGAAAATTGTCAAATCTTAAAAATTTTCTCCAAATTTCCATTTTATTCACAAATAAACGCAAAAATTAGTGACCTAAATTTACCACTAACATGAAGCTCAATATGTCACGAAAAAACAATCTCAGAATCGCTAGGATGCGTTGAAACATTCCTGAGTTATTACCTCATAAAGGGACACTGATCAGAATTGCAAAAAATGGCCTGGTCATTAAGGTCAAAATAGGCTGGGTCATGAAGGGGTTAATATCAGGTCTTCAGGGTCGAACGTAATCTCCCCAGTACCAAGTCAGGAGTGGGGGAAGGGTCCCTACTACAGACTCTTTATAGTAAAGAAACCTTCTGGAGATGCACGTATAATTATAAACCTGAAAGGCCTCAACTGGCATGTCACATACCGAAAGTTCAAAATGGAATCAGTAAAAACAGCAATTCCGCTAATAGGTCCCAATTTATAGCATGGTGGTTAAATCCCAGGAATCTCCAGAAGGGGTTGCCTGGCCTCAGTCACCCCTAATCACAGTAACCACAGACGCACGCCAGAGAGCTTGGGGGGGGTATAGTGCTGCACACCCCTTTTCAGGGTCTCTGCAGTCCAAGAATGGCTTCCTGATCATCCAGATCATCCAATGTCAGAGAACTAAAGGCGGTAGAAGAAACATATTTGGCAGCAAGCAGAGTGATTACGGGCCATCATGTCAGAGTGTACTCTGACAATGTCACCACGGTGGCTCACCTCAAACATCAGGGGAGCATGAAGTTCGACAATCTAAGGAGTATGTCAACCCGAATATTTTGCTGGGCTGAGAAACATCTCCTATCTTTGACGGCTATTCATCTGAAGGGATCCTCCAACCTGCAGGCAGATTTTCTGAGCTGGCGGGACATATGCCCGGCGGAATGAAGTCTGAACCGGAATGTTTTTGCTATGCTAGTATGCTAGTATCCAGATGGGGTCTACCAGACATCGACCTGTTCGCATCGGCTCAGAATTGACAGCTCAGCAATTACTTCTTCCTAAATTCAAGGGACAATTCCGGAGGGGTAGACGCATTTGCTTAGCAATCGAACTTTCAACTAGCGTATGCATTCCCCTCCCCTCAATCCCAATGCTAGCCAGGACCCTTCAAAAAATCAGGGAGGATTGCTTTCCTACCATCCTGGTGTCGCCAATGTGGCCGAAAAGAAGCTAGTACAGTCTATTAATCAATCTCCGGGTGGACGGTCCAATACAGCTACCTTCCATAGATCTTCTATCCCAGGGACCTATATGTCACCCAGATACCAGAAGACTGAAGTTAGCTGCCTGGCTTCTGAAGCCCAGGTACTACGTGCCAAGGGGCTGTCGGACAGAGAAAACCACTCTACAGATGTCCAGGAAACCAGTCACCAATGCAATATATAATAAAATATGGAAGAAATTTTCTTCCTGTTGCATGCCTAACCCACCAGACCCTTTTCACCCCAATATATCTCAAATTTTAGATTTTCTACAGAGAGGACTAGAGCTAGGCCTGAAACCTAGTACCTTAAAGGTTCAGTACTCGGCCCTTAGTTCCGTCTTTGACTGCGACTTAGCCAACGACCGTTGGGTTAAAAGATTCATGGTGTCAGCCCTCAGGAAATGTCGTAGGAGACAGCCTACAATTCCCCCATGGGACTTAAATATCGTACTTAAGGGCCTCACGCAACCCCCATTCGAGCCTCTGTCTGCGTGTACTACTCAGCTTCTTTCCTTTAAAGCAGCCTTTTTAGTAGCCATTACTACAGCGAGATGAGTGAGGGAGCTACAGGCTCTATCCATAAGAGAGCCTTACTTTACAATCAGAGATGACTGCCTAGTACTGCGACTTGATCCAACCTTCCTACCCAAGGTTGTTTCGGATTTCCACCACTCACAAGAAATAGTGCTTCCCTCCTTCTGACAAAATCCAAGAAATGCAGGGGAAAGAGAATTTTATACACTCTATGTTCGCCGAACAATCCTATACTACTTGGAACAGTCAAAATCATGGAGAATCGACTCAAACCTATTTATTAACCCTTCAGGGCGAAATAAAGGTAGGAAGGTGGCGGAGTACCATCGCAGGGTGGATCAGGAGAGCTATATCTGAATCATACCTAATTCAAAATATGACCCCTCCGGAGGGTGGTAGAGCTCATTCTACAAGATCTACCTCAACCTCCTGGGCAGAAAGAGCTGGCGCATCTACGGAGCAGATTTGTAAGGCCGCTACATGGTCTTCCATCCATACCTTTACAAAACACTATAGGCTGGACCTGCTGTCTAGCAGGGACCTAGCCTTCGACCGGAAGGTTCTCCAGGCCGTCGTCCCACCCTAGCTACAAAATAGGTTGGTATTCCTCCTATGCTGTCGTGGAAGGTGTCTAGAGAAAATAGAATTAGTCTTACCGGTAATTCGGTTTCAGGGAACCTTCCACGACAGTGCTAATTTCCCTCCCTGTGTTCCTTAGTTTAAATTCGGGGAGCTTAAAGATAACCGGTGCTATGGGATTCATTATAAGTAACTGGCAATCAGCGGGTGGGAGGGTCTATTAACCTCTCTGTGCTTCCTGTCCCCCATTAGGCCGTGTAGACAACCTCCTATGCTGTCGTGGAAGGTTCCTAGAAACCGATTTACAAGACCAAGTATATTTTTATATTTTTTTCTGACAAGATCGCTGACTGGCCACAAACTTTCCAGTGATCTCTCTCATTGGCTGCTGTGACACTGCCGTCATCAGGACCTGAACCAATCAGGTCTCGATGAGGTCGGGGGTCACAGGAAGCTTCGTGCACCGGAATCCCCACGTTATAAGATATGTGGGGGTCCCGGTGGGCATAAAACCGCTGACCGTAGATAAACGTCGGCGCTGCACAAAGCCCAGCAAGCGCTGACGTTTATCTACCATCGGTGATCGGGAAGTGGTTAATACCCGTTACTCAGGAGCAGAGCGTGTGGCTGCATAGAAATACATGCAGCCGCACGCTCCGCTCCTGAGTGCCGGCGGCAGTGCCGGGTATTAAGATGTGAGACTCGTCCGAGTTTTTCGCTTGTGTGATCCTGGCCTAAGAGAGGATTGGCATTGTTAGGTCCTGGTATACGAGAATCGCCTTACCATGGCTACCAGGTACACATGAATTGGCCAATTTACGCGCTAAGCATTCTCAATTTTTCATATTTCTAATGCAGTAATGCAATTCAATTTTCATGTTTTATTTTTACATGCTATAGCGCTGCAGTGTGCTGCCTTGTTTTTGTTTTTTACGTGATGACCTGACATTTTCATTGATATCATTTTAAGTTCCATATTAGAATAATTTTACATATCTGATCATTTTCTTACCAATCAGGTCCCTATAGTATTGAATCCTCTCTGTGAATTTCTTCTGTATAAGACAGCTTCCTATCAAAGATGGATATGGACAGGGACAAGATGGTGGAGAGGATATTACACCTCACCCTAGAGATCCTCTTCCGGCTTACTGGAGAGGTGAGAGATTCTGATGACATCACATTACATCATTCTTATCTATGGGAATAACAGATGGACAGAACTGGAGAGGTGAGGACTCTGGAAATGTCTGTAGTGAGAGTTATTCATGTGTCTCTCCATAACCAGGATTACACAGTAGTGAAGAAGACCTCTAGTGAGCGCTGTCAGGACCCTGTGTCTGAGGGATGGGGAAGACCACTGAGCCCAATCAGAGAACCTCCACCTCACCCCCTGATACATGAGAACATTAATGTCCAGAAGATCATAGAACTCACCTACAAGATGATTGAGCTGCTGACTGGAGAGGTGACACTGCTTGGAATACCGGGATATTATACAGTAACGCTATGAAGGGATCAGGGGATGACAGTGTCATTGATCCAGGGAGCTAGTCTGATTGCCGTATGTGGAGTCGGGAAGGAACCTTTTTCCCCAATTTGGAGCTTACTGTTTGCCACATGGGATTTTTTTGCCTTCCTCTGGATCAACATGTTAGGGCAGGATAGGATATGGGTTGACCTAGATGGACTTAGTCTTCCTTCAACTTTAATAACTATGTTACTATGTATTGTATGTGTCAGGTTCCTATAAGATGTCAGGATGTTGCTGTCTATTTCTCCATGGAGGAGTGGGAGTATTTAGAAGGACACAAAGATCCTTACAAAGACGTCATGATGGAGGTTCCCCAGCCCCTCACATCACCAGGTAATGGACAGGACTAAATACACATGGCCTATAATTATCTTTATGTAAAGAATGAATTCAGTCCCTGTATGTGTTTCCTCCAGATCTATCCAGTAAGAGGAGAACACCAGAGAGATGTCCCCGTCCTCTTCTTCCACAGGACTGTGGGCAAGAAGATCCCAATGTTCCTCACGATCATCAGGTAGATGGAGAGAAGGTGTCATGAGATCTCCCTTATGATGTGTAAATGGCTGTGAAGGTCTTGTGCTCAGTCTTGTTTTATCCACCAGTATTATATGTTTTATACTTGTGTAATGAGAACGGTGGAGATGGCGGATTACAGCTGATCATAGATGTGACTTTTCCATCTGTCATTGACTTTTACAATATTTGTTTCAGGGTGAAGATCTGACCCATATTAAAACTACAGAGTCATATGTGAGGGGCGATGAGTGGTGTAAAGAGGAGATTCCTATAGATAACCACCCAGGTGAGTAGTAATCACTAACTGCAGAGAAGTCACAGATTCTTCTTGTAATCTGCAATATACGGTATACATAAGATGCACTTTTCCCTCAAAATTTTTTTGGGGAAAATGGGGGTGCATCTTGTAACTCGAATATACCTTACCGGCCGCGGTTGAGCATGATCCCAGGGTCGCGGCTGGCGGAGGTAGGAGTGAGGTGATGCTGAGGGCCCTGGGTGTGGTTCCCTATGAACTGATGAGATTTTACATTATATGTGCCACTGTATCTATCTTCGTGTTCCATACTCATGGATCTGCATTGTCTGTTATGTTTTTGACAATCTATTTTAGGGTCTTCTGATATTTACTATCATGTTTTACTATGATGCATTTATTACATTGGTATAAGTCAGTAACATTTAGATCATAGGGGATTGTATATACCTTGCATTTATTATCTTTTGTACTGTAGCACTTTCTGACTGTGTATGTACCCTGAAGGGCATACCTTATGGTATGTTATCTGTCTTCAGCCTAGAATTTTGGGGGGGGGGGTTGTTATTGAAACCGAGACACCCCACTTTAATAACATTAATCTAAAAGTGACTTTATGATTCGCTAATGAGCAATTTTCTAGAAAGAGAGTGTTGACGTGTTTAATTTGGCATCTTAATGAGTTTCAATCTAAGTAAAAAAAACATCTATGTTTGTTAGTTAAAAAGAAACCTGTATAATTTCAAAGTAATAAAATTCAAAAATAATAAAATTGGGTTTTTATTCTTAGGAGATAACTATACTTGGAGCCCAGAAGGACATCAAATATCTTCCGATTTCAAGGCAGGTGGTCATGCAATCACACGTGATACATATGATGAGCACGCCATTATCCCATATATACTATCAGCTCTTCATATCAAAGACCTATTGTCTGATCCTTTCCAATTGGTATTATCTTCTGATTCATTGCAGATTGAAAAGCAAAATCACAGAGCTCATACAAATATTAAGCCATGTTCAAGTTTGGAATGTGAGAAATGCTTCAACCATGAATCCGATTCTGACACTCATCAGCGAGTTCACGCTGCGGAGAAGCCATATTCATGTTCAGAATGTGGGAAATACTTCGACCACGAATCCAATGTTGTTACACATCAGCGAATTCACTTAGCGGAGAAGCCATATTCGTGTTCAGAATGTGGGAAATGCTTCAACCGTGAATCCAATCTTGTTACACATCAGCGAATTCACTTAGCGGAGAAGCCATATTCGTGTTCAGAATGTGAGAAATGCTTCAACCATGAATCCGATTTTGTTAAACATCAGCGAAGTCACACACTGGAAAAGCCATATTCATGTTCGGAATGTGGAAAATGTTTTAATAGGAAATCATATCTTGTTGAGCATCAAAGAATTCATACAGGGGAGAAGCCATTTTCATGTTCTGAATGCGGGAAGGTATTTAACCAGAAGTCAGTTTTGGTTATGCATCAGAGAAGTCACACAGGAGAGAAGCCATTTTCATGCTTAGAATGTGGCAAATGTTTTACCAAGAAATCACATTTTGAAACACATCAGCGAGGTCACACAGGGGAGAAGCCATTTTCATGTTCTGAGTGTGGGAAATTTTTTAATCGAAAATCGGTTTTGATTACGCATCAGAGAAGTCACACAGGAGTGAAGCCGTATTCTTGTTCAGAATGTGGGAAATATTTTACACAGAAATCAAATCTTGCTATACATCAAAGAATTCACACAGGGGAGAAGCCATATTCATGTTCTGAATGTGGTAAATCTTATTCTCAAAAATCACATCTTAATAAACATCAGAGGAATCACAGAGGGAAGATACCTTTTTTTGTATAGTTCATGTGGAAACAGCTTCAACCACAACTGAGATCTAATTGTACATCAAAGATCTCAAGTGGAAAACGCCATCATTTCAAGAATGTGAGAAATCTTATGCACAAATCCCTCCCTAAAGCTAATAAACTAAACTATTCAATTTATTCTGGAAGAATAATACTTCTTTACAATTTGTTTTATGTGTGTGTGCTGTTATATTACAAGGTTGTTTAACCATTATTTATTAAAGTTTTCTAATTTAGGTTCACAGCTCTTTGTAGAGTTCTTTTCAATTAATGTTCAAAAAATTGCTGATTTTTTTCAGCCTATCGCAGTGTTTGTTGCTTTTTACTTCAACCCCTTCATGACCGGAGCTTTTTTCTTTTTTGCGTTTTCATTTTTTGCTCACCTTCTTCGAAAGAAGTTCTTTCTTGAGCCATAACTTTTTTTTTTTTTCCGTCAATATGGCCATGTGAGGGCTTGTTTTTTGCAGGACGAGTTGTACTTTAAAACGACACCATTGGTTTTAACATATGTACTGGAAAACGAGAAAAAAAATGTAATTGCGGTGAAATTGCAAAAAAAGCGCAATCCCACACTTGTTTTTTTGTTTTGGCTTTTTTATTAGGTTCAATAAATGCTAAAACTGAGCTGACATTATGATTCTCCAGGTCATTACGAGTACATCAACAAAAATGTCTAGTTTTTTTTTTTTATCTAAGGGGTGAAAACATTCCAAACTTTATTTAAAAAAAAAAAATTGCGCCATTTTCTGATACCCGTAGTGTCTCCATTTTTTGTGATCTCGGGTTGGGTGAGGGCTTACTTTTTGTGCACTGAGCTGACATTTTTATTGATTCCATTTTGGAATATATATGATCTTTTGATCGCCCGTTATTGCATTTTAATGCAATGTCGCAGCAACCAAAAATATGTAATTCTGGTGTGTTGACTTTTTTTCTCGCTACACTGTTTAGCGATCGATGCCAAATATGTGTGTGTTTCATTTTTTATTTTATTTTGAATGGGACGAAAGGGGGGTGATTTGAACTTTTATATTTTTTTTTTTTATATTTTTAAGAACTTTTTTTTTTTTTTTTTTTAAATTTTGGCATACTTCAATAGTCTTCATGGGAGACTAGAAGCTGCCATAACCTGATCGGCGCTGGTACATGCAGGCGATGACCAGATCGCCAGTATGTAACAGAATACCTTATTTGCTATGAGCGCCGACAACAGTGCGGTGCTCTTAGCAATCTGGCACTGACAACCATAGAGGTCTCCAGGTAACCTCTGGTAGTCATGCCAACCCACCGGTGACCTGCGATCATGGGATGAGGGTTACCGGTGGGCGGATTTACGGCCCGATAGCCAGAAGTGCAAGTTAAATGCAGCTGTCAGTTTGACAGTGGCATTTAAACAAGTTAATAGCCGCAGGTGGATTGCGATTCGACCCGCGGCTATTCCGGGCACATGTTGGCTGTTTAAAAACATGTCCCAGGAAAGATGTGGGTTCACCGCCGGAGCCCACATCAAAGGGTGGGAGTCCGACATCAGCATAAATTTACGCCCCATTTCGGAATGGGTCGATACGTTTTTG
Source organism: Dendrobates tinctorius (assembly GCF_039654945.1). Lineage (NCBI taxonomy): Eukaryota > Metazoa > Chordata > Amphibia > Anura > Dendrobatidae > Dendrobates > Dendrobates tinctorius. The sequence goes on from NW_027361859.1 coordinate 6,906,066, forward strand.
TTTTGTTTACATTTTCGCTTTTCTCTGGCTGACTTTCTAAATCCATAACTTTTTTATTTTCCTGCCAACAAGTCTTGTTTTTTGCAGGGTGAGTTATACTTTTAAACAGCACCATCCATTTTACCATGTGATAAACTGGAAAATGAAAAAAATTCCAAATTCTGTGAAACTGCAGGAAAAAATACAATTACACAATGTTTTTTTTTTTTTTTTTTTTGCAGGATTGTCTTAATGGCATTCATTGAAGTGTAAAAGTGAACTTCCGAAATGATTTGAAAAAATGCCATTGTCAATCTGATTATGGTGTTACCAAACTTGAATATTTGTTTTATTTGTGTTGAAAACAATTTGCTTATGTTGCCATTTTCTAAGACCCATAGCATTTTTGTTGTTTTAGTGGACTGAACTGTATGATGCTTGTTCTATACCATGGCGAATGGACATTTTTATTGACCCCATTTCGGTTAGATGTAACGTTTTAATCACTTTTTATAGCATTTTTTTGTGAAGTTGCAATGGCTAAAAAAAAAATCTTAATTCCACTGTATTCTTTTACTTTTGCTCTTTACGGTTTTTATTGATCAGGTCAATTGAGTTTATATTTTCATACTCCTCTTTTATGAACTCAGCAATACCAAATGTTTATTTTTCCAATATATATTTTTTATCTTTTTTTTTATTAAATGTTTAAAAGGGACAACAAATACCATATACAAATTGTCACGCAGACGATTTGCACCGCCCTACTCACAGTGGTCACCGTTCTGCTCCTGCCAGTATCGGGTCATCTCTCTGAGCTGCCTCTTGCAGCATTTCCAGCTCTGCTATATCCTACTGCTGCTGGTGAGTCTCAGCCTGGTTATAGGGTGGTAAGGCCAGACATTGCAGGAATTTAACCACTTGTGTCCTGCAGAGTATGGCTTTCCCAGCTTATTCCTAGGCAGCACAAGGTTTATTAGGCAGCACCTCCTAATGCTCCTTGCCTGAACGTAGGTTCCTATTTGCTTGTCTTTAGATCCTATTGGAGCATGTTTTTTCTGTCCCTCCTTTCATGGACCCGGCTTGTTTATCTGTCCTGTCTGACCTCTCTGGTGCTGACCTGGGCTATGTATTTTGAACCAGGGCTGCCTGCCCTGACCTCAGATTGTTTGACCACGTCTTTACCTTCATCCTCCTGTAACTTGTATCCCTACCTCGGATCCTATGGTAAGCTGCTGAAGACTTGGGGATTGCCCTGGATTGGTACCTGGTGACTACCTGCAGCCAAGCCTATCCTCACCATCAGTGGCTCTAGTAAATATTAGACTGTCACTTAGTTACATCCCTCAAGGGTAAACCCAGCTTGTGGTGCAGTGGGTCCACACCCACCCGCATTACAAAAATATTAACAGTTCTTTATATATCTAAACCTCAATTTAAGGAGCTGATTGAAGAAACCAGAACTCTAAATTTTCAGTAAAATAAACATAGGGGCCTTCCAAAACTCTTTCTTCAGTTTGGATAAAATACTTGATAAAAAAAAAAAAAAATACAAGTGTAGAAAAATGTGATTTGTCTTTTACAAAACCCTGGGAATTTCTTACAAGTTGTTTCAAATGGGAGAATAGAATAAATTTGGTCTACTTAATCTAAAGATAAATGAGAACTGTGATCTGAGGATTTTAAATATAAAAGGTGAACGTCCTTAAAAAAACAAACTAATTTACAGCCAACCAATCAGTGAACCAAAGATTTGACTGTCTAATTTACACATCTTTCTCACTTTCCTCCCCAGAAGTAATGGTAGACCTCAAAATAGTGTCTTCCTGGATTCTTTGTGGGAATTCTGTATCTCGCAAATGAGATTTTCTACCAATAAACAAGGAAATAATTGGGACTTTATATAAGTGCTTGCAATATGAGGTAATATACGTAAGCAAATTGTGACATATCTAAAATTGATCACTAATCGATATAAATTAACATCTGGTAGACTTAGCCCCCCACCCCATTCACCCCAACATCTTGGATTGTTTTAATTCAAACAAATTAAATGTTTTTGTTTTTTTCATTCCTGTCCCCAAATATCGATTTCTTAAAAGTATTGGTAAAGTCTGAGTAGCACACAGTGATTTGGGAAAAGCGTCCATTTGCACTGAATGGTTTTGTCTCGAAAACAATAATATAAAATGTTTCCAAGTTTTAAGCAATGGTATTATATTGGTAATAAGTATGGAATACACCAAGGTTACTTACCGGTAGCCGGTTTTTCCGGAGCCCATGATGGCACACATGAGAGAGGGGATCCGCCCAGCCAGGACAGGAACCCTACTGAAGATAAAAGGGGCAGTACCTCTCCCTTGCTTCAGTTGGTTTACAGAGCATGAGAGGCCCGCCGGATTAGTAACCATGGTAAAACTATCACCACATTATATCTTACTAAAAAAAAACACCCAAACTATAGTGCACACCAAAGGAGTGATAAGGGGGGGAATATACAGGTGCCGTCATGGGCTCCGGAAAAACCATCTACCGGTAAGTAACCTTGGTGTTTTCCCGTCTCCCATGACGGCACACATGAAACTTTTGTAGAATAAGACACCTTAGGGAGGGACCACCGCTTGCAGCACCCTTCTGCCAAAGGTTAGGTCAGTAGAGGAAGATAGATCAAGTCGGTAGTGCTTAAAAAAGGTCGAAGGTGAGGACCAAGTAGCGGCTTTACAAATCTGCTCAATCGATACCTCAGCCTTCTCTGCCCAGGAGGTAGCTACGGCTCGGGTGGAGTGAGCCTTGATGCCTTCTGGAACCAGAGCGCCACTTGCAGAGTAGGATAACATAATGGCCTCCCTGATCCATCTGGCAATGTTACTTTTGGCTACCCCGTACCCTTTTCTACTACCCTGAAAAGCTACAAACAGGTACTGATCTTTCCTCCACTGATTAGTTATTGACATATATTGTAATATGGCTCTCTTTACGTCCAATGTATGGAACTTTTGCTCCCCAGGGTTTCTAGGATTATTACAGAAAGATGGCAAGGAGATCTCTTGAGTCCTATGAAACTTTTGGACCACCTTGGGGAGATAGGCCGGGTCTGGTCGTAGAACCACTCTGTCATCCAAGACCTGCGTATATGGAGGGCATGTAGATAGAGCTTGTAGGTCGCTCACTCTATGGGCCAATGTTAAGGCTACCAATAATACAGTTTTAAGTGTGAGCAGTTTTGGTGACAGTTCTTGTAATGTTCGAAGGGATCTTTGGTTAAAGCCTCCAAGACTAGATTCAGGTCCCAGGGTGGTATCTTTGGGATAATAACCGGCCTCAATCTGCCACAGGACTTTATGAACCGGGACACCCATTATGGACCGGGCTGCTAGGTTGCAGTTATATAGGGCCCCCAGAGCTGAGACTTGGACTTTGAGGGTGTTAGTGGTTAACCCGAGTTGCAGCCCCGACTGAAGGAATTCTAGGATGGCTTCCACTGGCGCTACATCCCCTAAAGGTTCCCCCAGGAAGTCGAAGAACTTTTTCCACGTTCTACCATAGATTTGGGATGTTATAGGTTTCCTACTTTTCAACAGGGTGGAGACTAACCCTGGTGAGAATCCCTGGCGACTCAGTAGTGCCCTTTCAAAATCCAGGCTTCCAGATGGAAGCCCTCCACCTGAGTGTGGACCACTGGTCCCTGGGAGAGTAGGTCTGGAACCTCTGGTAAGATCCATGGATCTGTTACTGACATGAGTCCCAAAAGGGAGAACCAAGGTCTCCTCGGCCAAAACGGAGCTATAAGAATTATTCTCGCTCGATCCTCCCTGATTTTCCGGACTACTACGGGGATCATTGTTATCGGGGGGGAACGTATAGGCCAGGGAGAACTTCCAGGGTATTTGTAGGGCATTACTGCAAAGGGATTTTCTTTTGGATTCAGTGAGCAGAACTTCCTGACCCTTCTGTTGCGTGAGGTGGCGAACAGGTCTATTTCCGGTTTGCCCCAAGCCTGAACTATTTGTTGGAAAACTTGGGGGTTTAGGGACCATTCCCCCTGTCTTAGGTGCCTGCGACTCAGGAAGTCTGCTTGTGTGTTTTCGACACCCCTTATATGCAGTGCCGTGATGGACAACAGATGTTGTCCAGCTAACTGAAAAAGTAGATTTGATATATCCATGAGGCCCTGAGATCTCATTCCCCCCTGGTGGTTGATGTAAGCTACCACTGCACGATTGTCCGTCATGACTCGGGTGTGGCGGCCCCGGAGCAAGGGGAGAAAATGTTTCACGGCTTTCTCTACTGCCTATAGTTCTTTTACATTTGAACCGTGATCCTTTTCTAGCGAGGACCAGGTTCCCTGTATCGAGTGGGATCTCAGGTGTGCTCCCCACCCTGTGGCAATTGCGTCGGTTGTAATGATGTCCTCGACTGGTTTCTGCCACGGGGCACCGGCTGTTAGATGCTCTTCTACAGTCCACCAGAGTAGGGAGGCTCTTACCTCCATGGAGAGACATAGTTCGCCCTCTAAATGCCCTTTCAATTGTTTCTGCGCTGACAGAACTTCCCACTGCAGTTGTCTTAAGTGGTACTGTGCCCACGGTACCGTGGGTATGCATGATGTCAACGAGCCTAAAAGGGACATTGCGTTCCTCAGTGTCATAGCTGGCCTTTGAATTGCTGTGCGAGCTAGGCCCCTTATTTTGGTCACTTTGTTTTCTGGTAGGAGACAGCGCTGTCGCTCGGAGACCAGTATTAACCCTAGGAAGGATTGCACCTTTACTGGTGTTAGTCTCGACTTGTTTACTATCCATCCTAGCCTTATTAAAGTTGATATCACTTCCTTCACTTGGTGTGTGCAATGGGTCTCCGACCTCCCTATGACAAGAAAGTCGTCCAGTTATGGGACGATCACTATGTCCCGGGAACGAAGAAATGACATTACCTTGGCCATCACCTTGGTGAAGACTCTGGGGGCTGTAGACAGGCCGAACGGAAGAGCTGCGTATTGGTTGTGTTTGACCTGACCTTGGACATAGAGCGCTACTCTCAAGTACTTTTGATCCTCCCGATGGATTGGGATATGATAGTAGGCATCTTTTAAGTCTATCACTGCCATGAGACAGTGCTGGAAGAGGATTTTTGTGGCCGTATTGATTGACTCCGTTTTGAAGGAGCAATTGTCTACCCACTGATTGAGCCTCCTCAGATTGACTATGGTCCTCCAAGAGCCATTTGGTTTTTGTATTAAAAAGAGGGGGGAGTAGAACCCCCTTTCCTTCTTCTTGAACTGGGACCTCCTGTAGGACTCGTTTTTGCACTAGTCCCAAGACTTCCGTCTCCAGGCCAGTTGTTGCTCTTGGGCTTTCCTTTGGCGTGTCATTATAAAAGTTCACCTGGGCGGATGGGTGAATTTTATTTTTTAAACCGTCCTTCATTATGCTCAGGACCCATGTACTGGGGGGATATTTTGCCCAGGCGGAAAGGAAGAGAGAAAGTCCTCCCCCTACCTCCGACCTGATGTCATTGGGCAGATTTTTTGGAGGAAGTAGAGGGCCCTTTAAACATATAGCCCGATCCTCTCCTTTTAAAGTCCCAATTTTTCCTGTCTCCCGTGGGATGACCACTGCCACATGCTCCAAAATTTCCTCTAGTTTTTTCCCGAAGAGGAATTGGCCGTCACATGGAATGGAACACAGTCTATGTTTTGATGGCAAATCCCCCGGACACTCTTTAAGCCACAGGGCTCGCTTTGTCGCATTTGATAAGCTTGCCGCTCTAGCTGTTGACCTCCCGGCATCTGCTGAGGTATCTGCTAGGAAAGCCACTGCTCCATGTACCAGTGTCAGATTAGACAGTATTTCGTCCCTAGGAATTTTATCCCTGATCTGGTCCTCTATTTGTTGTAGCCAGACCATGAGGGCACGAGCGGTACAAGTACCAGCTATTGCTGGTTTTTATCCACCTGCCGATGCTTCCCGGATATGTTTCAGGAAACCATCTGCTTTTTTATCAAGCTGGTCTTTCAGCACGCCAGAGTCCTCTAATGGTAGAGATACCTTTTTTGAGGATTTGGCTATGGCACCATCAATCTTTGGGAAATTTTCCCAGGTTTCTGAGTCTTTTTGTTTAAATGGGTACCACCTTTTTGATGTAGAAGGTAAGGCACCCGACCTCTCAGGGTTTTCCCATTCCCTGTCAATTAAGGCCTTTATCTTATCATTTACCGGGAAGGTGCGTTTTTTCCCTTTCCTCCAGTCCTCCAAACATAACATCCTCCAATGATTTAGGAGTCTTTTCCTCCTTAAGGCCCATTGTAGACCTGACAGCTTTGACCAGCTTTTCCACGTCCTCTGTTTGGGAAACACGGATGGCCCCCTATATCGCTGTCTGAGGACTGAGTAGAGGAGGTGGAGGGGGACAGGGATTTTTCACGACCTTTTTGCACTAGCGAGGCCTCTGAATCCCTTTTGCAACTTCTTTTATTCGTCCTTTTAAGGGCTGCCTTTAGGGAGCCTTTCACCTCCTCTTGTATTATAGCCCTAAGGCTAGTCACCAAATCAGAGATTTCATCCCGTATGGCTTTGTTTTTACAGTCAGCGCAGAGATCTTTCTGCCACTGATCTGCCAGCGGGTCTCTGCATAGGGTGCATGCTATATTCTTTGTTTTTGCCGCTAGCAACCCCTAGTGATCAAACAGAAAAATGGAACCCCGTTACCATAAGGGTGACATTCACGTAGATCACTCACCACCGCTGTCAATCAAGGGTACCGATCTCAGATGCACTCGTGACGTTTTTTCTGGACGTCTGAGTCATGCCGGTCGTGTTTATAACTGCCGCTCCCACCACTTGAGCGGCTACTTCTGGTATGCTGGCGGCTTGGCACTGCATCTGGCAAGAGCTCTTGCTGCTGCTGCCGCTGCTCTTCTTGCCCCACTTCCATTGTGAAGTTTTGGGCATGAGTGCGTGGCGCCCCTGAGGGTTCAGTCGCCACAGAGGTACTGCACCTCCTCCTGAGGTGTGGTACCGCACCATTCAGGTAAGGTGGAGTAACAGTGCTGGGCAGGTTGACGCAGGAATAAGTGGAGGACACCAGGGCATGAGGATGAGATAACCTGGCTGACTCACGAACTGCGGCTGAAGCAGGAGGCGCTCTGGATGAAGAAATGGCAGCACGCCCCGGAGGGGCCACCATCAGCGGTACCCTAGTCACTGGTACCCGCCACTGCTGCACCGGACCTTCCCCAGGCAGACCCTGCGGAGCTCGCGGCTGCTGCAATTCCACTGGCAGCAACTATCCCCAGCCCTCCGCTGTCATCACCGCTGGGTGAGGCCTGCCAGGAAGAGTTGTCCGAGGGCCTGGGAGCCAAAGTGGAGGAAAAGGTAGAGCTCCCGCCTGGACATGGCGCGGCTGTGCAGGTCCCACCGGAGACCCCCGAGGATCCGGAGCCGCCAACCGTCCCACCATCGTCTCCAACCTTGAGTCCGGCTACGCCAGTGAACATTGTATGCCGCCGGAAGGCTCCAGGTATGATCGCTACCCCTCCCAACGGGTTAACCCCCAAGTTTTCATATAGTGAGGCCGGCATGCTTGAACTCCACATGGGACAATTAGATGAGCTATGCTCTCAATTCAGAAGCACTATGCTTACTGCAATGGGGAAGTGGAAGAGATCCCTGCTGAAGAGAGTGTGACTGGAGCAGGCACGCCCCATTCGACATCTTCTGATCCCAGTGGAGGAGTCTGAGCAGCTGATGGGTGTTACTATGCATCATGGGTTCCCTTTGCCACAAGTTCAGGACCCCCGCCTCAACCCTTACAAGCGCCCACAGATGCCAGTGACACCAGGCATCAGGCTGAAAATCAAGATTGGTACCAACTGAAATTGAGGAACCACATCCATTGGTACCCATTGCAACTTCTGCAGAATTTCAGGCAGCAATTGCACCAGCTGCCATCACCTCGTCCTATGGCAAACAGTCAACAGGAAAAGGTTGTCCAGAAATTCTCCCCTGGAAGCAGCAACCCAAGTCATCAGCTTCCAGTACCCCAGGAGGGGAACACCACTACTAAAGAACATTCCATAAATAACTTCTGTTACCCAGGAGGGTATTTGCACCATTGTGCCTGTTTTTCTATTTTCTATTTTTTTTTGTGGTTATCATGATGTTTTCCCTGTTGTTCCAGTTTTGTTGCCCAGTTTTATTGGCAGCGTTTTTCTTACTGAACTGTGGAGATCATGGACACTGAATGATCCGGAACTGTCATGTATATAGTTGCACCTCTTTAGGTGCCCTCTCACATAAGTCTTTTAGGAATAAGGACTACCTCACTAGGAATAAGGACATTTCAAGACATCTTGGCTGGATCAATGTCTATATTGCACTTATTAATAATGTTTAGCATTTTTGATAGAGAAAGTAAATAGTGAATGTTTTGCAGAGTTTAGATTAATGCTTTAATAAAAAGAATAAAGATTGAAAAATGTAGGTGATGACCCAGGCATCAGCGGTTATCACTTAAGGTTAATAATAGGAAGTAGAAAATGTGACAGAAGAGATGAAGAAGAAATGTGTTGATGAAGAGTACTTGAAGTGGTAGTGAGTTATTGCCAAAGGCACTTTTGAATTAGGTACTGTATTAAAGATTAGATAAGAATTGTTTACTAAGCATTACAAAAATTTTTATATGTTCCTTGTACTTTGTCAACCTTTGTTTTCTTGCAGCTCGCAGACGTGCTGTGTTTAACGGGGGGTATGTGGCGCCCCTGAGGGTTCAGTCGCCACAGAGGTACTGCACCTCCTCCTGAGGTGTGGTACCTCACCATTCAGGTAAGGTGGAGACACCTGACTACACTCCAACACCTGCATCCCACACAACATAGTAGTGTAGCAAAGCACCCTTTGGTGGCTCCCTGCTTGGAACATGAAGCGTGCTGGGAGGCGGGTGGAGTTTAGTTTGCACCAAAAGAGCGGGAGGAGAATAGGATTCAGACAGTTAGTCACAGGACTCTGACGAGGAGAGTCTGTGAAAGAAGATCCCCTGAGTGGGATGGATGAAGGAAGTGCTGCAGCTGACCTCAGTGATCTGGGTCCGCTTGCACAGGAAAGGGACATAGAAGGAAAACCTAACTCTCCATCAGAAAGAAGAATTAGCACGGAACGTAAGGAGAGGAGGACTAAGGATTAGGGTTGGAGCAGAACCCTTCTCAAGTTCACAGCGCAAGACCGGGGTCCGGTCCCCGAGGTTGTATGGATACTAATGGTCCTGCAGCAGACACCGGAGTAATAGAAGTTGTCACCGCTTTATTCCCACACCAGACTTGGGGGCACAACAGCAACGATAGTGAGCCGGGACTAGGTAGCAAGGAGTCCCCGAAGCAGGCTACAGCTGTCTGCCGTACAAGTAGAGTTCATAGGAACATCTAACAGGAGGAACTCCAGTGTAACTCAGTACTGAGAGTACTTCACTATAGGCACAAAAGGAGACGTTCAGAAAAGGCACATATGTTGGCGGAGTGTTGGAAAAGAGTACTTCATCTTGCCTGGAGATTGGCTGAGCTCCTGACCCTGAGGACATGGCACGGATGTGGGCTCTTGTGCCACAACAGACTGTGAGTAAAGCTTTGGAACTACATGCCCTGGTGTCCTCCACTTATTCCTGCGTCAACCTGCCCAGCACTGCTACATCCCCTGCGCCTGACACTACACCATCTAAATGTCACTTCACCTACTCTGCCCTGGGACTACAGCCCTGCCTGTGGAGGGCTATAACATCATTGCTGCACCACACCATTTGTCCCAGAGGATCTGTCTGCAGCGTCGGCTTAACATCTTCATTGCCGAACACCACAGGTGGTGTCACGACTTATTCATTCACACTGAACAGGGTGTGAGGGCGTCCCAACCGCATCTTCTGTGGTCATCCCTCTTTCCAAGAGGGATCCACTGTACTCTCTAGCCTCCTCCAGTGCCCATTCACAGCCCCTCACACCTCCTGCCATGCCGCTGGGATGATCTTTTGCCGGCCAGCGTTTTTCCCATGGGCGCCACCATCTTGGATTCTGGCGCCGACCCCTACATCACACGGGCACGCCCATACCCAGCGTGACATCAGAGGGGCGCGACTCCTGGAGCTCCTGGACATCGGCAGAGGGGAGAGGGCGGCGCGGTAGCCACGGAAGAACCCCTGACCGTGCTGTGCTGACGCTGAGCCAACGGGGGACCCGCGGACGGCGATTCCACCCCTGCCCAGCGCACAGGCTCTGCCTGATCTTCCACGCTGGCACGGGGGTGGGCAGGTACAGACATCTTGACACGCCGTCTTCAGCACACAGGTCCCTGTCAGGACAGGAAACCCAACTGAAGCGAGGGAGAGGTACCGCCCCTTTTATCTTCAGTAGGGTTCCTGTCCTGGCTGGGCGGATCCCCTCATGTATGCCGTCATAGGAGACGGGAAAAATTAAATTTATGGAAGGATTATGATATTGCCAGAATATTAACTCCTAACTAAGTTATGTGGCCAGTGTAAAAAAAAAAACAAAAAACACTAATCCCAACCAACCCTTTTTTGCTGCCTTAAAATTACTATAAGTAATGCCTCTGATTTATTAAAATTTAATTTACATCCTAATATTTTACCAAAAGATTCAATTAAAGCCATAATTTCGGGGATTGCTTGTCTTGGGTTGGAAATCAATATAAGGATATGCTCCTGTGGCCATGGAGCTGAAGACACCAAAGATTCAGCATGGAAGGGGGTGATTTATACTTTGTGGAGAGGGGATATACTCCAGAGGGCTGGTGATTTATTTGTGGGGGGATTATTCTGTGTGGAGGGGTTGGATTTGTTCTGTGTCGAGGGGGATTTATTCTGTGTGAGGGTGATGGGATGTGTGGAGATTGAGGGGATAAATATGTGAGGAGACAGTATGGTTAGCAGGGGGTATGTACGTGAAAATGAAGGGGAAACGTGTGAGTTGACAGTAGGGGGGATAAAAGTGTGAGTGGACACAGAATAGAGACTTGAGTAGTGTGGGGGAGAGTGTAATCGCACAGCTAGAAGGGGACAGTATGCCAAAGAAGTGGAGGAGTGTGATGAGGATGCACAGCAGAGACTGGGCCCTATCTGGGGGGACACAGTGTGAGAGGAGAGTGTAAAGAGGGGGGCAGGTATGGAAAGGCGTGGATAGTCTGGAGAGCATTTGCCATAAGAGGAACAGTGGGGGGTCATAGTTTGTGCAGGGAATATAGTGAGGGGCAATTATTTATTCAGGGGCTCTGGGTAGGGCAGATATTTTTATTCAAGAACATTTGTAATGGCACTGTTATCTTTAATGGTGTCGTGTCGGGATATGGTGCACAAGACCGGAGAAGATGGAAGTCTGCAGAGATGGCTGTGGATGAGTCTGGACAAGATGAAGAAGAAAAGAAAGAGAACGACTACAGAGGCAAAATAATCGAAAAGGCACCTGGATATAAATGTTATTTAAGATACTGACATGTTCATGATTTTATTTATGTTAGGAACATTAAATGGGCTGTCTAGGTTAGTGATGAGTCCGCAGTCATTCTATGTGACTGCAGACTTCTGAATTCTCACAGTGCTCTTTACACGCTCCCAGGATTCTCTCGTGATTTACATATATGTGGTGACATGCTGACAAGACATGCCTGTCCTTAATGAAAATGAATTAATCGAGGCCAGACACGTCTGGTCAGAATGTGACCAGAAGTATACAAATTGCATACTGGTGCTAACATGACCGTCCACTCTTGCCACTGGCAAGGGAGAATCCTAAAAGTGTGCAGTGCATGCACTGTAAGATTTCAGAAGCCTGCAGTCACTTAAATCTCAGCTGGAAAAGCCTAAAATGAAGCCCTGTAGCCAATCCTACCAGCATGTACTATACAGTGTCAGGATTCAGCTCTGCAGGTTCCAGCAGTTATCGCTTTGACACTTCACTCATGCGATTTTTCATACATACGGTCATGTGACAGCTCGCATTTCTTCCTGCTTCTCTAAGTTTTTCACTGAATAGCATGTGACTAACTGTGCAAATTGCATATGTACTAGGGATGGGGGGCACCAAACTGAATTCTTGCCCCAGGTGCCAGAAAACCTAGATACACATCTGCCTTTCCCCAAATAGTAAAGCAGAACAATAGTACAGAGTAGATCGTCAGTGTAGTGCACAGTCCTCGATTAGGCCCCTTTCACAAGTCCGTATATTTCTGGTACCGAAAAAAATGGTATCGGAGATATCCGTGTGTGTACTACATGTGGAAACCATGTGCCGCATCAGTACCACACGGACAGCCGTCGGGAAGAAGCGCTACAGTAAACGCTGGTCCCCGGTGGATGGTGCTGAAGCCGGCTGTTGCCATTCTCCTCTGCTTACCAGCAGAGCAGGGGAGAATGGTGACAGCCGGCTTCAGCACCAGCCTCCGGGAAACCGCGCTTACAGTAGCACTTTTTTCTCGACTGCTGTCCATGTCACACTGAGGACATCAAAGTGTGTTCTCCATGTGCATGGGTGAGGGACGTTTTGCTGTCCGTGATGGCAAAAAACGGACATGTCAGCGTGTTTTGCCCACGGACATAGGGTCCATGGAAACACTGACATGTGACTGACGTGTGTACGTGTCTCTGATACGTGTGAAAACTGTCACCACGTACCGAAGACACGGACGTGTGAAAGAGGCCTTTATTAGACTTCACTGCTCTTAGAGATGAGTGAACCGTTCAAGGTTTGGTTTGGATTTGCCAAACGGACCTGAACCCCATTAGATTCAATGGGAGGCAAAACCTAACGGATAGACAACACCTTGAGGGGTGACAAAAAGATTATCAAACAGCTAAAATTAGGGGCAAACACCATGAAAAGTGGCATCAATTGACCCACAGCCATGGGCCATGCATGAGGTATCCGGGTCTGGTCCAGCATTTACAGCTTGGAATTGAAGTTTCAATGAGGACCTGGTGGTTAAGGGCGCGGTGTAAGCCTTCTTAGCTGGGAGACCTCACACCTCATGCAATGCCTCCCTTTTTTATTTTTTTAAAATTCCAGCCACAGATGGCACAAATATCAATTTCATTGACTACTATTGATAGAAAAATGTAAGAATAGTAACACAGGTAGTTGACTGATCAATTGACCCAGGCCTGCTTGTTTGTCTAGTGCTCTTCTCCATACAGAAGAGCACTAAGAACATTAATGTTTTGGATACATTAATTACATTGGGTGACAATGGGATTCTGGATATTAATCTTTACACTAAACCAACAGATAAGAACAGTTTACTACATTATACTAGTTGTCCTCCCCTTCATGTGAAAAGGTCCTTACCCAAATCACAGTTTAAAAGGGTTTCACGTATCATGACGAATGAACAAAAACGCGCTTTACGTCTTGGTGAGATATCGGACAAATTTGCACAATGGCGTTGCCCAAGGGAAATCTTGACAACTACTCACATTATTGCCACCCCCACTGTTAGCAAGAGGCACATGATACCCTTTGTGAATACTTACCACCTTTACATGCATTTAGTTAGAAACTGTATTTACAGACATTGGTACCTCTTAGGCCAAGCATACCCGGACATTCCTGAATTCAATGATATACCCATTGTGTGTTACAAGAAACCTTCTAACCTCAGGAATACTTTAGTTAGGGCTGATATTGGCTCTTTTAAAACAACATTCAAAGAACATTGTCCACACAAAGACGAGGCACTTTTCCATGCCTACACTGTTAACAGTGCTCCGATATTACAAAAGGGTACACTTTCTCACATCCAAGATTTGGTAAATTATTTCCAGTTCAAGTTTTTTTTACATGAGATTCATCTTATGTGGTTTATCTGGTTGCGTGTCCATGCGGTCTCGGATATGTTGGGGAGACCACCCAGCATATCCGGGACCGCAAATCTCAACATAAGTCAACCATTGGGTGTAAAAGACTTGTGCTACCTATTTCGGCACATTTTGCCAAAGCTGTCCTTAATGCATCCCAAATTAAATATCAGGTCATTGAATGCATCCCATTGTCAAAGAGGGGTGGGGACAGGATTAAAAAACTTAAGCTAAAATAAGCTTACTGGATTTTTACATTACAACCCTGGAGCCTAGGGGTCTAAAATGAGAATATGAAATCACTTATTGACAATGTGTATAGAATTCTTTCTGCATCATTTTATGTCTGCTAACATGCATCTTTTATTTTCATTTCAGGTTACATAATGAAGGTAGTACACATTTTCCCTGTGCTGTGTTTCTTCTCCCCCTCCCCTATTTCCTTCCCCTTCCTCTTTTTTACCCCTACTTTATTTCCCTTTCATTTTTTTCATAATCTTTCTTATTCTCTTCCCCTTTTTGTTCCTTATTTGTCCCCTTTTTCCTTCTTCTTGACTTTTGAATTATGTTTCCTTTATTTTGTTCCCATTTGCTTATTTCTCATATGTGTCTTTTTTTTCCCTTTCTCCTTTCATTAGCATTTAGTAATGTTCCTTAGTTTCTCCTCATTCCTTGTACGTGTTTCTGCTCACCGGTATATTGCAGTAGCCGTTCTCACCTTCTTTCTGTTGTGGACCTCATGCATGTGCACTTCACCGCCGTTATAATGTATAAGCGGCCGTGTTGGATTCCCGCGCCTGCGCACTGGTGCTCACCTTCTGTTCGTCTTTTTCTGGCAGCATTCAACTGTTTTGATCACGTGACCACTCCGGACATGTGACGCACCTGGAAGTGAAGACCCGACAGCGGTTAAAAAGGTCCTTCTGCGGCACATTATGCACATTTCGCCACGCCTGAAGGGTGCACGCCGCACACGCCGATCTCCTTACCTACCGTTAATTGCCTTTTCTTACACTTTCAGTGCATTTGTCTCAGTGCATGTCACATATGGTATTTTTATCCATCTCCATTAAACCTGTTTTACCAATATCCCTTTCCTTATTATTTGTAGCTTCTCCTTTTGTTAATATACCTTATGGGGTGTTCCTACTAATTCTATCCTGGTATGTCATGCCTTTTCCTTAGGCTGGAGTCACACACAACGTATAAAAATACGGTTCGTTTTAATTGAACGAGAATCGCAGAAATGTTCCCTGAACAGTGATCCATATGTCATCCGTGTGCAATGAGAGGATGCAATTTTCTCGCATCTAAGCATCCGTGTGACATCTGTATGGCATTCGTACAGCGAGATTTTCTCGCCGGCTTGCAAAATTGACATGCAATGGGTCCATAGCCTCAAATATTCATGAAAACATATATACAGGGCGGGAGGGCGGTAATGTCACGATGGGGGCAGTCTTTGCAGCATTGAGAATCTATCCCCCCCATGTGCTCACCTACGTATCCACTCTCTCTTTCCCCATGTGCTGACTTTTCCCGTCTATGCTCTCTTCTTTGACCTGTCTCCCCCATGTGCTATCCCCCTTGTCTGCTGTCTCTCTCCTTCCTGTGCTGTGTTCTCCCCTCACGTGCTATCCCGTTTTGAGCTGTGCTTTGTCTGGCTCACCCCTGTGCGCTTTCTCTCTCCCCATCTGCTGTCTTCTCTCATGCAGAGCCGGTTAATTTTAAAATGGGGCCCCAAATGCTAACATATTGCACATCACACACAAGCATTTCGATTGTATTTACATGCGCTGAGTTCAGGCCGCTAAATGAGTGTGATTGACAATATTGAAGTCGTTTAACACTTGTTTCCCGGCTTATTTCCACCGTCTGAGAAAGAATGATGGGGACAGAACAATCACTAATGGATCACTAACAGATCACCATACAGTATCATGTTATCAGCAGCACATTACAGTTTACTCCCCATAGTCCTCTATATAATATAATGTGCCCTATAGTCCTCCTATAGTATAATACACTCCCTATAGTCCTCCATATAATATAATGTGCCACATAGTACTCCATATAGCATAATACACTCCCCATAGTCCTCCCTATAGTATAATACACTCCTCATAGTCCTCCGTATATTAAAATACACTGCTCAGTCCTCCATATAGTATAATACACTTTTCACGGTGATGTCCCTTAGTGCTTACGTGCACTAAAGAAAACACTCCGGGCTACATCACAGAGACAAGCCATCTCTGTGACAACATACCTCCCATCGACTATACAACCCTTAGCCATGCCACACCCTCCAAAGAATATAATGTAGCTCCCCTCTTATAGTATAATGCAGCCACCCCACAGAATATAATGTAACCCCACATAAAATATAATGCAGCCCCCCTCATATAGCATTATGTAGCCCCTCCATAGAATATATGGCAGCCCCTTATATAGTATAATGTAGCTCCTCCATAGAACACAATGTAGCCCTCCTCATATAGTATAATGCAACCCCAATAGAATATAATGTAGCCCCCTCATAAAGTATAATGAAGCCCCCATACAATATAATCTGGCCCCCATAGGATAAAATTTAGCCTCCTCATAGTATAATGTAGACCCTCATAGAGTAGGACGCAATCTCCCCCTCATAGAATATAATATAATACAGCCCCCCATAGAATATAATGTAGCCCCGAATAGAATAGAATACAGCCCACCTCCCCATAGAATATAATGTAGCTCCCAATATTATATATAACACAGCCTCCCCTATAGAATATAATGTACCCCCCATGGTATATAACACAGCCCCACATGGTATATAGCACATCACCTATATAGCACAGCACACATGGTATATAGCACAGCCCCACATGGTATATAGCACCCCCCCACCCCCCCCAAGAATGGCCCCACAGTCCAGTACTCACTGGTACATTAAAAAAACACTCCTCACCTCTCCTCATGCCCGCGCTGCTCCCGGCTCCGCCTGCTCTGCCTGGCACACAGTGAGTGCGCAATGACGTAATCGTGCACCTGCCGTGTCAGAGGTAGAGCGGGGAATGATGGGACAGGGAGCGTCAGCTGACACTCTCCCCTCCATCATTGCTTTGAACTGTACCGGTGTCTATGACGCTGGTATAGTTCAATACGGCAGCGGGGGGAGTCGGCGCTGGCGGCAGGTGGGCCCTCCTGCCTCACGAGCCCCATAGCGGCTGTGTGATGTGCCGCTAGCTGGGGCCCCTGGGGGAGAGGGGGTCCTAGGCAGCTGCCTGGTCTGCCTGCCACCAATGCTGACTCTCCTCTCATGTCATCTTTTGTTTGACCTGTGTAGCCCATCACTAAACAGTCAGTGCACAGCACGTCAGGAGGAATTTCTATTTAAAGGGGTTTTCTCACAAACGAAAGTTCATTTTAAATATCTGTGTCTGACCGTGTACAGAACATATCACAGCTCCTGGGCAGGGGAGGGAAGCAAAAGACAATACTGACATTACAGCGGGTAAAGCTCAGGTCATTTTCCTGCGGATTCAGACAAATCCGTGCTGAAAAATACACAGCCAAATCCGCAAAGTGTGCACATACCCTAATATATTGATCAGTGTTCGTTCCCCCCCCCCCCTTTTTTTTATCTCTAGATGAATTCATACTTATTGGCTTTATTGTATGCATAGTGTTTTGATTTATTTGCTTTCTTTCTTTCAATATTTAGTTGATATAATCATGGTTATTTAAAGGAAAAAAAACCTTGTAAAAGGCCATAAAGGCCGAAACGTTGGGATAATTTGTTTCTCACTGGCGACTGTGGATTCCCTTAATAAAATACATATACTTTACTTCACTTATTTTGGACCAAAGTCTTTTGAGTGCTTGAGGTTACCTACAACTACTGAATTTTTTTTCCTCTAAAGCACCATTTACTATTTTTTAGGAGTGCAACATTGAACACTAACCGCAATACTGCTTGTCTGGGAGCCATACTTACATGGTCAAGCCACCAGAGGGAGACCCAATTTGGAGTCTCCACATTTCCAAAAAATAATTGTTACACAACATTAAAGTGGCATCAATTTCCACAGAGTAGAAACAGTATAATAGGCCTGTGACACATCTACTACAGGCAACCCATCAGACAGAGACCCAACTTGAAGCCTCCACGTTTAAAAAAATTGTAACATCAGCAGCAGTAGCAACAGCAGGCACAGAAGACAGCACAAAGATGGCACAGAATGCAATAACACGAGATCAACACATGACACTAAAAATAACATCATTGCCTAGTCTGTCCAATCTGCAACTGGGGTGTAAAAGTCATCGGAGATCCAGCGAGGGCTGCTATTCTGCATTTTAGAGCAGTGAGATTCCCACACTAAGGCATGTTGATTGCTCAAGTGCCGCTTCATAGATGTTGTCAAATTATTGCAATTTTTCCCTCTACTGTTTTTTTTTTGCAAATTTGACAGATAACGTGTGTGTGTTCATCCTTTGCGGTCTAAAAAAATGCCCAGGCTAGGCAGCCCTTGCTGCCCCTGCGAAATGCAGACTCGCAACCGATGCTGGCCACAGCCAGTGTTGGAGCTGAGGATGCAGCACTTGTTGTGGTTGCATTACTTTGTGTTTATGTAGGAAGCCGTAATGTAACCTCATCTTCCTCTTCCTCCTCTGTTAAGCTACGCAGCTGCATACCTCTGGGTTCACACCAAGTGGAATCTACAATCTCATCATCATCCTCTCTGTTCTCACTCTCCTCACCCGGAGAGTGACCCTCCTCCTTTTCCTGCTCTGACACCACAGTACAGTCCGCGTGCGCCTCTGGAATCTGAGTCTCATCAGGATCACGTCCATCCTTGGTGGTTAACGTCTGGTGACAAGGGACTGAATTCTGCTCTGACCCTACTTCTTGATGCTTCGGAGCAGACCTCTGATGCCCATGGAATACAATGTGTGAACAGGTCTTCAGAATGGCTCATCTGAGGTTCCCCACAGTCAGGCGTTTGGAAATTTTTGATGCTGGGGGAAGCAAAGGAGATTGGGGTGCCTCTTCTGAAGAATGTACTGTGTGTGAAGTTAAGGTGGAGAAAAAGGAGAGGTCACTTGATGCAACACTTGCCATCCACTGGAGCACATGCTTTTTCTGAGCCTCATCTACAAGGTGTACCTCTGTGCTGCTGCCAAAGAAAAGGAGTCAAGTAGGCTGGTCAGTGGTCTTTCTCCCACTCATGTTGTAAGTAGCCTTCCCCTCTTGTACTCTGCTGTTTCACAACCTTAGGCCCACAGCTGTCAGTCACCTGTCACTAAATGAACAATCACTATTTATTTTCTTAGATAGTGTGCCTGGACAACACTGTTATACCTAAAAATTTTAAGTGGAAATCTGGCCTTCTAATTTGCCACTGAAACACAGTTTTAGCACAAACTAGGAAATGGGGCCTTCGGAGACTGCCACACAAATTTTGCACAATCTACTGCGATGCTGGAATTTCAATTTCACACAGGACAGGAACCTAACCTATCTATTTCACTGACAAGTTCACTTTCAGCACCAGCACTAGCGGAGGAGCGACCTTTCTGCACTGTGACACTGAGCAAATGGCACCAGAAAAACAAGATGTCCACTTTTTATATGGCCAGCAACATGTGACTTTGGCAACCAATCACAGAAGACCTTGTGTCATGACGTTGTGGATGGTTTCTGTGCCCTGATTGGTTGCCGGAATCAACACACATAAAGTAAAAAAAAAAGCGTGCCACTCCTGTAATCTCTTCACACCCCCTCCCCTCATCAAACATGTCCCCCCGCTCATCATACAGCAACACTATTGTAGCCAGAGTCCTACAAAAGCATTAACAGAAATGCGATGATTCACCGAACTGAGATCGACTTTGAATAAAAATGCTCATGAAAGCGAACACAAATCCGAATGTGCTACATTCGAGTCAAACTTGAGATTGGTAAACGCCTTCCGAACAAAGATTGTGCACCCCTATTATAGAGTATAATGCTCTGCAGTCTATATACAGTAGTCTATAGTATTCTCATATATTTCTAAATATAATGGATATGCTTATACGCCAGTCTGTACATGTACTCCACTCCGTACACATCACACACTGTTCTGGACTGTACACATGCTTTTTACACATCACTCCGTTCCATACACGTGGCTCCGCTCTGTACACCTCGTACACACGTGGCTCCGCTCCATACACCTCGTACACACGCGGCTCCGCTCCGAACACCTCGTGCACCTGCGGCTCTGCTCCGTACACCTCGTACACACACGGCTCTGCTCCGTACACCTCGTACACTCGCAGCTCTGCTCCATACACCTCGAACACACGGCTCTGCTCCGTACACCTCGTACACACACGGCTCTGCTCCGTACACCTCGTACACACACGGCTCCGCTCCGTACACCTCGTACACACACGGCTCTGCTCCGTACACCTCGTACACACACGGCTCTGCTCCGTACACCTCGTACACACGCGGCTCTGCTCCGTACACCTCGTACACACACGGCTCCGCTCCGTACACCTCGTACACACACGGCTCCGCTCCGTACACCTCGTACACACACGGCTCTGCTCCGTACACCTCGTACACACACGGTTCCGCTCCGAACACCTCGTACACACACGGTTCCGCTCCGTACACCTCGTACACACACGGCTCCGCTCTGTACACCTCGTACACACACGGCTCTGCTCCGTACACCTCGTATACACACGGTTCCGCTCCGTACACCTCGCACACACACGGTTCCGCTCCGTACACCTCGTACTCACGCGGCTCCATCTGTACACCTTGTACTGTACACACACGGCTCCGCTCCGTACACCTCGTACACACGCGGCTCTGCTCCGTACACCTCGTACACACACGGCTCCGCTCCGTACACCTCGTACACACGCGGCTCTGCTCCGTACACCTCGCACACACGCGGCTCCGCTCCGTACACCTCGTACACACGCGGCTCTGCTCCGTACACCTGGTACACACGCGGCTCCGCTCCGTACACCTCGTACACACATGGCTCCGCTCCATACACCTCGTACACACACGGCTCCGCTCCGTACACACACGGCTCCGCTCCGTACACCTCGTACACACACGGCTCTGCTCCGTACACCTCGTACACACACGGCTCTGCTTCGTACACCTCGTACACACACGGCCCTGCTCCGTACACCTCGTATACACACGGTTCCGCTCCGTACACCTCGCACACACACGGTTCCGCTCCGTACACCTCGTACTCACGCGGCTCCATCTGTACACCTTGTACTGTACACACACGGCTCCGCTCCGTACACCTCGTACACACACGGCTCCGCTCCGTACACCTCGTACACACGCGGCTCTGCTCCGTACACCTCGTACACACGCGGCTCCGCTCCGTACACCTCGTACACACGCGGCTCCGCTCCGTACACCTCGTACACACGCGGCTCCGCTCCGTACACCTCGTACACACGCGGCTCTGCTCCGTACACCTCGTACACACGCGGCTCTGCTCCGTACACCTCGTACACACGCGGCTCAGCTCCGTACACCTCGTACACACATGGCTCCACTGCATACACCTCGTACACACACGGCTCCGCTCCGTACACCTCGTACACACACGGCTCCGCTCCGTACACATCGTACACACACGGCTCCGCTCCGTACACCTCATACACATGCGCCTCCGCTCCATACGCCTTGTACACACACAGCTCTGCTCCGTACACCTCGTACACACACGGCTCCGCTCCGTACACCTCGTACACACATGGCTCTGCTCCATACACCTCGTACACATGCTGCTCTGCTACATCCACCCTATAAACCCCTCCTGACCCCACACAGAACCTTCCCCTCATCCAGCACCATGACAACCAGCACAGTAGAGTCCTGCATACACTGAGGCCCCTGATCATGTGACCCCTGACTCCTCCCCCCTGTGACCTCATCCCAGGTCCTGTGCGCACAGAGCAGCCATATATGTGGAGTGCGGCTCTGCGGGTGGAGGTAGGTGCTGGAGGTTCCCTGTTATTTTGGGCTGGGTCGTCATTATAATTAACCCCTTCAGGTTTAGGCTTCTTTTTACTAACAAACAGCCAATCCCTACATGAGTTGTGCCTGTGGAGCAGCCGCGAGACCTGAACCTTCTATTTGAGCACTCTGAAAACACTGTGCTAGCACACGAGCATGGGATGACGCCTTATCTGAGCACATTCGCCCATCACTAGCCCTTTCACATTGCGTTTAGGTACATGCTCGGTGGTCCTGTTGCGGCATAGTTCCTATCCCCCTGCAGAACAGGATTTGGACACGTGCTGATGAGGCCATAGACTGTCATGGTTCCGTCAGAGCTCACGATCACTATGCTGGAACCATTACAGTCTATGGCCTCATCAGCACGTGTCCAAATCCTGTTCTGCAGGGGGATAGGAACTATGCCGCAACAGGACCACCGAGCGGGTACCGGTTAAATAAATTTATCTTTTGATAAATCAGACCTTTTTGTAGCAAATATATATATTTTTTCTATATTTATAATGGTGAAAAGGATAGATGATACATATATTAATATTTTAATTAAAAATCTTTTTATTTTTTTAGTCCCCTCAGGGGACTTGAACCTGCAGTTGTCTGATTGCATATACTATGCACTGCGAAACCAGACTCTTACAGTCTGTAGTGAAATTTGCTGTCCCCTATGAAGCTCAGCCTATGGCTGACCTACACAGGCGTATCAAAATGGCCGTTACGGAGACCTTCAGCAGGCCCCCGTCTCAAATGGTAGTCCATCTGTGCTTCACGATCACATCGCTCTTCAGCCTTCTCCACACGCAGTCACCACAGTGCAGGATATACAGATGAAATGGGGACAATAAGTATTTGATACAATAGAAAATCAGAACTTAATATTTTGTACAGAAACCTTTGTTTGGAATTACAGAGGTCAGACATTTCCTGTAGTTCTTGACCAAGTTTGCACACACTGCAGCAGGGATTTTGGCCCACTCCTCCATACAGATCTTCTCCAGATCTTTCAGGTTTCAGGGCTATCGCTGGGCAACACTTAGGCTATGTGCACACGTACCGGAACTCTCACGGAAATTACAGCGAGAATTCCGGAATTCCATTCCGCGGGAAAATCGCATTTTAAATTCCCGCGATTTTCCCGCGGAAAAACTAGCATTTTGCAAGCGTATTTAGCTTGCAAAATGCTAGCGTTTTCCAAGCGATCTGTAGCATCGCTTGGAGAACTGATTGACAAGTTGGTCACACTCGTCAAACATAGTGTTTGACAAGTGTGACCAACTTTTTACTACTGAGGCCACCTATGCGGCATCAGTAGTAAAAGATAGAATGTAAAAAAAAATGAAAAATGGTGTTAATTCTTACCTTCCGACGTCCCGCGCATCCGTTCCCAGTAATCCTTTGCGAAAATGCCCACGATGACGTCCATTCTCGCGGGATCGCGATGTCTCGCGGTAATTAGCGATGATGTCGCGCGAATGACCGCGAGACTTCGCGATCCCGCGAGAACGGACGTCATCGCGGGCATTTTCGCAAAGGATTACTGGGACCGGGAGCGTGAAGAGAAGCGGGAAGGCTGCACGGGACGCCGGAAGGTGAGAATAACAATATTTTTTATTTTAAATTCTATTTTTTACAGGGATATGGTACCCACAGCCCGGAGGACAGTCTCCTCTCCTCCGGACCGTGGGTACCATCCGCAATTGTTCTGCTTACTTTCCGCATGGTGTGCACAGCCACATGCGGGAAGTAAGCGGAACAATGCATTCCTATGGGTGCGGGATCGCCGCGATTCCGCAAATTAATGAGCATGCTGCAGTTTTTACCGCCAAGCGATTCCGCCGCGGTAAAAACCGCAGCATTAGCACAGCATTGCGGAATCCCATAGGAATGCATGGGATGCTTATTTTTTCCGTTTTCTTGGCAAAATCGCGCGGTTAAAACCGCCGCGGAAACGCGAAAAAAATGCCACGTGTGAACTCAGCCTAAGTTTCAGCTCCCTCCAAAGATTTTCTATTGGGCTCAGGTCTGGAGACTGGCTAGGCCACTTCAGGACCTTGAAATGCTTCTTACGGAGACACTCCTTAGTTGCCCTGGCTGTGTGTTTCTGGTCATTGTCATGCGGAAAGACCCTGCCGCGACCCATCTTCAATACTGTTACTGAGGCAAGGAGCTTCTTAGCCACAATCTCACAATACATGACCCCATATATCCTCCCTTCAGTACGATGCAGTCGTTCTGTCTCCTTTGCAGAAAAGCATCCCCAAAGTATGATGTTTCCCCCACCATGCTTCATGGTTGTGACGGTGTTCTTGGGGTTGTACTCATACTTCTTCCTCCAAACTACTAAATCATCCAGATCACCATTGGTGAACTTCAAACGGGCCTAGGTCATGTGCTGGAATGAGCAGGGGGACCTTGGGTACCCTGCTTGATTTTAATCCATGACTGCATAGCGTGTTATTAACGGTAATGTTTGAGACTGTAGTCCCAGCTCTCTTCATGTCATTGACCAGATCCTTCTGTGTAGTTCTGGGCTGATTGCTGTCCTTTCTCAGAATTATCCTTATCCCACCAGGTGAAATCCTGCATGGAGCCCCAGACCGAGGAAGATTGACAGTCATTGTGCATTTCTTCCATTTTCTAATAATTGTGCCAACAGTTGTTGTCTTCTCACTAAGCTGCTAACCTATTGTCCTGTAGTCCATCCCAGCCTTAAGCAAGTCTACAATTTTGTCCCCAGTCTCCTTAGACAGCTCTTTGGTCTTGGCCATGTTGGAGAGGTTAGAGTGGGATTGAGTGTGTGGACAGATGTCTTTTATGCAGCTAATGAGTTCAAACAGGTGCAATTAATACAGGTAAGAGTGCAGAGTAGGAGGGCTTTTTTAAGAAAAACTAACAGGTCTCTGAGAGCCAGAATTCTTGCTGGTTAGTAGGTGATCAAACACTTATTCCATACAATAAAATACAATTTGATTATCATACAATTATCATACAATGTGATTTTCTGTTTTTTTATTTTTAGATTCTGTCTTTCACAGGTAAAGTGTATCTACAATAAAAATTACAGACCTCTCCTTTCTTTGTAGGTGGGAAAATTTGCATAATTGGCAGTGTATCAAATTCTTATTTCTCCACTGTATCTCCCTATGCACAAAGGGGTTGAAGACAAATCATTTCTTAATTTCATTTGTTTTGTATCTATTATAAAAGTCTCACTGTTTTTTTTGTGAGAGATGAGTTGTATTCTGGGAATATTTTATAACTTAATGTTCAAATAAGAAATATTTTTTTCTTCAAACAAATTCGCAATTCAGCTCCTTTTTTACTACCTTTACACTGCTATAAAAATAATGTGATTATGAGTCGTTTCTTCTATTTTTGCACTTAAAGGGAACCTGTCAGCAGGATTGTGCACAGTAACCTACAGACAGTGTCAGGTTGGCGCCGTTATACTGAATATAATGATACCTTGGTTGATGAAATCCGTATTGTTGTTGTTTCTTAATCTTTATTTTCAGTTTTGTGTTAATGAGATTCTCATGCCCTAAGGCGAGAATCATGTATGTGGTGCTCTGATTAGGTATTCATAATGCAGATTGCTGACAGCTCACTGATCCCTCACTGACCTGCCCCCTAGTTTGCATAATGAATATATTAATGTGTGTATTTGAAAAAAGCATGTCACTTTTAGCTTTTTTTTCTGCACAAGTGATATCTTATCTCACTTATTTTCTCCAGTAATTTTTCTTATCAGCTGATTGCCTACAACATTGGATCCTCTCAGTGGAGATCTTCTATATTAGAGTTTCCCTGATTGACCCGTCAAGGATGGATATGGAGGGGCACACGTTGGTGGAGAGGATATTACACCTCACCCTAGAGATCATCTTCCACCTTACTGGAGAGGTGAGAGATTCTGATGACGTCACATTACATCATTCTTATCTATGGGAATAACAGATGGACAGAACTGGAGAGGTGAGGACTCTGGGAATGTCTGTAGTGAGATTTATTAATGTGTCTCTCCATAACCAGGATTACACAGTAGTGAAGAAGACCTCTAGTGAGCGCTGTCAGGACCCTGTGTCTGAGGGATGGGGAAGACCCCTGAGCCCAATCACTGGGCCTCCACCTCACCCCCTGATACATGAGGACATCAATGACCAGAAGATCCTAGAACTCACCTACAAGATGATTGAGCTGCTGACTGGAGAGGTGACACTGCTGGGAATGCTGGGACATTATACAGTAACGCTATGAAGGGATCGGGGGATGACGGTATCATTGTATGTGTCAGGTTCCTATAAGGTGTCAGGATGTCGCCGTCTATTTCTCCATGGAGGAGTGGGAGTATTTAGAAGGACACAAAGATCTGTACAAGGACGTCATGATGGAGGTTCCCCAGCCCCTCACATCACCAGGTAATAGGCCTAAATACACATGACCTATAATTATCTATATATAAAGAATGAATTCAGTCCCTGTATGTGTTTTCTCCAGATCTATCCAGTAAGAGGACAACACCAGAGAGATGTCCCCGTCCTCTTCTTCCACAGGACTGTAAACAAGAAGATCCCAATGTTCCTCAGGATCATCAGGTAGATGGAGAGAAGGTGTCATGAGATCTCCCCTATGATGTGTAGATGGCTGTGAAGGTCTTGTGCTCAGTCTTGTTTTATCCTCCAGTACTATACAGTTGTGGCCAAAAGTATTTACACCCCTGCAATTCTGTCAGATAATACTCAGTTTCTTCCTGAAAATGATTACAAACACAAATTCTTTGGTATTATTATCTTCATTTAATTTGTCTTAAATGAAAAAACACAAAAGAGAATGAAGCAAAAAGCAAAATATTGATCATTTCACACAAAACTCCAAAAATGGGCCAGACAAAAGTATTGACACCCTCAGCCTAATACTTGGTTGCACAACCTTTAGCCAAAATAACTGCAACCAACCGCTTCCGGTAACCATCAATGAGTTTCTTACAATGCTCTGCTGGAATTTTAGACCATTCTTCTTTGGCAAAGTGCTCCAGATCCCTGATATTTGAAGGGTGCCTTCTCCAAACTGCCATTTTTAGATCTCTCCACAGGTATTCTATGGGATTCAGGTCTGGACTCATTGCTGGCCACCTTAGAAGTCTCCAGTGCTTTCTCTCAAACCATTTTCTAGTGCTTTTTGAAGTGTGTTTTGGGTTATTGTCCTGCTGGAAGACCCATGACCTCTGAGAGAGACCCAGCTTTCTCACACTGGGCCCTACATTATGCTGCAAAATTTGTTGGTAGTCTTCAGACTTCATAATGCCATGCACCCGGTCAAGCAGTCCAGTGCCAGAGGCAGCAAAGCAACTCCAAAACATCAGGGAACCTCCGCCATGTTTGAATGTAGGGACCGTGTTCTTTTCTTTGAATTCCTCTTTTTTTCTCCTGTAAACTCTATGTTGATGCCTTTGCCCAAAAAGCTCTACTTTTGTCTCATCTGACCAAAGAACATTCTTCCAAAATGTTTTAGGCTTTTTCAGGTAAGTTATGGCAAACTCCAGCCTTGCTTTTTTATGTCTCGGGGTAAGAAGTGGGGTCTTCCTGGGTCTCCTACCATACAGTCACTTTTCATTCAGATGCCGACGGATAGTGCGGGTTGACACTGTTGTACCCTCGGACTGCAGGGCAGCTTGAACTTGTTTGGATGTTAGTCGAGGTTCTTTATCCAACATCCGCACAATCTTGCGTTGAAATCTCTTGTCAATTTTTCTTTTCCGTCCACATCTAGGGAAGTTAGCCACAGTGCCATGGGCTTTAAACTTCTTGATGACACTGCGCACGGTAGACACAGGAACATTCAGGTCTTTGGAGATGGACTTGTAGCCTTGAGATTGCTCATGCTTCCTCACAATTTGGTTTCTCAAGTCCTCAGACAGTTCTTTGGTCTCCTTTCTTTTCTCCATGCTCAATGTGGTACACACAAGGACACAGGACAGAGGTTGAGTCAACTTTAATCCATGTCAACTGGCTGCAAGTGTGATTTAGTTATTGCCAACACCTGTTAGGTGCCACAGGTAAGTTACAGGTGCTGTTAATTACACAAATTAGAGGAACATCACATGATTTTTCGAACAGTGCCAATACTTTTGTCCACCCTCTTTTTTTATGTTTGGTGTGGAATTATATCCAATTTGGCTTTAGGACAATTCTTTTTGTGTTTTTTCATTTAAGACAAATTAAATGAAGATAATAATAACAAAGAATTTGTGTTTGCAATCATTTTCAGGAAGAAACTGAGTATTATCTGACAGAATTGCAGGGGTGTCAATATTTTTGGCCACAACTGTATGTTTTATACTTGTGTAATGAGAACGGTGGAGATGTCAGGATTAGAGCTGATCATAGATGTGACTTCTCCATCTGTCTGTAACTTTTACAATATTTGTTTCAGGGTGAAGATCTGACCCATATTAATATTATAGAGACATATGTGATGGGTGATGAGGTGTGTAAAGTGGAGATTCCTACATATGATTACCCAGGTTAGTAGTAACCACTGAATGCAGAGAAGTCACAGATTCTTCTTATTCTCTTTGTGGTCTGTCGAGTTCTTTTCTATTGTATATTTTCTCTTCTTCAGCCAAAATAGATATTAAATATGGATGAATATATAATGTTACTATAGCTGGTAAGACAAATTAAAAATATATACAGCAGGTAAATAAGTATTGAATACGTCACCAATTTTATAAGTAAATTTTCTAAAGGTGCTGTTGACATGAAATTGTCACCATATGATTGGTAACAACCCATCCAATCCAGACAGGCAAAGAAATCAAACCATAGATGTCAATAAATTAGGTTATGTGTAATAGTGAGAAACATCAAATGATGGGTAAAACCATTGAGCTGTCTCAAGACCTTCACAACCTTATTGTAGCAAAACATACTGATGGCATTGTGTTATGAATGGGTCACCGAGGAGGAAAAAGCAACACACGCTAAGTCTCAGAAAACCAGAGAGGTTGGTAACTATGCAGACTGCAGAGCCCTGATCTTAACACACAACTAGAAGCAGTCGTGGAGCGTGCCTACGGTGGTCCTGGACGCCTCGTCACAACCGGAGAGCTAAATAAGCCTAAAGTAAGAAAACAGGAAAACTAACTCCCCAAAGCAGACCCCAAAGGAAAGACAGCCCCCACACATGTATTGACAGTGAAGCAAGATGAAAACACAAACAAAGGCAGAAAAATAGTCTGAGCAAACGATGGGGCCAAACTAACTTGAAAGGACAGGAAAGGAAAGATACTGTCTGCAATCTGGCAAAAAACCCTACCAAAAATAATGTCCAACTCTTCTGATAACAAAATTAACCCTGAAGTCACTAGACTTCTCCCACTATATCAGCACTCTGGAATATTATGAGACAGAGCAAAAAGAGGCCAATCTAATAAAGGACAACAAGGCAAATTGGCAAATACAGATAAATAAGAGTGGAAATTTAGCACAGCCCAGCCGGGCTGGCTGACCACACAAAAACTGAGTTAACCAACAAGAGCAAGTGTGAACATTAGCAAAAAACAAACTTAACTTGAGATGACTGGAGCAGAGCTGAAGTCCAAGACCTGAGACACAGACTGAATCACCAGCAACAGGATAGGGCGTTGGCTGTCTTATATCCAGTCTGATACTCCAGAGATCCAATCACTATCCTCGTCAGGTGGCAGACCATTACCAATTAAACTAACCTCACTACCTCCTGTCACTACCAGAGGGAGAACGGAAGGAGAACTCCCAGCTGGTGGAGCAGAAAATTACCTCATAACAGTACCCCCCCCTTGAGGAGGGGTCACCAAACAGTCATCCACGCCACCAGGCCGATCAGGATGGGCCCGGTGAAAAGCACGAACCAATCTATCGGCATGAATATCCGAGGCAGAGACCCAAGAATTATCCTCCTGGCCATAACCCTTCCATTTGACCAAATACTGGAGTCCCCGTCTGACCAAGCGAGAATCCAATATTTTCTCTACCTCATATTCCACATTGCATTTAATCAAAACAGGGTCAGGAGGAGCCGCCACAGGAACTACTGGCTCAACAAACCTCTTCAACAGTGATTTGTGAAATACGTTGTGTATTTTGAACATAACTGAAAGAGCCAACCGAAAAGAAACAGGATTGAGAATCTCCAAAATCTTATAAGGTCCAATAAATCTTGGCTTAAATTTTGGAGATGCAACTTTCATAGGAATATTCTTAGACGACAACCAAACCATATCACCCACTTTAAACCGGGGACCAATGGTCCTATGCTGGTTGGAAAAACGCTGGGCCTTTTCCTTAGAGAGTGACAACTTATCCACCACTTGGTCCCATATCTGCTGCATTCTCACAACCACAGTGTCCACACCTGGGCAGGACGAAGATTTCACTTGTCCTGAAGAGAATCGAGGATGAAACCCAAAATTACAGAAAAAGGGTGACATCAAAGTGTCAGAACTAGCTCTATTGTTCAGCACAAATTCGGCCAAGGGTAAAAATGAGACCCAATCATCTTGATCAGCAGATATAAAACATCTTAAATAAGACTCCAAGGTCTGGTTTGTTCTCTCAGTCTGCCCATTGGTCTGGAGATTCTGCTATGAATGGGTCACCGAGGAGGAAAAAGCAACACACGCTAAGTCTCAGAAAACCAGAGAGGTTGGTAACTATGCAGACTGCAGAGCCCTGATCTTAACACACAACTATAAGCAGTCGTGGAGCGTGCCTATGGTGGTCCTGGACGCCTCGTCGCAACCGGAGTGCTAAATAAGCCTAAAGTAAGAAAAGAGGAAAACTAACTCCCCAGAGCAGACCCCAAAGGAAAGACAGGCCCCCACATGTATTGACGGTGAAGCAAGATGAAAGCATAAAGGCAGAAAAATAGTCTGAGCAAACGATGGGGCCAAACTAGCTTGAAAGGACAGGAAAGGAAAGATACTGTCTGCAATCTGCCAAAAACCCTACCAAAAATAATGTCCAACGCTTCTGATAACAAAATTAACCCTGAAGTCACTAGACTTCTCCCACTATATCAGCACTCTGGAATATTCTGAGACAGAGCAAAAAGAGGGGAATCTAATAAAGGGCAAAAAGGCAAATTGGCAAATACAGATAAATAAGAGTGGAAATTCGGCACAGCCCAGCCGGGCTGGCTGACCACACGAAAACTGAGTTAACCAACAAGAGCAAGTGTGAACATTAGAAAAAAACAAACTTAACTTGAGATGACTGGAGCAGAGCTGAAGTCCAAGACCTGAGAAACAGACTGAATCACCAGCAACAGGATAGGGCGTTGGCTGTCTTATATCCAGTCTGATACTCCAGAGATCCAATCACTATCCTCCTCGTCAGGTGGCAGACCATTACCAATTAAACTAACCTCACCACCTCCTGTCACTACCAGAGGGAGAACGGAAGGAGAACTCCCAGCTGGTGGAGCAGAAAATGAGCTCATAACAGCATTGGTTATAGAAGAAGTACTAAACTACTGAAAGTTACAGTGAGCACTGATGGGGCCCTAATCCGGAAGTGTAAAGAACATCATTTCACCATAACCTGCCACGAACAGGTGCTCCGCGCAATATTTCAGCCAGAAAAGTGAAAAGAATTATCAAAAGAGTTGTCCAAGAGCCAAGGGACCATAGGTGGAGAGCATAAAGAACTGAAATCACCAGGTACAATTGTTTCATAAAAAAATATACGTAATACACTGAATTGCCATGGCCTGTATGCACGCTCAACACACAAGACTCCATTGATGAACAAAAAGTATATTCAAGTGCGTTTAACCCCTTCACGAACTTTGATGTATAGTTACGTCAAAAGTCGTGTCCGTGCCCTCAATAGGGTCTCCGACGCTTAGCCTACATCTTTCCCTGCAATAAAATGCCTCTAACACTTGCAGGTGGATCTGAGAACCACCCACGAGTGTTAACCAGTTAAATGCCGCTGTCAATCACTGACAGCAGCTTTTAACGCTCGCCGGCCAGAAGAGCCTCACAAGTTATGCTCATTGGCGCCCCTGTCACGTGATCGTGGGTCGCCAATGTGTTTTCATAACAGCCGGAGGCCTGCAGAAGACCCCTGTGCCTGTCATTGTGAATCTCCTATGCGCGTCGGCTGAAGCACTGCTATGTGTAGCACAGGCGATCAGGAGACTATTGAAGTAAGCGAAAAAAGTATATATAAAAAAACAAGTTCAAAGCACCCACCTTTTGCCCCATTGAAAATTACACCAAAAAAAGAAATAAAAAGTACATGTTTGTTAGAGCTGCGTTAAGAAATGTCCGATCTGTTAATGTTAATCTGATATATAAACAACATAACAAGTAAAAAAATCGAAACTCCAGAATTATGTTTATACTCCAAAATGGTATCCATAAAAACGTCTGCTCAGGGGGTGAAAAATAAGCCCTCACCCAGCCCCAGATCCTCAAAAATGGAGACACTATGGGTCTCTGAAAATGGGGACACAAGCAAATTTTTTTTATTACAAATTTCGGATTTTGTTTTCACCACTAAAATAAAAAAGAACCTATATGTGGTTGTTATCTGTAAAGTTGTAATGACCTGGGGAATTATATTGCCTGGTTAGTTTTAGCATTTAGTGGACATGGCAGTTGAAAACCCCAAATATCGATTATTGCATTGCACTTTTTTTTGCAATTTCACCACACTTTTATTTTTTTTCCCCATTCTCCAGTAGATGATATGGTAAAATCGATGGTGTTATTCAATCCCTTCTGCAAAAAACAAGGCCTCAAACTGCTATATTGATCTAGTTTTTTTTAGCATTTATTATAATTGTTTCTTCTACCATTATTCACATATATATCATTTTATGCCAGATTATATAATCAAGCAGTTAGTCGTTTGTTTTCTGAATGTATGCCTCAGTCCTAATCAGGACGCGGGTATCTCCATTGCCTAATATGTCCACTGGGGGGTGGGTGATCAATTAGAGGTTAAACAGGTGTCCGACCACATACACTATATATGACAGCCAGAATGCGTGGGCGGTAACCGTGACGAAGAAGGCCGACTTGCCTTCGAAACTCGTTGGTTTGTTGGCAACAGCTAGGCTCCGTAGCTCAGCTCTGTGACGTCACACGCTGTCCGCTCAGTACAGCGTCGGCCATTATCTGCTGAGCATCCAGGGCGCTACCGGATGGAGCGGCTCTGGCTCTGCCCGGCACCTCGATACATCTGTACCTCACACACAGCAGTGTGTCTGCTTCATTATCCTTGCCTGCTCTGCACCCATCGTTCCCCATTGTAGCCTACTTACCGCGATCAGGACGGCACCTGCTCTTCAGCCAGAGTCAGGGTAAACCTCTATGTGCTGCAGCACTAGCCTGTCATCATGCACCAGTGTTATTGCAGGCGTGTTTGAATCTTTCCTCCTTCACTCTCCTGAGAAGTGTCTGCTTTTTGTGATACATTTATATTTTTAGTTCATTTACTTTCACTTTCACTCTATCTTCATTGAGTCTTTTTTCTAGTCTAATTTGTAAGCATATCAAATAAGGAAATGGTTGCACTCAATTGCATTAAGGCCGGTTTCACATTAGCGCTTTTTAAGCGCACGCACGGCCCGGGGTAGCTCCGCCCCCGAGCCGGCTCTCTGCCCGGTGTGCCCGCCCCTTGCTTGTAGCGCCGCCTACTAGCGGACAGCGGCGCCTGCTATCGGCGCACCCTATCTTTAGCATAGGGTGCGCAGATCGTGCGCAGGTCGTGCGCTAGTTGCGCTTTGACCTGCGCTGCGCACTTTTGACGGTGCGCCGTGCGCGCCAAAATCCGAAAAGTTTGATTTTGGCGCGCACGGCGCACCGTCAAAAGTGCGCAGCGCAGGTCAAAGCGCAACTAGCGCACGGCCTGCGCACGATCTGCGCACCCTATGCTAAAGATAGGGTGCGCCGATCGCAGGCGCCGCTGTCCGCTAGTAGGCGGCGCTACAAGCAAGGGGCGGGCACGCCGGGCAGAGAGCCGGCTCGGGGGCGGAGCTACCCCCGGCCGTGCGTGCGCTTAAAAAGCGCTAATGTGAAACCGGCCTAAGGCATACCAAATATGAAATATGTGAAATACAAATAGCATAATGGCTTTTGTAATCTAGAAAAACATATGCGATACTTAGCACAAAATTTGGCCAAAAGATGTGAGCCCATTCACCAACGTCAAGGTGATCTCATTGAACGGGTCCCTATACTGCCTAGTGTGAACTAACCTCTGGCTAATAACATGGTAAAGCCTGTATTTATAGAAAGATAGGAACCAAAATGTGATTGGATGTAATTAAAATCATAGCTTGATGAAGGGCGGAGTGCTCAGTCAGAAAGCTAACATTCAAATGACAGAAAAAACTGACGGCACATTTAGAACTAGTCTGAATAGTTGCATACCAAAAAACAGCTTGCATATCAAATAAGGAAATGGTTGCACTCAATTGCATTAAGGCATATCAAATATGAAATATGTGAAATGCGAATAGCATAATGGCTTTTGTAATCTAGAAAAACATATGCGATACTTAGCACAAAATTTGGCCACAAGATGTGAGCCCATTCACCAACGTCAAGGTGATCTCATTGACCGGGTCCCTATACTAACTGCCTATCTAAAGAAGAATATAATGCTGTCTGCAGAACCTGCAGGGCACAAATCAGATTATCTAAAGCTGACAATGAATTGAGGCTTGCAAGAGATGTCAAAAGCAATAATAAAGGATTTTGGGGATATGTCAAAAGTAAAAGAAAAGTCAAAGATGCTATAGGATTTTTACAGGATGAAAATGATCAAATGGTAAGACAGGATGTTGAGAAGGCCGAACTTTTAAATTCCTATTTTGCATCTGTTTTCTCTCAGAAAGGAAATGTAACATCAACTGTTATTCACTGTCCTATTAAGGGAATAGAAGAATCCAGGATATCTATAAACAGAAAGATAGTGAGGAAACACTTAGCTAACCTAAATGAATTCAAGTCTCCAGGTCCAGATGAATTACACCCCAGAGTACTGAAGGAGATAGCAGAAGAAATTTTTGAACCCCTCTCCATAATCTTTGAAAATTCTTGGAAAACAGGAGAAGTCCCAGAAGACTGGAGAAGAGCAAATGTTGTTCCTATCTTCAAAAAGGGGAAGAAGGTGGACCCAGGCAACTATAGGCCGGTGAGTCTGACTTCTATACCAGGAAAGATCTTTGAACAAATTATTAAACAACATGTATGTCAGTACCTGGATAAGAATGAAGTGATTAAACAGAGTCAGCATGGGTTTGTAACTAGTAAGTCATGTCAGACTAACTTAATTTCCTTCTATGACGGAATCACTGATTGGGTGGATCAAGGAAATGCTGTAGATATAGTATATCTTGACTTCAGCAAAGCATTTGACAAAGTATCTCATACAATCCTTATTGAAAAAATGACTATATGGAATGGACAAGGCAACTGTTAGGTGGATTCATAACTGGCTTAGTGATCGGACCCAAAGAGTGGTCGTAAATGGCTGCACATCCAGTTGGAAGAATGTGTCAAGTGGGGTACCACAGGGCTCTGTCCTGGGCCCTGTATTGTTCAACATCTTTATCAACGATTTAGATGAAGGAATTGAGGGTAAACTGATTAAATTTGCTGATGACACAAAGCTAGGAGGGATAGCTAATACTAGAGAAGAGAGAGAGAGGATTCAAAAAGATATAAATAAACTGGAGAAGTGGGCAGCAACTAACAGAATGGTTTTTAACAGGGAAAAATGCAAAGTACTACATCTGGGCAATGAAAAAAGCATATACAGAATGGGAGGAATAGGCCTAAGCAACAGCACATGTGAAAAAGACTTGGGTATACTAATAGATCACAGACTGAATATGAGTCAACAGTGTGATGCAGCAGCAAAAAAAGCAAATGCAATTCTAGGATGTATTAACAGAAGCATACAGTCTAGATCACGTGAAGTCATTATTTCCCTCTACTCCTCTTTGGTCAGACCTCATCTGGAATATTGTGTCCAGTTTTGGGCACCACATTTTAAAAAAGACATCAACAAACTGGAGCAAGTTCAGAAAAGAGCAACCAGAATGGTGACAGGTCTGCAAACCCTGTCTTATGAGGAAAGGTTGCAGGATTTGGGATTGTTTAGTTTGCAAAAGAGAAGACTGAGAGGAGACTTAATAGCTGTCTACAAATATCTAAACGGCTGTCACATTGTAGAAGGATCAACTTTATTCTCATTTGCACAAGGAAAGACTAGAAGCAATGGGATGAAACTGAATGGGAGGAGACACAGATTAGATATTAGAAAAAACTTTTTGACAGAGTGATCAATGAGTGGAACAAGCTGCCACGAGAAGTGGTGAGTTCTCCTTCAATGGATGTCTTCAAACAGAGGCTGGACAGACATCTGACTGGGATGATTTAGCGAATCCTGCTTTGAGCAGGGGGTTGGACCAGATGGCCCAGGAGGTCCCTTCCAACTCTACAATTCTATGATTCTATGCCTAGTGTGAACTAACCTCTGGCTAATAACATGGTAAAGCCTGTATTTATAGGAAGATAGGAACCAAAATGTGATTGAATGTAATTAAAATCACAGCCTGAAGAAGGGCGGAGTGCTCAGTCAGAAAGCTAACATACAAATGACAGAAAAAACTGACGGCACATCTAGAACTAGTCTGAATAGGTGCATACCAAAAAACAGCTTACATATCAAATAAGGATATGCCTTAATGCAATTGAGTGCAACCATATCCTTGGGCGGGTCTGGCTACCCACATACCTCACATCTGGGTGTGGTTACAGTTATTTAATGGAGGATGTTTGTCACATGGTCTATGACTGGAGGCTTCCAGTGTGTGTTTTGCTTAGACACTGGCCTGAGCAGGCAGACCCGCTGTGCTTTATGAATTGTTTGTTTTTCTGTTTGTTTCCATTTTGTGCCACAGAAGGCCATCTTTTGTTTGCTTAAACTGAAGCAGGTTTATGGAGCAAATAAACCTGACGGACATTGTTATGAAAACCGCTTCCTGTGCTTACCTCAACCCCCCAGCGGAGTGAGTAAAACCTTACAATTTCCAATCCCAGAAGATAATGAAGCATATATACATAATGAAGGTCTATAAATATAGATCCTCTCCTCAAAATTAAAAAAAAGATGAGTTTTTCTTTTAACTTTTTAGATTCATTAGCAGGTTAGTTGCATCCAGTAAGAATGAAGGCACCTTCCCATCGACGCTCTGGATCAAAAGAGTTGTTGTCCTAGATGATTCTAGTTTTCACCCACTATTTTACTTAAAGGGAAGGTGCCGCAATTTTATATAATTTGCAAAAAAATAGTAAGTTACAAAACATGTTGTTTCAGCAAATGTTGTACTAACCAGGATTTATGGTTTGTTTGTAATAATGTTTTCATGTAGCCACTGGGCGCTGCCATCTTGATTTGCAGATCTGTGGAGGACTCATACAGTCTGCAAATATGGCCGTCCCTGCACATAGGAGACTGCGGGCGGCTTCCGACCGCACATTGCAGCCTCAGTAGCAGAGAACTGGGCACGCCCCTGTGGGCTGCACCATTCACTGCTGTAGGTGTGGCTGGGCGCCATTTTACTGTAGCCCAGTGCTATCTGCTGAGTTCCACTTACCCTCTATCACAGGACCACTTGTGGCATAACGGGTCCTGTGTTGTGAGGAGACGCTGTAGATATGGAGAAGGTGGTCAGCAGAGGAGAGAAGCGCTCACTGGAGCCGGAGGATGGAGAGTGGTGAGTGCGGGTGACTTTCCTCTATGCTCCTCTGTCCTGCTTACTCCAGGCTCAGCCCTGTGCTTCCTGCTCCAGCGTCCTCCTGCTCTGTCTCCGCCTCCTCACACACAGCCCCAGTGATCTCCGGTAATCTGACACCTTTGCTTTTATGGCTGTCTGAGGAGGACAGTGACTTATACAGCCCATAGTCTAGTGTATAATTAGGGGGGCTGGAAGTTTCACCAGTGTGGGCATATCTGTAATACTGTCTGCTGATCCGTGTATCTAATCCTCTCCTGTGTGATACTGCCTGCTGAGCCGTGTATCTAACCCTATCCTGTGTGATACTGCCTGCTGA
The DNA here is from genome assembly GCF_039654945.1 of Dendrobates tinctorius. Lineage (NCBI taxonomy): Eukaryota > Metazoa > Chordata > Amphibia > Anura > Dendrobatidae > Dendrobates > Dendrobates tinctorius. The sequence goes on from NW_027361859.1 coordinate 6,944,051, forward strand.
GCCGTGTATCTAATCCTCTCCTGTGTGATACTGCCTGCTGAGCCGTGCATCTAATCCTATCCTGTGTGATACTGCCTGCTGAGCCGTGTATCTAATCCTCTTCTGTGTGATACTGCCTGCTGAGCCGTGCATCTAATCCTCTCCTGTGTGATACTGCCTGCTGAGCCGTGTATCTAATCCTCTCCTGTGTGATGCTGCCTGCTGAGCCGTGTATCTAATCCTCTCCTGTGTGATACTGACTGCTGAGCCGTGTATGTAATCCTATCCTGTATGATACTGACTGCTGAGCCGTGTATCTAATCCTATCCTGTGTGATACTGTATTCTGAGCCGGGTATCTAATCCTCACCTGTGTGATACTTTCTGCTGAGCCGTGCATCTAATCCTCTCCTGTGTGATACTGTCTGCTGAGCCGTGTATCTAATCCTCTCCTGTGTGATACTGTCTGCTGAGCTGTGTATCTAATCCTATCCTGTGTGATACTGTATTCTGAGCCGGGTATCTAATCCTCTCCTGTGTGATACTTTCTGCTGAGCCGTGTATCTAATCCTCTCCTGTGTGATACTGCCTGCTGAGCCGTGTATCTAATCCTCTCCTGTGTGATACTGCCTGCTGAGCCGTGCATCTAATCCTCTTCTGTGTGATACTGCCTGCTGAGCCGTGCATCTAATCCTCTTCTGTGTGATACTGCCTGCTGAGCCGTGTATCTAATCCTCTCCTGTGTGATACTGCCTGCTGAGCCGTGTATCTAATCCTCTCCTGTGTGATACTGACTGCTGAGCCATGTATGTAATCCTATCCTGTGTGATACTGACTGCTGAGCCGTGTATCTAATCCTATCCTGTGTGATACTGTATTCTGAGCCGTGTATCTAATCCTCCTGTGTGATACTGCCTGCTGAGCCGTGCATCTAATCCTCTTCTGTGTGATACTGCCTGCTGAGCCGTGCATCTAATCCTCTTCTGTGTGATACTGCCTGCTGAGCCGTGTATCTAATCCTCTCCTGTGTGATACTGACTGCTGAGCCATGTATGTAATCCTATCCTGTGTGATACTGACTGCTGAGCCATGTGTATCTAATCCTATCCTGTGTGATACTGTATTCTGAGCCGTGTATCTAATCCTCTCCTGTGTGATGCTGCCTGCTGAGCCGTGTATCTAATCCTATCCCGTGTGATACTGCTCTCCTGAAATACTCTGTGCTGCTGTCACCCTGCTCCCAGAATCCTTGCTGCCTGCCATCCTCGGTGACCAAAGACCCCATTCCTCTCCTCAGATCCCGTCCTGGCGATGTGTGAAACCGAGGGGACAGGGGCCTGATGTATGGTGGAAGGAGCAGGGCGACAGCAGCACAGAGTATTTCAGGAGAGCAGTGTGCTGGTCTGTGGGGGGCGCCCTGTTCGGTGCCAGGGATTGTACAAAGAGCGCTGTGTTTTATTCACATGGACCGTCTGCTTGTCTGCTCCACAGAAATCCAGGAAACATGTCTGCTGATTGATGGCCTGTTCTGATCCAGACTTTACATGCAAAGACAGTCAGTAACTTTGCAAGCCCCATCAAAATGGCTGCTCACTGTGTCTATAGATGTCATAGGTTTTTGTGCCAGATTTCAGTAGCTGCTCCCCCTAGTGTTAACAAGTGGAAATGCCAAACTTTTAAAAATTATTTTTCATATTTTGCAAAATTAAAAACAAACGATAATATTTTTTAAGAAAATGTAAACATTAATTCTTTACATTTTTTCAATTGCTGAAAAAAAATTTTTTGGATGGCACCTTCCCTTTAAGCCTTACCCATAAGGCTAGGTTATACTCTGGATCTTTCCTTCAGGTGTAAGATCGTCCAAGCCGTATTCCCTCCTTATTGGGGTGTATTTCTCTGTAATCCTCTTTCAGGTGATTTCTTGGATGTTGAGGAAATATGTTAATTACACTTGTGTTTTGATTTTACAGAAACCCATGACAGCACCACTCCTTATTCCCTCACTCTTGATTGTAGTTGGTTGTGGCTTCTTTTTTTTTTCCTTTTCTCCTCACATATTGCAAAGTATGGATATCTACGTGTAGAAGTAATTATGATATCAAATTTGGACAGCAAAAATGGAAGGTATCTTTATTTTGCTCAAGGCCTTTTGTCTAGTGAGAAGGTTTGGCCCTCTCTCTCCCTTTTGGTGCGGTCATGGGTTGAAAAGCACAATAAAGCATTCATCAGCTCACAGAGTAGAGAAATGCCTGGGATGAGGGTGCCGTGCACGGAGGCTTCAGACTGGTTTCCTGAGCAAGTAAACCATGGAAATAATGTTAGAAATCCAGCAACTGCAAAAAATCATTAAAATATCATGTTTATTTATAGATTAAAACATGAAAAACTCAAAATTTAAAAGAACATATCAGCGCTAGGGTCGGCGTGTGTTCAATTTAGTCTCAGGATTAAAAGCTAGTAAAGTTCGAAACGCGTCGAGCTTAGCACTAATATGTCCTTTTAACATTTTGTTTTTTTCGTGTTTTAATCTACAAATAAATGTGATGTTTTAATCAATCTTGCGGTTGCTGTCATGGCTTTCTTGTAAATTAAATTACGTTATGCAATTTTTTTTGTGTACACAAGCATATGTGATTTGTCAAGGAGCAAGGTGCAGGCAGCCATAGCTTATGCAAGATATTGCTGCATATTGCATTTGTTCTTGACCTTACTACTTTTTTGTAAACCGCACTGAACTCTAGGTGACTTTAATTCTTTACTGAGCAATTTCCTCGAAAGGGGACGGTGACAGGAAAATTGAAAGCTTTTATATAGAAATTGTTTTACAAAATAATATAATTTCAAAGCAATGTAATTAAAAATTGGGTTTATTCTTAGCAGATGACTGTTCTTGGAGCCCAGAAGGACATCAAATATCTTCAGAGTTTATATCAAGTGATCATGGATTTACACATGATAGTTATGAAGATCACGCCATTATCCTGTTTGAAAACTCAGCCGTTTACAGCAAAGATCTATCATCTGATCCTTTTCAACCTGTCCTATCTTCTGATTCATTACCATATTCAAATTCAGAATGTGAAAAACATTTCAGCCATGAATCCGATCTTGTTACACATCAGCGAATTAACATAACGGGGAGGCCATATTCATGTTTAGAATGTGGAAAATATTTTAATCGGAAATCAAAACTTGTTGAGCATCACAGAATTCACACAGGGGAGAAGCCTTTTTCATGTTCATTTTGTGCAAAATGTTTTAGCCAGAAATCAGTTCTTTTTAGACATTACAGACTTCACACAGGAGAGAAACCATTTTTATGTTCTCAATGTGGTAAGTCTTTTAAACGGAAGGCAAATTTAGCTACACATCAAAGAGTTCACACAGGGGAGAAGCCATTTTCATGTTCTGAATGTGGGAAATGTTTTAACCAGAAATCGGCTTTGGTTATGCATCAAAGACGTCACACTGGGGAGAAACCTTTTTCATGCCCAGAATGTGGGAAATGTTTTTCCAAAAAATCACACGTTGAAGCACATCAGAGAGGTCATACAGGTGAGAAGCCATTTTTGTGTTCTGAATGTGGTAAATTTTTTAACCGGCAATCAAGTTTGATTACGCATCGGAGAAGTCACACCGGGGAGAAGCCATATGCATGTTCAGAATGTGGGAAATGTTTTAGCCAGAAATCAAATCTTATTGCACATCAGAGAACTCACACTGGGGAGAAACCATACTCCTGTTCTGAATGTGAAAAATCTTATTCTCAAAAATCAGATCTTAATAAACATCAAAGGAGTCACAGATGGAAGAAGCCTTTTTTTATGTAGCAGTTGTGAAATGTGCTTTAACCACAATTCAGATCTAATTGAGAGTAAGACATAGTCATATCGAGACAGTGAGAAATACAGGAGCTTCTAACAAAATTAGAATATCATCAAAAAGTGAATTTATTTCAGTTCTTCAAAACAAAAAGTGAAACTCAGATTACCGTATATAGAGTCATTACAAACAGAGTGATCTATTTCAATTGTTTATTTCTGTTAATGTTGATGATTTTGGCTTACAGCCAATGAAAACCCAGAAGTCATTTCTCAGTAAATTAGAATAAAATACACCTGTAATGCAAAGGCTTCCTAAGCATTTAAAAAGGTCCATTAATCTGTTTCAGTAGGCTCCACAATCATGGGGAAGACTGCTGACTTGACAGATGTCCAGAAGGCAGTCATTGACACACTCCACAAGGAAAGTAAGCCACAAAAGGTAACTGCAAAAGAAGCTCGCTGTTCACAGTGGAAAGTTGAGTGGAAGGAAAAAATGTGGTAGAAATAAGTGCACAAGCAACCGGGATAACTGCAGCCTTGATAGGATTGTTAAGAAAAGGCCATTCAAAAATTTGGGGAAGATTCACAAGGAGTGGACTGCTGCTGGAGTCATTGCTTCAGGAGCCACCACACAGACAGATGCAGTACATGGGTTACAAGTGTCACATTCCTTGTGTCAATCCACTCATGACCAATAGACAATGCCAGAAGCGTCTTACCTGTGCCAAGGAGAAAAAGAACTGGACTGTTGCTCAGTTATCCAAGGTGTTTTCAGATTAAAGTAAATTTTGCATTTCATTTGGAAATTAAGGTCCCAGAGTCTGGAGGAAGAGTGGCGAAACAGACAATCCAAGCTGCTTGAGGTCTAGTGTGAAGTTTCCACAATCAGTGATGGTTTAGGGAAGCCATGTCATCTGCTGGTGTAGGTCCACTGTGTTTTATCAAGACCAAAGTGAGCGCAGCCATCTACCAGGAAATTTTAAAGCACTTCATGCTTCCCTCTGCCGACAAGCTTTTTGGAGATGGAAATGTCATTCTCCAGCAGGACTTGGCACCGTCCACACTGTCAAAAGTATCAATACCTGGTTTACAAACAACAGTATCACTGTGCTTGATTGGCCAGCAAACTCGCCTGACCTTAACCCCATAGAGAATCTATGGTGTATTGTCAAGAGGAAGATGAGAGACACCAGACCCAACAATGCAGACGAGCTGAAAGCTACTATCAAAGTAACCTGGGCTTCCATAACACCTCAGCAGTGCCACAGCTGATCGTCTCCATGCCACGCCGCATTGATGCAGTAATTGATGCAAAACGAGCCTCGACCAAGTGTTGAGTGCATTTACTGAACATACATTTCAGTAGGCCAACATTCCGGATTTTAAAATCATTTTTCTAGCTGGTGTTATAAAGTATTCTAATTTACAGAGATAATGACTTTTGGGTTTTCATTGGCTGTAAGCCATAATCATCAACATTAACAGAAATAAACACTTGAAATAGATCACTCTGTTTGTAATGACTATATATAATATGAGTTTCACTTTTTGTATTGATGAACTGAAAGGGAAGGTGCCATCAAAATTTTTTTTCAGCAATTGAAAAAATGTAAAGAATTAATGTTAACATGTAAAAAAAAAAATATTATTTGCTTATAAAAACGGATCCAGTGAAGACTGGCAAAAAACTGATGCACCGGATCCCGTTTTTTTTCAGTAGAAAAAAACGGACTCCGTCGCTGGATTCTGTCATATGACGGACGGCGATGGATCCGCCGCCCATAGGCGTCCATTCTAGCAGACGACGGACGGCGACAGATCCGTCACTGTCCGCCTTTTCAACGGAGACTAGCGTTCCTATGGACGTTTTTCATGGCCAATGGACGCCAATTTTCAGATGGATCCGAGGCACGACGGACGAAACGGAAGGCCATCCGTCTATGGGCAAAAAGACGGATCTGCCAGGCAAATCCGTTGATCCGTTTTTTCTGCTAACGAAGAATTTTGACTGACGCCAGAAAACAAGTGTGAACCAGGCCTAAGCCGATAAGTAACCTATGCACACATTGTCACCAGCCTATGTAGGAGTGTTAACAGTATGAACAAACATAGGTTGTAACCAGACAGCAACTGTTAATTTTAAAGAAAAAAAAATTAAAAAAATTGAGTGGTCTCCCGCATAATTTTAATAACCAGCAGAGGGAAAGCCGAAAGCTGGGGGCAGATGTTTATAGCCTGGGAAGGGGGTAATACCCATGGAGCTTCCCAGGCTATTAATATCAGCTCACAGCTGTATACTTAGCCTTTACTGGCTATTAAAATGGGAGATCTCCCAAAAAAATGACGTGGGGTACCCCTATAATTAATAACCAGCAAAGGCAGACAGCTGCGGGCTGATATTAATAGGCTAGGAAAGGGCCATGGATATTAGCCCCCCAGGCTAAAAACATCAGCTTTAAGCCGCCCCAGAAAAACGCATCTAGACGATGCACCAAATCTGGTGCTTAGCCTCGCTCTTCCCACTTGTCCTGTACTGGTGGCAAGTGGGCTAATATTTGTGGGGTTGATGTCACCTTTGTATTTTCAGGTGACATCAAGCCCATGGCTTAGTAATGGAGAGGCATCTATAAGACACCTATCCATTACTAATCCTATAGTTATATCGTAGAGACTCAGCCAGAATAAAGTCCTTTATTTGAAATAATCACAGACTACTTTAATAATCTTAATTAAACTATACTTACTGAATGCCTAATACACCAAAGCCCTCGATCTCCTGCAATAAAAATAAAATAAACCAAAACCTTCACCTGTCCGACAAGAAGGTAATCCATAATGTCCCACGATGATCCTGATCACTTTGAGAAAAGTCACATCAGTGATATGACAGCTCTCAAAGACAGCCAGCAATACACTGAGAGGAGGTAATCCGTCCTGCAGTATATTACTGATCTGCAGTGAGAGTTCATCAGAGTTCATTACCCACAGTGATTTCCCTTACGGCACCAATGCTGCATGGGAAAGTTCTCACAGCGGTGCCGTAAGTGAAAGCACTGGAGCTCGTGAACTCTCACGGCTGCGCCGTGATACACTGCGGTTACCTCCTGTCAGTGTATCGCCAGTGGCCGGGTAGAGCGGTCACATCTCCCGATGTGACTGTTCTACACGTGAGATCGCCGTGGGATAATCTGGATTACCTGGACTACGGCGGAAAGGTGAGTATAGGTTGGTTTATTATTTTCCATTATTTTTAGGAGACAAGGGTGTCGGGGATTTGGTGTGAGGTGAGTATAATGGGTTTTTATTTTTATGTGCATATATACAGTATATGTAATTTAACTTCCTTTTTTTAACTGTGAGCATAGGTGCTGGCAGATGATACTACTCTCCCATCAGACATAGCCCGATGGGAGCAGTAGTCTCATCAGCTCGTGCCTGCTTTTTTACCGCAGGTCACAGTCAGCTGCGGAATCACACTGACATCTGCCAGCATGATCTTGCAGTGCTGTGGACGACCGTACCGGCGGTAACGTTACCACGGGTGACAGTCACAGCTGCGGGGTAGCGCTGAAATGTGACAGCACTCTGACCGGCGGTCTTACCGGCAGCTCCTGTCATTGCACGCACTGAGCAAGCAGTATGTGCAATGACAGGGGAAGATAAAGCCCACAGCATACGCTGCGGGCTACAGCAAAATAGCTGCGATCTCCTCCCACAGCTGTGACCTGGACAGCCCAGGTGGGTGTGCCTAGGTCACAGCTAAGAGGCAGGAGGAGCGGCCTCAATGTAAGAGATGCGGTCAGAGTCCGACTGCAGTCTCTTATACCCATGGCTGTCGTAAGTGAGGTGTGCAAGTGTCGTGCCCAGACACTTATGCCCCCACTAGAGGAAATGGCAGCCCCCAGTGGCACACATATGTCAATAAATAAAAAACTGTTAAACTAGTTAATTTAATTTTGTATTAAAAATAATTGATTGTATAATCAATAATTATTAAAATTAAAATCACAGAACCTTCCCTTGAAAGAAATTAACTTTTTGATGATATTCTAATTTTGTGAGAACCACTTGTGATTTTATCCTCAAATCACTTCTTAGACATCAAAGGACTTGGATATAACTAATGTATAAACAAGAACCATATCTTAAAGGGATTGTGCCGCCTTTCTTTCCTCCATCTAATTTCACATTTATGGTATCCACCCAAATTTACCGTCTTTACAAAAAATTTGATATTTTGGGGGCTTTTCTAATGCCCTAAATTTAAACAATTGACAACAAAGAGACATTATATTAGTTTTAGTCTTTTATCTGACCTCCAGTGCAGAAATTCTGTGGACTTGTGGTATGGCCAACACATTGTAATTACCAAATGTGAGTCATCCAAGGTTTCTTTTTGATTATAGTTTTCTAAATAAATATTGGTGATTAGTGTCTCTAAAAATTGTTCTTTATGGTTTAAGCCCTTTTTTGAAATAAATCCCACCTCAAAGCTAATAAAGTAATTAAAAATACAATTTGTTGTGGAAGAATAATACTGCTTTACTATTGTTTTATGCGTGTTTTTCCTCTTTATCACAAGTTGCTATGGACATCATCCTTTGGTTTAGTTTTTTTGTATTGTAATCATTATTATTTATTAAAATGTATTGATTTAGGTTCATAGCACTTTGAAGAATTGTTTTCAAACAATGTTCTGGAAATTCCTATTTTCTCAGGATGCTGAAAAGTTTGTTCATTTTTACTTTAGCACAGTAGCATAGCTAATTGGGGGCAGAGGGGGCCATCACCCCTGGCCCCGTCAAATGAAGGGGCCCACCAGGAGTCACTGCCACTACTTTGATGAGGCACAACACAGCACAGGAGGAGAGCAGCAAAATGCCTGCTCCCCTGCCTGAAAGAAATTGTGCACACTGGCTAGCACAGTGGCCAGTTGAAGAGTCACCCTCCTGCAGTATACGGTGCAGGCTATACAGACCTGAGGAGCTTCTGCTAGGTTGCAGTATTATGCACACTCTGATTGGCTCAGGCACACTGGGTCCTAGTGCCCACCTTGCATTTTACTCAGACACTTCCTGGATTGGTACTGCCTCACTGCATGGAAACTTCATTGGTAAGTGGGGATGGAATTTATTAGATTTATTAAATGAAGGCATGTCATGGTCACTAGGGGGTGAATGTGAGAGGATGGGGTGTTAAGGGGGAGGGGGACGGGCACTGGAGGGTGAATGTGAGAGGATGGGGGTATTGTGGGGGAGGGGGACAGGGTACTAGGGGGTGAATGTGAGAGGACGGAGTATTGAGGGGGAGGAGGACAGGGCACTGGGGATGAATGTGAGAAAATGGGCGTATTGGGGGAGGGGACAGGGACTGGGTGACTGATTACTGTTTTTTAGGTTATATGCACTCTATTACATGTAATAGTTGCTGTCTGAGGGGCTGGAGGTGGGAAGTTTGGGAGCTTTTGATCATTACCAGCTGGGTCTTTTACCAGTATTAGTATAACACGTGCCCATATAGTAACCATGAGCTGCATCACATTTAAAGGGAATGTATCATCCCCCAGGGACGTGTATGAACTTTTAATATGGACATACAGGTAATAGAAATATTACACTAGTCCTACCTGTATGCCTCATATTATTGGTCTTGTTGCTCAGAAATGTTATATTCTGTCCTATGTTAATTGTTTCTTCTAGGTTTCGAGGTGGGCGGTGCCTGGAAGAAATCCCTGCCCACTATCCTCACTGTTATATTACCCCACTCCCATCAGCGTCAGTTATGGCCCGCAATCCTGCGCCTGCGTCCTGCACTCCCTCAGAAATATACACTTCATCCATCTGTGGGCACTGAATTTAGGGATTTTCTGTGCTGGCGACTTTTGCTCCAGTGACCTCTGGTGTGCGCGCCGATAAAGTGCTCTCCCCTTGCTTATGGATGTAGAGAGGAGCGGATAGCATTATATGCAGACGACATATCATTGTTTGTGGGGGATATATCTGCATCTCTTCCGAATATTAATTGCTAGGTTCGGTGTATTCTCGGGATTAAAAATTAATTGGGGAAGTTGGCTGTACTGCCTTTAGAAAATAATGACAATCTTCAAGTGGGGAGTTTCTCAAAAATCCCAGTAGTTAAAAAAATGAAATATTTAGGTATTGAAGTAACTAGGGAAGTGAATGATTATACGTCACTGAATCTTGGCCCTTTAATAGTAAAATCAAGGAAGAAGGTGGGAACTTGGGGAAATTTACCATTGTCCCCCCTTGGGAGAGCAAACCTAATCAAAATGTGCCTCATGCCATCTATCCTCTACATTTTACATAATTCCCCAGCGTGGATTCCGAAACACTGGTTCAAAAAAATGCATAACATTTTTAGAGATTTATTGTGAAAGACAGGGGTACCTAGAATCAAATTGGAGAAATGACAGTTACTAAAAGGATCAGGGTGGATTGGCATTACCTCATGCGTGGGAATACTTTCTGGCCTCTCAACTACATTTTAAGGGATGGGCTATGGAGGAAAATAATGAAGCCGGGGCATTGGTTATTAAATTTATGGGGGGGTGGCAATAACATTTTAGACCTTTTGGAATCAGATAGCCTTAGGGATAGGTTCCGTAGTGCCCCAACGCTGTTCCTTATTCATAAGATATGGTGGACTTGTAAAAAATTATGGGAACTTATTCTCATTACACTCCTCCATGGAATAACATACACTTGAGAGAATACCTTTTGAGGGTGGAAAAAGCAAGGGTTGAGATATTTGCATCAGGTATATATGGGGGGTATATTTGTGCCTTTGACCATTTAAAACAAACTTATGAGATAAAAAATTCAGAATTCTACAAGTATTTACAATTGCGACATGCCTTGAGGGCCCAGGATAATATAACACCCATTCGAGTATCCACCAACGGGTTTGTTTTGTAATGGATTCAAAATATTGTAATGAATAAGAAAATGCTCACACAAGAATTGAATAAAACTAGTTGAATTAACTTAATAAATGATAAGATTAAATAATAAACAGTATAAAAAATAAATACATGTTCATCAAAACATACATTACATTCTCAAGGTAGAAGTTCACCACTGATTGTCCAGGAAGCCAGAGAGAGAGAAGCACGTTACCTAGTTCTTTATGTCCAGCTAAAAGAGGTGTTACCAGCCCCTATGTTTGGGGAATGATGTCACAAGTCTATTGTCCACTAGCTAAAAGTACATCCCCTCAATCTTGAATGAAACCTGTTTTACCAGCACATGGCAGAATACAACAAGCTGGAGGAGTGGCTTCTGAGCACATGTGGAGGTATTATATATAATTATTAAAATAATTAATTGGATTGTTGAAACCATTTAAAAATAACTTACTACATTCCACACCTGGTTTAAACCACTGTAATTAATTAACCTATCACTAAACTATATTCTTTCTAAACCATTTAACATCTATTGCATTGTTCACTATACATATTTATTTGCTTCCAATAGAAAACCACTTTGGTAAAAAAAGCAACATCCTGGGCTTAAAAGGGAAAATAGAAAAAACAAACATTGAACCAAACAAAAAAAACAAAAACATTGGACCAACAGGTAATGAAATATCAAATGTGTTTGTAGAAATCTTCTTAGACCACATATCTAACTGGGTCTGTGGTGCAGGGAAGCAAGGGGATTATTATGCCCTCATCTTGAAAAACCCAATGCCACGGGGTGACTTCACTACTTTCCCTGGATAGCAAAAGAACAGACTCTAAAGAGTAAACTGTCCCTGTCCTTTATGACATTAACCCCTCATTTCTCCAAAGCATTGGGTGAGGGGAGTGCAGATGTCCATGGCTGAGCATGAGTCCCTTCCTCTTCTATTGCTGCAGCTCTTCAGGGCCTCACATTATACGCCATTAGGTTTCAGGCAGAAGCTTCTAGGGTTAGTTGTCCCCTCGCTTGTCATCAGCTGGCAGGCATGAGGATTCATCCTGGTGGCTGTTCAGCGCATCCGGGCTCAGTCTCAGCGCTCAATTGGACATTTTCAGTCTACACACAAGACACAGCCTGCACTGTGGAAAATTCAAAATCAAACTTGAAAAAGTTCCAAAGTCTTGGCAGAGCTAACTCAGTCCAAAGCAACAGTCCAAGAAAACTCAGTCCATGATATATTCACAGTCCTGGTGGCTTGTTTCTCCACCCCTTCATACTGTAGGTTTGTTGGTCCAAATTACTATGCCCAGAACAACCTTTGAAATTTTCTACTGTAGCAAACAAATATTTCTATTCTAGATAACTAACTACTAAATAAAATAGCATATACACTGCTCAAAAAGAATAAAGGGAACACTAAAATACCACATCCTAGATATCTCTGAATGAAATATTCCAGTTGCAAATTTTTATTCTTTACATAGTGGAATGTGTTCAGAACAAATTTAAATTAGAACAAATCTAAATTACAGAACAAATCTAAATTACTCTCACCATGCTGACTTATGCTCTAACAGTTTTGGCTCCATTAAAACTCTCCTTCGCTATCCGCAAACCCCAGCACCTGCTAAACAAATGGTAATCTCTCCTTCCCTCTTGCCTCCCCACCTGACCTCCTCTGCTGAACTGCTCCTCAACCTCAAATCTATCCTAGTGAAACCTAAAACAAGCTGCCCACTCTCCTTCTCCCACATGCTCTCCCTCTCTCTGCTTCTCCTCACTGCTGGCGACATATATCCCTACCCTGGACCTCCACAGCTCATACCTCCCATTATTACCCCCTTCTATCATCCCAAAACAAACACAATGTTAGGAGTGGTGGAAGGCACTAAATAAATAAATAAAGTGCCTTCGCCACTCAGGGTCCACCATGCGGTGGATGGAAAAACCGCTGCTAAAGAGGCAGAGCACTGTGGCGGTAATGTGCACAGGGTTTAACTGCACCCAGTGCACTAAAGTAAGCTCTGTTAAAGTCACAGAACTGCAAGCCTAAAGCATACAAAACCGCTGAGTCTGTTCTAGGTCACAGACTCCAGCGGAGCAGACGGTATTAAAAGTCACAGGAGTAGCCTTAGACATCAGGACTACTCCATCTAGACCTACCGTGAAGTAAGTTGCGTGGCGTCGCAACTACGAAACGCCAGGCAGGACTGCTACCGCAGCACGGCGTGAACTTAGGATACTTTCACACTAGCGTCGGTACGGGCCCGTCGCTATGCGTCAGGCCGACGTACTGACGCACGTTGTGAAAGCTTTGCACAACGGCGGCGGCGGATGCAGTTTTTCAACGCATCCGCTGCCCTATTGTAATGTCCGAGGAGGAGGGGGCGGAGTTTCAGCCGCGCATGCGCTGTCGAAAATGGCGGACACGACGCACCAAAAAACGTTACATGTAACTTTTTTTGTGCGTCGCGGCCGCCAAAACACGAAGCATCCGTCGCACGAAGGATGCGACGTGTGTCCATACGTCGCAATGCGTCGCTAATGCAAGTTTATGGAGAAAAAACGCATCCTGCAGGCAACTTTGCAGGATGCGTTTTTCTCCAAAACGACGCATTGCAACGTACGTCACACGACGCTAGTGTGAAAGTAGCCTAAGCCGCAAGGAAAGCACCGCTAACATGCAAGCGCGACGCAGGACGCTAGCTGCTGGAACAGATGGAGCTAGAGCGCGCTGGCGCTGCTACTGACTAAATCCCACACACTCACACAGACGTATTATCAGAGGGAAGGGGTATCTTAATAAGTCAGTCACCAGTCCAAGCATCCATCACCATACACACAGCAGCAGTATGAAAATACTAGCGCATGGCGGAACGGCCATGCACACTTTTTATAGCATACGGGACCTGCTGGAAATATCCAGGTCTCCAAAAGGAGCCAATAGGATCTGGAGTGGGACCTGAGCACCTGACTCCCGAACTCCAATGGGAGCTCGTCCCGTGAGCATGCTCAGATGACGGAACAAAGGACGTAGCCTCTGGAGATAAATGTGAGAATCTGGATTCCTGCCTAGGCATGGTAGAAACCAGATTCCTAACACACAAACACCAGGAGGAATTAGCTCATAAAATAAAATATAAATAAAAATACAATGTGGATTTTTCTTTGGCTGTTTAACAAAGGATATCCATGACAATTACAGGGGTTGGACAAACAACATACAGTAACAAAAACAACATGTAAGTACAAATAAGTCATCTATTTCTTTAGTCAACCCCCAGTATATTAGCAGTCATCTCACACTAGTTCAATGTCTGTAATTTCACTCCCTCTTTTCCTTGTATGCTTCTCTCACATGGCTCCCACATACAGAATCATATTGCATCTGTTGTGGTCTTTCACCATTTAAAAACATCAAGGTCTAGCACCATATGACAATTGGGTTGTCAATTGGAAGGTATTACAAACCCTCCGGTGAGAAATGCACATTTATGCATCACCAAGACCAAACCCAATTCATCATATATCTCAGCCAGCGCATGCGTCATAGTATGCTCACAGGAATATTTATCATCTTAAAAACTCTAGACCGAAAAAAAAATCATTAGACATCAAAAAAATGGCAAACTGTTCAAACACAATTCTCAGGGATGTTCCACAACCTTTATTTAAAATCTGCAATTAAAAATTAGTCCTTGAGGGAAACATGGCAGGGGGTGTAGTATGCCATGGTATTGGCGGAGTGTATGGGGCGGTTACAGTGGGGGCTTTGCATGCCTCCACCATGTGTCCCTCTCTATCTTTCCAATCCCTTATCTCATTTGTCACCACCCTCCTGGGCCTGGCAATTAGCAATTTTCTTTTCCTCCTCAGATCGTGCTATCTCCTCAGCAGGTCACTTGTAGAGATCCCATCTCTCTCCTGGAATAGAACTCCACTAGCTATCAGGTCACAAAACAACTCCTTCCTGCTCTTTCTAATTTGGGTATCATCCTCTTTTCTCATTTCTTGATCTACTCTCTCTACTGTACTATTTTTTGACACTTTTGCTCTCTCTAGAGCAGATAGCTGGGAGATTAGATTGCATGCTGTGTAGACAGTAGTGGAATTTCCCATAAGTGCACTGAACATAGTGACTAATGGGGCTTTGTATGATGCTGGGGCACCTGCTATGAACTTATTCTTCATCAATACTGTCAATATTCCAGCATCTGGTCCCTTCCAATCCTCAACAACAGCAAAATGATCATTCAGATCTGGCAAAAGATTAGGCCTGTTTCACACTTCAGTTTTTGTCCATCAGTCAAGATCCGCCGTTTTGCAAAAAAAACCGGATCCGCCATTTTGTTTGGCGGATCCGTTTTTTTACCCACTAAGTTGCATTACCAGCGGATCTTGACGGATGGCCATCTGTTGGATCCGTTTTTTTGCAGATCCGTCAAAATTTTGCAGTCCGCCGACATGCCCGAACGGAGCATGTAACGTTTTTTCGGCCGGCAGGATCCGCACTTCACACTGCGCATGCCCGAAATTCTTCACTCAGCCTGAAATTTAACCCTAAAGTCTGTTCTGGCGGCTGAAGAAGAAAAAAAAAAAAATCAATCTCTCTCTCTCTCTCCCCTCCCCAGGCTGCGGTTCCTTTAAAATTCTTCATTCGTCGGATCCGTCAAAAAAAACGGTCCGGTGCCATCTGTTCACATCAGTCTGCAACGGATCCGCTTTCCGCCATTTTGGCGGATTTTAACTGACACAAAAAACTGATGTGTGAAACAGGCCTTACGAGTAAGGCCGGGGTCACACTAACCGACGCAAAATACGGTCAGTATTTTACATGCGTAATACGGATGAATGGCCCCTAAACAGTGCTCCGTATGTCATCCGTAATCAAGGTATGGTCGCGTATTTTGCGCATGTCTGCATCCGTATGGCGAGATTTTCTCGCCGGCTTGCAAAATGGACATATAATGGAGCCCTATGACAGGGTTTCTAACAGAAACCAAAGAATAGATATAGACACATAGAATGCATATATATATATATATATACATTCTGTGTGTCTATATCTATTCTTTCGTTTCTTTATTAAACCTGTCAGTGTGAGTTTACTGTATAGCGCACTGAACTGCCGGCTTTGCTAAAAGACACCTGGTGCGTATTTCTCGCAAGTCACATGTGTGGTCCGTGTGTAATCCATATTTTTTGCGCACCCATAGACTTGCATTGGCGTATTACGGATGTAGTACGCTGACAGTCGCAGCATGCTGCGATTGGCACGGACCGTAGAATACGGATGAGAAATACACGGCTGGTGCGAGGGACCCCATAGAGAATCATTGGTCCGTGTGCAATGCGTGCTTTTAGTGCCTCTCACTCGGCCGTATTCCTCGCCAGTGTGACCCCGGCCTTATACCACCTATACATGTGATTTCTCATAATCTCTGAACTCGATCTGTAAGAGACTCCAATCGAGTTTCTGGTATTTATTCATGCTAGCGTGGCTGGTCTGGAGCCAGAATCTCCAGGAGTGGACCCTCTGGGCCGTGGCACCTAGGGGCCCCGGGCAAGCTGCCAGGTGGAACGGACCCCTATACAGGGACCGTTAGGAGCAGGCCCAGGGGTTCGAGTACCACGGTAGCCGGTACCAAGAGGGGCGGCTCAGGATGGACTGGAGTAGGACTGTGGGACAGAAGTGTAGATGACAGAACAGAGCTGGAACACAGGAGACAGGAGTGGAGTAAGACTGTAGACTGGAACGTGGAGGGATGGCTGGAGCAGGAACACAGGAGACAGGATAGAGGAGCAGGATGGAACTGGAACACCGGAGGCAGGACTGGAGTAGGATGGAAGGACTGGAGCAGGATGGAACAGGAACACCGGAGGCAGGACTGGAGCAGGATGGAACAGGAACACCGGAGGAAGGACTGGAGTACAGCAGGGGACACGGATAGCCGGACTGCGAGGCTGCTGCAGGGAGCACAGGAGACCGGGACTGTGAGACTGCAGAGAGCACACGAAGAAGCGAGGCCCAGTGTGCTAGGAAACACAACGATCAGGCGCCTCCCTCAGGGGGAAGCGGCCTGATATGCCCCTGTCTGGTCTGCCATTGGTCAGGGGGTGCTTCCGGGTCAGGGCATAGCTGGAGCACAAGAAGCAGAAGGGAGGCACGGCCGTGGCCTATAGCACATGCTCATTGCATGCAAAGAAGTCATCGGCTGTGCGCCTGTCAGAGGTGACCACCGTGGCTGTCAGGCGGCGAGGGGATGCGGCGTGGGAGCGATGGCCGAGTGAGTATGCAGAGATGGTGTGACAATTCAATTGGAGAGTCATACACTTGTGCCACAGAATCCTACACCAAATGCAACAGAGAAAAATTTTCTGCAGTGTCCCTTTCACGTCTCATTTTTAGACGTACCGTAGGATCAATACAAATACTCCCAATGCCTAATGTAGGTGAGTCTGACTTCTATACTAGGAAAGATCTTTGAACAAATTATTAAACAACATGTATGTCAGTACCTGGATAAGAATGAAGTGATTAAACAGAGTCAGCATGGGTTTGTAACTAATAAGTCATGTCAGACTAACTTAATTTCCTTCTATGACGGTATCACTGATTGGGTGGATCAAGGAAATGCTGTAGATATAGTATATCTTGACTTCAGTAAACATTTGACAAAGTATCTCATACAATCCTTATTGAAAAAAATGACTAAGTATGGAATGGACAAGGCAACTGTTAGGTGGATTCATAACTGGCTTAGTGATCGGACCCAGAGAGTGGTCGTAAATGGCTGCACATCCAGTTGGAAGAATGTCTCATGTGGGGTACCACAGGGCTCTGTCCTGGGCCCTGTATTGTTCAACATCTTTATCAACGATTTAGATGAAGGAATTGAGGGTAAACTGATTAAATTTGCTGATGACACAAAGCTAGGAGGGTTAGCTAATACTAGAGAAGAGAGAGAGGATTCAAAAAGATATAAATAAACTGAAGCAGTGGGCAGCAACTAACAGAATGGTTTTTAACAGGGAAAAATGCAAAGTACTACATCTGGACAATAAAAATGAAAAAAGCATATACAGAATGGGAGGAATAGGGCTAAGTGACAGCACATGTGAAAAAGACTTGGGTATACTAATAGATCACAGACTGAATATGAGTCAACAGTGTGATGCAGCAGCAAAAAAGGCAAATGCAATTCTAGGATGTATTAACAGAAGCATACAGTCTAGATCACGTGAAGTCATTATTGCCCTCTACTCCTCTTTGGTCAGATCCTGTATCAAGTTTTGGGCACCACATTTTAAAAAAGGCATCAACAAACTGGAGCAAGTTCAGAAAAGAGCAAACCCTGTCTTATGAGGAAAGGTTGCAGGATTTGGGAATGTTTAGCTTGCAGAAGAGAAGACTGAAAGGAGACTTAATAGCTGTCTACAAATATCTCAAGGGCTGTCACATTGTAGAAGGATCATCTTTATTCTCGTTTGCACAAGGAAAGACTAGAAGCAATGGGATGAAATTGAATGGGAGGAGACACAGATTAGATATTAGAAAAAACTTTTTGACAGAGTGATCAATGAGTGGAACAGGCTGCCACGAGAGGTGGTGAGTTCTCCTTCAATAGAAGTATTCAAACAGAGGCTGGACAGACATCGGTCTGGGATGATTAAGTGAATCCTGCCTTGAGCAGGGGGTTGGACCAGATGGCCCAGGAGGTCCCTTGACACTCTACCATTCTATGATTCTATGATCTCTTTCGGCACCTTACAGTGTGCCCATAACAGTTCAGGGGAATGGAGGCACCTATTTTACAAAAACACAGCAGAGCTCATTACCTGACATGACCTGTAAATCCATGGAGAGGGAACAAAAAAAAAGTGTCCACGTGCTAGTGCTTTGGAGTTCTCATCGCTCACACTGGAGTTAGACAACATCGGAGAGCAGTGCACGTGTTGATGACAAACTCTTACGCTACAGATAACAGCTCACTTTGTGAACTGAACTAAATGATGTTCTGATCAGTTGGCTTCTTATCAGTGTGTGCGATACGGCACCGCTCCGTACACCTCGTACACACGCGGCTCCGCTCCGTACACCTCGTACACACGCGGCTCCGCTCCGTACACCTCGTACACACGCGGCTCCGCTCCGTACACCTCGTACACACGCGGCTCCGCTCCGTACACCTCGTACACACGCGGCTCCGCTCCGTACACCTCGTACACACGCGGCTCCGCTCCGTACACCTCGTACACACGCGGCTCCGCTCCGTACACCTCGTACACACGCGGCTCCGCTCCGTACACCTCGTACACACGCGGCTCCGCTCCGTACACCTCGTACACACGCGGCTCCGCTCCGTACACCTCGTACACACGCGGCTCCGCTCCGTACACCTCGTACACACGCGGCTCCGCTCCGTACACCTCGTACACACGCGGCTCCGCTCCGTACACCTCGTACACACGCGGCTCCGCTCCGTACACCTCGTACACACGCGGCTCCGCTCCGTACACCTCGTACACACGCGGCTCCGCTCCGTACACCTCGTACACACGCGGCTCCGCTCCGTACACCTCGTACACACGCGGCTCCGCTCCGTACACCTCGTACACACGCGGCTCCGCTCCGTACACCTCGTACACACGCGGCTCCGCTCCGTACACCTCGTACACACGCGGCTCCGCTCCGTACACCTCGTACACACGCGGCTCCGCTCCGTACACCTCGTACACACGCGGCTCCGCTCCGTACACCTCGTACACACGCGGCTCCGCTCCGTACACCTCGTACACACGCGGCTCCGCTCCGTACACCTCGTACACACGCGGCTCCGCTCCGTACACCTCGTACACACGCGGCTCCGCTCCGTACACCTCGTACACACGCGGCTCCGCTCTGTACACCCCGTACACACACGGCTCCTCTCCGTACACCTCGTACACACGCGGCTCCGCTCCGTACACCCCGTACACACACGGCTCCTCTCCGTACACCTCGCACACACGCGGCTCCGCTCCGTACACCTCGTACACACACGGCTCCGCTCCGTACACCTCATACACACGGCTCCGCTCCGTACACCTCGTACACACGCGGCTCCGCTCTGTACACCCCGTACACACACGGCTCCTCTCCGTACACCTCGCACACACGCGGCTCCGCTCCGTACACCTCGTACACACACGGCTCCGCTCCGTACACCTCGTACACACACGGCTCCGCTCCGTACACCTCGTACACACACGGTTCTGCTACATCCCCCCTGTAAACCCCTCCTGACCCCACACATAAACTTCCCCTCATCCAGCACCATGACAGCCAGCACAGCAGAGTCCTGCATACACTGAGGCCCCTGATCATGTGACCCCTGACTCCTCCCCTCCTGTGACCTCATCCCAGGTCCTGTGCGCACAGAGCAGCCATATATGTGGAGTGCGGCTCTGCAGGTATGTGTACAATGCCATTTACTTTGGGGGGTCATTAGGGCTGTATTTACCATTAGGTTTTTTTTGGTTCGGGGGTCGGACCTCTCCCTTGTTCACCCCCATCCCCTCGCAATCATACTCACCTCCTCCAGGCTCCAGCGGTGCCTGTTGCAGTTCAGATGGTCCTGCGCTGCGCTGATATCTGACTGCTTGTGTGAGAGAGGAGTGGCGCCCATATTCATGATCTTAATGAGTGACACCACGTGACCGCACACTGACACAAACAGGAAGAGAGCTCAAGATATCGGCGCTGTGGCTCCTGGCACATGATGTAGCAGGAGCAGGGACCAGACCGCGCCACGACAGGTGAGCTGGAAGGAGAATGGGGGCTGGGGGGAGACGGGGGGCGGTGAAATGATCCCGGGGGAGAATGGGGGCCAGGGGGGAGACTGAGTAGCGGGGAGAGGAATGAGCAGGGGATGGTGTTTAATGAGTGCCAGGGGGAGAATGGGGGCTGGGGGGAGACTGAGCAGATTTTTTTTCTTAATACCTGCAGTAGCGGCAGCAGCAATATATGGGGGCATAATCTATGGGGCATCGTATGGGGGCAGCATATGGGGGCATATTCAGTGAAGCATCTTATGGAGGTAGCATATGGGGCATAATCTATGGAACGTCTTATGGGGCCATAACCTTTGTGCAGCATTATATGGGGCATATTTTGTATGGAGCATCTTATGGGGCCATAACCTTTGTGCAGTATTATATGGGGTGTATTTTGTATGGAGCATCTTATGGGGCCATAACCTTTGTGCAGCATTATATGGGGTGTGTTTTGTATGGAGCATCTTATGGGGCCATAACCTTTGTGCAGTATTATATGGGGTGTGTTTTGTATGGAGCATCTTATGGGGCCATAACCTTTGTGCAGTATTATATGGGGCATATTTTGTATGGAGCATCTTATGGGGCCATAACCTTTGTGCAGCATTATATGGGTGTGTTTTGTATGGAGCATCTTATGGGGCCCATCATGAACTGTATGGAGCATTATATGAGGCTCCTGATTCAATATGGATATTCAAAAACATTTAACCTACTGATGTCTCAATTAATTTTACTTTTATTGGTATCTATTTTTATTTTGAAAATTTACCAGTAGCTGCTACATTTTCCACCCTAGGCTTATACGCGAGTCAATAAGTTTTCCCAGATTTTTGTGGCAAAATTAAGGTGGTCGGATTATACACGGGTCGGCTTATACACGAGTAAATACGGGTAATCCTCCAATGTCTGCTGGACATGGTATGGGGATAGTTTATAGTTCAGTTAGTACAGACACCAGACTTCTTGCTGTTAACCAGTTAATGTTTTCTTGTCCACCACACTGCAGAATCAAAAGAGGAAGACAGCGAGACAGGCAGCAACATCGCATCAGCGAGCTCGTGACCTCGAAACAGAAGATCCTCAGATCCTGGTATTGTGACGTAATATTAACAATAGTATTTATTCATTGATATTGTGCTATTAAATCCACAGCGCTTTACATACGTCATCAACACTGTCCCCATTGGGGCTCACAATCTAAACATCCTATCAGTAGGGCTTTAGAGTGTGGTAGGAAACCCATATAAACTCTTTGCAGATGTCATCCTCTGTGGGATTTGAACCCCAGACCCCAGTGCTGCAAAGTTGTTGCACTGACTACTGAGCCACTATATACAGTGCTAAGCACTAAGCCACCATATTCAGTGCTAACTACTGAGCCACCGCGTACAGTGCTAACTACTGAGCCACCGTGCTGCCATAATAGCTATGCAAGAATATTTTTGCTAGCAGCATTGTGTATTAGCTCTTTCTATGCTCATCATATTATTATTATTATTATTATTTATTTATATAGCACCATTGATTCCATGGTGCTGTACATGAGAAGGGGTTACATACAAATTACAGATATCACTTACAGTAAACAAACTAACAATCACAGACTGATAGAGAGGGGAGAGGACCTTGCCCTTTCGGGCTTACATGCTACAGGATGGTGGGGAAGGAGACAGTAGGTTGGTGGGTTGCAGCAGTTCCGGTGTTGGTTGAGGTGATATCATCGGTAGTGTATGCACTACACATCTGTTTTTATTGATTTATTTGAGGATGTAATATTGATATCCTATCCTTATAATAGGCCATCAGTATTGACACCAGCACTGATCAGTTGCCTGAAGGCGTTGGAGCGCTTCATGGAATAATGACAGCTATTTTACCATACTTATACACTAGGTTCCAATGGTCATTTGTTGATTTTGCAGCATTAAGGCTGGAAACACGGACTGAGAGGCATACGAGATACTCGCCTGAGTGTCGCATGACTCACCCGGGACAGCGGCAGGGTCTCTGGTTGTGAGTGCATCAGCTGCATAGAAACTCATCCAGCTGACGTGCTCCCTCCTGCCACCGTCCCAGGTGAGTCATGTAAGACGCGCACAAGTATCTCACACCTTGTGCCTCCAGTCTGAGGCCACATTTACTGAATTCAAATGCTTTTTCAATCAAAAACATCTTCGGTGCTTTCACACTGCTACATTTCTGATCCGTGTCTATTCTTTTATTATTCATTTTATTCTATTCGTTTTCTCTGATCCATTTGTGTTAGTTTTTTCATGCACCCAGAATCGGAGACTGCTCTGGTTTTGGGCTGCCTTGAAAAACGCCGACACAAACGGACAGACGTGGATCCGTAGCTTTCTGAGTCAAATAACATGGATGTCTATGGAGACGGATAAAACAGATCTGTGAACCAGAACCGTTCTGCTGTACTGAGAAATCAGCATTTCAATTGCTATATAAATAATTCCTACCGACTATGGTGGATCTTATCCCTCTGTCACTCCAGCTCTACTTCCCGCAGAGTGCCACCTCCTTCACTGACAGCCTCTCTGATGTGCTTCCTTCTGGAAAAAAGAGCTGGAAGAGGTGGCAGCGAGCGGGTATAGAGCTGGAGTAACAGATCTACTCCCTCATTTGCATATGTATGCAAACCGATTTCAGATGAATGGACTGAACATATAAAAATCTTACTGGAATTGTCTTTGAAAGAGCTACACGGGCATACACACAGATTCGGACCGCTTACTCATTCCCTATGGGACTTGCGAACATGTTCGGCACTTGCGGTGAGACAAAAAAAAAACACAGCTAGCAGCGTTTTTTTTTTTTTTTTTTCCGTTGCTGCAAGTACCGCATTTGCGGGATTGCGGCAAAACTGCAAGTGCCGCACATGTACGCAAGTCCCATAGGGAATGAATGAGGCCGAATGCAGCGTTGCCGTAAATCATCCATTACGTGACAGATGCGGAAAAACTGCCGGATCTGCCGCGAATGGCGAAAATCGCTGATGTGAAAGTAGCCCAAGTCACTGCCGACAGTGTCTGCATTAGGCTGGTTTCACATTAGCGTTGAAACAACGCTGCGCATTGCGTCGGTAAGCCCCACCCCGATCCGGCTCCCTGCCCTCCCCATCCGGGATCACCGCCTACTATCGCATTTGCACGCATGCGATCGGCGCACCCTATCTTTAGCATAGGGTGCGCAGATCATGCGCTGCCAGTGTGAAAGTAGCGTGCTGCGCACTTTTGACGGTGCGCGCCGAAATGCAACAGTGCGCAGCACGCTACTTTCACACTGGCAGCGCATGATCTGCGCACCCTATGCTAAAGATAGGGTGCGCCAATCGCATGCGTGCAAATGCGATAGTAGGTGGTGATCCCGGATGGGGCGGGCAGGGAGCCGGATCGGGGCGGGGCTTACCGACGCAATGCGCAGCGTTGTTTCAACGCTAATGTGATACCAGCCTTAGTCATACTCACCAATGGGGGGGAGCGGTGCAGCACGAAAAGTGCCTAGGGCAGCACAAACTCTAAATACGGCCCTGGTCATTATAATTAACCACTTCAGGTCTGAGCTATTTAGCTTTTAAGAATATTTAAAGATTTTTTTAAAATTTCTTTTCATTTTTGAACTTTAACTATAATATGGACACATTTTGTATTTTGGGTAATTTTCTTTATTTTACTGCCTTCTTATATGATACTAGCTATTGAACCCGTTCTACGCCTGGGTGGCGAGCATTTATAATGGTATATGGTCTCCATCCTGTCATGTGCTGCTACCATCTTGCGCCCTAATCCTGATTCGTACGCCTCCATCTTGTCATCCTGTGATATGGTGCTGTCATCCTGTCATGTGCTGCTCCTATCCTGCACCCCCAATTTTTTTTTTTTTAAGACAGAGACCGGAGGCACTGTGTGGCGCCGAATTCTTGTGTTGTTCAAATGGCGGCGAAGTGTGTACTATATATGTGTGTATATATATAGTACTAAAAAAATTTTTAAAGACGCACCAGAGGCACTGTGTGGCCCTGAAATGTTGTGTTTTAAAATGGGGGCAAATTGTGGGTGTCAGTTACATATTTACATAAAGCAGTGATGTCATCAGAGGGTGCAGTAGTTTTAAAATGGCGGCGAAGTGTTTGCGTCAGGTCCGGCGCCATTTTTTTTTGTTGGGCGGAAATGCCCTGATGTCAGGAGAGGGTAGGATTGTGCCACCGAAATCAGCGCCTGTGCAGTCTGTGGTTACCGACTTCATGGTGCCGGAAAGCGCGGACTGTGCAGGCGCCGAATCAGGCGGCACAATCCCGCTCTGTCCGGACATCACGGCGAGACCCCGCGGCAATCCCGGATCGGTAAGTTGTTTGCTGGGAAGTCAGGAGAGGGTGGGTTGTGGCGCCGGAATCGGCACCTGCGTAGTCCGTTCTTTCTGGCACCATTTTCTTGAAGACTCACAGTGTGCTTTCAAGAAAATGGTGCTGGAAAGCGCGGACTGCGCAGGCGCCGATTCCGTCGTCACAACCCACTCTCTCCTGACATCACAGCGAGACCCCGCGGCAATACCAGATCGGTAAGGTGTTGTGCCGAAGATCGCGGTATGCGTTCAGTTCTTACGCATACCGTGATCTCCTGGCCCACACTCCTCATCCCCGGATGCGTCACTCTGTGGGTTCCAGGCTTCGGACAAAGTGACGCTCCTAGCGTTATATTAGAGATAGATGGTAAAGTGCGGCGTTACCGGGTGCACAGCCCCTTCCCCCACATGTTGAGCTCTGTGACTGCAGGGTGGTCACTGTACGCCCCTTATATAAGAGGGACCCCTACGGTCGCACTTGTCCCTGAGGTCTGATCTTCTGATTTCCCTACATGCGCTCTCCACTGTACTGTATCAATAAACTCTGGAAATGAGAGGTAGATCCTATTTCCAATTTTCTGGTCTAAACGGAAAAGCCAGGGAAGCTTTTGTGGTTTCGTATTTCCCTCCTCTAATTTCAGAAGCCATAATTCTATTACTTTTTCGTCCACATAGCCATATAAGAGCTTGTACCTTGCGAGATGAGTTGTAGTTTTGATTGACTCCATTCATCTTACCATAATTTCTACTGGGAAAAGGGAAACAATTTCAAGTGGGTTTTTTTTATTGTGAGAGGAGTGGAGTTTTGGGATAATATAACATATGTAAACGTTCATTATTTCTTGGAACAAGATTAGCAATTCCACTCTTTATCCCCTTAGTGACGAGCCAATTTTCACCTTCCTGACCAGGCCAAATTTTTTAAATCTGACCACTGTCACTTTATGAGGTAATAACTCTGGAACGCTTCATTGAATCCCATTTTTTTCGTTGCATATTGTACTTCACGATAGTGGTAAAAATTTCTTCAATATGACTTGTGTCTATTTGTGGAAAAAATCGAGAAATTTGGGAATATTTTGCCATTTTCAACTTTTTGACATTTCTGCCCTTAAACCAGAGAGTCATATCGCACAAAATAGTTAATAAATAACATTTCCCACATGTCTACTTTACATCAGCACAATTTTAGAAACATATATATATTTTTTTTGTTAGGACAATATAATGGGTAAAAGTTGACCAGCGATTTATCATTTCTCCAACAAAATTTGCAAAACCGTTTTTTACCAAAAATTTACTTTAGACCCCAACTTTTTTTATTTTCACATGGGTAACAGGAGACAATAGACCCAAATATGGGTTGTGTAATTTCTGCTGAATACGCCGATACCCCATAAGTGGTGGAAAAGTATTGTTTTGGCACGCAGCAGGGCTTGGAAGGGAAGGAGCACCGTTTTGTCTTTTTGAACGCAAAAATGGCTGGAATCGAAAGCAGGTGTCATGTCGCATTTGGAGAAATTATGTGCCTAAACAGTAAAAAAAAACAAAAAACCCACAAGTGACCCCATTTTGGAAACTAGACCCCTTAAGGAACTTATCTAGATGTGTGGTGAGCACATGAACTCCCAGGTGCTTCATAGAAGTTTATAACATAGAGCTGTGAAAATAAAAAAAAAATCAAATTTTTTCCTAAAAAAATGTCATTTTAGCCTCAAATTTTTGGACCCCAATATTTATTGTGCCATTTCTTCTGAGTGCGCCCATATCCCATATGTGGGGGAAAAGTACTATTTGGGCGCATGGCTCGGAAGGAAAGGAGTGACGTTTTGGAACACAGAGCCCCTGATGTGCCTAAACAGTGAAAAAAAACATAATTTACCCACTTTTGGAAACTACACCTTTCATTCATTTTATCCAGGCGTATAGTGAGCATTTTAAACCCATAGGTACTACACATAATTTGATAACATTAAGTTGTCATATTGAAAAGGTTCATTGTTTCACAAAAATGTTGCTTTAGCCCCAAATTTGTAATTTTTACAGTGGACAGTAGGAGATAAAAGACCTCATAATTTGTTATTCAATTTCTTTTAAACGTGATGATACCCCATAAGGCTGGTTTTACACTTGCCGTGTTTTTGCTGGCCGTTTTTGCGGCCCCAATACATTTCTATGGGGCTGCAAAGATTAGCTGGAGGGCCGTGCTCCGTATGGCCGTGAGGGCCGTATTTGCGGCCGTGAAAAAATATCGAGCTTGCTCAATATTTTGCATGGCTTATGGCCGCGGCTGCAATGCATTTCAATGGTACCGCAAAAACAATGTTAGCTTGTTTTTGCGGTACACCATATTTGCGGATTGCTGTGTTTTTCCCTGCTATTTGTTATAACAGGGAAAAATGGCGATCCGAGAAGGTTTTTTACGGCCCGTTTTTGCAAGAGACCGCAAAAATCATGGCAATACGGCCCGCAAAAAACACTGCAAGTGTAAAACCAGCCTAAGTGGTCAAAAACGTCTTTTTGGGCACGTGGCAGGGCTAGGAAAGAGCGTTATTTGTCTGAAATAGTTTGTGAATGCCATGTCGCATTTGGACAGCCTCTGACATTTGAAAACAGCAGAAACCCTCACAAGTGGTTCCATTTAGGAAACTAGACTCCTCAAATAATTAATTTAGGGTTGTTTGTCGCCATTTTTAACCTACAGTTGATTCACAAAACTTTATAACATTTACATGTGAGTACAAAAAATTTATTTTTTTTCCACTAAAATACTGTTTTAGCACCACATTTTTAATTTACACAATGGGTAATGGGAGAAATTATACCCCACAATTTGTTACCCAATTTCTCCCCAATGTGGCAGCACCCCATATGTGTTTGTACACTACTGTTTGAGCATGTGGCAGGGATTGGATGGAAAGGAGCGCTATTTTGGTTTGGTTTTAGAATGCAGATTTTGTTTTAATAGATTGTGGGCACCATTAGGTGAGCCCCTGAAATGTCAGAACAGCATTTAATGGTGTAGGGGTAGCACGGTGGCTCAGTGGTTAGCACTGCAGCCTTGCAGCGCTGGAGTCCAGGGTTTGAATCCCACCAAGAACAACATCTGCAAGGAGTTTGTATGTTCTCCCCGTGTTTGCGTGGGTTTCCTCCTGGTACTCCGGTTTCCTCCCGCATTCCAAAGACATACTGATAGGCAATTTAGATTGTGAGCCCCATCGGGGACAGTGATGATAATGTGTGCAAACTATAAAGCGCTGTGGAATATGTTAGCGCTATATAAAAATTATTATTATATAATAATATAAATGCTAATAATGTATTTGCTACAAATTTGTCAGGTACACAAGGGTTAATAGGTGAAACTGGACCCCATAATATTGCACAATTTCTCATCAATGCAATGATGCCCCATATGTGATCGGAAATTATTGTTAGTCCACACATCAGGGCTAAAAAGGAAAAAGCGCTATTTGGCTTTTAGAGCACAGATTTGGCTAGAATAGTTTGCGGGCAACATTTGCAAAGCCCGAAAGGTGCCAGAACAGCATAAAAACCCCAAAAGTGATCCCATTGTACAAATTATACCACTCAATGAATTCCTCCACGGCTGCAGTCACTATTTTGTAACATGGACGTCTTGCTTTATTCTGGAGAATTGCAAATATGCTAGTTTAGTGACCATACATTGTGTCCAGCTTGTGCTTCTGGCGACACACCCTGTAAATTAAGGGCTTTCTCCCCTCTACAATGCAATAATGCCAAACATGTGGCCGCTTACTGTAGTATACAGTGGGGCTCAGAAGGAAGGGGCATTTGGATTTGGGAGTGTAGAATTCACTGGATTTTATCTGAGGGGGTGGGAGTCCCATGTCTTTTTTCCAGAGTCTGCTCTAGCAGTAATATGAGAACCTCGATATTTCCAGTGACAGATGATGGACCCGAGTGGGGGCTGGTTTTGTACGGGACAATTTAGGGTTTTCATTGGTAACATTTTGGCTTGCATAATGTTTTTTGATCACTGCATCTGC
Organism: Dendrobates tinctorius; assembly: GCF_039654945.1. NCBI lineage: Eukaryota > Metazoa > Chordata > Amphibia > Anura > Dendrobatidae > Dendrobates > Dendrobates tinctorius. The sequence continues at coordinate 6,972,982 of NW_027361859.1, forward strand.
CTCATCCGACATAATGAGGCAGATGCAGACACTATGGAGTTCGTTTGGCATCTTCTTCGATGGTATACAGCTTTTTAGGCGTGCACAGATCTGTTGTCGCCCACACTAAAGACGCCTAAAATGATGTGACTCCGCCGGAACACCGACCAGTCCAAAGAGCTTCCATCTGTCTCATAAGTGAGTGGTTCCATCAACATTTTTTGTCTTAATAGCGGCTTTGGGTAATTTACACCGAAACCCTGATGTAAGCGCTCAACGCAGCGTGCAGGATAAATGTATGCTGAGCCTTATTCCTATTTTTGGGAGGTAGAATTAACAAAATAGCAGTTCAAGAATAGTTCTTATTTTTATTTTTGCATTTTTCACCTTGAGGTATAAGTGTATTTATTCTTCGGGTTGGTGCGATTACAGATTTATATCTGTGGGGCTTTTTTTTATGTTTTGCTGCTATCGCACAGTAAAAATTATTTTTTAATAAAAGAAAAAGTAGTTTTTGTTCGTCACCACATTTTGACAGCTGTAATTTTTTATGTTTTTGGCAAATAGAGCTGTATGAGGGCTTATTTTTTGCAGGACAAGTTGCAGATGTTTTTGGTACCATTTTGGGGTACACTATTTTTTGATCACTTTTTTGTTCAGATTTTTTAAACACAGAATCAACAAAACCCTTATTATTTTTATTTTTTGCACTGTTCACCTTGTGGTAAAAGTGATAAGACCGATTTGTTTGTCGGGTTGATACAATTTCAGCGATACCAGATTTATATATTTTTTTTTTTTATGCTTTACTATTTTTACACACTAAAAACAATATTTTACAAAAATAAATTTATAAATTTGTTTTAGCATTGCCATATTCTGAGAGCTGTAACTTTTTTTTTTTTTTTTCCAAATCAGCTATATTAGGGCTTGTTTTTTTGTGGGATAGTTTTAGCATTTTCATTTATCCCATTTTTTTAACATACAACATTTTGATTGCTTTCTATTCACTTTTTTGTTCGTCAATATGATGAAGCCGCAGCATTTTTGGCATGGTGTGTGGTTTTTTTTTTTTTTTTGGTTTTTTTTTTTTACAGCATTCACCATATGGAATAAGTAACTCGACGTTTTTATAGAACGGGCCGTTCCGGATGTGGTGATACCAATTATGTCTACTTTTGCTTTATTGCAAACCCTGCGTTTTGTGTGTGGCAAAATGGATTTTAGTGATTTGTGTGCGTTTTTTTCATATTTTATGTAACTTTTTTCACTTTTTTACTTAGTCCCACTATGGGACATGTATAATTTTCAGTTTGATCACTGGTCTCATACACTTCATTACTCGTGTACTGCAGTGCATGAGACTGTCAGTGTCTCACTGACTGTGCCTGCGAGAGCCAGCTTATATCTGGATCTCACAGACCACCATACCCTGGAGTCATCACATGACCTCAGGGTACTATGGTAACAGTCGTGACCCGCGATTCTCATCACGTAGGTCCGATAGTTGAGAAGGTTTTGTAACCCCCTTGTAACCAATTAAATACCGCTGTCGCAACTGACGGTATTTAAGGGGTAATCGGCCCCGATCGATCACAAAAACGGCTGGGGCCGATAAAACAGGGTGTCAACTATCATGGACAGTTGACATCCGCTGGAATTGCGGCCACCGGGCTGCACTATTTTATTCTTTAGCGTCGTTATCAAGCGGTGCTGAGGATTAAAGACGTCTTAATGACTGACGTTAAAAGGCGTGTAGGCGGTCGTTAATGGGTTATTTGGAATTTGTTCTTTATAATGCTACTTTGGAATGTAAATAGCACATTTCATGGAGAAAAATGTTATTTTTTTTGCCGATAATTTTACATTGGCTCATTTTCTTCCCATTCAGGTTCCTACAATATCGGATCCTCTCAGTGGAGATCTTCTATAGAAGAAAATTTTCCTGATTTACCCATCAAGGATGGATATGGACAGAGACAAGATGGCGGAGAGGCTCTTACACCTCACCCTAGAGATCCTCTTCCGGCTTACTGGAGAGGTGAGAGATTCTGATGACGTCACATTACATCATTCTTATCTATGGGAATAACAGATGGACAGAACTGGAGAGGTGAGGACTCTGGAAATGTCTGTAGTGAGATTTATTCATGTGTCTCTCCATAACCAGGATTACACAGTGGTGAAGAAGACCCCTAGTGAGCGCTGTCAGGACCCTGTGTCTGAGGGATGGGGTAGACACCTGAGCCCAATCACAGGACCTCCATGTTACCCACTGATACATGAGGACATCAATAACCAGAAGATCATAGAACTCACCTACAAGATGATTGAGCTGCTGACTGGAGAGGTGACACTGCTGGGAATACCGGGACATTATACAGTAACGCTATGAAGGGATTGGGGGATGACAGTGTCATTGATCCAGGGAGCTAGTCTGATTGCCGTATGTGGAGTCGGGAAGGAATTTTTTTCCCCAATATGAAGCTTACTGTTTGCCACATGGGTTTTTTTTTTTGCCTTCCTCTGGAGCAACATGTTAGGGCAGGATAGGATAGGATAGGGTATGGGTTGAACTAGATGGACTTAAAGTCTTCCTTCAATCTTAATAACTATGTTACTATGTATTGTATGTGTCAGGTTCCTATAAGATATCAGGATGTCAGCATCTATTTCTCCATGGAGGAGTGGGAGTATTTAGAAGGACACAAAGATCTGTACAAGGACGTCATGGAGGTTCCCCAGCCCCTCACATCACCAGGTAATAGACAGGACTAAATACACACGGCCTATAATTATCTGTATGTAAAGAATGAATTCAGTCCATGTTTGTGTTTCCTCCAGATCTATCCAGTAAGAGGACAACACCAGAGAGATGTCCCCGTCCTCTTCCACAGGACTGTAAGCAAGAAGATCCCAGTGTTCCTCATGATCATCAGGTAGATGGAGAGAAGGTGTCATGAGATCTCCCCTATGGTGTGTAGACGACTGTGAAGGTCTTGTGTTGAGTCTTGTTTTATCCACCAGTATTATATGTTTTATACTTGTAGTATGAGTGGTGGAGAAGGCAGGTCTTACAAATCAGCTGTCGGGTGACCCAGGATCAGGGGCTCCTTCCCTGTCCATACAACTAGGGGGCTCCCGAGCTCGCCCTATCGCCTGGGATAATTCTGAAGGTGAAGATGCTGGGGCCGCCACCCTCGCCTTGACTCCTAAGTTAGCCCTCCGTCTGTTCTCTTCCCCAACCCAGGGAAGAGGGTCGCTACTGTGCACCGCAGTACACCAACCCGACAAACAGGGCTACACAAAAAAAGAGGGTAACTGGAAAACTCCAGTCATACAAAATATTCACTCACATATAACAGAGGAAGCAGTGGGGAATGGAGGATGGGGGTAAAAACAAAGTAAGAGGAGGGAAGGGAATTACCACACTTACGAACCACGCAACAGACACAGATAACTACTCCAAAACTCCTTCTCATATGAACACCTCTCCTTTTAAGCCATGCATCAAAAGCTATCTCTGACATGGGTTTGAATCAGGACCCAGGTTATAAAGGGAATGAGAGTTGCTAACTGAGCTCAGCTGAGAGCTCAGATTTTCCAACATGGCTGCTTAACCCCTGTTCTGTCAAAAGAAATAAACCCCATTAAAAAGGAGAAGCGCTTCTTCTCAGCGCAGGAGTAGGAGCAATCAGGCGCTACGATCTTCTGGCTCCTCTCTTACGGTAACCCAGTGACATCAGGTTGACAGTGGATCATAGATGTGACTTCTCCATCTGTCTGTGACTTTTACAATATTTATTTCAGGGTGAAGATCTGACCCATATTAATACTACAGAGACATATGTGAGGGGTGATGAACAGTGTAAAGAGGAGATTCCTACAGATAACCACCCAGGTGAGTAGTAACCACTAAATGCAGAGAAGTCACAGATTCTTCTCATTCACTTTGTGGGGTACCAGTTCTATTTACTGTATTTTTTTTCTATCTATGACAGCCCATGAGAGACATTTCACACATAAAGTCAGGAAACCTACAAGATACCGTTAAAACGTTGAGCCTCTCCAACGCTTCAGTGGTTTCCTGTATTTAGAGAGTGAAACTATATCCTGGGTGCTCCAGTTTATCTATTGGAAGCAGAATCCAGTACGCTATAGCTCCTGAGGGGGTCAGTGACCTTTGTGAAAGTACACCTTTTGTAATTGCGGATAAGTCACTGTGTCAGTTTTGCATTTCTAAAACTTTCACCCAATTCCCCTTACATTTACCTCGAAAAGCTGAGGTTAAAAACTTTTTTTTTCTTTCACCTTGGTGGGGAAATGGTTATGTGTCCTCCTCCTCTTCCTTATCCTCTATGGATGAGGGTGAAGTAGGACAGCCTTTGTTTTCTGGTTTGAAGTTACAAACCGATTAAAGCCGTAAGTCCACTATAGATATACAGGAAAGTAAAAAGTCAGGGTCCATTCAGAATATAAGGTGAGGAACAAACCTCAGGATAGATAATGGGAGGAGCAAAACCAGGGGCTGGCCGATTATGATATGTATGGGAAACTTATGACTTGACCCTAACATAACGATGCGGTCTGCAGGTCCCAAGCTATTCTAGGATATGAGCTCATTTCCTCAGTTCCACACCTTGCTCTCTCTCTCCAGAAGTAAATATCCTTTTGAAAAAGGTGCTTCAACTATCAGTGCAGGTACCAACATTTTTTTTTTTTTCTTTTTTTTTTTATATAGCTGTGTACAAATGATCACCATTGCCTTTTGATGAATTGGGAGTGTTTTCGACCACTAGATAGAAAAGCGGATAGTCTCTTGACAAGAACCCGGTCTTCTGCAGGTTCTTTCAGCTTTAAGGTTCAAAGCAGATAGCTCAGTTGCTAGGTCTTTAGTGATATGGTTGGATCATGTTGAAGCTCGATTAAGTAACAAAACCTCGATGTGTCTCTCTATCCTCAGCATCAATATGGTGACTGTGACGGTGTCAGGTGCAATGAAACACTAAATTGATTGAGGAGGGTTGTGCCTGGTCAGAAAAATGCAGGTAAACATCCCTGAAATGTCCAGTAAAGGTAGAGCACTTATGAGTAGCTAGAATGGAGCAGAGTGAGCAACACGTTGAAACTCAGTCTTTTTAAGAAGGGGGAAGTATTCTTTTCCCTTCACCCATGACAGCACCACATGAGAGAGGGATCCGCCCCGCCAGGACAGGAACCTACTGAAACATAAGGGGCGGCACCTCTCCCCCGCTTCAGTTGGGTTCCTGTCCTGGAAAGGAATCCCTCTGACAGCGGCGGTGCCTGTCAGGATGAAAGACCCAGGGCCGTCCCGGCGTGTAAAAATTGCAGGGCTGGCTTACCTGCGACGCCGGCCGTCGGCAGCTGGTAGCGCAGTCCCCGGGGTTTTGCCTGATTCGGGCCCCGGGTTCGTGCGGGCACGTCCCGAAGTCCTCCCTTCGGAGGTTCCTCCCTGTGCCGCCCTCCCCCTGCGCGCGCGCCCGTTCCTTCGCCTGCATGCAGGGGAAGCCGGGGGCGGAGACCGGCGTCTGACGTCAGCGGCGCAGAGGATTCTGGGAGCGCGACCGCTGACGTCATCAGGACGCGACGGTCATGGCGCCGGGCGTGACGCCGGCCAGGAGCGGCTGGCGGTCGCGGGGGGGAGGGGTAATGAGGGGCTCACTCACCGGTAAAAGAAGGAGCAGAAGCGGCTGCAGGAGTGACAATGGCGTCTCAGGAGGATCGCTCACCGTCCCCATTGTCCCTGCCCCCATCGCAAGCTTCTGGTCGCAAGAGCCGCTCGAGCGGCAAAAGCAGCAGCCGTCCAAGTCACCGATCGAGGGATTCCTCGAGGTCAAAAGAGCGCAGAGCGCACGCTCCTTCGCAGCCCCAGAGCCCGGTATCCGTCTTTCCTGGGTGGTGAGTGATCTCCGTGAAAGTTAGACAATATTATAATAGGCCTTCCTATGTCTTTTCTTTTTATTACGGAGGCAAAAAAGCTATAAGCAAAAAGAAAAATAGAGAATGTGCCATATGCCACAGCCCTTTAGCAAAAGACTACCAAAAGGACTTATGTGTCAGCTGTATCCAGCGGACTATGGCTGAAGAGGTGCCGAGCCTGGCAACAAACCTCAGATCAATAATAAAATCTGAAGTACAGGGCTCACTTAAAAAATTATTAAAAAAGAAGAGTAAGAGTAGGAAAGCCTCCCCGAGTTCCTCGTCATGCTCCTCCTCTTCGGAGTATCAAGTTGAGCACGGGTCATCTTCATCCTCAGACAGTGATACGGGGGGCAGACCTTGCTTTCCCGTAGAAGATACGGACGCTCTCCTCAAAGCCATCAGGTCCACTATGGGCCTGCAAGAGGAGAAGGTAGAGAGATCACTGGAGGATGTAATGTTTGGCGGCCTGCAAGAGAGGAAGAAGCGTACCTTTCCGGTCAATGACAAGGTTCAGGCCCTAATCGAGAGAGAGTGGAAGAAACCGGAGAAATCAGGTAGCCTTCCCTCCTCTTCAAAGCGAAGATACCCCTTTGAGGCTAAAGACACGGACGTCTGGGACAAGGTCCCAAAGATTGACGCAGCAGTGTCTAGATCTTCCAAAAAGTCGGCCCTACCCCTGGAGGACTCAGGGGTTTTGAGAGATCCCTTGGATAAAAAAGCGGACTCATACCTAAGGCACACTTGGGAGGCAGCGGCAGGGGGTCTGAAACCGGCAATAGCCGGCACCTGCACAGCCCGGTCATTAATGGTCTGGTTGCAACAACTTGAAGAAAAACTAGCCTCCAAGGTACCAAGGGAGAAAATACTAGGAGAAATGTACTTGCTACACAGAGCTGCTGCTTTCTTGGCTGACACCTCCTCCGACTCAATGAGGTTAACGGCAAGAGCAGCGGGACTATCGAACGCCGCAAGACGGGCGTTATGGCTCAAAGGCTGCCCTGGGGACATTCAATCTAAGGCGAAATTATGCTCGTTACCATGTGATGGGCAGTTCCTGTTTGTGAAAAACCTGGATGACATCCTGGAGAAAGCCGGTGATAAAAAGAAGGGCTTCCCCAGATTCATGGGTGATCAGAGGAGACCGCCCTTTCGGAGGGGAAAGTTCAATCGGGGCCGTCCCCCGGGAGAGCGGAAAAGGTGGGACGACAAGAGGAAAAAAGAACCAGGGTTCATGTTTGGGGGAACTACCTCAACCGCCAAAAAATCCCCGCAATGACGTCAGCCCTCCGGTGGGGGGAAGATTGAAGCTCTTTTCTCAAGAATGGGAGAAAATATCGGCCAACAATTGGATTCTGAGCATTATAAAAAATGGCCTAGAAATCCCTTTCTTCCAGCATCCGAGAGCTTCGTTTGTGGTAACCCCCGTCAGAAAGGAACCAGGAGAGCAATCAGCCATAGAAATGGAAATTTTAGGACTGTTGGAGAAACAAGTTCTAATAGAGGTCCCAAAAGATCAAGAGAGAAGAGGGTTCTATTCTCCCCTCTTCCTAATAAAAACACCAGACCTTTCCTTCAGAACAATAATAAATCTCAAGCGCCTCAATCAATGGATCATAAACCAAACATTCAAAATGGAATCGGTGACTTCAGCCATAAAGCTGTTACACCACAACTGCTTCATGGCCGTAATAGATTTGAAGGATGCCTATTACCACATCCCGATGCACCAAGAGTACCAGAAATACCTGAGGGTAGCCCTATACATCCAGGGTGACCTCAGGCACTTTCAATTTACAGCTCTTCCGTTTGGCATCTCCATAGTGCCAAGGATTTTTACGAAAGTAATAGCGGACATGTCAGCTTTCCTTCGAATCCACAATGTGATTATGGTGCCTTACTTGGACGATTTTTTGGTGATTGGCAATTCAGAACATCACTGCGCACACCAAGTAGAGAAAATAACAGAAACCCTGCAAAGACTGGGTTGGATGGTAAACTTAAAGAAATCAAAACTTCAACCCCTAAGGAAACAAACATTTCTAGGGTTCGTCTTGGACTCCGACCGTCAAGTTTGTCTCTTGCCAGAGGAAAAACTAGAGAAGGTGAGAGAAATGACCCTTACGGCAAAACAGCATCCTCACATGACCCTAAGAAGGGCAATGTCCCTGTTGGGCACACTAACAGCCTGTATCCCTGCGGTCAACTGGGCACAGTTTCATACCCGACAACTGCAGGCGGAAATCTTGTCAGCCCAGAAACGATTGAAAGGACGTTTAGAAGGGAAGCTGGAACTTTCCGAAAAGGGGAAAAACTCTCTCACTTGGTGGCTAGACGGCACAAATTTGGCAGGAGGAACTTTGTGGCACAGGCCCGTGTCCGATGTAATATTGACGGACGCAAGCTCCTCGAGATGGGGGGCACACCTGAGAGAACAAATAGCCCAAGGGTCCTGGGGTCACCTAGAGCAGAAGGCTTCCTCCAACTTAAGGGAGTTAAGAGCGGTAAACAGAGCCTTAGAGGCATTCATTCCCATGTTACAGGGCCAAAACGTCCGAATTTTGTCAGACAACAGGGTGGCAGTGGCGTACGTCAACCACCAGGGAGGGACAAGGTCAAACTCCCTAATGGACGAAGCCAAAAGAATCTTTCTCAAAGCGGAACAACATCTGACCTCCCTGACGGCCCTACACATCAAAGGGACAGAAAATGTTCAAGCCGACTTTCTAAGCCGCAACAAGTTAAAACAGGGAGAGTGGGCCTTAAATCGTGTAATATTCCAGAGGATAGTACAGTTATGGGGGCAGCCAGTGATCGACCTCTTTGCCACCAAAAACAACCGGCAAGTGAGGAGGTTCTGCTCATTAAACCCAGGGGAAAACCCGTGGGCAGTAGACGCTCTGCAAATCCCGTGGCCGTTCAAACTGAGCTATGCCTTTCCCCCAGTAGCGTTAATCCCGGCAGTAGTAAAAAAAGATGAGAGACGAGCAAGCCAGAGTAATCCTCATAGCCCCGTTCTGGCCAAAAAGACCGTGGTTTTCACTACTACAAATGATGTCTCTCTCGGACCCGTGGGTACTGCCAGAAATTCCAGATTTATTAGCTCAGGGGCCGATATTCCACAAACAAGTCAAGGGGTTCCATCTGACGGCGTGGAATTTTAGAGGGCACTTTTGAGAGATAAAGGGTTTTCCCCGGGGTTAGTGACTACTCTAATGAAAAGTAGAAAACCAATAACAACCAATATATATGGCAGGACGTGGAAGAAATTTCTACAATTCCTGGGAAAACCGTTAGGTCAAGAACCCCCAATCGAGTCCATCTTGGAGTTCTTGCAGGCAGGTCTACAGCTAGGCCTGGCGGTTAATACCCTCAAGGTACAGGTGTCAGCGCTGGGTGCATTATACAATTGCAATATAGCGGCAAACAGATGGGTAGCCAGGTTCATAAAATCTTGCCACAGATCTAGGCCAGTTTCCCTACCAAAAATAGCTCCATGGGATCTAAATTTAGTACTGGAAGCCCTTACGAAGGAGCCGTTTGAACCCATACAGCAGATTTCAACTAAAAATCTCACCCTAAAAACCATCATTTTGGTAGCTCTAACGTCGGCACGTAGAGTTAGTGACTTGCAGGCCCTCTCAGTCAACCCACCATATACCCAGATATACCAAGATAGGGTGGTTATGAGAACACACCCTGCTTACTTGCCGAAAGTAGTAACTAACTTTCACTGAAACCAAGAAATTATCCTCCCTTCCTTCTGCGAGAATCCGAAAAACCCAGGGGAGGAGAAATTTCATAGCCTAGACGTTAAAAGAACCCTAGTAGAGTATATGTCTATTACCAGCCAGTGGAGGAGGTCCCAGTCCCTATTCGTAGCCTTCCAGGGTGCTAGGAAAGGTTATGGAGTGTCAAAGGGGACTATTGCCCGATGGATTAGGGAGGCCATTAGTGTAGCCTATTCAGCTAGTGGCGTTCCGGTTCCTGACGGCATCAAGGCTCATTCCACCAGAGCCGTGGCGACCTCCTGGGCTGAGAAAGCAGAGGTACCAATAGAGCAAATTTATAAGGCCGCTACCTGGGCCTCACCCTCAACTTTCTTTAGACACTATAGACTAAATCTATCCTCCTCTGCTGACTTGACCTTTGGTAGAAGGGTGCTGCAAGCGGTGGTCCCTCCCTAAAGTGTTCGAAGTCTCCAGAATCTCTCATGTGGTGCTGTCATGGGTGAAGGGAAAACCACCATGGTTACTTACCGGTAGCCGGTTTTTCCGGAACCCATGACAGCACCCGTATATTTCCCCCCCTTTTTCACCGTTTGGGTGTGCACAATAGTCGGGTGTAATTGTGTGATGTGGTGTTGGATAAATATGTAACTAACCGGGAAGTCCTCTCAAATGCTCTGTAATCCAACTGAAGCGGGGGAGAGGTGCCTCCCCTTATGTTTCAGTAGGTTCCTGTCCTGGCGGGGCGGATCCCTCTCTCATGTGGTGCTGTCATGGGTTCCGGAAAAACCGGCTACCGGTAAGTAACCATGGTGGTATCCTCTCCTCCTATGATGCAGAGAGCAGGACATTTTTAGCCGATGTCTCAGCAGATGCTGTCTTGTTTGTGACTTGGTCATCAGTACTATCAAATATGCACAGCATGCTCTGTGGTTAAAGAGCTGGTCAGGGGACATACAGTGTAAATCAAAACTATGTTCCATACCTTGACAAAGGGGAATACATTTTCGGACTCACGTTAGAAGGCAGAAGTCAACAAAAGGTCTTTTCGTAAGATACAGTGATGACATATCCCAGGTAGAGGGAAGGATGTGATTCTTTCTTATTCCATTGGCACAGACAGCAACAAAAGTTTCTTAAGAGTATCACGCAATATGCAAGTGCAAGGAGTAAATCTGTTATTTTCAGTCTTTTAGAATCTCTGTTGCACATGGGTATTTCCGAAGATAGTGTTCAGAACGTCAACCAACTTCCAAAAAAAGGATGTGCTGATAATCCTTTACCATAGTAACATAGTTAGGTGCTGATAATCCCGTTACCTTAGTAACAAAGTTAGCAAGGCGAAAAAAAGACAGAAAAAAGAAAAATGACGGCACTCCAATAGTAGAAAAATAAAAAAGTTTTGTTTTGGCAAATCAAGCCATATTAAAAATAAGAAGCCTGACGCGTTTCGATTGCGTCAAATGCACTCTTAGGCCGGGGTCACCCTAGAGAGGAATACGGACGAGTGAGAGGCGCTAAAACCACGCATTGCACTCGGACCAATGTTTCTCTATGGGGCAGCTCCCATCATCAGTATATTTCTTGGCCGTATTTTACGGGCTGAGAAAATCACAGCATGCTGCCATTGTCAGCGTATTTCTCCAAAAATACGCCAATGCAAGTCAATGGGGGTGAGGAAAATACGGATTACACATGGTCCAGACGTGTGACTTGCGAGAAATACGCACCGGTGTCCTTTAATAAAAGCCGTCAATTCAGTGCGCGATACAGTAAAATCACACTGACATGTTTAATAAAGAATAGCTATATACACAGAGAATAAATAGAATATATATATATATATATATCATTGAGACACACACAGTAGTTTATTCCACGCAGCGCACGGCGCCGCTAAGCCCCGCCCCTGCCGGCTCCCTGCACGCCCCATCCGGTCATCGCCGCCTACTATCGCACATGGACGCTTGCGATCTGCGCACCCTATCTTTAGCATAGGGTGCGCAGATCGCGCGCTGGCCGTGCGCTAGTAGGATTTTGGCGTGCGCTGCGCACTTTTGAAGGTGCGCTGAGCTCACCGAAATGCAACATGCTGCGTTCAGCGCACACGGGTGCACCTTCAAAAGCGCGCAGCGCACGCCAAAATCCTACTAGCGCACAATCTGCATACCCTATGCTAAAGATGGGGTGCGCAGATCGCAAGCGTCCATGTGCGATAGTAGGCGGCGATGACTGGATGGGGCGGGCAGGGAGCCGGCAGGGGGCGGGGCTTAGCGGCGCCATGCGCTGCGTGGAATAAGCGCTAGTGTGTAACTAGCCTAACACATGTGGAATAATATAATTAACAAAAAAGTGTGAACCAACTGAAAATATGTCTTGTATTCTAGGTTCCTCAAAGTAGCCACCTTTCGCTTTGATTACTGCTTTGCACACTCTTGGCATTCTCTTGATGAGCTTCAAGAGGTAGTCACCGGAAATGGTCTTCCAACAGTCTTGAAGGAGTTCCCAGAGATGCTTAGCACTTGTTGGCCCTTTTGCCTTCACTCTGCGGTCCAGCTCACCCCAAACCATCTTGATTGCGTTCAGGTCTGGTGACTATGGAGGCCAGGTCATATGGCGTAGCACCCCATCACTCTCCTTCTTGGTCAAATAGCCATTACACAGCCTGGAGGTGTGTTTGGGGTCATTGTCCTATTTAAAAATAAATGATGGTCCAACTAAACGTAAACCGGATGGAATAGCATGCCGCTGCAAGATGCTGTGGTAGCCATGCTGGTTCAGTATGCCTTCAATTTTCAATAAATCTCCAACAGTGTCACCTGCAAAGCACCCCCACACCATCACACCACCTCGTCCATGCTTCATGGTGGGAACCAGGCATGTAGAGTCCATCCGTTCACCTTTTCTACGTTGCACAAAGACACGGTGGTTAGAACCAAAGATCTCAAATTTGGACTCATCAGACCAAAGCACAAATTTCCACTGGTCTAATGTCCATTCCTTGTGTTCTTTAGCCCAAACAAGTCTCTTCTGCTTGTTGCCTGTCCTTAGCAGTGGTTTCCTAGCAGCTATTTTACCATGAAGGCCTGCTGCACAGTCTCCTCTTAACAGTTGTTGTAGAGATGTCTGCTGCTAGAACTCTGTGTGGCACTGACCTGGTCTCTAACCTGAGCTGCTGTTAACCTGCGATTTCAGAGGCTGGTGACTAGGATGAACTTATCCTCCGCAGCAGAGGTAACTCTTCCTTTCCTGGGGCGGACCTCATGTGACCCAGTTTCTTTGTAGCGCTTGATGGTTTTTGCCACTGCACTTGGGGACACTTTCAAAGTTTTCCTAATTTTTCGGACTGAATGACCTTCATTTCTTAAAGTAATGATGGCCACTCATTTTTCTTTACTTAGCTGCTCGTTTCTTGCCATAATACAAATTCTAACAGTCTGTTCAGTAGGACTATCAGCTGTGTATCCACCAGACTTCTGCACAACACAACTAATGGTCCCAACCCCATTTAGAAGGCATGAAATCCCACTTATTAAACCTGACAGGGCACACCTGTGAAGTGAAAACCATTTCCGGTGACTACCTCTTGAAGCTCATCAAGAGAATGCCAAGAGTGTGCAAAGCAGTAATCAAAGCAAAAGGTGGCTACTTTGAAGAACCTAGAATATAAGACATACCTTATTTTCAGTTGTTTTACACTTTTTTGTTAAAGGGAATCTGTCACCCCTTTTTTGAGATATCATATAATGATATCATTCAATTGTGTGTCACATAAGGATTCTCTTAGTACTTTTGCTTCCCCCTGACCCCGCACCTTTCATGCATAAATACCTTTTTTATATCGGTTCAGATGTATGTAAACTGCCGCTGTCCAGTCCGCTGGGCGTGGCTTATTCACCTGCCCCCCCCCCCCGTCTTGCTCTACGCATTTCTTCTTGCGTAGAGCAAGACAGGGAGAGGGGGAGCAGTTGAATAAGCCCCACCCATCGTACCGGACCGTGGCAGTTTACATACATCTGAACCGATATAAAAAAGGTATTTATGCATGAAAGGTGCGGGGTCAGGGGGAAGCAAAAGTACTAAGAGAATCCTTATGTGACACACAATTGAATGATCTCATTATATGATATCTCAAAAAAGGGGTGACAGATTCCCTTTAATTATATAATTCCAAATGTGTTAATTCATAGTTTTGATGCATTCAGAGTGAATCTACAATTTTCATAGTCATGAAAATAAAGAAAACTCTATGAATGAGGTGTGTCCAAACTTTTGGTCTGTACTGTGTGTGTGTATATATATATATATATATATATATATATATATATATATATATATATATATATATATATATATATTTACATTTCATGGAGTTCTGCATAGCAGAATAGCCGCTAAATCAATTGCCAGCTTCTGTAAAATTATTACAAAACCCGACATGAAATGACACATGGGTTACATACAGTAAACCATTTAATTTCATTCATTTTTTTTTATGTCTTTGACTAATAATTAGATTAGAGTTTGTGTGTAAAATTTGGGACATCTAGGTGTTAAATTAAGGGGTTAACTTTGAAAAAAAATGCGTGGGCTCCCGTGGTAAATTATCAACCAGAGAGATAAAGCCAGTGAGTGAGGGCAGATATTAATAGCCTTGAGAGGGACCATTGTTCTTGCCCCCCCCCCCCCCCCCCCCCCCGGCTACAAAAATCTGCCCCCAGACACCCCAGAAAAGGGGAATCTATAAGATGCGGCATTTCTGGCACTTAGCCTCTCTATTCCTATTTCCCTGTAGCGGTGGCTAATGGGTTAATAATAATGGGTTAATGTCACCTTGCTATTGGAAGGTGACATTAAGCCGGATTAATAATGGAGAGGTGTCAATAAGACACCTATCCATTATTAACTCTAGACTAGTAAAGGGTAAAAAAACACACAGACATTAATTAAAAATTCTTGCAATGAAATAGAGACAAGTAGTTTATGACCAAATTTATTCCTCTGCTAATCCATAAAAAAAACATGGTCCTGTAACAAAAATAAAACAAAAAAGCAGCAATATACTTACCTCTCCTCTGGTCAGTCAGGTCCTCCGCTGCTATCCATCAGTAGGGGTTAAGTGGTTTACAACGGGACCGGTGCTAATGCGACTAGCCCGCTGTAAACCACTGCCAGAATGAATTAGTTCATCTCTGCGCAGCCTCCTCGGCTGACCGGAGATGAACTAATGAGCGTGGGAAAATTTCTGAACTTACCATCCACCTTTCGTGTCTCCCCTTTTCCCTTATAGAATGTAAGCTTGCGAGCAGGGCCCTCATTCCTCTTGGTATCTGTTTTGATCTATGTGTTTATTGTTATGCTGTAATGTCTATTGTCTGTACAAGTCCCCTCTATAATGTAAAGTGCTGCGGATTTTGTTGGCACTATAGAAATAATAATAATAATATCAGTTCACCTCAGGTCAGCCAGGGGACTCCGCGCAGCCTCACTGACGTCCCTGGCTGACCTGAGGTGAACTGATGGGCGTGGCATGCATGCTTGGTGTTCCCAGCACACTTATAGAAACCCTGAGTAGATATCCAAGATTTACTAGTTGAAACTTCATGAAATAAACTAGGTGAGAGCGCATTCCCCAAACTAAAACCTTTTTTCGCCACATAGCGACATCCATGACATATTATTGTACTCAATTTTTCGTCCTGATTAAGGACGGGCAAATATTTTTTAACTATCGCTTTAATGGAATTAAACTGGGGGGCAGTAAGGTGTGGAAAAAGTTATGGGCGAATTGGAAGGGATAGAGGGCATTAGAAAAAAATCTAGGTTGATTAGAGACTTTATTTAAAGCAAGATTTATCGCATGTTGATTATAACCTCTATCTAAAAGACGTTGAATGGCAATGCGACATTTTTTCAGAACAGAGACGTCTGACTCTATTAAATTCTCCATATGGGATTGCCTTAATTGTGTGCTTGTCATGTGAGGACGATGACAAAAGCAGCACATTGCCAGAAACATTTTTTCTGTACACGGAAGTGTGTATTTCTTGACTGTGAACATCTCCTGTCAACCAAATGTCTAGGAATGGCACTTTATTCTGAAAAAAATACATTTGTCCATCCAGTTCAGCCTATATTCTGTCAGAATAAATCCCTAGATCTATGTCCTTATAACGAACCTAATCACTGTAAGATACAATATTGTTACACTCCAGGAAGACATCCAGGCCTCTCTTGAACCCCTCGACTGAGTTCGCCATCACCACCTCCTCAGGCAGGGAATTCCAGATTCTCACTGCCCTAACAGTAAAGAATCCTCTTCTATGTTGGTGGAAAAACTTTTTCTCCTCCAGACGCAGAGAATGCCGCCTTGTGACCATTACCTCCCTTGGTATAAACAGATCCTCGGAGAGATATTTGCATTGTCCCCTTATATACTTATACATGGTTATTAGATCGCCCTTCAGATCTCTTTGAAAACTTCCTTTTAGTTGACAATTCCAGCCTGCACTGTGAGAACAAGATCAGGGAAATCTTGACCATCCTAGCACATTTAGGGTGGATTGCAAATATAGAGCAATTAAAACTCAACCAGAAAGGGCAACAACTCTTCGTAAAGTAATGACCGTATTGGGCACTTTAGCCTTAAGTATTCCTGGGCTCAAGGTCACACTCGAGTACTGTAATGGGAAATCCTCAAGAAAACGAGAATGTTGAAGGCAAGTTAAATCTCTCCACCGCTATTACCTAGTCCCTTCTCTGGTGGCTAGAAGCAGTGAATCTATTCAGATGATTTCCCTGGACAAATCCTAGGTCTGGATGGTGGCAACACATGCAAGTCCTCAGAGCGGGGGAGCTCATATGGAGGTCTTTTTTGGCCATCATTTGTGGTCAAATGGGGAAAGGTCCGTTTCTGCCAAGGAACTTTCTGTAGTAAAATAGACAGTACAAGAGATGCTTCCACTCATACAAAGGTGTCATGTAAGGGTCTTATCGGGTAACAGAGTAAAGGTACCGTTACACTTAGCGATGCACCAGCGATCCCGACAACGATATGGATCGCTGGTGCATCGCTAAGTGGTCGCTAGTGAGCTGCCACACAGGCAGATCTCACCAGCGACATCGCAGGGGTCGGGGGTCGCTACTTACCTGTCAGACGCGGCGATCCTGACGTCCTCCCGCCTGCCTCCACGCCTCGCTCATCGGCGCCACAGGAAGCCCAGCAGGAAGTGGCCGATGAGGAATGGTCCAGGACGCTCTCGCGCGACCAGCGATGAGCAGCGGGGGAGCCGGTCGGAGGTAAGTATCACATGCAGCGATATCGCTAGCAATATCGCTGCAACGTCACAAAATCGGTGACTTTACAGCGATATTGCTAGCGATATCGCAGTGTGTAACGGGGGCTTTACAATAGACTACATAAATCACCAGGTGGTAAAAGATCCCTGATGACAAACACCAGGCAAATCCTTGAGGTGACAGAAGCAAATCTCTTATCATTATAAGCAAAGGAAACAACAAAGTGGACTTTAAGGGTACCGTTACACTTAGCGATGCACCAGCGATCCCGACAACGATATGGGTCGCTGGTGCATCGCTAAGTGGTCGCTAGTGAGCTGCCACACAGGCAGATCTCACCAGCGACATAGCAGCGGTCGGGGGTCGCTACTTACCTGTCAGATGCGGCGATCCTGACGTCCTCCCGACCGCGTCCACGCGTCGCCAGTCGGCGCCACAGGAAGCCCAGCAGGAAGCGCCCGACAAGAAATGGTCCAGGACGTTCTCGCGCGATCAGCAATAATCAGCGGGGGAGCCGGTCGGAGGCAAGTATCACATGTAGTGATATCGCTAGCAATATCACTTCTGCGTCACAAAATCAGTGACGTTACAGCGATATTGCTAGCGATATCGCTATGCGTAACGGGCCCTTAAGTCACATTCAGACATGGGGAGTGGATATTTAAAGCGCCACTCCAGCGCGTTTTTTTATTGCACCACTGTAGTTGTACTTTAAATATAAGTCCCCTGCCCCCTGTCTCATACTCACCTTTCAGCATTTTCATCTGTTTTCGCCGTCAGTCTCCGGAGATAAGTGACCTACTCGCAGGTTCAGTGTTTCATGGAGCTGCACGGAACTTACTTTACAATACAAGTCTTGTTCTGACTCCCATAGACTTGCATTATGCTATTGTGACTTCTGACTTCTGGCCAGTTGTCAGAAGCTACGCTCACAAGATGGCGCAGGAGGACTGGAGCTGCAGCAAAAAAAACTGAAAAGTCCAGAGGGTGAGTATATGACCGTGGCCAAGGGGCTTCAATTTAAAGCTCCACTCCAGTGCTGAAAAAAAAGATGCTGGAGTGGTGGTTTAAACAAATTGTGAGCAAATGAGTGTCCCCAGAAATAGAACTGTTTGCAGACAGAGTAAACAGACAAGTAAGGCAGTTCTTTGGATTCCAGAGAGTTCTCTTATGCAGTTGATGCCTTCCAGTCCTTACTGGGAGAGTTGGAGAAGCCGGACAAAATTGCAGACAATCTTCTTATCAAGCTGAGGTCGAAGTTTATTCAGGAGATACATGGCAAAACAGGACAGGTAATCAGAGAAGTTGAAATATGCGGGTAAAAACAGGAATTCAGACGGGCAGAGATTCGCTAGGAGGTCTGGCGGTGATAAGGCTCCGTGTGAAGCTAGGGGTGCCTTTTTATACATGATACAAACAAAGAAAACTGTATTTTGCCGCAGAGGGCGTTTACATTATAATTCTAAGGCGTTTACATGGTAATCTACAGAAACAGGTATTTTAGAATATAATGATATAATATGACAATATTAATTAACTTTTCGTCACACAACATTAAAACCCATAAAAGTCATTATTATGTATGGCTACTGCCCTCAATCTCATAATTGTCTCCAGACTATATCCATAAATTCTTACATCTTGACATTTTAATAACTTTGCTCTTTCTACCACCACTATCACATACAGTGGGGCAAAAAAGTATTTAGTCAGTCAGCAATAGTGCAAGTTCCACCACTTAAAAAGATGAGGGGCGTCTGTAATTTACATCATAGGTAGACCTCAACTATGGGAGACAAACTGAGAAAAAAAAATCCAGAAAATCACATTGTCTGTTTTTTTTTTCATTTTATTTGCATATTATGGTGGAAAATAAGTATTTGGTCAGAAACAAGCAATCAAGATTTCTGGCTCTCACAGACCTGTAACTTCTTCTTTAAGAGTCTCCTCTTTCCTCCACTCATTACCTGTAGTAATGGCACCTGTTTAAACTTGTTATCAGTATAAAAAGACACCTGTGCACACCCTCAAACAGTCTGACTCCAAACTCCACTATGGTGAAGACCAAAGAGCTGTCAAAGGACACCAGAAACAAAATTGTAGCCCTGCACCAGGCTGGGAAGCCTGAATCTGCAATAGCCAACCAGCTTGGAGTGAAGAAATCAACTGTGGGAGCAATAATTAGAAAATGGAAGACATACAAGACCACTGATAATCTCCCTCGATCTGGTGCTCCACGCAAAATCCCACCCCGTGGGGTCAGAATGATCACAAGAACGGTGAGCAAAAATCCCAGAACCACGCGGGGGGACCTAGTGAATGAACTGCAGAGAGCTGGGACCAATGTAACAAGGCCTACCATAAGTAACACACTACGCCACCATGGACTCAGATCCTGCAGTGCCAGACGTGTCCCACTGCTTTAGCCTGTACATGTCCGGGCCCGTCTGAAGTTTGCTAGAGAGCATTTGGATGATCCAGAGGAGTTTTGGGAGAATGTCCTATGGTCTGATGAAACCAAACTGGAACTGTTTGGTAGAAACACAACTTGTCGTGTTTGGAGGAAAAAGAATACTGAGTTGCATCCATCAAACACCATACCTACTGTAAAGCATGGTGGTGGAAACATCATGCTTTGGGGCTGTTTCTCTGCAAAGGGGCCAGGACGACTGATCCGGGTACATGAAAGAATGAATGGGGCCATGTATCGTGAGATTTTGAGTGAAAACCTCCTTCCATCAGCAAGGGCATTGAAGATGAAACATGGCTGGGTCTTTCAACATGACAATGATCCAAAGCACAACGCCAGGGCAACGAAGGAGTGGCTTCGTAAGAAGCATTTCAAGGTCCTGGAGTGGCCTAGCCAGTCTCCAGATCTCAACCCTATAGAAAACCTTTGGAGGGAGTTGAAAGTTCGTGTTGCCAAGCGAAAAGCCAAAAACATCACTGCTCTAGAGGAGATCTGCATGGAGGAATGGGCCAACATACCAACAACAGTGTGTGGCAACCTTGTGAAGACTTACAGAAAACGTTTGACCTCTGTCATTGCCAACAAAGGATATATCACAAAGTATTGAGATGAAATTTTGTTTCTGACCAAATACTTATTTTCCACCATAATATGCAAATAAAATGAAAAAAAAACAGACAATGTGATTTTCTGGATTTTTTTTTCTCAGTTTGTCTCCCATAGTTGAGGTCTACCTATGATATAAATTACAGACGCCTCTCATCTTTTTAAGTGGTGGAACTTGCACTATTGCTGACTGACTAAATACTTTTTTGCCCCACTGTATACACACATTAACCATATATTTGGTAACCCTATTGATCCAATCTTCCTCTATGCACGTCTGCTGAGGTTGCTAGGAGACATGATCTCATTTTCCATCCTCCATTTAGTACATTTTATTAGCTCTTTTGTAAAAGTGGAATCTTCTCCTAACTTTCACAAGATGGCTGCCTAGCTCATCATGGCCGCTTCAGTATATTATGGCTGACCATTCTCTTACATAGACTAGTGACCCTAGTAGCTTGTTTCTGGCCTAAGAGGCTAGAGATCTCCTGAGATAGTTATTTCAACCTCCGATCCTTGGATTCTACCAGAAATTGAGTCTAATCCTTGATCCTCAGATATCCAGGCTACATTGAGAGCCCAGATTTTGAAATGAGAGCATGGATTTTGAAAATAAATTGCTAAATGAAAAAAGGCTAGTTTTCGGCCAATCCGTTTCTTTACGCAGTAAAGAACTAGGAAAGTAATAGCCACAAAAATATATGAATCATAGAATCATAGAATCGTAGAGTTGGAAGGGACCTCCTGGGCCATCTGGTCCAACCCCCTGCTCAAAGCAGGATTCGCTAAATCATCCCAGTCAGATGTCTGTCCAGCCTCTGTTTGAAGACTTCCATTGAAGGAGAACTCACCACTTCTCGTGGCAGCCTGTTCCACTCATTGATCACTCTAACTGTCAAAAAGTTTTTTCTAATATCTAATCTGTGTCTCTTCCCATTCAGTTTCATCCCATTGCTTCTAGTCTTTCCTTGTGCAAATGAGAATAAAGTTGATCCTTCTACAATGTGACAGCCCTTTAGATATTTGTAGACAGCTATTAAGTCTCCTCTCAGTCTTCTCTTTTGCAAACTAAACATTCCCAAATCCTGCAACCTTTCCTCATAAGGAAATGGTCGAACGTGGTGTCAATTCCTAAGTAGCTCAGGGCTAAAGAATGAGGATGGTTTATCAGTCAACTCCATTTAGGATTTCCCCAAGATGGATTGGGGAGTAGAGTTGTTTACGAGTACATGTGTATCCTCTGGGTGCATTATATGATGGTAATCATTTAATTTTCAGATTTATAAAAGCAAGCTTTTGGTATAATTTTCATTCCATAAACTTCCTTCCTGGGACTTTGGTGCTTACAGCACTTACTAAAGCCTCTATGAGCCCCTGGATTCAGCTCCTATCAGGGTTAATCACGCTCAAAACTATCATTCTTGTGACCCTAGGTTCGGCTCATAGGGTAGTGCCTTCAGGCTCTGTCAGTGGGTTCTTCATTTACTCAGTTTTTGATCACAGGGTTGTGTTAATATCTTATCCAACCTACGTCTCGAAGGTAGCCTATAGTTTCCATGATCCTTCCCTTGTTTTGTACATCCTATAACTCCTAAAGAAAGGAAGTTCTCTAATTTAGGTCAAAATCATGGAGAAAGTACTCCTCTCTCTTCATCTTATTTCAGGGTGTGTGCACACGCTGTGGATTCTGCTGCGGATCCGCAGAGTTTTTGGCCCTGCAGTTCCGCAGACACTGTACAGTACAATGTTAGCCAATGGGATTTAAAAACCGCAGTGCCCATGCTGCGTTTTTTTCCACGCGGTTTTGCTCCGGTTTTAAATCCGCAGCATGTCAATTCTTTCTGCGGATTCCGCAGCGGTTTGACACCTGTTCCATTGTCCAGGTGTCAAACCGCAGGGGAAAACCGCAGGTCACTTTACCTGCGGTTTTACCTGCAAATCCGCGTGCAACAATCCGCAGGTGAATTTGCAGTGTGTGCACTCACCCTCAAGGTCGCAAGAGACGTTATTGGTCCTCTAATGCCATCACAATTGGCATATTCAACAAGTAAGGCCTCTTTCACACTTCAGTCTTTTGTGTCAGTTACAATCCGCCAAAAAGGTGGAGAAGCGGATCCGTTATTAACTGATGTGAACGGATGCCACAGGATCCGTTTTTTGACGGATCCGCAAAATGAGGAAATTTAAAGGAACCGCTGGGAGAGAGAGAGAGAGATTTTTTTTTTTTGTCCGGCACCCAGACAGAATTTCGGGTTAAATCAGTGTCTGGAGGATCTGCCGCCCAAAAAAACGTTGCAAGCTCCGTTTGGAAATCTTTGAGGATGTTAACGGACAGCAACATTATGGCGGATCCTCACAAAAACGGATGCAACGGACGGCAATCCGCCGATAATGGAAGTCAATGGGGAGAAAAACGGATCCGCAAAAAAAAATTGCGGATCCGTTTTTTTCAAAACCTGGCGGATTTTGACTGATTGCAAAAAACGGAAGTGTGAAAGAGGCCTAATTAGGCAGTTTCAGAGAGGAATCTCTCTGAAGTTTACTGTCATGGGTTCTGGGTTGTCATGTTTCTTTAATGCTGCAGAATTTGTTGTTTTATTCATCATAATTTTTAGTTAAATCCAGGAGTTGATTGTAAACATAATTTTTATTAAAGATTATTGCTGAGTCACTCTCTTTAACCCCTTCACCCCCAAGGGTGGTTTGCACGTTCATGACCGGGCCAATTTTTACAATTCTGACCACTGTCCCTTTATGAGGTCATAACTCTGGAACGCTTCCATGGATCCCGGTGATTCTGACATTGTTTTCTCGTGACATATTGTACTTCATGATAGTGGTAAAATTTCATTCAAATAGCTTGCGTTTATTTGTGAAAAAAACGGAAATTTGGCAACAATTTAGCAAATTTTGCAATTTTCCAACTTTGAATTTTTATGCCCTTAAATCACAAAGATACGGCACACAAAAAACTTAATAGATAACATTTCCCACATGTTTACTTTACATCAGCACAATTTTGGAACCAAAATTTTTTTTTGTTAGGAAGTTATAAGGGTTAAAAATTGACCAGCGATTTCTCATTTTTGCAACACCATTTTATTTTTACGGACCACATCACATTTGAAGCCACTTTGAGGGATCTATATGATAGAAAATACCCAAAAGTGACACCATTCTAAAAAGTGCACCCCTTAAGGTGCTCAAAAACCACATTCAAGAAGTTTATTAACCCTTTAGGTGCGTCACAGGAATTTTTTGAATATTTAAAAAAAATGAACATCTAACTTTTTTTTTCACAAAAAAAATACTTCAGGTTCAATTTTTTTTATTTTACCAAGGGTAACAGGAGAAATTGGACTGGAAAAGCTATTGTGCAATTTGTCCTGAGTACGCTGATACCTGATATGTGGGGGGGAAGCACTGTTTCGGCGCATGGCAGAGCTGAGAAGGGAAGGAGCGCCGTTTGACTTTTTCAATGCAAAATTGGCTGGAATTCAGATCGGACGCCATGTCACGTTTGGAGAGCCCCTGATGTACCTAAACAGTGGAAACCCCTGACAAGTGACCCCATTTTGGAAACTAGACCCCCCAAGGAACTTATCTAGATATGTGGTGAGAACTTTTAACCCACAAGGGCTTCACAGAAGTTTATAACGTACAGCGGTACAATTAAAAAATCATATTTTTTCCACAAAAATGATCTTTTCACCCCCAATTTTTATTTTCCCAAGGGTAACAGGACCCTAAAAGTTATTGTGCAATTTGTCCGGAGTACGCTGATACCCCACATGTGGGGGTAAACCACTATTTGGGCTCATGGCAGAGCTCGGAAGGGAAGCAGCGCCATTTGACGTTTTGGCTGGAATTGAGATCGGACACCATGTCGCGATTGGAAAACCCCTGATGTACTAAAACTGTGGAAACCCCCCACAAATGACACCATTTTGGATACTAGACCCCCCAAGGAACTTATCTAGATGTGTTGTGAGCACTTTGAACCCCCCAAGGGCTTCACAGAAGTTTATAATGCCCGGGCATGAAAATAAAAAAATCATTTTTTCCACAAACATGATCAATTAGTCCCCAATTTTTTTATTTTCCCAAGGGTAACAGGAGAAATTGAACCCCAAAAGTTGTTGTCCAATTTGTCCTGAGTACGCTGACACCCCATATGTGGGAGAAAACTACTGTATGGACACATGTCGGGGCTCGGAAGGGAAGTAGTGACATTTTGGAATGCAGACTTTGATGGAATGGTCTGCGGGTGTCATGTGCGTTTGGAGAGCCCCTGATGTACCTAAACTATTGAAACTCCCCACAAGTGTCCCCATTTTGGACACTAGACCCCCCACGGAACTTATCTAGATGTGTGGTGAGCACTTTGAACCCCCAAGTGCTTCACAGAAGTTTATAACGCCCGGGTGTGAAAATAAAATCATTTTTTTCCACAAAAATGATATTTTTGCCCCCAATTTTTTATTTTCCTAAGGGTAACAGGAGAAATTTGACCCCAAAAGTTTTGCAATTTGTCCTTAGTAGGCTGATACCCTACATGTGTGGGTAAAACACTGTTTGGGCGCATGGCAGAGCTTGGAAGGGAAGGAGTACCATTTGACTTTTTCAACTCTGAATTGGCTGGAATTGAGATCAGAAGCCATGTTGCATTTGGAGAGCCCCTGATGTGCCCAAACAGTGGAAACCCCCAATTATAACTCCAACACTAACCCCAACACACCCCTAACCCTAATCTCAGCCCTAACTCTAGCCCTAACCCTAGCCCTAACCCTAATGGGAAAATGGAAATAAATACATTTTCTTTTAATTTTATTATTTTTCCCTAACTAAGGGGGTGATAACGGGGGGTTTGATTTACTATTTATAGCGAGTTTTTATGTTTGGCAGCTGTCATACGCTAAAAGACGCTTTTTATTGTAAAAATAGTTTTTGCATCACCACATATTGAGAGCTATAATTTTTCCGTATTTTGACCCACAGAGTCATGTGAGGTCTTATTTTTTGCGGGACGAGTTGACGTTTTTATTGGTACCATTTTTGGGCACGTGACATTTTTTGATCGCTTTTTATTGGGACGCAGAATGAACAAAAACCAGCGTTTCATTAATTTCTTTTGGGGGGTGCATTTACACCGTTCCGCGTGCAGTAAAATTGATAAAGCGGTTTTATTCTTCGGGTCAGTACGGTTACAGCGATACCTCATTTAGGTCTTTTTTTATGTTTTGTCGGTTTTATGCAATGAAAACTATTTTGCATAAAAAATAATTATTTTTGCATCGCTTTATTCTGCGAGCTATAACTTTTTTATTTTTCCGCTGATGATGCTGTATGGGGGCTCGTTTTTTGCGGGACAAGATGACGTTTTCAGTGGTACCATGGATATTTATATGCGTCTTTTTGATCACACGTTATTGCACTTTTTGTTTGGTGGTATGATAATAAATCATTATTTTTTGCTTTGTTTTTTATTTTTTAAGGGGTTCGCTAAAGGGGTTAACTAATGGGACAGTTTTATAGGGCAGGTCGCTACGGACGCGGCGATACCAAATGTGTACATCTATTTATTTTTTTTTATTTAAAAAAATGGATTTATATGAGGGAATATATATTTTTTTTTTTTTCTAATTTATTTGGCGATTTTTAAAAAAAATATTTTAACACTTTTTTTTTTTTAACTTTATTACATAGTCCCAGGTGGGACATCACTGTCCTGTGACAGATCGCTGATCTGTCACATCACAGATCACTGTGACAGATCAGCGATCTGTCACAGGCACTGCTGCAGACTTCCACATGCCTGCGCTTTGCAGGCACTGAGGAAGTCAGCTCCCTGCAGGCCCCCGAAGGCCCCCGTCGTCATCTTGGATTCGGGGGCCTGCTGGGAAGGAGCCCCTCGCAGCAGCGCTACACATTGCGCTGCTGTGGGGGACTCAGGGAAGCACCGAGGGAGCCCCCTCCCTGCCGATGCTTCTCTTTAACCCCCGGTACACCGCGATCATGTTTGATCGCGGTGTGCAAGGGGTTAACGTGTCGGGGGCGGTCCGTGACCGCCCCTGACACATTGTGCCGGGTGTCAGCAGTGATAATCAGCTGACACCCGGCCGCGATCAGCGGCGCTCAACACGTGGGCGCCGCTGATCGCGCTAGACGTACTATCCCGTCCATGGGCATAGGGGCCTGGGTCCCATGGACGGGATAGTACATCTGATGTCAGAAAGGGGTTAAAGTCATGGTTTCTTTGTATATGACAATACTAACCTTCTCTGTTCTGTGCTATAGAGTGCGGCTGTCTGAGAGGGTGGGAAACAGACACACATCACATGATATGAAATATCGATGACCTATCGATGACTTTGATTCTTTACTGCGCAATTTACTAGAAAGGGGATGGTGACAAGAAAATTGAAAGTCAAAAACTTTTATGTTTGTTAAATTGTTTTAAAAAAATTATAATAACTTCAAAGTAATATTAATAAAAAAAATAATAAAATTGTATTTTATTTCAAGCAGATAACCATTCTTGGAGCCCAGAAGGACATCAAATATCTTCAGATTGCAAGGCACGTGATAATGGAATCACACATGATACTTATGAAGAGCACACCATTATCCCATATATGCACTCAGTTCATCAAAAAAAAGACCTATCATCTGATCGTTTTCAATTGGTCCTATCTTCTGCTTCATCACAGATTACAAAGCAAAATGAAAGCGCTCCTACAGGAATTAAGCCTCATTCAAGTTCAGAATGTGGGAAACGCTTCACCCATCAATCCAATCTTGTTAAACATCAGCAAATTCACACAATGGAGAAGCCTTATTCATGTTCAGAATGTGGGAAATGTTTTAGTTTTAAAACAAATCTTATTGAGCATCAAAGAAGTCACAGAAGGGAGAAGCCTTTTTCATGCCCAGAATGTGGAAAATATTTTACCAAGAAATCACATGTTGCTACACATCAAAGGGTTCACACAGGAGAGAAGCCGTTTTCGTGCTCTGAATGTGGGAAATCTTTTACCAATAAAACATATTTAGAAACACATCAGAGAGGTCACACCGGAGAAAAGCCATTTTCATGTTCTGAATGTGGGAAATGTTTCAACCGGAAATCAGTTTTGGTTGCGCATCAGAGAAGTCACACAGGAGAGAAGCCGTATTCATGTTCAGAATGTGGGAAATATTTTGGCCACAAATCGAATCTTGCTATTCATCAAAGAATTCACACAGGAGAGAGGCCATATTCATGTTCTGAATGTGAGAAATCTTTTTCTCAAAAATCCAGTCTTGATAAACATCTGAAGCGTCACACAGGAAAGAAACATTTTTTTTCAATGTGGAATATGTTGAAAGCACTTCAACCACAACTCAGGTATAATTGCACATCAAAGATCTCACATTGTAAAACACAGAATTTGTGAGAATTTTTTTGCAAATCACTAGTTAGACATAAAACAACTTGTTTGTGTGTGCATGTGAGTGTGGTGTGTGTGTGTGTGTATGTGTGTATATATGTGTGTGTGTGTGTGTGTGTGTGTGTGTATATATATATATATATATATATATATATATATATATATATATATATATATCATATTTTTTGGACCATTTCCCCTAAAATTTTGGGGAAAGTGGGGGGTGCGTCTTATGGTCACAATATACTCACACTGGTGCGGGTGCGGCTGGTGCGGCGTGGCTCTGTGGTGTGGTGGTGGCGGCGGGCTGTGCTCCGGTGCAGGGGCAGCGGCTCTCTGTTCTCTGTGGGGGCGGAGGCTCCGCCGGCATTTTCTCACAGCCCGGAGGCCCCCGCACATCGGTAGCTGCCATGTTGCGGTGGCCTCCGGGAACATGGACGCCGGGAAGATGGCCGCCGGTCCGGGTACTGCGCATGTTCAGGTACAGATCTCGTCCCGAGATCTCGGGAGACGAGATTCAAATCTCGGCAGCGAGATCTCCTCTCCAGAGATCTCGGGACGAGATCTGTACCTGAGCATGTGCAGTACCCGGACCGGCGGCCATCTTCCCGACGTCCATGTTCCCGGAGGCCACCGCAACATGGCAGCTACGGATGTGCGGGGGCCTCCGGGCTGTGAGAAAATGCCGGCGGAGCCGCTGCCCTGCACCAGAGTACAGCGCCCCTGAGCACAGCACCGCAAGCCCCAGCACAGCTCGGCGCCCAACAGCCCCCAGTACAGCACAGAGCCCACAGCACCCCACAGCCCCCCCTTCCCAGCACAGCCCCCAGTACAGCACAGCACCCCACAGCCCCCCTTCCCAGCACAGCGCCCCAGCACAATGCCGCCAGTATAGCACAGAGCCCTCACGACAGCACCCCACAGCCCCCCTTCCCAGCACAGCGCCCTAGCACAATGCCGCCAGTACAGCACAGAGAGCACAGCACGGCACCCCACAGCCCCCCTTCCCAGCACAGTGCCCCCAGTACAGCACAGAGCCCACAGCCCCCCTTCCCAGCACAGTGCCCCCAGTACAGCACGGTGCCCACAGCACTCCGATTTGCTGCCTGCAACATCCTTCAGCATGACCGGTTTGGCAGTGGGTCAGTAATGGTGTGCGGTGGCATTTCTTTGGAGAACCGCACAGCCCTTCATGTGCTCGCCAGAGGTAGCCTGACTGCCGTTAGGTACTGAAATGAGATCCTCAGTCCCCTTGTGAGACCATATGTTGGTGCGGCTGGCCCTGTGTTCTTCCTAATGCAGGACAATGCCAGACCTCATGTGGCTGCAGTGTTAGCAGTTCTGCGAGATGAAGGCATTGAAGCTATGGACTGGCCCGCCCGTTCCCCAGATCTGAATCCGATTGAGCATATCTGGGACATCATGTCTCGCTCCATCCACATTGCACCACGGACTGTCCAGGAGTTGGCGGATGCTTTAGTCCAGGTCTGAGAGGAGATCCCTCAGGAGACCATCCGCCGCCTCATCAGGAGCATGCCCAGCAGTTGTACAGTAGGGAGGTCATACAAGCATGTGGAGGCCACACACAATACTGAGCATCTTTTCCTTGTCATGAGGTTTTTCCACTGAAGTTGGATCAGCCTGTAATTTTTCCACTTTGATTTTGAGTATCATTCCAAATCCAGACCTCCATGGGATATTCATTTTGATTTACATTGATAATTGTGATGTTTCGGGGTGTGTCTTGAGCTCTGAAGATGGTGAATGCTTGCGTTCTGAGCTCTCCCTTTGCCACCTATTTGAAGCGACTTATCCAGCGACTAAGTTCTAATATTATCAAGATTTTTTGAAGAATCATTCAGGAGGATACCCTGAACAACTGGCAAAAAATTTGGAAGCTTTGTTTTATCTGGACTGGAGTTATAACTGATTTGCTTTTCTGCTGACTCCTCCTGCTTGCAGAGAGGCCAGTAGACTTGAAGCAGTGAGAGCTTGGAGTGGGATTGCAACACTGCATGGAGAAGCACCTGTATACAGAAGGAAGAATCCTGGACATATTCATCCTTCCTACACCTGGATTAGAATCTTTTCTGCGGGGACCGGATCCTGGAGCTTCTGGGATACAGGCCAGGCACGGAACATATGCTGGACTGCGGTTGGGACTTGATTTCATTTTAAACTGACTGCAGTAGATTGTATGGGAAAGAGGGAATCACATCAGAATTAGTGACTCAGCTGGTACTGTGAGTCACTGTTTAATAAGAGACCCCGTGCCACACTCTTTGTCCCCTCTCCCTCCCCTCACGCCCTGCTGCTGGCATGTTTTTGTCCTGGGTCTCCACTAGCTTGCCCAGACAAAGCTTATATGTTGCCTACTGCTTCAACTGCAATGCCTGTGCTACACAAGAACACCTGGTGTCCCACACTCACACTAGGCAGCCCCCTCCACACACAGTGACTGGCCCCAAATAGCCAGCAATTATTTCTTGCAAACCAGGATTGTGCCTTCCTTTCCCTGGCCTATACAGTACTGACGATATGAATACCTAGACTGCCCCCTAGCGACAGGCAAGGGGAGATGCTTGATTAAATTATAATTTTTCAAAATCCTATAGCCTTCTATATACAAATATGGGGAAATCTGGAGCTAAAACGTAACGTTCCACAGCCAAGCCCCTGAAATCCATTACACAAGCCGATGTGGATAAATTTTTGAAGAAGCAAACTGCTCTACCTGACCCTACTAGATCTCCAGGTCATACAGATCATTGTACAGAGGATGATTCAGACTCTGATGTTGAAAGCGACACTGACACAGGTGGAGACTCAAGGACAATTTGGTAACACGTTCCTTCATTAAACGGATCCTGTCCAGGGCCCTTAAACCTATCGGAAAAGAGCTCGCTGAAATTAAGCATGACCTATCTCAACAAGGACACAGACTAGAGGACATGGAACAAAGCCAAATAGCTATGTCACAGCACACCAATGGTCTCCTTGACAGTTTAAAAGCCCATGAAAACAAGCTACATGATATCCAATCAACTCTGGAGGACCATGAGAACCGCGAGCATAGAAACAACGTTAGAATTAAAGGTCTCCTGGAATCTGTGGCATTTGATGCTCTGGCCAAGGCAGCCAAAGAGATTTTTGGGAAACTTCTGCTGGATGGGGACCCCACTGACATTGAGCTTGTACGAGTACACAGGTCCTTGCGCCCTAAACCAAAACAGGGGGAACCCCCAAGAGATGTTCTATGCCGTTTCCTAGACTTCCGTACAAAAGCTGATTTTTCGCAGATCTCGTGAGTCGGAGATTACCTATGAAGGCACACACCTGAGACTGTTCCAGGATCTTTCAGCCACTACTCTCAAGAAGCGATGGCTTATTAAACCATTCACGGATGCCCTGATTCATAAAGGCTACCGCTTCCGCTGGTTTTACCCTTTTGGGATCTCCATTTCCACTGGTGAAAAAAGGTTTCTGGTCAGATCATCCGCCGACATCAGGAAAGTTTTCAAATCTCTAGATATTGGCCTGGAGACCTATCCTGACCTAGAGAATTTCCACACGGCTTCTCTTCTCCGGCCTCCACATTCACCTCTCCCTTGGATTACCACGGCCTCTCCCAAAGCACAGAGACCGAAAAGAAAGTCGACTAAGACACCATCATCTAAAGGGGACATTGAATTTACATGAACATGTGACCTGTCTCCATCCAGATCAAAGAATTATTTCCTCTTTTTGTGCTTTGCTCTTAGTGGTTATGTAATTATTGTATCTTTAGTCTCGTGATATTCTAAGTGCTGTTTTCCCATAATCTTTTCCTTTACTAACTTCCCTCCCATCCCATCCTTATCCCCCCCCATCCACCCCCCCTTACTCACTACCCTAACCCCCACACCCCATTCTACCACAGAGTACATACCCACCAAGGCTATAGGCGATGTAGTATTTCTTCTCTCCCTTGATTGCCGACAAACATGTTTGGAAGGTTATTTGACCTAATCTTTAGTAGTTCGTTAAGACTTGTTTCAAAGATGAAACTTATGTTGTTTTCTTTTTCCTCCCTCTTCCTGTCTCTCTTCCCCTCTATACCCTTCATACCTATCTAATCCGGACATCATGGTGCAACTGAGGCAACGGTGGACGCCTTCCCAACAGACTTCTGCCAACTCTCCCCTTCATACTCATGATAAGGTATTTACCTTAGCCACATTCAATGCACATGGCCTTAATTCACCAGTCACTAGGCGACATACACTGACCCTTCTCAAGAAACAAAAAGCAGCTGTCCTGCTACTACAAGAAACCCACTTTAAACCAAACAAAATCCCCAATTTTGAGCAAGCTCACTATGACACATGGTTCCATGCTACCACCACTCAGGCGGGCTGTCTCGGTAACGATAGCGAGGGGGCTGACCTTTCAGATGCAAAAAATCTTGTCTGACCCTATGAAGAGATATCTACTGGTCAAGGGCCTATTTGCGGGGAATTTAGTTACGATCTGCAGCCTGTACGCCCCCAACAAGAAACTCCTGAAATGGTTGTTAGGGACACTGAAAAAATAGATGATTTTAGAGAAGGTCGTCTTATTATAGGAGGTGACCTAAATGTTGCGCTCGAACCATTAATAGACACAACGAAAAAGAAAAGCGCAATTTCCCTCAGAGATCTTAGTAGAATAAAACAACGGATCCACTCTTCACAAATGATAGACATATGGAGATACCTACACCCAAATGACCGAGACTTTACTTTTTACCCCCACCCTCATGGGTCCTACCAAAGAATAGACTATATCTTTATACCTAAAAACTACCTTCCTAATGCAAAAAGGTCCAATATACTACCTAATGTTATCTCAGATCACTCAATAGTAACTTTAGAAATGACATTGATCAAACCCTTTGCTCCCTGTATATCTTGGCGACTAAACGAATCGGTTCTGAACACGCCCTCAACGCGTGACTGTATAATCAAGACACTTAACCATTACTTTGACCAAAACGACAATGGGGAGGTGTCAGCCCCAATCCTATGGGAAGCCCACAAATCAGTTATCAGAGGAGAATTGATATCAATCTCCTCCTAACTACACAAACAAACACAACAGATAAACACTTTATATGCTGAAATAGCCAATCTTGAGGCTCAACATAAAAAACAAACTGAATCTCAAATACTAGCCCAATTATCCCAGAAAAAACAATGCCTAAAAGATATCCTTAATTTACAGTCTGCAAAATGGTGTTCCTCTTGGTGGACCAAAATGTTTGTACATGGGGAAAAGGCATCTAAACTCATGCTCTCAAAAATACGACAACGTCAAGCTCACACATATATTCACTCGATTAAAGAGATACGCGCACCTTTGACTATGACCAGATAAAATGAGAATTTTTAAATTATTATAAGCAACTTTATAATTTGCGCCCACCTGAGTCCTCCCAGGAGTTGACCAGGAGGAGACAATCCATAGTGTACTTCCTGACCCGTCTGGGATTACCAAAACTCTCTGATTCACAGCAGCAGTGGTTAGTCAAACCTTTTTGGTTGGACGAGCTCCGGTCCACCCTGTCGAGATGCCCGTCGGGCAAGGCGCCGGGCCCTGATGACCTTTCCTCCTTTTATTACAAATCCTTCCCCTCGAACCTCCTCCCACGACTGTTAAGTATGTGCAATTCTATGCTAGGAGATAGCTTTTTCCCTACTCGGGCTCTGGAAGCCAGAATCTCATTAATAAACAAGGAAGGTAAAGATGCTGAATTATGCAGCAGCTATCGACCAATTTCCTTGTTAAACGTTGACCTAAAGTTGTTTGCTAGTATGATTGCATGAAGAATTGCAAAATTCTTGCCAGAATTAATCTCGTTACACCAAACAGGCTTTGTGGGGAGGAGAGAGGGAAGGGATAACACATACAAAATACTTCATCTCATGCATTTTGCAAAACAAAAAAATCTTCCCTTGGTGCTTCTTGGGACTGATGCTGAAAAGGTGTTTGACAGGGTGGACTGGGCTTATCTGGGAGAGGCATTGACCTGCTTTGGCTTCCCCTTACCATTAGTTTCAGCCATTATGAAAATGTATAGAGACCCTACTGCATGTATTAGTCAGTGGTTCCGTGACAGACGCATTCACCATCCAAAACGGAACAAGAAAAAGATGTCCTCTTTCTCCGATCCTTTTCATACTAGCGATGGAGCCGCTGTTGTGTGCAATCCAGCAAAGTAGAGAGATTGAGGGCATCAAAATTGGTAATAATCACCATAATCTGCGGCTTTTGCTGACGACTTGTTGGTTTTGATGACGAATCCGCTACGAGGGTTTCCTGCCTTACTGGGAATTCTTGAGGAATATGGCAACCTCACAAACTTTAAGGTGAATGCGTCAAAATCGGAAGCTCTAGACCTAAACGTGCCCGCCCACACGCTGGATAAGTTGAAGGAGCTCTACCCTTTTGCCTGGCCTAGTAGATATATTACTTACCTAGGTATAAAATTAGCTAGATCTTATAAAGAACTTTTCCAGCTTAACTATTATCCCTTACTGGACAGGGTGCAGTCCATTATTAAATCGTGGAGAGACCCTTTTCTGTCATGGACGGGAAGGAAGAATCTCCTAAAAAGCTTAATCCTTCCCAAATTCACATACCTATTCTCAACTCTACCCATCCAGGTACCAAACTATTTACTCTCTAGAGTGAACTCTTTATTTTTCAAATACATCTGGAGGGGCGCAAGACCCCGCATTAACTCGCGCACACTATCATTGCCAAAACATAGAGGGGGAATGGGAGCCCCCGACATCAAAAGCTATTACTATGCAGCGGTGTTTTCTCGATCAGTGGACCTGATTAGGAATTCTATTGACAAACATTGGATCAACATAGAAAACACTCTATCTCCTATACCCCTTAGGTCTCTACTGTTGACATATGCTAGGGGATGGAATCCCTTCCCCCCCCCAACAACCCCCTCTCTCTGGCTTTGCTCAGGGTTTGGTCGAGCTTCCAAACCCTCCTGGTACCCCCCTCGTCCCCACTTTTGAAACTATCCGACGCCTTGTCTCCATCTCTGGATGCATTAAGGGAGGGAGGTGACCCAGCCCAGAAATTGTGATAAATCTCCATTGATCAGATAATGGCGGATGGGGCACGCCTTCTGCTGACTGAATTGAGTGATCTCTTGGCCCCCTCGAGCGAGAGAGCTATTGAAACATATACAATATTGCCCAGATAATCCACGCAAGCTTACACCATATGAAGTTCTCTGCTCCAGAGTATCAAGACCAACCAGGATCCTCTCTACAATTTACCAGACACTCTTATCTAAAGATCTATCCCTGAAAAGAGCATACATTGCCCTCTGGGAAAAAGACCTAGGATACAAATTCACACAATCACAAATAGACCATATCTATACGCATTCGCACGGCCCAACGAGCTGCGTGAAAACCCAAGAAAACGCTTTTAAAATAGTTACACGATGGTACATTACACCAGCACAGACTTGTACCTGGCTTTCTGGAGCTCGGGCTAGGTGTTGGCGTTGCGAGGAAGAGGGGGGTGACTCCCTTCACATATGGTGGACTTGCCCTGTCCTCCGACCCTTTTGGGCAGCAACAGAGAAATTCATCAGAGATATCGCAGAGTCCACAGTGTCGCTGACACCCGAGACGGCTCTGCTGAACCTCCCTATATACTTCAAACAAAAGAAGACTCCCACCTTAGTCCACAACATTATAGCTGCGGCCAAACTCCTAATCCTGACTTACTGGGGTACAATCGAGATACCCACTTCTCATCAACTGCTGACAAAAATTGACCAACTATATCATATGGCTGAGATTGTTGCCTTGGTGAACCATTCACAGTTATCTTTTGAAGAGAACTGGCGCTCTTGGATTAAGTATAGATCTACCCTCAAGCCTCAACAAGTATGAATATTTGATTAACTCGAAACTCGGTCTGTGATGTTTTGGAACACTTAACCTCTCTCTCTATCTCTCCTCTACTTTCCCTCCCCCCCACGCCTCTCTCTTTCATTCTCTTTCCCCCATTTTCTTTACGGCTCTCTCCCCCCTCATTTCTATTGTTCTACTCTTTCATAAATGAAAATATTTTGCATTTGCTAAATGTTTTACACCATACACAATCCATGTTACCTTAAATTCATCTTTTGATTAATCAATAAAATGATCATTGAAAAGAAAAAAAGATAATTGTGATGTTTTATTGTTCTGAACACATTCTACTATGCAATAAATAAGAATTTGCAACTGGAATATTTCATTCAGAGATATCTAGGATGCGGTATTTTAGTGTTCCCTTTATTTTCTTGAGCAGTGTGTGTGTGTGCGTGTGTGTGTATGTATATAAGATATAATCCTTTAATCATCCCACCATGGGGAAATTCAGAGCATTACAGCAGCAAGGCAGCAATATATATATATATATATATATATATATATATATATATATATATATATATATATGTTAGGCGTCGGGTTGCTGCAGCAGCTCAGCAGGAATCCAGAGCCTCACGTTCTGCGGTCTCCCATTGTCTATCGACCGCAGGGGAGATTGCTCAGCAGTCTCAGCCGCTCTGCCCAGACGGGTCTGGCTGTTGCTGCAGCCTTTGGGTCAGCAGTGGCAATGCATCCCATTGGAGATCAGGAGTCACATGCTCAGGTCCTTCTCCTGATCTCATTCGTCCATCTCAGAGATCTGGAAGGTCCCAGAAGCCCACGGATATAAAAGATCCGCATTGCCGCTCGGCCATGCGCTAGTATAGTCTCTAGTTGCTAACTGTGTGTATGGTGATGGATGTATGGACTGCAAATGACTCATGATCCCCTCCCTCTGATATTACGAGTGTGAATAGGGACTTAGCTTAGAGTCAGTGGCAAGTCTCAAGCCACTATAGCATCCTCCACAGTGCTAGCATCCGACAGTGCGCCTGCTACCGGGCACTGTCGATCAGTGGCAGTATCTGTCGCTGCGCTGCAGCTTGCAGCTCTGCTTGGCATCCGCAGTAGCGACGCCGCACACACGGAAGGTCTAGACGGACGCTGACCACTGCCTAGGGTCCTGCTCCTGTGACCGTATACCGTGCGTGCACTTATCTGAGTCCTGTGATGCCAACAGGCTCAGCCTCCTGTGTTTATTACACTTAGGCGTCTCTGTGATTAAACAGAGATAGCTCAGTGCACGTTTAACCTGCGTGCGTCATACCGCCATATTGTACGTCCGCTATTGTCTAGCAGCGGTGTTAACACCTTCTGCATGGTGGACCCCGAGCGGCGAACGCACTTTATTTATTTAGTGCGTTCTGCCGTTCCTAACATTATACTAGCGCCAGGGTCTGGCTAGCAATGGCGGACCAGCAGCAGCTTATGCAGTATATTCGGCAGCTGGAGGGCAGGTTGGCCACTCTCGAGAGTGCCACCTCAGTTGCGAAGTTTACTGAGGCTGCTGCTCAGGCAGTCGCAGAGGCTGTCTCACGTGTGTCCACGTCCACGCCTGCACCGACAGTTTCCGGCCTCCCATTGCCCGATAAATTTTCTGGCGTCAGCGCCTCCTGCAGGGGTTTCATGAGCCAGTGCTCTATTCAGCTTGAGTTACTGGCCACGCGATTCCCTACAGAACGGGCCAAGGTGGGGTTTCTCGTTTCCCTTCTGTCAGGTAGGGCGTTGGAGTGGGCCACGCCACTATCGGACTGTGGTGATCCTGAGGTTCGGACCGCTGCTCAGTTCCTCACATCCCTAAAACAAGTCTTTTTGGGGCCACGGGTCACTCACGACTCTGCTCTCCAGCTACTAGTGTTAACTCAGGGATCCCTCTCGGTCAGCCAGTACGCCGTCTGGTTTCGGACACTGGCTTCCGAGTTGGAGTGGCCTGACAGAACCCTCATCCCTGTGTTCTGGAGAGGTTTGGCAGAGCATGTTATCTACCAGGGAGGTTCCCGTAAATCTGGAGGAGTTGATCGCCATTTCCACCCGCATTGATCTCCGTTTTTCTGAGCGTGGGCTGGAGCGTGCTCAATCCAGATGGAAGGTTAGCTTACCTTCCAACCTCTTTGAGCCTTTAGAACCTCTCGAACCGAAGAGTTTTCCTCCTGAGCCCATGGAGGTGTCCCGCGCCGGTTCCAAGCCGCGCCCGGCACAAAGCTCCGCACGCTGTTACCTGTGTCATCAGTCTGGTCACCTGGCTAACAGTTGCACGCAGCGCTCGAAAAAATGGTCACGTCCTGTAGTATTTGGTGGGGGTCTGTCTAATATGAAAACCTTTTCCCCCAAAACCGGTATTCCGGGGGATGTTAGATAGCAGTGCTTCCACCTGGGAGGTAGAGGTCACGTGGACTCCGGGGCAGAAGGAAACTTTATGTCCTCAGCCTTCGCCCAAGAGCACACTATTCCGCTGGTGCCTCTCCCTCACCCCGTGACCATCAGGGTGGTCAACGGTGCGTCCTTACCATCCCAGATTACTTACCAGACAGCACCCCTGGGGCTCTCAATTTCCCCGTCTCATCACGAGACGTCCCTGCTGATTATGCCAAAGGTCATCGATCAGGTGCTTCTCGGACTTCCCTGGCTCCGTTGTCACTCCCCTCATATAGAGTGGTTCTCGGGGAGTATACTGGGTTGGAGCAAAGACTGTGTAGGAAGGTGCACGTGGGAAAGTGTCCAAGTAGCCTCTGTGGAAGTTCCTGCGGATCTTTCCGTGCCCTCTACTGGGAATCTGAAGACTGGGACTCCGGTCGTCCTCAAGTCAGTGCCGCCGGGCAAGACCTTTGTCCCGCCTCATCTGCGGTCCAAGGTTCTCACGTGGGCACACGCGTCCAGGGTGGGTGGTCATTTTGGCTACAAGCAGACCACAAAACTCCTGGCAAGGTCTTATTGGTGGCCGCACAGGGCTCGGGACACTAAAAAATACATTCAGGCATGCACCTCTTGTGCTCGGAGCAGCTCCTCTAAACAGAGGCCGGCTGGGTTAATGTATTCCTTGCCGGTGGCAGACCGGGCAATGGAGGTTCGCGACAGTCTGGGTCGCACCCCGCATGTCATTCTTTCCTTTAAAGTGAGAGTGTGTTGGGAGTCAGATTTCGGCCATTACTAGGCAAGAATCTAGACCCTCACATGCTGCAGTCTCCTGCTCTTTGTCTAATGTAAAGGAGATTGCAGAGGAGATTGCTTTACAGCAACTCTCTCCGGAGGCTAAGTCCTTCGTCCCTTCTTCTGAGCATGCTCATGGGACAAACCGCCATTGGAGCTCAGGAGTCAGGTGCTCAGGTCCTGCTCCAGATTCCATTGGCTCAGCTCAGAGATCTGGAAGTCTGTGGAAGGTCCCGTTTGCTATAAAAAGCGTGCATGGCTGTTCCGCCATGCGCTAGTATAGTCATACTTGCTGCTGTGTGTATGTGGATGGGTGCATGGACTGGTGAATGACTCATTTGAAACCCCCTTCCTTGGATATTACGGTTGTGTGAGGGAATGAGTTATAGCCAGTAAAGAGCGCCAGCGCGCCATTGCTCCACTATTGCACCTGCTAGCGTCTAACATCGCGCTTGCGTTACTGCGGTGTTACCTTGCGGCAAGTCTCACGCCGCACTGCTGTAGCAGCTATTGTTTGCGTCTGCAGTTGCAGCGCAGTTTTCCACGAGAGTTTACGGTAGGTCCTGCGGAGTGAGTGCCGTTATTTAACGACTCCCGTGACCCTATACCGCTCATGCACCGCTGAGTTCCTGTGTTCTGAACAGGCTCAGTGTTGTTATATTTTCTTTATTGGCTCTGTGTGATTAACAGAGATACCTTTGTGCACCTGGGTGCTATCTAAACCCTGTTCACATTACCGCAACATTGCTCTGCGTCACTTAGTTGCTGGTTTCTCCATCTACCGCACGGTGGACCCCGAGTGGCGAAGGCACTTCATTTATATTTTTTATTTAGTGCCTTCTGCCACTCCTAACAGAGTGAAGACGCCCGCTGAAACACATCGGCGTCCCGCTCCAACTTCTGCTCCTGGCGATTTAGCCATCCCTGACGCCTTCCACGTGTCCCTTCTCAAACCTGTTCACATGTCCCGGTTTTCCGAGTCATCTGCCGGGACATCAGTCTTGTCTTCGGATGAGTCTGAGGCCTATTCCTCTGTGGGACACCTGTGGTACGTGACAAAAAAACTTTATTTGGTGGATTGGAAGGCTCAGGAGGGAGGGCCCTAGGAGGGAGGGTAATGTTAGGCGTCGGGTTCCTGCAGCGGCTCAGCAGGAATCCAGAGCCTCACGTTCTGCGGTCTCCCATTGTCTATCGACCACAGGGGAGATTGCTCAGCAGTCTCAGCGTCTCAGACGCTCTGCCCAGACCTGCTCTGTGGGTCTGGCTGTTGCTGCCACCTTTGGGTCAACAGTAGCAATGCAGGCTGCTTTGCAGCAAAACTCTCCAGAGGCTAAGTCCTCTCATCGCGCTACTGAGCATGCTCACAAGACGATCTCCCATTGGAGATCGGGAGTCACATGCTCAGGTCCTTCTCCTGATCCCATTCGTCCATCTCAGAGATCTGGAAGGTCCCAGAAGCGCACGGCTATAAAAGGTCCGCATGGCCGCTCGGCCATGCACTAAAGTAGTATAGTCTCTAGTTGCTAACTTTGTGCATAGTGATGGATGTATGGACTGCAAATGACTCATGATCCCCTCCCTCTGATAGTATGAGGGTGAATAGGGACTTAGCTTAGAGTCAGCGCCAGTCAGTGGCAAGTCTCAAGCCACTATAGCATCCTCCACAGTGCTAGCGTTCGACAGTGCGCCTGCTACCGGGCATTGTCGATCAGGGGCAGTATCTGTCACCGCGCTGAAGCTTGCAGCTCTGCTTAGTGTATGCAGTAGCGACGCCGCACACACGGTAGGTCTAGACGGACGCTGACCCACTGCCTAGGGTCCACCTCCTGTGACCGTATGCCGTGCGTGCACTTATCTGAGTCCTGTGACGCTAACAGGCTCAGCCTTTTGTGTTTATTACACTTAGGCGTCTGTGATTAAACAGAGATCGCTCAGCGCACTTGGGTGACATTTAACCCGCGTGCGTCATACTGCCATATTGTACGTCCGCCATTGTCTAGCAGCGATGTTAACACCTTCTGCACGGTGGACCCCGAGCAGCGAACGCATTTTATTATTTATTTAGTGCGTTCCGCCGTTCCTAATATATATATTATTTATACACCTCTGTCAAAAATTAAGAAACCACCACATCAAATCCCTGTCATGGACAGCCCATTCTCCAGACCTGAACCCCATTGAAAACCTCTGATGGATAGTCACAAGCCATCAAACAGAAGAACTGTTAAATCTTTGCGCCAGAAGCAGTGTGAAAGACTGGTGGAAAGCATGCCAAGACGCATGAAAGCTGTTTTTAAAAATCATGGTTATTCCACAAAATATTGATTTCTGAACTCTTCCTGAGTTAAAACAGTATTGTTGTTTCTAAATGATTATGAACTTGTTTTCTTTGCATTATTTGAGGTCTGTTTTTTTTTTAATTTTGACCATTTCTCCTTTTCAGAAAAAAACAAAATTTTTTGCATGGAAATTCGGAGACATGTCAGAAGTTTATAGACTAAAAAAACAATTTACATTTTACTCAAAAATATACCTATAAAGAGAAAAATCAGACAAACTGAACATTCGAAAGTGGTCTCTTAATTTTTGCCAGAGCTGTATATGTATAATATAGCAAAAATTAAGAGACCACTTTCGAATGTTCAGTGTGTCTGATTTTTCTCTTTATAGGTATATTTTTGAGTAAAATGTAAATTGCTTTTTTATTCTACTGACGTCTTTGAATTTCCAAGCGCTAAATTTTGTATTTAAATAAAATAACAAAAAATGCAGTGCTTGCACATTGACCTAGCTGTGTGGCATGGCACATTGCTCTGCTGGAAAAAACAGTCCTCAGAGTTGGGGAACATTGCCTGAGCAGAAGGAATCAACTGTTTTTCCAGGATATCCTTGTATGCGGCTTGATTCATACATCCTTCGCAAAGATTTATCTGCCCAATTCCAGCCTTGCTGAAGCATCCCCAGATCATCACTGATCCTCCACCAAATTTCGCAGTGGGTGCAAGACACTGTGGCTTGTACGCCTCTCCAAGTCTCCGTCTAATCATTAGACGACCAGGTGTTGGGCAAAGCTGAAAATTTGACTCATCAGAGAAGATTACCTTACTCTAGTCTCCTATGGTCCAATCCTTATGGTCTTTGGCAAACTTCAGCCTCGCTCTCCTTTGCTTCTCAATGATGAAAGGCTTTTTTCTACCTTTACATGACTTGAGCTCTGCCTATAAAAGCCTGTTACGAACTGTTCTTGCTATGCACTTCACCCCAGCTGCCGTTTGCCATTCCTTTTGTAGGTCACTTGATGTCATCCGGCGGTTGCTGAGTGACATTCGAATAAGATGACGGTCATCCCGATCAGTAGAGAGTCGTTTTCTCCCTCTGCCGGTTTGTAGCTTTGTTGTCCCCAATGTCTGCTGCTTGACCTTGTTGTAATGGACTGCCATCTTAGAAACTTTAAGGATGGAGGCATCATGACGCTCACTGTATTCCAAGACACGATGTCAGCAAAGGCATCGCAATGCATTACTGGGAACGAGAGCTGCCTCGTG
Organism: Dendrobates tinctorius; assembly: GCF_039654945.1. NCBI lineage: Eukaryota > Metazoa > Chordata > Amphibia > Anura > Dendrobatidae > Dendrobates > Dendrobates tinctorius. Next base: position 7,015,099 of record NW_027361859.1, read on the forward strand.
TATCGCTGAAGCCTGGCGACGCTGCACGGGACTCCGGAAGGTGAATATATCCTGATTTTTTTATTTTAATTCTATTTTTTACAGGGATATGGTACCCACAGCCCGGAGGACAGTCTCCTCTCCTCCGGACCGTGGGTACAATCCGCAAATGTCCTGCTTACTTTTCGCATGGTGGGCACAGCCACATGCGGAAAGCAAGCAGAACAATGCATTCCTATGTGGGCAGAATCGCCGCGATTCCGCAAATTAATGAGCATGCTGCGTATTTTACCGCAAAGCGATTCCGCCACGGGAAAATCCGCAGCATTAGCACAGCATTGCGGAATCCCATAGGATTGCATGGGATGCTGTTTTTTCGTGTTTTCGCAGTAAAAACCACGACGTGTGAACGCAGCCTTACTCTTACCATGCTGAAATATGCTCTAATGATTTTGCCTCCATTACTCCTGACTCTCCTTCGCTATCCACAGACCCCAGAACCCTCTAACCAAGTAATAATCTCTCCTTCTCTCTTGCTCCCTCACCTGACCTCCTCCGCTCACCTGCTCCTCAACTTCACATCTCTCCTAATAACCCACAAAACAAGCTGCCCACTCTCCTCCTCCACCTGCTCTGCCTCTCTCTGCTTCTCCTCACTGCTGGTGACATATCTCCCAACCCTGGACCCCCACAGCCCATACCTCCCATTATTACCCCCTTCTATCATTCCCAAACCAACACGAACACCAGAAATCTTTCCCACCTCAAATACTTGCCCTTGACGCCCACCACTCAGCTCCCTCTCTCTGGATCACTCTGGAATACCCACTCCATCTTCAATAAACTCCATGTGATTCACGACCTCTTTACCTCCCGCAATTTTTCCTTCCTTGGCCTCACTGAAATATGGCTGACACCCACCAACACTGCCTCCCCTGCTGCGTTATGCTATGGTGGCCTCCACTTCACCCACACTCCTCGTCCTGGCAACAGACATGGTGGAGGAGTGGGCCTTCTCCTTTCTTCCAATTGCACCTTCAACCCAATCCCACCTCTTCCCTCCCTTGTCCTCCCCTCTTTTGAAGTCCACTCTGTCCGCATCTACTCTCCCTACAACCTCCAAGTGGCTGTCATACCGACATCCAGGCTCAACCACTGCCTTCATTGACCAATTCTCCACCTGGCTCCTTCACTTTCTCTCTGCTGACATTCCCACCATCATCATGAGTGACTTCAACATCCCCATTGACACCCACCAGTCAGCAGCCTCAAATTTCCTGTCGCTCACTTCATCTTTTGGACTTACTCAGCCACCCACACAGACGGACACATATTAGACCTGGTCTTCACCCGTCTCTGCTCCCTATATAACTTCACAACCTCCCCTCTCCCTCTATGTGACCACCATTCTACTCACTTTCTCATCACTATCCTCCGCACCTGTCACCCATGTCCAGCAACATGCGCACCCCCACAGAGACCTTGCACATCTAGACACTCACATACTCTGAATGCCACATATGAACTGCATTGTATTTTATATGGTATGCATAGCTTACCCACCTTCTTGTATCCATAATTGTACTCCATTCTTGTTATCTCTGCCACACATCTAAGTGGTCTTTATAACCCCTTCCCCCTTTTATGACCTCTGCTTAACTCTGCATTTGGCCTGGGCAGTCGCACCCCACTTTCACTCACACCTGATTGTGTTTAGCTGCACATATATTCAGCACCATGGGTCTGCTCCAGATGTAGTCTGCTCCATCAATTTCAAAATCCTATTTCAAAGTATTATTTCTAAGTACTGTTGAATTAGACTAGAATTGGACTGGAATTGACTGGAAGGTACCGGACTATAACACCACAGCAATGTTTTGCCTTCTTTTTACTATCACCCCCATGCTACTCTATTTCTCCCTAACTCCTGCAATCCCCCCTCCTAGTAAGGAACTATTCATCTCCCCCTCCATTCTCCCCAGCCACCTAACCTTCTCCTCACAACTGTTCCTCCCCATAAAATCCTTTTTCTCCAGACATGCACGGCCACATCATGTCCTATCCTCCTCCCACCTTCTAATGCTCTGTCTACTACTCCTTATTGCTGGCGACGTATCCCAAAATCCTGGCCCTCCTCAACACATCCCTACACTCACTTCTACCACCCTGCCACGATCCTCTACATGTCGTCGTAACCATGACAACCTCATACCTATTCATCCAGCCCCCACTCCCCCAACCCCCTTACCTGGAGCCCTATGGAACGCATGCTCTGTCTGCAACAAGCTATCATTTATCCATGACCTCTTTATCACCAACAAACTCTCCTTCCTCGCCATCACTGAAACCTGGCTCACTCCCTCTGACACAGCCTCTCCAGCTGCGCTTTCCTATGGCGGATTCCATCTCTCTCACACCCCTCGCCTCAGCAATAAACGTGGTGGAGGAGTTGGCTTGCTCCTGTCTGATACCTGCTCCTTTACCCCAATTCCTCTGCCACCCTCCGCTACTCTTCCCTCGTTTGAGGTGCACTCCGTCCCCCTCCAACCTCCAGCTGGCTGTCATCTACCGCCCCCCAGAACTAGCCATCTCCACCTTTCTCGACCACTTCACCACCTGGCTATTCCATTTCCTTTCTGCTGACATCCCCACCATCATCATGGGCGACTTCAACATCCCCATTGACACTTCCACCCTGGCTGCCTCTAAACTTCTATCGCTCACGACTTCCCTTGGCCTCACTCAATGGTCCTCTGCGGCCACTCACAAAGATGGTCACACGCTGGACCTTATCTTCACCCGTCTCTGTTCCCTAACTAATCTCAATAACTCACCCCTCCCCCTGTTTGACCACAACCTACTGACATTCTCTTCCACTGAGCAACCCCCGCTCCATAAACTCGCTCACCCTCCAGGAATCTCAAACACCTCAATTTACAATCACTCTCTGAATCCCTTCTCTCCCTTATAGACATATCATAGAATCGTAGAGTTGGAAGGGACCTCCTGGGCCATCTGGTCCAACCCCCTGCTCAAAGCAGGATTCGCTAAATCATCCCAGTCAGATGTCTGTCCAGCCTCTGTTTGAAGACTTCCATTGAAGGAGAACTCACCACTTCATAGCTTCCCTTCATGACACAGATGCTGCTGCCACTTTTTATAACACCACAATAACAGCAACACTTGATTCGGCTGCCCCCCTCCTGCAGAGCAAAACTCGAACAATCAACAGGCAGCCCTGGCTGACCAGCCTGACCAAAGAACTGAGACGGGTTTCCAGGGCTGCTGAGCGGAGATGGAAGAGAACCCATTCTACTGAGCACTTCAACGCATACAAGCAGTCCCTTGCAGTCCACGCTCTCTGCCGCAAAGCAAACTTACTTCGCATCTCTCATATCCTCCCTGTCTCATAACCCTAAACAGCTCTTCAACACTTTCAATTCTCTACTCCACTCCACAGCACCTCCTCCCCCTCCTCTCATCTCTGCTGAAGACTTTGCCTCCTCCTTTATGCAGAAGATCGACACGATCAGACAAAACTTTGGCCGGCAGCCCCCAATGCCCCTCTTAAAAGCTCAGCCTTGTTCTGAAAAAGCCAGCTTCTCCACCATGACAGAAGATCAGCTCTCCACCCTTCTGTCAAGATCACACCTCACCACTTGTGCCCTCGACCCACTCCCGTCCCACCTCATCCCTAACTTGACCACAGTCCTCATCCCATCTCTAACACACCTCTTCAACCTTTCACTTACAAATGGTGTCTTTCCCTCATCCTTCAAACATGCCTCAATCACACCCATCCTCAAAAAGCCCTCCCTTGACCCATCCTTGGTGTCTAACTATCGCCCGATATCTCTTCTCCCTTACGCCTCAAAACTACTGTAACAGCATGTATATCTTGAACTGTCCTCCCACCTCTCCTCCTGTTCCCTCTTTGACCAGTTACAATCTGGCTTCCGACCGCATCACTGAACTGAAACTGCCCTAACTAAAGTCACTAACGACTTGCTAACCACCAAGAGCAAGCGACACTACTGTCCTCCTTCTCCTGGACCTGTCCTCTGCCTTCGACACCTTAGACCATTCCCTCCTGCTACAGATTCTCTCATCTCTTGGCATCACAGACATGGCCTTATCCTGGATCTCATCATACCTAACGGACCGTACATTCACTGTCTCCCTCTCACACACCACCTCTTCACCTCGCCCCCTGTCTGTCAGTGTTCCCCAAGGCTCTGTCCTAGGACCCCTACTATTCTCCATCTATACCTTCGGCTTGGGACAGCTCATAGAATCCCACGGTTTGCAGTATCACCTCTATGCCGATGACACGCAGATCTACCTATCTGGACCCAACCTCGCTTCCTTACTGGCTGAAATCCCACAATGTCTGTCTCCTATGTCAGCCTTCTCTGCTCGCTTTATCAAACTCAACATGGACAAAACAGAATTCATCATCTTTCCCCATCTCACTCTACCCCTCCACCAGACCTATCCATCAATGTCAACGGCTGCTCTCTTTCCCCAGTCCCGCATGCCCGGTGCCTTGGGGTGATCCTCGACTCTGCGCTCTCTTTCAAACCACATATCAAAGCCCTCGCCTCCTCCTGCCGCCTCAAACTCAAAAATATTTCCTGGATCCGCTCATTCCTCAACCACGAAACCACAAAAACACTAGTGCACACTCTTATCATCTCCCGCCTCGACTACTGCAACCTCCTACTCTCTGGCCTCCCCTCTAGCACTCTAGCACCGCTCCAGTCCATCCTACACTCTGCTGCCTGACTAATCCACCTGTCTCCCCGCTATTCCCCATCCTCCCCCCTATGCCAGGCCCTTCACTGGCTTCCTATTGCCCAGAGGATCCAATTCAAAACCCTAACCATGACATACAAAGCCATCCACAACCTGTCTCCTCCATACATCTGTGACATGGTCTCTAGGTACCTACCCACACGCAACCTTCGATCGTCTGAAGATCTCCTTCTCTACTCCCCACTTATCTCTTCTTCCCACAACCGCATACAAGACTTCTCCCGTGCTTCCCTCATACTCTGGAACTATCTACCGTAACACATCAGACTCTCTCCATCAACGGAAACCTTCAAGAAGAACCTGAAGACCCACCTGTTCCGACAAGCCTACAGCCTGCAATGATCCTCGGTCTACTGAACCACCGCACGACCTGCTCTACCCTCTCCTACTGTATCCTCACCCATCCCTGTAGACTGTGAGCCCTCGTGGGCAGGGTCCCCTCTCCTTATGTACTTGTGTGTCCCTTGTCTTACACTTGTATATTACTCTTGTATATATTACACTTGTCTATATTTTTCCTTTTCACATGTAAAGCGCCATGGAATAATTGGCGCTATATAAATGCATAATAATAATAATACTCTCTCTGACTCTATCCTACCACTGTCCTCCATATCTTCACTCCACGACACAGACACTGCCACTAGTTTCTACAAAGCCACTCTTTCATCAGCCATCGACTCTGTCGCCCCTGTCATGCACAACAGAGTGGGACGAATCAATAGACAACCCTGGCACAATAACACCACTAAAAAACTTCGGCAAGCATCCAGAATTGCTGAACGGTGTTGGAAGAAAACGCATTCCCAAGACGACTTCACTGCACTCAAACAAGCAACACTTACATTCAAATCTGCCCTCACCTCTGCTAAACAGGCCTACTTTACTTCCCTTGTGTCTTCCTTATCCCACAACCCCTAACAGTTGTTCAAAACTTTTAATTCCCTCCTCTGCCCACCACTGCCCCCTCCAACTTCCCTAATCTCTGCTGAGGACTTCGCCGCGCACTTCAAAAATAAGATCCACCAAACAAGGCAAGTCTTTGTTATTCATGTTATTCAACCACCACAATCCCTTTGTATACCAGACCAATGCCAAACCCCATAACCTCCTTATCCAACATCACTGAAGGGGAGCTTGCTCATCTTCTCTCCAAATCACATCTCACCACTTGTGCACTCGACCCCATACCATCCCACCTCCTCCCCAACCTCGCCACCACTCTTATCCCATCCCTAACCCACCTCTTCAACCTATCACTTACATCCGGTACCTTCCCTTCTGCTTTCAAACATGCCACAATCACTCCAATCCTTAAAAAGCCAACTCTCGACCAAACAGCCATGTCCAGCTATTGCCCAATATCGCTGCTCCCATTCGCTTCTAAACTCCTGGAACAGCATGTCCACGCTGACCTTTCCTCCCACCTCTCATCTACCTTGCTCATTGACACTCCACAATCTGGTTTCCATCCCCATCATTCCACTGAGACAGCCCTGACCAAAATTACCAATGACCTACTTACAGCCAAAGCAAACGGACAAGACTCTTTCTCTATCGCTTCATTGGGGGACACAGAAACCATGGGTTCTCGGCTGGGGAGCTGTGTTTCGCAATCAGACGGTTCAGGGTCGGTGGTTGTCTCAAAAGACAACTTTACCGATCAACGTCCTCAAGATACGGGCGATTTATCTGTCTTTCATTCACAAGGAAAGGCTTCTCAGGGGTCTGCCGGTCTGGATTCAGACAGACAATGCCACAGCGGTGGCATATGTCAACCACCAAGGGGGGACATGGAGCTCCTCGGCTCTAGCAGAAGTGTCCAGAATTCTCCACTGGGCAGAGGAATCGGTCCCAGCGATATCCGCAGTGCACACTCCCGGCGTGGACAACTGGGCTGCCGATTTTCTCAGCCGCGAGGGTCTCGTGGCGGGAGAGTGGTCCTTGCATCTGGACGTCTTTCATCAGCTTTGCCGTCGTTGGAGGACTCCGGACGTGGACCTGCTGGTGTCTCAACTGAATAGGAAGGTCCCACAGTTCGTATCCAGGGCTCGAGATCCTCTCGCAGTGGGCGGCGATGCTCTGACCATTCTCTGGTTGCAGTTCAAGCTCCCCTATCTGTTCCCTCCCCTTCCTCTTCTCTCCAAGCTGTTGAAGAAGGTCAAGGCGGAAGGGGTACCAATCATCCTCATCGCTCCAGATTGGCCCAAAAGAGCTTGGTTCGCGGACATCATCAACCTTCTCGTGGACGCCCCCTGGAAGCTTCCAGACAGAGCAGATCTGCTGTCTCAAGGTCCAATCCGCCACCCCAAATCTCTGCCGATCAATTTAGCGGCGTGGCTGTTGAAACCGCGGTTCTGAAGCGGTCAGGTTTTTCAGATCAGGTTATTCACACCATCATTCGGGCTAGAAAACAATCGTCTTCCCGAATTTATTATCGTACGTGGGAGGCCTATTTCACTTAGTGCGAGGACAATGACGTTTCGCCTATGTCCTTTTCTCTCCCTTCTATCCTGGCGTTCCTCCAGGCAGGCCTAGATGCGGGCCTTGCCCTCAGCTCTTTGAAGGGTCAAGTTTCGGCGCTTTCCATTCTTTTTCAGAAAACGTTGGACTCCCATCCGCAGGTCAAAACCTTTCTTCAGGGAGTGGCTCATACCGCGTTCCCGTGGATCCATGGGATCTCAATCTGGTTCTGGAGGTTCTTCAACAGTCTCCCATTGAACCTCTCAGGGAAGACTCCCTGTCCCTTCTCTCTTGGAAACTAGCCTTTCTGGTTGCCATCACCTCCATCTGGTGCGTGTCGGAATTGGCAGCCCTTTCTCGTCGCCCCCCCTTTCTTGGTGCTCCATCAGGACAAGGTGGTCCTGCGGCCTCCGCCTTCCTTCCTTCCTAAAGTGGTGTCCACTTTCCACCTAAATGAGGACATTGTTCTCCTGTCCTTTTGTCCAATCCACCCTCTGGAGCGCTCCTTGAACAAGCTAGACCTGGTCAGGGCGATGAAGGTTTACCTGGCTAGGACGTCTCCCTTGCGGAAGACAGACTCTCTTTTAGTCATTCCAGATGGTGCGCGGAAAGGTCAGCCGGCCTCTAAGGCTACCATTGCTCGCTGGATCAGATCGGCGATTTTGGAGGCCTACCGGGTCAATCATAGAGTGCCCCCTCATGGAATTAGAGCTCACTCTACCCGGGCAGTGGGTGCCTCCTGGGTGGTGCACCACAGAGCTCCTGCACAGCAGCTCTGCAAAGCGGCAACCTGGTCTTCGATCCACACGTTTGCCAAATTTTACAAGGTCCACACCTACGCTTCGGCGGACGCCAGCCTGGGCAGAAGGATCCTGCAGGCGGCGGTGGTGAGTCCTCAGACCTAATGGAAATTTGCTTTTCCCTCCCCAGGGACTGCTTTGGGACGTCCCATGGTTTCTGTGTCCCCCAATGAAGTGATAGAGAATACAGGATTTTTGGGTTGCTTACCGTAAAATCTGTTTCTCAGAGCCTTCATTGGGGGACACAGCACCCTCCCATATTCTGCAACTCCTGTTCTTATGTTGTTTGTTGATTACAGTTGAGTTGTCTGTTCTGTTTTCATTCTGTTTTGTTACTTCTCCTACTGCTTTCTCACTAACTGAAGAAATTACTGCCGGTCGGTGGGGTGTATACTGCGGAGGAGGAGCTAACCTTTCTCTATACATAGTGTCAGCCTCCTGGAACAGCATGTCCACGCTGACCTTTCCTCCCACTTCTCATATACCTTGCTCCTTGACAATCTACAATCTGGTTTCCATCCCCATCATTCCACTGAGACAGCCCTGACCAAAATTACCAATGACCTACTTACAGCCAAAGCAAACGGACAATACTCTATACTCCTTCTAGACCTGTCCTCTGCTTTCGACACAGTTGACCACTGCCTCCTACTACAGATCCACTCCTCCTTTGGCATCAAAGACCTCGCCCTATCCTGGATTGCCTCATACCTTTCCAACCGCACATTCAGCGTCTCCCACTCCCACACTCCCTCCTCATCCCACCGTCTCTCTGTTGGAGTCCCCCAAGGCTCTCTTCTAGGACCCATACTCTTCTCAATCTATACACTTGGCCTGGGGCAACTCATAAAGTCCCATGGATTCCAGTACCACCTTTATGCCGATGATACTCAGATCTACCTCTCTGCTGTCCAGAATCCCAGAGTGTCTATCAGCCATATCCTCCTTCTCTCGCTTCCTCAAACTCAATGTAGACAAATCTGAATTGATCATCTTTCCCCCATCTCACAGATCTTCCTTACCCGACTTTTATATATAACAATTGACGACATCACGCTTTCCCCCGTACCAGAGGTCCGCTGCCTCGGAGTAACCTTTGACTCTTCCCTGTCCTTCAAACCGCACATCCAAGCTCTCTCCACCTCCTGACGCCTCCAGCTCAAAAATATTTCAAGAATCCGTCCCTTCCTCAACCCTCATTCTACTAAAATGCTTGTACATGCCCTCATCTCCCGCCTTGACTATTGCAACATCCTTTTCTGTGGCCTCCCTGCTAACACCCTCGTACCTCTCCAGTCCATCCTTAACTCTGCCGCCCGACTAATTAATCTCTCCTTGCTACTCCTCCGCTTCTCCCCTCTGCAAATCTCTTCACTGGCTCCCATTCCCTCAGCGTATCCAATTCAAATTACTAATACTGACCTACAAGGCCATCTATAACCTGTCTCCCCCATATGTCTCTGAACTAATCTCCCGATACCTTCCCTCACGTAATCTCCGGTCCTCTCAAGACCTCCTTCTCTCCTCCACACTTATTCGCTCCTCACCCAACCGCCTCCAAGACTTCTCCCGAATAGCCCCCATCCTCTGGAATTCTTTGCCCCAACACGTCCGACTATCAACCACACTCGGATCCTTCAGACGGAACCTGAAAGCTTACAGCCTGCAATGATCCCCGCTGCCTCCTCACCACTACTGGAGCTACCGCCTCACAATCGCTGGAGCTGCTGCAACCCCCCAAACTACTGTCTCCTTCCCCACCATCCTGTAGACTGTAAGCCCGAAAGGGCAGGGTCCTCTCTCCCCTCTATATCAGTCTGTGATTGTTAGTTTGTTATTGTAGGTGATATCTGTACTTTGTATGTTACCTCTTCTCCTGCACAGCACCATGGAATCAATGGTGCTATATAAATAATAACCTTTCTTTCTCCTGGACAATTTCAAATTTATGTTCTGCCACCCAAATTTACAATCTTAAAGAAAAAATTTTTTCACTACCATTGAATGGAATGATTGACAATAAAGGGTTCCTAGTATGGGAAACATTTGAATTGCTAACCAAGGTTTCTCTTTAATTATAGTTTTCTACAAAAGAAACTCGGTGGCAAAAATGTCACTAGAACTTTTATAAACATCCCATTTCAAAGCTAATAAAATATATTCAATCTTAAGGATGATTCTTCTCTATTATTTGTTTTTCAGTGTGTGTTCTGTTGATATAGTGAATATTGATGCAAGCCTATGACCCCTGGATGAACCTTAACTGGTGCAGCAGATAAACATTTAACTTCCACCCACAAGTCAAACCCCCCAATCTACAAACAGGTACCATTCGTGTATAAGCCGAGATTTTAAGTCCGGTTTTTGGGGCTGAAAGTCACCCTCCCGGCTTATACGCAAGTCATATACGCCAGGGGGTCGGCGGGGAAGGGGGAGCGGGGGTGTCAGTTCATACCCCATCAGTGCATCTCTGCAGCCCCCCCGCTTCTCCCATGGTCTCCCTTCCTTCAGCGGTCACGTGGTACTGCTCATTAAAGTCATGAATATACGCAGAGGACCTAGCATACAGCGGCGAACAGCGATGGACCGAGGACAGGTGAATATCTCAGGTGCCAGGGTCCTGAGCCAGCAGCGACACCGGCACCTGGCCCCCATAGCGCGCCAGTGTCCCCGCCTGCTCAGGACCTGGCACCTGGCTCCCAGGGACGAGAGATGAGTTTGTCATTTTTCTATATTTGCAGCGGCAGCAGCATATGGGGCCTATTCTATGGAGCATTTTATGGGGCAGCATATGGGTGCCTAATCTATGGAGCATCTTATGGGGTCATAATTTATGGAGCATTTTATGGGGGCATAATCTATGGAGCATCTTATGGGGCAGCATATGGGGGCATAATCTATGCAGCATCTTATGGGGTATAATCTATGGAGCATCTTATGGGAGCATAATCTATGGAGCATCATATGGGGGCATAATCTATGGGGCATCTTATGGGGGCATAATCTATGAAACATCTTATGGGGCATAATCCATGGAGCATCTTATGGAGCAGCATATGGGGCATAATCTATGGAACATCTAATGGGGCCATAACTTTTATGGAGCAGCATATGGGGCATATTATTCTATGAAGCATCTGATGGGGCCATTATTAACCTTTGTGCAGCATTATATGGGGTGTATTTTGAATCTAAGATTCCCCTGTGATTGTCTCATTAGACGCAGAGAAGGCCTTTGATAACATTCAGTGGGTGTGGTTATACAAAGTCTTAACAAAAATGTTTTTATCTGGTCTTTTCTTTAATTACATTCGCTAGTCTTCTCCGAGAGCTCAAGTATACACTTCTGTTTTTTTGTCTACTCCCTTCCCTCTCGAAAAAGGAATGAGACATGGTTGCCCATTGTCCCCTCTTTATTTTTATTTTTTTTTTTAAATTTGACCCTGGAACAATTAGTCAGCGTTTTATCGGATCCAAATACATTTTCTGGGATCCAATTTACCAAGAAAGTGGTTCAGGCGGCCTTTTTTACGGATGACGTTATTTTGTTTATGTCCAATCCCTCTCAACATTTGCTGATGGTGCTTGACCTCCTTAGGGATTTTGGTTCTTACTCCGGTTTTAAAATTAACATAAAGTTAAAAACTTCCATTAACTGAAAAAGGAATAAAACTTTACTGAACTATGTCCTTGGGTGGTTTGTCCTTACCACCTTTGTACATTACTTATATGGGAATTAAAATACGTAGGTTGCCAACTTCTCTGTACACCCTAAATTATCCCCCTCTTATTAAAAAAAATTACTAATCAGCTAAGGGCATAGCAGGATCTACCTTTACTATTATGGAGAGGGCACACTTGGTGAAAATGATTAGTACAGAAAGGCTCACGTACCAGTTAAAAGCCCTACCATTACTCCTAAAACACTCTGACGTCTCCATACTAAATAGGGCCTTTAATCATTTTATTGACCTGAACAAACCCATGGCATCTAAAGTCGGTGGAGGCATTAACCTCCTTAGCATTAGGGCTCAGACTCGCATGCGAGAAACTCGGACGAGTCTCGCATGTCAATACCCGGCACTGCCGCCGCCACTCGGATCGAAGCGTTCAGCTGCTTAGAAATACATGCGGCCGCACGTTCCACTGATTATAGAAATTATAATCTCGCCTGCCTCTCCCGCTATATAATTGACTGGCTTCACGAAAAGCACACATATTCAGATCACATGTTAGAATCCGATTATGTATACCCCTTTAACTTAACTGCTCTCCTCCATTCCCGTATTGCCTCATTATCTTCTGTAGTAAGGAGATCGGTTATTCTAAGGCTAAGTGCACACGTACCGGAACTCTCGCGGAAATTACCGCGAGAATTCCGGAATTCCAGTCCGCGGGAAAATCGCATTTTAAATTCCCGCGATTTTCCCGCGGAAAAACTAGCATTTTGCAAGCGTATTTAGCTTGCAAAATGCTAGCGTTTTCCAAGCGATCTGTAGCATCGCTTGGAGAACTGATTGACAGGTTGGTCACACTCGTCAAACATAGTGTTTGACGAGTGTGACCAACTTTTTACTACTGAGGCCGCCTATGCAGCATCAGTAGTAAAAGATAGAATGTAAAAAAAAAAAAAATAAAAAACGGTGTTATTCTCACCCTCCGACATCCCGCGCATCCGTTCCCAGTAATCCTTTGCGAAAATGCCCGCGATGACGTCAGTTCTCGCGGGATCGCGACGTCTCGCGGTAATTCGCGATGACCGCGAGACTTCGCGATCCCGCGAGAAGGGACGTCATCGCGAGCATTTTCGCAAAGGACTACTGGGAACAAGAGCGTGGAGAGAAGCGGGAAGACTGCGCGGGACGTCGGAGGGTGAACAATATTTTTTATTTTAAATTCTATTTTTTACAGGGATATGGTACCCAAAGCCCGGAGGACAGTCTCCTCTCCTCCGGACCATGGGTACCATCCGCAATTGTTCTGCTTACTTTCCGCATGGTGTGCACAGCCACATGCGGGAAGCAAGCGGAACAATGCATTCCTATGGGTGCGGGATCGCCGCGATTCCGCAAATTAATGAGCATGCTGCGGTTTTTACCGCGAAGCGATTCCGCCGCGGTAAAAACCGCAGCATTAGCACAGCATTGCGGAATCCCATAGGAATGCATGGGATGCTTATTTTTCTCGTTTTCGCGGCAAAATCGCGCGGTTAAAACCGCCGCGGAAACGCGAAAAAAACGCCACGTGTGAACTCAGCCTTAGGGATACTATCTCCATGGTCTTTCTTTTAGAATCTCAAAACGCCTTCCACTATGTTGAAATCCCGAGTTCCCTCAGGGTGTGGAAAATAAATTATTCTTAAAATGGCAACAGGCAGGAATAAATACTGTCTCTCATCTTCTCCACCCATCTGAATCGAGATGGCTGACTTGTACAGAATGTGTAAAGAAATATAACCTACTTCCACAACACTATTTTCAATACGAGCAAATCAGACTCTCCATTATGGCCAACTTAAAAGATGTTACATTTGAAGTTGCTCAGAATGAGCTGGATACCATTTTGCTATCTCCCATGGGTAAGCCTTCAATATCGATTCTTTACTCTGTAGTGAAATCTAATTTGTTGGGTGTGCACCCGGACATCTTTTTTAAATAATGGAAGCAGCCATTTGACTATGTAGAAATTCCCTACAAGATCAGAGCGGGGTGGAATTTGTTTAGGAAACACATTATAAATGAAATGTGGAGAGACTCAGTATAAAATAATGCATGGAGCCATCTATGTTTTCAATATTCCCAAAAAAGATCCTCTTTCAAATAAACTAACTGCTTGTCCTACATGCCACCTCTCTTGCTCCGACCTCATACATGGTCTTTGGTCTTGTCCTGCGTCCATCTCTTTTTGGGGTCTGGTATCAAATCTGATTAATACCATTTGGGGTTCAGATTACTCTCTATCTCCCTACTTAGCCTTATTTCATTTTGGGGATAGCATAGCGGCCACTAACAAGAAAATAGTGGGTCCCGCCAAACTGCTGCATACCTTGCTTATACTAGCAAAAGGAATGCTTCTTAAATGCTGGCTGGACCTGAACCTACCCCCATCGCAGAATTGATAACACAATTGAAACATTTCAAGGAAATAGAACAACAGGATGCTCTGTGCAATAAGAAATCACAAGCAGGCAAGTTTCTTTTGAAGTGGAAGCAATTTATTGTGAATTGCTCTTTAAGGGAAAAAGAACATGGTCAAACCATTTGTATCTACAGCCTGGTATATATTGGAGGACCTCAAAAATAATCTGGGATTATTACGCCTACATCAATAATAGGGAGGGAGATAACTAATCAGGGCCTATTATTATTTTTGTGTTTTTTTTTCTCAGGATGGTTTTAATAATGCACACGGTCAGCTGAGTCACTTGATAGAATGGATGATGATGGCTTAAAGGTTTAAGTATTAATGTTAATTTTTTTTAAATATACTTTGTATTACCAAATTTGTAAAAGTCATTTCTATCTGTCTGATCTGCGTACGGACAATTGATTTTATCACACAGTCTGACTTATTACTTTGTTACCTGAAAATGCTAACAGAAATGAAGTTCTGAAAAAAAAATGGTGTGGGCTCCCACCCAATTTTCGGAACCAGCAGAGGGAAAGCCGACAGCTGGGGGCCAATGTTTATAGCCTGGGAAGGGGGTAATACCTATGGAGCTTCCAGGCCATTAATATAATCTCACAACTGTATACTTAGCCTTTACTGGCTATTAAAATGGGTACCCTAAAAAAATGATGTAGGGTCCCCCTATAATTAATAACCAGCAAAGGCTATGCAGACAGCTGGCCCCCCAGGCTAAAAACATCAGCTCTCAGCCGCACCAGAAAAGGCGCATCTCTAAGGCTACTTTCACACATCAGTTTTTTGCCGTCAGGCAGGATCCGGCTATTTTTAGAAAAAACGGATCCGGCATAAATTTTGGAGAACTGTAGAAACGGATCCGTTTTTTTGCTGGATCCGTCTAGCAGGTTATATCTGTTTCCTGGGGGCTGGCCAATTGGATCTGAGCATGCGCAGACTTAAAAAAACGGATCCGGTGGCTGGATCCGTCTTTTTCTGGATCCGGCTTTTTTCGCCGGAGACAAAAAACGTTACAGTAGCCGTTTTTTCCAGACGCCGGAATGAGACAAGTAGCCGGATCCGGCAAAAAACGGATGAAACGCAATGCCATCCGGCGCGATCCGGCGCTAATGCAAGTCAATGGGGAAAAACTGGATCCGGCATTGCATTTTGCCGGATCCGGTTTTACAAAAAAAAGCCGGATCACGCCTGACGGCAAAAAACTGATGTGTGAAAGAGGCCTAAGAGCTCTTCCCATTTGCCCTGTAGCGGTGGCAAGTGGGGTGATAGTTGGGTTGATGTCAGGTGATATCAAGCCCCGAGGTTAGTAATGGAGAGGCGTCAATAAGACGCCCCATTACTAATGCCATAGTCACATTGTATAAAAACACAGACACCCATAAAAAGTACTTTAACTGACAGACACAGACTCCTTTAATAATCTTAATTAAACCATACTTAATGACCTTGCGCATTCCCCGATGCCCTCGTCATCTGGAAAAGAGGTAAAAAAAAAAAATTTCTCACCTTTCCGCAGAGATGCTATTAATCCATTTATCCCATGATGGGTCTAGCTCTGCTACATCTACATGGCAGGTTGCATGATTCGACCATGCAGCCTGTCATCAGCTCGGGCGCACAAAATGCATCCTGTTGCATTTTTTTTGGCGTCCGACTTGCCTCAAAAAAATGCATGCGCGCAATGCGTTTTTTTTACAGCAAGACACCCATTGTAAGTCTATGGGTGCGCATATGTGCGCATTGGCATGCTCATGTATGCGTTTTTTTGCGCATGCGTTTTTTTTCTTGACCATTGGTTAGACAATGGAAATTAGGGGTTTGGGTTAGAGTTAGGGTTAGTTAAGGGGGGTTAGGGTTAGTATGGTTTGGTTAAGGGTTAGGGTTTAGGGTTAGTTAGGGGTTAGGGTTAGGTTTTTGGGTTAGGGTTAGTAGGGTTTGGTTAAGGGTTAGGGTTAGTATGGTTTGGTTAAGGGTTAGGGTTAGTATGGTTTGGTTAAGGGTTAGGGTTAGTAAAGTCATGGTTTGGGTTAGTGTTAATCCTAACTCTATCTTGATTTTTTTGGTGAGGCCAACTAATGTTGGAAAAAAACGCAAACGCGGTAAAAACGCACTAAAAACGCATACAAACGCATAAAAACGCTGCGTTTTTTTCATGCATGCGCATACAAATGCTTGAAAAAAAATGCAGCATTTGTATGCAGTTTTTCCATGCGTTTTTTTGCGGGAAAAACGCGCTGCAAAAAAAAAGCAAGTGTGAAAGTAGCCTTAGACATTACTTTTGACATTTGGGGCCCCACTTAACAGTTTCCTTCTGACACCAATCAATAACAGGATTGTGAATGAACAACCACAGAAGCCCAAATACCACCCCAAAAGGTAACTTATCCAAGACAAAACAGAAAATGGATTCTGAGTGAAGTGCTCCTATGTGAAATGTGAATTCCATCTTTATAAATTTGACACAGTTCTGAAATAGCGATGGTTTGTCAATCTCAAATATTTTAATGGGTTTTGTCAGTCTAAGTGTCCCTAATCCTAAATTCTGAACCAGATCAGAATCAATAAAGTTAGCTGCAGAATTGCAATCAATGAACGCCAATGCCTGGTTCTTGAAAGGCAAAACCATTTTGAGCAGAAAGGAGGATAAAAAAGTGTTTTTGGAAGTTTGAGTGATCCATTTGACTATCACCCTAAAATTTGCCACCTGTTCACACTGTGTAAACTGGCTCCATACTGGCGGAAAAGAAATTATACAGTCACCTGAGCATCAGGTGTTTCCCACGATGTTATCTGTATGACAGCACATGGAACACCAGTGGCTCTTATCGGCGATAAGATCATAACCGCCAATCAGAGAGCTGTGGCTCCCAAGCTGTCATATGACAGCACGAGCAAGAAGCTGTCACCAACAGTAAAAAGGTTCCCTTCCCTGACTATATACCATTTTGAAAATGTATAATTTACAACTACTTTGCTTCCTGTCTTTCAGCCAATTCCTTACCTATCTGTATATAGTTTTCCCTAGTCCCTGCCTCTGGAGCTTCAGTGTAAGGCTGGTACATGGTACAGTATCAAATTTCTTTGCAAAGTCCAGATAAATCACATCAGCCGCATTACCAACATCCAGACTTGCACTTATCTCCTTATAGAAACCCAACATGTTGGTTACACGCAACTTATCTTTCATGCATCCATCCTGGTAATCAGGTATTACGGTATATTTCATGGGATTACAGCGAGAGTGTGGAGCCAGAAGCCCTCAGCATCTGATGGCTCCTACTCCTGTGCTGAGAAGCACTTTTCCTTCATTTTAAATGTTTTTATTTCTTTTGACAGAACAGGGGTTAATCGGCCATGTTGGAAATCCCTGAGCTCACAGCTGAGCTCAGTTAGCCACTACTTTCCCCTTTATAATGTGGACTCTGTTACAAATCCTTGTCAGAGCAAGTATTTGCTGCATGGCTAACGGAGGGAGAGGAGTTCATATGAGGAGTTTTCGAGGAGATATCTGTGATTGTTGCTTGGTTTGTAAGTGTGGTAATTCCCTATTATTCTTTATTTTGGTTTATTCCACTACCTCCACGCCCCGGTGGATTCCTCTGTTATATGTAATTGAATATTTTGTATGCCTGGAGTTTTCTGTTAATCTTTGTTTGTGTTGCCTTGTTTTTCGGGTTGGTGTACTAAGGTGTACAGTAGCGCCCCTCTTCCCTGGGTGGCGAAGAGGACAGATGGAGGGCTAACTCAGGACATAAGGCACCTTCACCTTCAAAAATATCCCAGGGAGTAGGGCGAGCTAGGGCGCTCCCTAGTGTTAGGGACAGGGAAGGAGCCCCTGGTCCCGGGTCACCCGACAGATGTGTCGTGACATATTATTCTCTGCAATATATCTTTGCAGGTCGTCTCTTATAATGCTCTCAAAAAATTTGCACACTACTGATGTCAGGATTACTAGACAGTAGTTGCTTGAATCCACCTTCTTACCTTTCTTATATATCAGTACCACATCAGCCATCCTCCATCCTATGGCACCACCCCTGTTACAAGAGAGTCTAAGAATATGAGATACAGCGGTCTGCCAATTATGAATGCCATCTGGGCCAGGGAATTTGTCAATATTTAATTTGCTCAGACGCAAGCGTACTTCTTCATGTGTTAAATTAGTTATTAATATGCTTGTGTAGCTACTCTTTGGGGAAAATAGGTAATATACTAAAAAACTGCCACTGACCCTTCAGGTTCCTGTATTGTCTAGAGATCTTGACCCTGCAGTCCCTATTGGTTCATGCGTGAGCAAAGATAGCACTAACCACAGACTAGCACAGAGTTCGCAAACACGCAACCCGCAGGCCGCATGTGGCCCATGAAGCTGCTTTTTGCGGCCCACAGGCACTGTAGACCCTATGACGATCTCGACCCAGTTCAGGCTCCGACGATATTAACGCTTCATTTCAGTTGGATGTGCGTCTTTGGACGCACATTCAATTGAAATGTATTACCGCTCAGAGACAAGTTCTCTGCACAGCAATACCAATACAAAGCTGGTGACCAATCTGAGGCTGAAATAAAACTGAAATAAAGTGTTAATGTCAGCGACCCCTGGACCTGGCTGTGATCGTCAAAGGGTCTACAGTGCCTGAGGGCCGCATGTGCAGAAAAGAGGATGCCGAAGGAACGGAAGACAGGTGAGAAGAATCTTTTATTTTTTTCTTTCATGTGTATATGAAGAATGGCACAACAGAGGACATTACTATAAGATGAGGACCAGGATGGGATATTACTATAAGAAAAGGCCCAGAATCAGACATTACTAGAAGAAGGGGACCAGGATGGGGCATTACTATCAGATGAGGACCAGGGTAGGGCATTACTATAAGAGGGGGACTAGAATTGGACATTATTATAAGAAGGGACCAGGATAGGACATTACTATAAGAAGGGGACCAGGATGCGGCGTTAGTAAAAGATGAGGACCATTATGGCGGACATTACTACAAGATGAGGACTAGGATAGGGCCGTTACTACAAGATGAGGACCAGGTTGGGGACATTACTATAAGATGAGGACAAGGATGTGAACCCATATGATGAATAACCCATATGATGAATGCCATTTAAAAAATTTAAACACACCAAAAATATTCAAAAAAAATAATCAAAAGGTGTATATAAAAAAAATGATCTCACTAAAAATTTGTCCTGCAAAGAATGCGGTCCCCCAAATTAATTTTTTTTCTATATTCAGCACATATACCCAGTCAAGTTTGAGACCCCCTAGACCTAAACTGATTGAAAGGCTGTCAAGTTGCTTCATGCTTGTCCTAAAAAACCGGAGGGCGGAGCAGAGTGTGAATTTACTACAAAAGGGAAAGTGTGCTGACACATACCAAAGTGAGTAGAATAAACAATGAAATACAAAATAAAGTATAAAGTACATACTGTTAGATTCTGTCAACTACTTCCTAGAAAGCAACAGAAGATAGGTGCAAAGTACAGAAACAGCAAAAAGATAAACCTTACCTGGAATTTCACATACTGGCTTTAAACAGCAACAGAATATATGAGCATCCGAAAAAAAACTGTTACCTACAGGAAAGGCTGCACTAACAGGCAATCCCCACATGTTGCAGCTGTCAGACAGCCGTGAGACATGCGGCCATGGCGACTTGAGCATAGTTTTTGAGCATGCTGAAGATACTCAGTCTACGATCGTGGTCGGATAACACCTTATAGGAGCACTCTCGCTCATCACTATTCAGCAGGTTTTTGCTATGTAATCTGAAGACAGCTTGAGAAAAAGGCCGAAACACAGAATTCAGGGATGTATCACTTGTCAAAATATTTACTAACCGTGAAGAATTTATTATAACATTGCTGACTAGTCCAGCAACTAAGCACCTCACTGTCTATGGACTTTGGACCAGAAAGCCTGGTGTGAGTGAGGTTAACTTTTTTCGGCTCTGCTTCATTCTAAATCTAAAAGCTCTGAGTGTGTACAAAAGGCTACACCCAGTAAACTGAGTGATACATCGTTGGATTCAGCTTCTCTTTGCCTACATCATGCTGCTGTCAGATGAGTTAGCAAAAACCTGCTGACAGATTTCTTTAAAGGGAATCTGTCACCCTTTTTTTGGACAATGAGCTGCCGACACCGACATCAGGGGCTTATCTACAGCATTTTGTAATGCTGTAGATAAGCCCCCGATGTAACCTGAAAGATAAGAAAAACAGTTAGATTATACTTACCCCGGCGTCCGGTCCGATGGGCGTCGCCGTCCGGTCCGGCGCCTCCCATCTTCATACGATGCCGTCCTCTTCTTCCCTTCCTGTCGTGGCTCCGGCGCAGGCGCACTGCTCTGCAGAGTCCTGCAGTGTGCAGGCGCTGGGAGAGGTCTGGCGCCTGCGCACTGCAGTTTTCTGCTCTGCCCTCAACAGGGCAGAGCAGTGCGCCTGTGCCGGAGCCACGACAGGAAGGGAAGAAGAGGACAGCATCGTATGAAGATGACAGGCGCCGGATGGCGATAGCCATCTGACTGAGACCGGACCGCCCCCCCGGTAAGTATAATATAACTCTTTTTTCTTATCTTTCAGGTTACATCGGGGGCTTATCTACAGCATTACAGAATGCTGTAGATAAGCCCCTGATGTCGATGCCGGCAGCTGATAGTCAAAAAAAAGGGTGACAGATTCCCTTTAATTTGTTGAAATCTGCTCAAGTTCAAGGCTTTTGCAATGTTTTATTGAATATTGCAATGAAACTTACCATTTTATAGTCGCTGTATCCCAAATGCTCGCTGACCTGTAGATCTGAAAATTGTATCTGATCTATTCGACAGAACCAGATCCAGCACATTACCTCCCCCTGGTTGGTTCATCTACCAGCTGAGAAAGGTAAATTGTCTTGAACTGCGGATATGAACTTTACGCTTTTGGCACATCCTGAAGATTCTATGTCCCATTGAATGTCTGGGATAGGTAAAATCCTCCATAATAAGGACCCTATTATATCCTGCCTTTTTAATTTGTTGCAGCATTTCATGCTCTATGTGTTTAGCTATATTACAATGCTTGTAGCAAACTGCAATTAGCAGATTTCCATTGTTGCCATCCCCATGTATTTTTACCCATACTGACTATACATTGTTGCAGTCCCCCCCTCAATGTCATCATTGTGCACAGTTCTTAAGTTGGATTTAACGAAAATATAAATCCCTCCACCTTCTTTGTCTTTCTTGTCCTCGCTAAATATAGTGTAACCCTCTATGTTTGTCATCCAGTCATGGCTTTCAACAAACCAGGTTTCCATAATGCCCACCACATTGTAGTCTGTGACCGACATAAGAGTCTCCATTTCATTAATTTTGGTTGCTAGACTTCTTGCATTTGCCAGCAGACATTTAACACTATTATCACATTTATTACTCCTACTCACTTCACTATTTTCTCTGCGTGTCCCAGCCTCCCCAAAATCCTTATTGTCCCCTACTGTCTCACTCTCTCTGTCTACTCTATCACTACTTTGAATTTGACATCAGGATCTATCTACAGGAGACTGGCACGGCAATGGAAGTAAAATGGCTCCACAGTATGCAAATCTTTTCATGGCCAAGCTTGAAAGCGACTTCATGTCCTCATGTCCCATCAGGCCTCTGGCCTACTACCGAAACATTGATGATATTTTAATCATCTGGACCGAGTCTGAGCCACAGCTAAAGACATTCCATGAACAGTTTAATCAAGTTCATCCCACCATCAACCTAACACTCAACTATTCCAGCACTGAAATTAATTTTTTGGACACCATCATTAAGGTACAGAACAATGAAATAGAGACATCCCTGTATCAGAAGCCAATCGACCGTCCAAAATACCTTAAATCGGACAGTTTCCATTCAAGACACATAAAAAACTCTGCGTCGGCAGTGTCAGGTATTGAAACGCGAGACTCATGTGAGTTTCTCGCAAGTGTTACCCCGGCCTAAAGGTTTTATTGTGTCTGATCTAATAATGAGGCCCTGGGATCAAAAAAGGCTGCACACCTTATACAGAGGATAGTGTTCTTTAGTCTATATACTCTATACTAGTCTCATACATTTATAAAAAAAACCTTAGTTTCATACAGCTCTGCTCCATACGCCTCGTACAAACACTGCTCCGCTCTGTACACTTCGCACACAGGCGGCTCCTCTCCGTGCACCTCGTACACACACGGCTCCGCTCCCTACACCTCGTACACACGCGGCTCCGCTCCGTACACCTCGTACACACGCGACTCCGCTCCGTACACCTCGTACACACGCGGCTCCGCTCCGTACACCTCGTACACACGCGGCTCTGCTCCGTACACCTCGTACACACACGGCTCCGCTCCGTACACCTCGTACACACGGCTCCGTACACCTCGTACACACGCGGCTCCTCTCCGTATACCTCGTACACACGCGGCTCCGCTCCGTACACCTCGTACACACGCGGCTCCGCTCCGTACACCTCGTACACACGCGGCTCCGCTCCGTACACCTCGTACACACGCGGCTCCGCTCCGTACACCTCGTACACACGCGGCTCCGCTCCGTACACCTCGTACACACTCGGCTCCGCTCCGTACACCTCGTATACACACGGCTCCGCTCCGTACACCTCGCACACACGGCTCCGGTCCATACACCTCGCACACACACGGCTCCGGTCCGTACACCTCGCACACACACGGCTCCGCTCCGTACACTTCGTACACACACGGCTCCGCTCCGTACACATCGTACACACACGGCTCCGCTCCGTACACCTCGCACACACGCGGCTCCGCTCCGTACACCTCGTACACACGCGGCTCCGCTCCGTACACCTCGTACACACGCGGCTCCGCTCCGTACACCTCGCACACACGCGGCTCCGCTCCGTACACCTCGTACACACGCGGCTCCGCTCCGTACACCTCGCACACACGCGGCTCCGCTCCGTACACCTCGCACACACGCGGCTCCGCTCCGTACACCTCGTACACACGGCTCCGTACACCTCGTACATACGCGGCTCCTCTCTATACACCTTGTACACACACGGCTCCGCTCCGTACATCTCGTACATACACGGCTCCACTCCGTACACCTCGTACACACGCGGCTCCTCTCTGTACACCTCGTACACACGCGGCTCCGCTCCGTACACCTCGTACACACGGCTCCGTACACCTCGTACATACGCGGCTCCTCTCTATACACCTTGTACACACACGGCTCCGCTCCGTACATCTCGTACATACACGGCTCCACTCCGTACACCTCGTACACACGCGGCTCCTCTCTATACACCTCGTACACACGCGGCTCCGCTCCGTACACCTCGTACACACGGCTCCGTACACCTCGTACATACGCAGCTCCTCTCTATACACCTTGTACACATACGGCTCCGCTCCGTACATACACGGCTCCACTTCGTACACCTCGTACACACGCGGCTCCTCTCTATACACCTCGTACACACACGGCTCCGCTCCGTACATCTCGTACACACGCGGCTCCGCTCCGTACACACTGCTCCGCTCCGTATACCTCGTACACACGCGGCTCCTCTCTATACACCTCGTACACACTCGGCTCCGCTCCGTACATCTCGTACACACTCGGCTCCGCTCCGTACATCTCGTACACACTCGGCTCCGCTCCGTACACCTCGTACACACTCGGCTCCGCTCCGTACACCTCGCACACACGCGGCTCCGCTCCGTACACCTCGCACACACGCGGCTCCGCTCCGTGCACACACGCGGCTCCGCTCCGTACACCTCGTACACACGCGGCTCCGCTCCGTACACCTCGTACACACGCGACTCCGCTCCGTACACCTCGTACACACGCGGCTCCGCTCCGTACACCTCGCACACACGCGGCTCCGCTCCGTACACCTCGCACACACGCGGCTCCGCTCCGTACACCTCGTACACACGGCTCCGTACACCTCGTACATACGCGGCTCCTCTCTATACACCTTGTACACACACGGCTCCGCTCCGTACATCTCGTACATACACGGCTCCACTCCGTACACCTCGTACACACGCGGCTCCTCTCTATACACCTCGTACACATGCGGCTCCGCTCCGTACACCTCGTACACAAGGCTCCGTACACCTCGTACATACGCGGCTCCTCTCTATACACCTTGTACACACACGGCTCCGCTCCGTACATCTCGTACATACACGGCTCCACTCCGTACACCTCGTACACACGCGGCTCCTCTCTATACACCTCGTACACACGCGGCTCCGCTCCGTACACCTCGTACACACGGCTCCGTACACCTCGTACATACGCAGCTCCTCTCTATACACCTCGTACACACACGGCTCCGCTCCGTACATCTCGTACATACACGGCTCCACTCCGTACACCTCGTACACACGCGGCTCCTCTCTATACACCTCGTACACACGCGGCTCCGCTCCGTACACCTCGTACACACGGCTCCGTACACCTCGTACATACGCGGCTCCTCTCTATACACCTTGTACACACACGGCTCCGCTCCGTACATCTCGTACATACACGGCTCCACTCCGTACACCTCGTACACACGCGGCTCCTCTCTATACACCTCGTACACACGCGGCTCCGCTCCGTACACCTCGTACACACTGCTCCGTACACCTCGTACATACGCGGCTCCTCTCTATACACCTTGTACACACACGGCTCCGCTCCGTACATCTCGTACATACGCGGCTCCACTCCGTACACCTCGTACACACGCGGCTCCTCTCTATACACCTCGTACACACACGGCTCCGCTCCGTACATCTCGTACACACGCGGCTCCGCTCCGTACATCTCGTACACACGCGGCTCCGCTCCGTACATCTCGTACACACACGGCTCTGCTCCGTACACCTCGTACACACACGGCTCCGCTCCGTACACCTCGTACACACACGGCTCTGCTCCGTACACCTCGTACACACGGGTCCGCTCCGTACACCTCGTACACACACGCTCCGCTCCGTACACCTCGTACACGCGGCTCCGCTCCGTACACCTCGCACACACGCGGCTCCGCTCCGTACATCTCGCACACACGCGGCTCCGCTCCGTACACCTCGCACACACTCGGCTCCGCTCCGTACACCTCGTACACACTCGGCTCCGCTCCGTACACCTCGTACACACTCGGCTCCGCTCCGTACACCTCGTACACACTCGGCTCCGCTCCGTACACCTCGCACACACGCGGCTCCGCTCCGTACACCTCGCACACACGCGGCTCCGCTCCGTACACCTCGCACACACGCGGCTCCGCTCCGTACACCTCGTACACACGCGGCTCCGCTCCGTACACCTCGTACACACGCGGCTCCGCTCCGTACACCTCGCACACACGCGGCTCCGCTCCGTACACCTCGCACACACGCGGCTCCGCTCCGTACACCTCGCACACACGCGGCTCCGCTCCGTACACCTCGTACACACGGCTCCGTACACCTCGTACATACGCGGCTCCTCTCTATACACCTTGTACACACACGGCTCCGCTCCGTACATCTCGTACATACACGGCTCCACTCCGTACACCTCGTACACACGCGGCTCCTCTCTATACACCTCGTACACACGCGGCTCCGCTCCGTACACCTCGTACACACGGCTCCGTACACCTCGTACATACGCGGCTCCTCTCTATACACCTTGTACACACACGGCTCCGCTCCGTACATCTCGTACATACACGGCTCCACTCCGTACACCTCGTACACACGCGGCTCCTCTCTATACACCTCGTACACACGCGGCTCCGCTCCGTACACCTCGTACATACGCAGCTCCTCTCTATACACCTTGTACACATACGGCTCCGCTCCGTACATACACGGCTCCACTCCGTACACCTCGTACACACGCGGCTCCTCTCTATACACCTCGTACACACACGGCTCCGCTCCGTACATCTCGTACACACGCGGCTCCGCTCCGTACACACTGCTCCGCTCCGTATACCTCGTACACACGCGGCTCCTCTCTATACACCTCGTACACACACGGCTCCGCTCCGTACATCTCGTACACACTCGGCTCCGCTCCGTACATCTCGTACACACTCGGCTCCGCTCCGTACACCTCGTACACACTCGGCTCCGCTCCGTACACCTCGCACACACGCGGCTCCGCTCCGTACACCTCGCACACACGCGGCTCCGCTCCGTACACCTCGTACACACGCGGCTCCGCTCCGTACACCTCGTACACACGCGACTCCGCTCCGTACACCTCGCACACACGCGGCTCCGCTCCGTACACCTCGCACACACGCGGCTCCGCTCCGTACACCTCGCACACACGCGGCTCCGCTCCGTACACCTCGTACACACGGCTCCGTACACCTCGTACATACGCGGCTCCTCTCTATACACCTTGTACACACACGGCTCCGCTCCGTACATCTCGTACATACACGGCTCCACTCCGTACACCTCGTACACACGCGGCTCCTCTCTATACACCTCGTACACATGCGGCTCCGCTCCGTACACCTCGTACACACGGCTCCGTACACCTCGTACATACGCGGCTCCTCTCTATACACCTTGTACACACACGGCTCCGCTCCGTACATCTCGTACATACACGGCTCCACTCCGTACACCTCGTACACACGCGGCTCCTCTCTATACACCTCGTACACACGCGGCTCCGCTCCGTACACCTCGTACATACGCAGCTCCTCTCTATACACCTTGTACACATACGGCTCCGCTCCGTACATACACGGCTCCACTCCGTACACCTCGTACACACGCGGCTCCTCTCTATACACCTCGTACACACACGGCTCCGCTCCGTACATCTCGTACACACGCGGCTCCGCTCCGTACACACTGCTCCGCTCCGTACACCTCGTACACACACGGCTCCGCTCCGTACATCTCGTACACACTCGGCTCCGCTCCGTACACCTCGTACACACTCGGCTCCGCTCCGTACACCTCGCACACACGCGGCTCCGCTCCGTACACCTCGCACACACGCGGCTCCGCTCCGTACACCTCGCACACACGCGGCTCCGCTCCGTACACCTCGTACACACGCGGCTCCGCTCCGTACATCTCGTACACACGCGACTCCGCTCCGTACACCTCGTACACACGCGGCTCCGCTCCGTACACCTCGCACACACGCGGCTCCGCTCCGTACACCTCGCACACACGCGGCTCCGCTCCGTACACCTCGCACACACGCGGCTCCGCTCCGTACACCTCGTACACACGGCTCCGTACACCTCGTACATACGCGGCTCCTCTCTATACACCTTGTACACACACGGCTCCGCTCCGTACATCTCGTACATACACGGCTCCACTCCGTACACCTCGTACACACGCGGCTCCTCTCTATACACCTCGTACACACGCGGCTCCGCTCCGTACACCTCGTACACACGGCTCCGTACACCTCGTACATACGCGGCTCCTCTCTATACACCTTGTACACACACGGCTCCGCTCCGTACATCTCGTACACACGCGGCTCCTCTCTATACACCTCGTACACACGCGGCTCCGCTCCGTACACCTCGTACACACGGCTCCGTACACCTCGTACATACGCGGCTCCTCTCTATACACCTTGTACACACACGGCTCCACTCCGTACACCTCGTACACACGCGGCTCCTCTCTATACACCTCGTACACACGCGGCTCCGCTCCGTACACCTCGTACACACGGCTCCGTACACCTCGTACATACGCAGCTCCTCTCTATACACCTCGTACACACACGGCTCCGCTCCGTACATCTAGTAAATACACGGCTCCACTCCGTACACCTCGTACACACGCGGCTCCTCTCTATACACCTCGTACACACGCGGCTCCGCTCCGTACACCTCGTACACACGGCTCCGTACACCTCGTACATACGCGGCTCCTCTCTATACACCTTGTACACACACGGCTCCGCTCCGTACATCTCGTACATACACGGCTCCACTCCGTACACCTCGTACACACGCAGCTCCTCTCTATACACCTCGTACACACACGGCTCCGCTCCGTACATCTCGTACACACGCGGCTCCTCTCTATACACCTCGTACACACGCGGCTCCGCTCCGTACACCTCGTACACACGGCTCCGCTCCGTACACCTCGTACACACACGGCTCCGCTCCGTACATCTCGTACACACGGCTCCGCTCCGTACACCTCGTACACACACGGCTCCACTCCGTACACCTCGTACACACGCGGCTCCTCTCTATACACCTCGTACACACGCGGCTCCGCTCCGTACACCTCGTACACACGGCTCCGCTCCGTACACCTCGTACACACACGGCTCTGCTCTGTACACCTCGTACACACACGGCTCCGCTCCGTACACCTCGTACACACACGGCTCTGCTCTGTACACCTCGTACACACACGGCTCTGCTCCGTACACCTCGTACACACACGGCTCCGCTCCGTACACCTCGTACACACACGGCTCTGCTACATCCACCCTGTAAACCCCTCCTGACCCCACACAGAAACTTCCCCTCATCCAGCACCATGACAACCAGCACAGCAGAGTCCTGCATACACTGAGGCCCCTGATCATGTGACCCCTGACTCCTCCCCTCCTGTGACCTCATCACAGGTCCTGTGCGCACAGAGCAGCCATATATGTGGAGTGCGGCTCTGCAGGTGGAGGTAGGTGCTGGAGAGCTCCCGTTACTTTGGGGGTCGGCATCATTATAATTAACCCCTTCAGGTCCTGGCTATTTTCCACTTCATGAAAACATTGCTTTATTTATTTATTTTTCATTCCTGAATTATAACTATAATATGGACACATTTTGTATTTTTGGGTAGTTTTCACTATTTTGCTGCCTTCATATATGATATAGACGGTAAAGTGCGGCGTTACCAGGTGCGCAGCCCCATCCCCCACTCGTGGAGCTCTGTGACTGCGGGGTGGTCCCTGTATGCCCCTTATATAAGAGGGACCCCCTACGGTCGCACTTGTCTCCGTTGTCCGGTTCCCCCACGTGCGCTCTCGCTGCGTCGTATTAATATTGAGGGAATTGATTTGCAGAGACCAGGTCAGCAGTCCACGGGGGCCGAATAGGATCCTTGTGAACCGTCTCCTCCCTCCCGACATCGTCGGGTCCTCTTTGGCTTAGTTGGTCAGTGTCGTGTGCCTCTTGCCCGCCTGGCCAATCACAGGTAATGTCTCTTAAATGTAAAACCGGCAATAATCTAAGAAGATAAACCGTAATAAACAATTCTGGAGAATTTTGCTGCACAGGGGGAATTTAGAGGAAAGATTTACAAAAACTGAGTCGAAACCAAAACTACTCATCGTCTCCCACAGAAACCTCCTTTCCACCGAGTCAAACACATTATTATGATCTGTCCACAGTTTGAGCACTTAAGTGCAAGACGAGTGATGAGTCTGCAATTATCCGTGGTCTTGAAGCCTGATTGGTTCTGCTGCCTGTATAATTTTCGCAAGAACCTCGCTGATCCTTTTTTGCGAGAATGTGGGGTTAAATTTTAATATCATTATTTAGGAGCAAGATGCGTATAAAAGACCCACAATCCGTCTGGTCCTTACCAGGCTTAGGGATCAAGCCTGAGAAAAGGCGTAACAATGCTTAGAGCTTTTGACTTTCAAGCTCCGTATCTCACCATCAATTTCTGCTTCGAACTCTAGACTACCTTCATTTTCTAGACAATCATCTTGGCTACCTCAGGCATAGATTTGACTTGCAATTATTTAGTGTATGATTAGCTATGCAGATTCTTGTCATGTCGCTACACTGTTACCGTTTTGCTCCTAAGAATCTATATTTAATTTTTTTTTAATTATTTTGTGAATCCACCTTTTGGCTTTCAGCATTGCCGGAATCTTTCTGGGAATGCTCATAGTCAGATTCAAACACGTCTCTATCGAAATCCGATCTCAGGTCTCTTCTACACGTTCCCAAAGTTGATGCATATTGGTTGACTGACTTGGGCAGGTACACAGCTTTTTCTTCAACTATGCCCACAATTGTTCGATTGGTTTTAGGTCTGGGGACTGTGGGGGCCAATCCAACACCTCTATTTCATTGTCCTTGAACTATTTCTTCTTCTTCTCGACATATGCTTTAGGCCGTTTTCATACCCATAGTACTTGAGTGTATGAAGTAACTCCTCTTGTGAGATACTCTCATATAGCTTGGCATTGAGACCGCAATCAGTCCTGGTCCTCTCTACCAGAACATATCAGACTCTCACCTACCATCGAAACCTTCAAAAAGAGCCTGAAGACCCACCTCTTCCAACAAGCCTATAACCTGCAGTAACCACCGATCGACCAAACCGCTGCACGACCAGCTCTACCCTCGCCTACTGTATCCTCACCCATCCCTTGTAGATTGTGAGCCCTCGCGGGCAGGGTCCTCTCTCCTCCTGTACCAGTTATGACTTGTATTGTTTAACATTATTGTACTTGTTTTTATTATGTATACCCCTCCTTAAATGTAAAGCGCCATGGAATAAATGGCGCTATAACAATAAATAATAATAATAATAATAATGTTTTTGGCTGAGAAACAAGCCTATATCATCAGGCTTCCTCCACCGAACTTGACAGTTCCTTCAATTTCTCGATCCGTGAGCCCCTTTTTTCCTAGTTTCTTCGAGACTCATTTCTACCCATCAGGGCCTAGTCTATTGCCTTTCATCACATCGCTCCAAATCACCCTTTTCCAATATTCTAGTGTCCACTTTTCTTTCTAGTTTGTACTGGAGTCGATGCTTCTTATGACTATATTGAAGTCGAGGCTTCTTCACTTTCTTTTGGGCCACCATTACAGACTGATGTAACGTGCGTGGCACAGTGCTTCCATGGATGTCTGTGATTTCACTATTATGAAGCAAGTGAGTCACCTCCACTGCCCTGTTTGTCGCACCAGAATCAAGACTGTGGAGACGGAGTAGTTCAATACAGTATGTGATGTAAATTTTTGCATAAAAATTTAGGAAAGTTATGAAATGTCCTATAGATGTCTATTCGGATCTGTTCCTGATCTAAAGATCTCAGCTTTTAGCTGAGATTAATCTGTTCAGCACTTTATGTACATACTCAGTAGTAAGGCAGTGCTGTGGAGTCGGAGTCAGAAGTCAGGGAAACCGAGGAGTTGTAGGCTTGGCTTACTGACTCCACAGCCCTGACCACAATGGATAGACCTTGAGTTGAGCCAACTTGTTGAATCTGATATTGTGCCTGGACGTCCACCTCTTGGCTTTTCAATGGACGGACAAACTTAATTTCATACTCTTTCAACTATCATGGCACTCACATGATGCAGTTTGGCAATTTGCTTGGATGAGAGACTGCTATCGATCATGCTGTTTCTCTTTTCTCAGGAAATCTTCATACCTGCTCGATTCGAACCAGTGACCTTTCGCTTGGGAATCTACCTAAATAATACACACTGAGCTATTAGGGAATGTGAGAACAGGTTGTATTTTGTATTATACAGGAAGAAAAAAAAGTTTCCAATACTAGGAGCAAAACAGTAGCAATACAGTAACGTGACAATAATCTGCATAACTAATCATACAATAAATATTTGCAAGTCAAATTTATGTATGAGATATGGAGCCTGAAAGTAAAAAGTACTAAACATTGTAACCTTTTTTTTTGTCAGTCTAAGGACTCGTAAAATTCTTCCAAAGATATGATGTTGGGTCTGCAAAAGTTTAATTTCAATATATTTATTTAGCAAGATTTGATGTACTTTCCTTATTTGGTTTAGTTTGAAATGGTTGTCTGGTGTAGGGTGTGACACATAATTATACTCTTCTTGATTTTCTAAGGCCAGCTTAGTTCTTTGTAATGATTTACTAAACTCCAAGATTGCAAAAGAGAAGGACCCCAGTTGATGGCTTTAAAGGTCTCCAGTACAACCAGGAAAAGAGGAAATCCCGGCACTCACATGTGTTGATTTAAGTTGTCTTATTCCACATCACAGCAAACAGCAAAACGTTTCAGCTCATCCAGGGCGTTTGTCAATTGACATGTGAGTGCCGGGATTTCCTCTTTTCTTGGATGAATCATTCCCTCCACGATATCGACTGGAGTGCCTGACTATTTTTCATTATCATCCAATACAACCAGGTCTGGAGTTGAAGCTGCATTAACCTTCCAAAAGATTTCAGCTTCCTTATCCATATGATCTTGTAGCTCCTACTGTTCTAATCAGAGAGGACTAAAGGTACTGTCACACTTAGCGATGTACCAGCGATCCCGACCAGCGATATAACACGGTCAGGATCGCTGGTACATCGCTAAGTGGTCGCTAGTGAGCTGCCAAACAGGCAGATCTCACCAGCGACATCGCATGGGTCGGGGGTCGCTACTTACCTGTCAGACGAGGCGATCCTGCGTCCTCCCGCCCGGCTCCACGCGTCGCTCGTCTTCACAGCAGGAAGCGCCGCAGGAAGCTGACGACGAGAAACGGTCCTGAACGTTCTCGCGCGATCAGCGATAACCAGCGGGGGAGCGGGTCGTAGGTAAGTATCAGACACAGCGATATCGCTAGTAATATCGCTATAACGTCACATATCTCTTAGTGTGACATGCCCTTAAATCTCCAAGGGGGACAGCTTTGAACTTAGCTGAGATTTAGGACCAATTGGAGTGGAGAGTGATCAAATATTCTTCTGGGGAGGTAGGATTTATCATTTACCAAATGAAGGCATTATATAGCTTCAAAACATAACACATTTTCCCTTAGGCTTGTTTCACACATCCGTTTGTGTCCATCAGTCAAAATCCGCCGTTTTGCAAAAAAAACGGATCTGCCATTTTTCTTGGCGGATCCGTTTTTTCCCATTGAGTTGCATTACCGGCGGATCTTGACGGATGGCCATCTGTTGGATCCGTTTTTTTCGGATCCGCCAACATTTTGACGTCCGCCGACATGCCCGAACGGACCATGCAACGTTTTTTTGGGTGGCCGGATCCGCACTTCTCACTGCGCATGCCCGAAAGACTTCACTCAGCCGCAAATTTAACCCTAAACTCTGTTCTGGCAGCTGAAAAATTCTTCTCTCTCTCCCCTCTCTCTCCCCTCTCTCTCCCCTCTCTCTCCCCTCTCTCTCCCCTCTCTCTCCCCTCTCTCTCCCCTTCTCTCTCCCCTTCTCTCTCCTCTCTCTTCCCCCCCAGGCAGCGGTTCCTTTAAAATTCTTCCTTTGACGGATCCGTTAAAATAACGGTCCGGTGCCAAACGTCGTGGTCAGGACAGGAACAGATCCGTTATCCGCCATTTTAGCGGATTTTGACTGACCAAAAAAACTGATGTGTGAAACAGGCCTTAGTGATTTATGTGTATGAAAATGACAAGACTATATTACATCATGTGGGTGCAGAAGTCTCCACACCTGGAGTGAGTATCCTGAAGCCCTGTTAGATAAATGTGGAGATGATGTGGGTTGATTTGTGTGAGCCAATTGTGCATTCATTGCCAAGTTAAAATCTAACAATCCTAAAAGTATTATTGGGGCTGGATCCAATTTGACAATCTTGGACATTATGTTATGCATGATTTTTAACTCACCAGGACCTGGTAAGTATAGATTAATTAAAGTTGGAGGGTGATTATGCAATACACCATGGAGAATTATTGTACCCCTGGATCAAAGTGAATCTTCCCACATACAAATTGCATTGTTTTTCCCACTAAAACTGTAATGACTCTAGTGTAGTTGGAGTAATTAACATGTTAGGATTAGTCTAAAAACACACATTCAAGCACCAACACACGTGTGGCAGTGTCTCTTGCAAAAATATTGCAATAATACGATCTGAGGAAAGTACATTTTAAGAATATTGAATACCAGTGCTCTTTTGAATATGGAGTTCATGTCTTTCTCATTACAAGAGACTGACCGTTTTAAACTTAGTATTAGCCAAAAACAAAGAAAAATGTATCATACAGAACAGACTAAAACTATGTATTTCTCAAAATCCCATACTCACCCTGCTTGCTCTACCCAACTCAAGACAGACTTAAAGGCAATCAATCTGTCACCTTCTGAGGTAATTTTCAGCTATTGCTATGGGCATACAAGTAATAGAAATGTTAATCTAGTCTTAAGGCCCTGTCACACACAGCGAGATCACTAGCGAGATCGCTGATTTTGTGACGCAACAGCAATCTCGCCAGCGATCCCACTGTGTGTGACAGGCATCAGTGACCGCGCCCCCCCGGGTATCGCTGATCGTGCAGGAGTGTCCTGGGCCATTTTTTGATCGTTGGTCTCCCGCTGCCCAGCGTGCATCGCTGCGTGCGTGTGGCAGCGGGAGACCAACGATCAGCGAGCTCCCAGCGCTGTAAGCAGACGCTGGGAGCTGGTATCCAAGGTAAATATCGGGTAACTAAGCGTGCGTCGCTTAGTTACCCACTGTGTACCTTGGATACCTGCATGCTTGCGCTGGGAGCTGGTATCCAAAGTACACAGCGGATAACTAAGTGACGCGCATGCTCAGTTACCCGCTTTTTACACTGGTTACCAGCGTCCTCGCTGGTCCTGATCGCTAGTGAGTCTGCCTGTTTGACAGCTCACCAGCGATCATGTAGCGAGGCACCAGCGATCCTGACAAGGTCGTATCGTTGTCGGGATCACTGGTGCATCGTTTAGTGTGACGGGACCCTTAGGGCGATATGAACTTGTCAGGATCGCTGGTGTGTCGCTACATGATCGCTGGTGAGCTGTCAAACAGGCAGCTTCACCAGCGATCAGGACAGCGACACGCGGGTAACAAGCGACACCCGTGAGGCACATAGGTAAGGGCCCCGTCACACATCGCGATCTCGCTAGCGAGATCGCTGCTGAGTCACAAGTTTTGTGACGCAACAGCGATCTCATCGCGGCGCTTAGAAACCCGATGTGTACCTTGGATACCAGTTCCCTGCACCAGGGCGCTGGTAACTAAGGTACACATCGGGTTTCTAAGCGCCGCGAGCTTGTGACTCAGCAGCAATCTCGCTAGCGAGATCGCGATGTGCGACGGGGCCCTTACCTATGAGCCTCACAGTTGCTTTCTAGATGTGGAGAAATAGACTTTTATTTATTTATGCTAATGATTTCTTCCAGGCTCCAGGGTGTGGGTGCCAGGAAGAAATCCCTGCCTCCTCTCTTCATAATACTATAACCCTTTCCCATGCATGTTACACTGACCTGTGACTTTTTTTCGGACTATGAGAAGCACTGGACCATAAGACGCACCCCAAATTTTCAGAAGGAAAATGGGGAAAAAAAATTAATGCCACAAAAGGGAGTCTGTCTTACAGTCCTGAATTCAGCTTACCTGGGGGAGATCGACGTCGCTGGTGGCAGCAGGAATCGGATGATTCTTCCGGTGGTCCGACGCTGCCGGGCTATGATCTCGCTCTCATCCCAGGCTGGTGGGGCAGGTTCGGTGGTGCTCGGAGGCGGTGGGGGCTCCGGCGTGTTTTTTCATTTAAGACAAATTAAATGAAGATAATAATAGCAAAGAATTTGTGTTTGCAATCATTTTCAGGAAGAAACTGAGTATTATCTGACAGAATTGCAGGGCTGTCAATACTTTTGGCCACAACTGTATTGGTACTTTTGGCAGTGTAGACAGGTGCCAAGTCCTTTTGGCCACAACTGTGCCTGGTTTAAAAACAACAGTATCACTGTGCTTGCTTTGCCAGCAAACTCGCGTCACCTTAACCCCATAGAGAATCTCTGGGGTATTGGCAAGAGGAAGATGAGAGACACCAGACCCAACAATGCAGATGATCTCAAGGCTGCTATCAAAGCATCCTGGGCTTCCATAACACCTCAGCATTGTCACAGGCTGATCACCTCCATGCCATGCCCCATTGATGCAGTAATTGATGCAAAAGGAGCCCCGACCAAGTATTGAGTGCATTTAATGAATATACATTTCAGTAAGCCAATATTTCGGATTTTAAAATCATTTTTCAAGCTGGTGTTATAAAGTATTCTAATTTACTGAAATTGTGACTTGGGTTTTCGTTGGCTGTAAGCCATAATCATCAACATTAACAGAAATAAACACTTGAAATAGATCATTCTATTTGTAATGACTTTATATAATATGAGTTTCACTTTTTGTATTGAAGAACTGAAATAAATTAACTTTTTACTCTTCGCCACGACAGCACCCACTTGGAGAGAGGGATCCGCCCATAGGAACAGGAAATCTACAGAGATAAAAGAGGGCGGTCCGTCTCTCATCCTCAGTTGGTTTCCTGTTCCTATGGGAAACCGCAGGATTCTCGTGCAGCTCATACCTGGGCCAAGGAACCGCCTGTGCAGCGTCCGCGGGAACGGCAGGGGTTCCGGTCCAGAAGCAGCGACGGGGGAGTGCTGTGATCCGGCTACCTCCTCGACTGATGCCGCAGCAGCGCAGGCAGAAATGCCGGTTCCGGGTGAGGCCGACCGGGGTTCCCCTGCAGAGCTACGCGCCATCGGGATTTGGGGAAGAACCATCCCGGTCCCTGTGGGAGCGCGGAACCGGAGATTATGGTAGCCTCCGGCGTTCCTAAAGGCTTCAGCGTCCAGGAGGGGACGCACATGCAGCGCCGACCGGACGCATGCGCGGCTCCAGGGGAAATATCGCGAGACCACGCTCAGGCATGTAGGAGCGCTCCCTGCCCCCTCCTAGAGAAAAAAAAAACCAAAAAATGATGTTAATTTACACAGCGGGCCGGCGGCTGTATTCCAGGACGCATACTAATTTGCCGCGCCTAAGACAAGCAGGCGCACCTCGAGGAGGAGGTACCGACATAATGAAGGGGCTTACAAAAAACCTCGGGGATATGGTTATTGCGTGCAAGCATGTCTTCCCCAGGACAAGACACGCATCCCAAGGCAGGTGATACAGCGGCATCCAAGGAGCACTCGCGCCGAGGTTCCTCGGATAGAAGCCACAGAAGCCACGCCAACAAGCCTCCTTCTCAGCCTCCTGATCCGGTACCTACAGCTTCTCTGGGTGAGTGGACAACTCTCTGCCTATCAAGCTGATAAATTCCTTTCTCTTTCTCCCTCTCTCTCTCTCTCCTTCGCTACGTCTCCACCTCAGGCTAAGAAAAAAGAGAAATAAAAAAATAAAGAATGTGCCCTTTGTACACGTCCCCTACCGGACTCTTACACAAAAAGGCTATGCAAAAAATGCATTAATGAAACCGCAAAACAAGCATCAACATCAGCCACAGACATTAGGGCCATAATAAGGGAAGAGTTACAGGCCCTAACCCAGCCTAGCAGAATACCCATAAGTACTAAGACTAACAAACCAACTGCGGTTAGCTTAGACTCTGATGAGGAAGAAGCAATAGTCTCTGATAGTTCCAATGCATCCACATCATCATCTTCCTCAGATATGGAGAGGCGTTCGTGTTTCCCCTTAAAGAACATGGACAACTTGGTTAAATCCGTGAGGAACACCATGGGGTGCACAGAGACAAGAGAGCCGCAAACAACACAAGAAATTATGTTTGCAGGACTAACAGATGGGAAGAGGAGAGCCTTTCCTGTTATACCAGCTATAAAAGCTCTGGTTAAGAAGGAATGGGAGAAGCAGGACCAGAGAGGTTATCTCCCCTCAACCTCAAAAAGAAGGTACCCCTTCAGCGACGAGGAATTGTCAACATGGTCTAAAGTCCCGAAAGTGGACGCGGCGGTCGCCTCCACCTCAAAACAATCAGCCTTACCAGTGAAGGACGCAGGGGTTCTAAAAGACCCACTTGACCGAAAAGCTGATGCCTCACTAAAAAGGGCATGGGAGGCAGCTACCGGCACATTTCAACCGGCAATAGCTAGTACTTGCACAGCTCATTCTATGCTGGTCTGGATTGATCAACTAGACCAGCAAATAGACCAAAAAATCTCCAGAGACAAACTACGAGCCGCTATTCCATTGATCCGTGGCGCGGCTGCGTATATAGCGGATGCTTCTGCTGATTCATTACGCTTGGCAGCCAGAACAGCAGGCTTACTTAATAACGCCAGGCGTAGCCTGTGGCTTAAAAGCTGGAGAGATAACACCCAATCCAAGGCAAAGCTTTGTGCCATTCCTTGCGAGGGTGAGTTTTTGTTCGGAAAAACCTTAGCTGAAATCCTTACCAAGGCAAAGGAAAGGAAAAAAGGCTTCCCTAACCCCTCTCTCCCATTTTATAGGAGGGCGTTTAGGAGACGACCATTTGGCAGAGGAAGGCGAGCGGAAAATCAAAATTGCTGGGCCACAAAGGAAGAAAAGGGCAAAGGTGCCATGTTTAAAGGATCCTCCTTCCGCAGAGACAGGAGCTAAGGAGCCAGTCCCTCCAGTAGGAGGAAAACTAAAATTTTTTCTTCAGGAATGGGAAAAAGTCACAGCCAGCCCTTGGGTTCTGGGCATTGTTAGAGAAGGGTTAAAAATAGAGTTCCACCACGTTCCCCGTAACTCAGTTATCATAACATCTCTCAGCTCGCCAATCCAACAGCGGGCCCTAGAAACTGAGATTCTGAGTCTGCTGGACAAAAAAGTATTGGTCCATGTGCCTAAAGGACAGGAAGGGTGAGGATTTTACTCCCCTCTTTTTCTGGTGCCTAAACCAGATGGCTCATTCAGGACTATAATCAACCTGAGGAAGCTAAATTACATAGTAACATAGTTATTAAGGTTGAAGGGAGACTTTAAGTCCATCTAGTTCAACCCATATCCTGTCCTAACCTGCCCTAACATGTTGATCCAGAGGAAGGCAAAAAAAAACCCATGTGGCAAACAGTAAGCTTCACATTGGGGAAAAAAATTCCTTCCCGACTCGACATACGGCAATCAGACTAGCTCCCTGGATCAACGCAATATTAAGGAAACTAATGTATATACCCTCTAATATTATACTTTTCAAGAAAGGCATCCAGTTCCTTCTTAAATTTTAGTAGGGAATCACTCATTACAACATCATATGGCAGAGAGTTCCATAGTCTCACTGCTCTTACAGTAAAGAATCCGCATCTGTGAGTATGCTTAAACCTTCTTTCCTCCAGACGTAGAGGATGCCCCCTTGTCCCCGTCACAGGTCTAAGAGTAAAAAGATCATTAGAAAGGTCTTTGTACTGTCCCCGCATATATTTATACATTGTAATAAGATCACCCCTAAGCCTTCGATTCTCCAAACTAAATAACCCCAAGTGTAATAACCTGTCTTGGTATTGCAGACCCCCTAGTTCCCTAATAACCTTGGTCGCTCTTCTCTGCACCTGCTCCAGTTCAGCTATGTCTTTCTTATACACCGGAGACCAGAACTGTACACAGTATTCTAAGTGTGGTCGCACTAGTGACTTATATAGAGGTAAAATTATGTTCTCCTCATGAGCATCTATGCCTCTCTTAATGCATCCCATTATTTTATTTGCCTTTGCAACAGCTGCCTGACGCTGGCCACTAAATGTGAGTTTGTCGTCCACCCATACACCCAGGTCCTTTTCAGTGACAGTTTTGCCTAGTGTTTTACAATTAAGCACATAATTATACATCTTATTCGTTCTACCCAGGTGCATGACCTTACATTTACCCCCATTAAAGCTCATTTGCCATTTATCAGCCCAAGCTTCTAGTTTACATAAATCCTCCTGTAATATAAAATTGTCCTCCTCTGTACTGATTACCCTGCAGAGTTCCGTGTCATCTGCAAATATTGAAATTCTACTCTCTATGCCCCCTACAAGGTCATTAATAAATATGTTAAAAAGAAGCGGGCCCAAAACTGACCCCTGTGGTACCCCACTGCTAACCGTGACCCAGTCCGAGTGTGCTCCATTAATAACCACCCTTTGTTTCCTATCCCTGAGCCAGCTCTTAACCCACCTACACATATTTTCCCCTATCCCCATTGTTCTCATTTTATGTAGCAACCTTTTGTGTGGCACCGTATCAAAAGCTTTTGAAAAGTCCATGTACACCACGTCCACTGCATTCCCTTGGTCCTTGCCTCTTCATAAAAGCTTATCAGATTAGTCTGACAGGAACGGTCCCTTGTAAACCCATGTTGATATTGGGTCATGAGGTTATTCTTCTCCAGATACTCCAGTATAGTATCTCTTAGAAAACCCTCCAGGATTTTACCCACAGTTGAGGTTAAACTTACTGGCCTATAATTTCCAAGTTCAGTTTTTGTCCCCTTTTTGAATATTGGCACCACATTTGCTATACGCCAGTCCTGTGGTACAGACCCTGTTATTATGGAATCCTTAAAGATTAAAAATAATGGTCTATCTATGACTGTGCTTAATTCCTGCAGTATTCGGGGGTGTATCCCATCCGGGCCCGGGGATTTGTCAATTTTAGTGATTTTTAGACGCCGCCGTACTTCCTGCTGGGTTAAGCAGGTGACATTTAATGGATAATTTTTGTCCCTGATCATGTTATCTGTCATGGGATTTTCTTGTGTAAATACTGTTGAAAAATAGTCATTTAGCTTATTGGATTTTTCCTCATCCTCATCCACCATTTCACCCAGACTATTTTTAAGGGGACCAACACTATCATTTTTTAGCTTCTTACTATTTATGTAGTTAAAGAATATTTTGGGATTATTTTTACTTTCTCTGGCAATGAGTCTCTCTGTCTCAATCTTTGCTGTCTTGATTTGCTTTTTACAGAATTTATTTAATCTTCTGGATTTATTTAATGCCTCATCACTAACTACTTGCTTTAATTCTCTAAATGCTTTATTTTTATCTTTTATTGCGCCCCTTAGGCTGTGTGCACACACTGCGGATTCCGCAGCGGTTTTGGCCGCTGCGGACACGCAGCAGTTTTAGCTGCGGTGTACAGTACCATTCATTTGAATGGGAAAAAAAAAACGCTGTGCCGACGCTGCGGAAAAAAACGCGCGGATTTGCTGCGGTTTTGAATCCGCAGAAAGAATTGCATGTCAATTCTTTCTGCGGAAACCGCTGCGGGTTCCTATCTCCACCATTGTGGAGATAGTGAATCCGCAGGACTAAACCGCATGCAAAACCGCAGATAATCCGCAGGTCTTTGGACCTGCGGATTATCTGCGGTTTTTGCAAAATCCGTGCGGATTAATCCGCAGCTGATTCCGCAGCGTGTGCACGTACCCTTACAGCTCTATTTAGCCATAGTGGTTTCCTCCTATTTCTCGCATGTTTATTCCCATACGGTATATATTGTGCACAGGTCCTATTCAGGATGCTAATAAACGTCTCCCATTTTCTTTGTGTATTTTTATGTCTCAGGATATCGTCCCAGATAATTGCACCAAGATCATCTCTCATCCGTTGGAAATTTGCCTTCCTGAAGTTTAGTGTCCTTGTAACCCCTCTACTACACATCTTATTAAAGGATACATGAAAACTTATTAATTTGTGATCACTATTACCCAAGTGATCCCCAACCCTTACATTTGATATGCGGTCTGGCCTGTTGGTTAATATTAGGTCTAGCAGTGCCCCCCCTCTTGTTGGGTCCTGAACCAGTTGTGAAAGGTAATTGTCTCTCATAGTTGTCAAAAACCTATTACCTTTGCTGTATTTTGATGTATTTCAGGGTAGTTCAGTCCCCCATTTCAGTCCCCCAT
Organism: Dendrobates tinctorius; assembly: GCF_039654945.1. Taxonomy (NCBI): domain Eukaryota; kingdom Metazoa; phylum Chordata; class Amphibia; order Anura; family Dendrobatidae; genus Dendrobates; species Dendrobates tinctorius. Next base: position 7,056,915 of record NW_027361859.1, read on the forward strand.
AATAATGACTTCTCCTTGAGTCGCAGCTTCATCTATTTGCTTTATGAGGATATTCTCTGTTGCTTCCATTATTTTTGGAGACTTATAACAAACCCCTATCAGTAATTTATTATTTTTCCCCCTCCCCTTATCTCTACCCACAGGGACTCTACATTTTCACTAGATTCATATATATTATCATGAAGGATGGGTTTTAAGGATGATTTTACATATAAACACACGCCTCCCCCTCGCTTATTTGTTCGGTCATTTCTGAACAGACCGAAGCCCCGTAAATTAACCGCCCAGTCATGGCTCTCGTCCAGCCATGTCTCAGATATCCCCACCATGTCATAATTATGTTCCAACAACATTAACTCCAATTCCTCCATTTTGTTGGCGAGGCTTCTGGCATTAGTATACATGCACTTTATGTATTTCTCTGTACCTCTATTCTTTCTTAAATTATTAACTGTTCTAACCCCACCCCTCATGCCACCCCCACCCCCAATTTCATTATTTGTGCCCAGGTCTCTACCTGCACTGTCTTCCCCTCCTATAAAAGGAATACCCTCCCCCCCATCCCTAGTTTAAACACTCCTCCAACCTTCTAGCCATTTTCTCCCCCAGCACAGATGCACCCTCCCCTTTGAGGTGCAGCCCGTCCCTAGCGTAGAACCTGTAGCCAACTGAGAAGTCGGCCCAGTTCTTCAGGAACCCAAACCCCTCCTTTCTACACCAATTCCTGAGCCACTTATTAACCTCCCTAATCTCCCGTTGCCTCTCTGGCGTGGCACGTGGTACAGGAAGTATTTCCGAAAATACCACCTTGGAGGTCCTTGCTTTAAGCTTACAGCCTAATTCCCTGAAATCATCTTTAAGGACCTTCCACCTACCTCTAACTTTGTCATTTGTGCCAATGTGCACCATGACCTCTGGATCCTCACCAGCCCCTCTCAGTAATCTGTCAACCCGATCAGCGATGTGTCGGACTCGAGCGCCAGGTAGGCAGCACACCGTTCGACGATCCCTGTCTTTGTGACAGATTGCCCTATCTGTTCCCCTAATAATTGAGTCTCCCACTACCAGAACCTGTCTGGCCTGCCCTGCTCTCCTATTTCCCCCCTTACTGGAGCAGACACTCCTCCGGCTTTCAGAGGACATGCCTTGCTGCAGCAGTGCTACTCCTGTACTAACACTCCCCTCATCTGCCAACTTAGCAAACTTATTGGGGTGTGCCAGATCAGGACTAGCCTCCCTGGTGCTCTTCCCTCTACCCCGCCTTCTCACTGTCACCCAGCTAGCTGCTTCATTGTCCTGCAGCTCCAACCTAGCATCCCCCCCTCATCTATCCCATTGAGCGTCTGCTCAGTGAGCAGAAGACTCCTTTCCATATTGTCTATGGATCTCAGTGTTGCCAGCTGCACATTTAGATCCAGTATCAGGGCTTCCAAATGCACAACGTGCTCACATCTCGCACAGCAGTATGCACCCTCGAGCGGCTGTTCAAGGATTTCATACATGCGGCAAGACGTACACTGGATGGCATTGGCAATACTGGAGCACATCCTAATGTGGATTGCACCAGACAATAAGATAAGCAAAAATAAATAAAAAGTATTAATAAAATGTAACAGAAATTTAGTAATACCTCCCTTGGAAACTGCCTGAGTCCAAAGTCACTGAATCACAAGTCACACACTTACCACAGTTCGCACTTATGCTCAGGTCACACTCAGCTCGTTCACACTTGCTCAGGCAGAAGATTTAAAAGATTTTTTTTTTCCCTTTTACCAGTACACCACCCTGCTGCTCAATGCACTTCCAAAAGGAGTTGAGCCCCAACCAGCTGCCCCTTATAAACCCTTAATTATGAACTCCCACCCTTAAATAACCCCTTGTGAATATAGTTACACCTAAAGATTTAAATGCAATATAGTTAACCCTTAAAAACACAGATAGTAAAATAAGAGATTAACCCTGTAGAGAGAAAAAATAGGTTAAACAAGCCCCCCAAAAATTGAACAGGTAGAAAGCACTCAGCAACCTACAATTCAGCAACTCACACAGGTATTTGTTACAGGTTTTCCAAACACCTCTTCACTGAATCTCAAGTCACACACTTACCACAGTTTGCACTTACGCTCAGGTCACCCTGCTGCTCAATGCACTTCCAAATTCATTTATAATAAATCATAAATTTAAGATGGAATCTATTAGATCTACAATTAAGCTCCTCTTCCCCAATTGTATGATGGCAGGCTTGGATCTGAAAGATGCTTATTATCATCTTCCCATCCATTACAGATATCAGGAATACCTCAGAGTGGCGGTCTCCCTCGATGGCACCATACAGCATCTCCAGTTCACAGCCATGCCATTCGGCCTTTCCATCGCACCACGAGTCTTTACACAGGTGATGCTGGAAGTGATGGCCTTCTTACGCCAGAAGGACACATTGATAATACCCTATCTGGATGACTTTTTAATAATCGGGAACTCAACTCGACAATGTAATAGACGAGTTGCTGACGCAATCTTGTCTCTACAGGCTCTAGGATGGATAATAAACTTCAAGAAGTCCAGAATCGAGCCACAATCCGTCCAATCCTTCCTGGGTCTCCAACTAGACTCCATAAACCAAAAATGCCTACTGCCACAGGTAAAGATTGCAACGGTTAAAATGAAGGTCAGGTTAGAAATAGACAGACGATACATGTCCTTGAGAGATGCAGTGTCTCTCCTGGGGTCCCTTACTTCCTGCATCCCGACAGTTCAGTGGGCCCAGTTCCACACGAGGGAGCTACAACATCAATCCTCTTAGAGGAAACCCATGACCGAGGGAATTTGACAAAGAAAATTACTTTATCCCAGACGGTCCTAACTTCCCTAGCGTGGTGGCTAGAGGATGATAATCTATCGGGAGGAGTACCATGGGTGATAACGCCTTCCCGTATAATTACTACCGATGCCAGCCCCACAAGAACTAAATGCGGTTAGTCATGCATTATATCATTTTCTTCCGCAGTTACAAGGGGAACACGTGAGAATCCTTTCAGACAACACCACAGTGGTCGCATATCTGAACAGGCAAGGCGGAACTCGATCAGTCGCCTTAATGTCTTCCGCAAGAAAGATCTTGTCCTTAGCCGAAAAACAATTTTTGTCTCTCTCGGCCCTCCACATAACAGGGAGAGACAATTCGGAAGCAGACTTTCTAAGCCACCATACACTACGGCAAGGAGAATGATGCCTGAGCCGGCAAATATTCACACGCATCGTGTCACTATGGGGTCTTCCCCAAATAGATCTCTTTGCCACCAGGAAAACAGGCAGGTGCAAAGGTTCGCCTCTTTGAATGTGACAGACCGTCCGGAAATTCTGGATGCCCTCCAAGCCCCATGGCAGTTCAAACTAGCATATGCATTTCCCCCAATCGTACTACTACCACAGGTCATCAGAAAGATCAGGGTAGAGAAGGCACGAATAATCTTAATAGCGCCATTCTGGCCCAGGAGGCCATGGTTTTCATGCCTGCAAGAAATGTCAGTGACAGACCCTTGGGTGCTTCCTTCAACCCCCAAGCTCCTCTCTCAGGGGCCATTCTTCCATCCTCAAGTGAACAATCTCCACTTGACGGCTTGGAACTTGAAAGGGAAATGTTGAGAGCAAGGGGATTCACGGAAGGATTAGTCAATACTCTCCTGCAGAGTCGAAAATTGGCTACTACAAAAATTTACACCAGGGTATGGAGGAAGTTCCTGGAGTTTCACACAGCTCCCGACTCTAGAGAAATCCCGATAACACCGATCCTAGAGTTTCTACAAAAAGGGAAAGATTTAGGACTATCTGTTAACACACTAAAAGTCCAAGTGTCTGCTCTAGGGGCCCTCTATAGTTATAACGTGGCAGGCAATAGATGGATAGCCAGATTCATCTCGGCCTGTGAGCGGAGCGAACCGGTACACATACCCAGAGTTCCTCCTTGGGACTTGAATTTGGTACTAGATGCTCTAACACGTCCCCCCTTGGAACCGTTAGACTCAATATCCCTTAAGCACCTATCTCTCAAGACGTTACTACTAGTTGCACTAACTTCAGCCAAAAGAGTTAGCGACATACAAGAACTCTCAATAGAACCCCCTTTCCTGTTAACATTCCAGGATCAGCTAATATTAAAGCCAGACCCCCTCATACCTACCAAAAGTAGCAGGGAAGTTTCATAGGTCGCAAGAGATCCACCTCCCTTCATTTTTTAGTAACCCTTCTACTCCAGAGGAAGAAAAATTCCATACACTAGACGTTAAAAGAGCAGTATTACAATACATCGAGAGGTCTAGCAGCTGGAGGAAGAGTAGGGCTCTATTTATTTCCTTCCAGGGCCTAAAGAAGGGATATGAGGTCACAAGGGGTACCCTGTCTCGGTGGATCAGAGACGCAATCGGTCTGGCATACTCCGTGAGCAATGAAGATCCTCCGGAGGGTATCGGCACATTCCGCCAGAGCTATGGCTTCCTCATGGGGAGAGAGGGGAGACGTCGCAATCGAGTCTATATGTAAGGCTGCAACTTGGTCAACGCCCTCTACCTTTTATAACCACTATAGGCTTCATTTATCATGCTCATCTGACCTAGCGTTTGGTAGAACGGTCCTCGGCACGGTGGTCCCTCCCAGGTGAAGGTCTCTGAAAGTCTCTCCAAGTGGGTGCTGTCGTGGCGAAGAGTAAAAAGCCGGATTACTTACCGATAATGCTCTTTTAATGAGTCCACGACAGCACCCGCTCACTACCCTCCCTAGAAGTTAACATAATGTATATACACTTTCTTAGATGTAAAAATTGATAAACTAAAATATTGAAATGGCCTAATAATGGCGGTCCTCCGGGTACTCTGAAATCCAACTGAGGAGGAGAGGCGGACCGCCCTCTTTTATCTCTGTAGGTTTCCTGTTCCTATGGGCAGATCACTCTCTCCAAGTGGGTACTGTCGTGGACTCATTAAAAGAGTATTACCGGTAAGTAATCCGGCATTTTGATGATATCCTAATTTTGTGAGAAGCACCTGTATAATAATGAAGACAGGAGAGAGGGATTTCTTCTAGGCACCACACGCCCCGGAGCCTGGAAGAAATTATTACCATAATGAAATAAAGTTCTATTTCGCCACTTCTGCACAGCAACTATGAGGCACACAGGTAAGACTAGATTAACATTTCTATTACCTTTATGCCCATAGTAATAGCTGAAAAGTGTCTCAGGGGTAACAGATTCCCTTTAAGGCCCATAACTAGAATGGCTAACGAAGGTCTGTAACTAGACCACTGACAAAGAATAACAGAAATCAAAATGAGGTGCTTTTTAACACCCTGTGAACATATTGTCTATATCTTTTGTAGGGGTTTACTGTCTTGGGTGGCCGCTTGAAGCACAAAGTCACAGGGTTTTTGATATCACACAGTGAATAGTGTTTATTTCTACTGATTGTACAGCACTGAAAACAAAACCATAAACATAAACATTGTCCAGGCACTAACTAAACAATATAGATGCTGGTTATTCACACAAAACAGCTATCGGCCATAGCAACCATTGATATTTGCAGTTTGGTGAACACGACCTGAGATTTTGTCTTGTCTCTCTCCACATCCAATACAACCCACTTTGCTCAGCTTCCCCAGCTGGCTGACCAGTAAACACAAGGCCTGATTCTAGTCATAGCTATCCAGGACCAATTAATCAGGATCTGTAGTGCTAGAATTTAACCTCTAGCCTAACTGGCTTTTCTACACTATGCATTAAGAAAATACCAGTGAACATGAACACATTTATAACCCTATTCAGAAATTTAGAGTCTTAAAGGTTTCGTTTAAAGAAAGGATGTTTGCATAGCAAACTGTAACCATAAAAAAATGGGGACATGCTGTGTTCCAAGTTTTCAAAGTAATGAAAGCAATTGTCTTTGGCAACCATCAATTTAGCAGGGTATTGGATGGCATAGTTCCAAGGAGATGGCCTCTTGGTCATCAACTTTGAAATGACTTTGGCATTTATTTAGTTCCAGAGTCCTGTCCTGGTCTAGATAGTTTAGCAACTTGGCAATAAATGTACATGATGGAGCACGAGGTGGCAGAGCTCGGGAAAGGATCCTAGATCCTATGCATCTAGACGATAGGGGAGAAAGAATTGATTCCTTAACTCCCTGAGTAAAAGTTCCAAAAACACATATGGATCCTAGCCCTAAATGCCTTCCAGGATCCCCATCAGCCTGTTGTTACATCTATGTAGACTGTTTTCAAACTCCTCCGTCTTATTCTTTTGAGCAGCAGAAGTAGACTCTAAGAACTCAACCCTTCCCTAGGTGGTTTGACTATGTCCTCAAGATCAGACACTCTGTTTACCACACCTGACAATCTCTCTCGCAGGTTCTGTACATCTGCACGCTGCAGTCTAAAGTCTACTTGTAAAGAATTAATTTTTCAGTGCGTATCGAGCGACATTTTGTTATGGTTTTGAGAATATCATTTATAGTGGATACGGAAAGTATTCAGACCCCTTTTAAATTTTTCAATTTTTGCTTCATTGCAGCAATTTGGGAAATTCAAAGAAGTTCATTTTTTTTTCTCATTAATGTACACCTCATCTTGACTGAAAAAAACAAATTTTTGAAAATTTATTAAAAAAGAGAAACTGAATTATCACATGGTCATAAGTATTCAGACCCTTTCCTCAGTATTGAGTAGAAGCACCCTTTTGAGCTAGTACAGCCATGAGTCTTCTTGGGAATGATGCAACAAGTTTTTCACACCTAGATTTCAGGATCCTCTGCCATTCTTCCTTGCAGATCCTCTCCATTTCCATCAGGTTGGATGGTGAACGTTGGTGGACAGCCATTTTCAGGTCTCCAGAGATGCTCAATTGGGTTTAGGTCAGGGCTCTGGCTTGGCCAGTCAAGAATAGTTACAGAGTTGTTCCAAAGCCACTCCTTTGTTATTTTAGCTGTGTGCTTAGGGTCATTGTCTTGTTGGTAGGTGAACCTTCAGCCAAGTCTGAGGTCCAGAGCACTCTGGAAGGTGTTTTCATCGAGGATATCTCTACTTGGCCGCATTCATGTTTCCTTCAATGGCAACCAGTCGTGCTGTCCCTGCAGCTGAAAAACACCCCCATTGCATGATGCTGCCACCACCATGTTTCGCTGTTGGGGTTGTATGGGCAGGTGAAGAGCAGTGCCTGGTTTTCTCCACACATACCGCTTAGAATTATCACCAAAAAGGTCTATCTTCCTCTCATCAGACCAGAGAATCGTATTTCTCATAGTCTGGGAGTCCTTCGTGTGTTTTTTTTAGCAAACTCTATGTGGGCTTTCATATGTCTTGCACTGAAGAGAGGCTTCCGTCGGGCCACTCTGCCATAAAGGCCCAACTGGTGGAGGGCTGTAGTGATAGGTGACTTTGGGGAACTTTCTCCCATCTTCCTACTGCATCTATGGAGCTCAGCCAGAGTGATCTTGGGGTTCTTTACCTCTCTCACCAAAGCTCTTCTCCCATGATTGCTCAGTTTGGCTGGGCGGCCAGGTCTAGGAAGACTTCTGGTGGTCCCAAACGTCTTCCATTTAAGAATTATGGAGGCCACTGTGGTCTTAGGAACCTTGAGTACTGCAGAAATTCTTTTGTAACCTTGGCCAGATCTGTGCATTGACACAATTCTGTCTCTGAGCTCCTTGGCCAGTTCCTTTGACCTCATGATTCTCATTTGGCCTGGCATGCACTGTGAGCTGTGAGGTCTTATATAAACAGGTGTGTGCCTTTACAAATCATGTCCTATCAGTTTAATTAAACAGCTGGACTCCAATGAAGGTGTAGAACCATCTCAAGGAGGATCATAAGGAAATGGACAGCATGTGACTTAAATATGAGTGTATGAGCAAAGGGCCTGAATACTTATGACCATGTGATATTTCGTTTTTTTAATAAATTTGAAACATTTCTACATTTCTGTTGTTTTCCGTCAAGATGGGGTGCAGAGTGTAGGGTAGGGTTTTCCTCTGCTAGAGCTACTGCAGTACTAGTATCAGAGACAGTTGGGCCACGATCACCTGAGGTATGAATATTGCTCTTGCTCAAAATCCACATTGTTCTAATTGCTCCAGCTTGTTGGGTATATTATTTTGCTTTATGGGAGGCCTGATGCTAAGAACTAGACAACATCAGGTATAATGTGATATCTTGCTTCCCTTATTATCTCCAGTGGTTTTATAACGGTTCATCTCCTTCCCACTCAGGTCTCTATAAAATCAGTAGAGATCTCTCAGTAGAGATCTTTCATATAGAGAATTCTCCTGATTGACTCATCAAGGATGAATATGGACAGGGATAAGATGGCAGAGAGGATAATACATCTCACCCTAGAGATACTGTTCCGTCTTACTGGAGAGGTGAGAGATTGTGATGATGTCACATTACATCATTCTTATCTATGGTAATAACAGATTGACAGACCTGAAGAGGTGAGGACTCTGGAAATGTCTGTAATGAGATTTTATTAATGTGTTTCTCCATAACCAGGATTATACAGTAGTGAAGAAGACCTCTAGTGAGCGCTGTCAGGCCCCTGTGTCTGAGGGATGGGGAAGAGCCGTGAGCCCAATCACGGGGTCTCCACCTCACCCCATGATATATGAGGACATCAATGACCAGAAGATCCTAGAACTCACCTACAAGATGATAGAGCTGCTGACTGGAGAGGTGACACTGCTGGGAATGCTGGGACTTTGCACAGTAATGCTATGACAGGATCATAGGATAACAGTATCATTGTATGTGTCAGGTTCCTATAAGGTGTCAGGATGTCTCTGTCTATTTCTCCATGGAGGAGTGGGAGTATTTAGAAGGACACAGAGATCAGTACAAGGACGTCATAATGGTGGTTCCCCAGCCCCTCACATCACCAGGTAATAGGATTAAATACACACGGCCTATAATTATCTGTTTGTAAAGAATGAATTCAGTCCCTGTATGTGTTTCCTCCAGTTCTATCCAGTAAGAGGACAACACCAGAGAGATGTCCCCAACCTCTTCTTCCACAGGACTGTAAGCAAGAAGATCCCAATGTTCCTCAGGATCATCAGGTAGATGTATAGAAAGTGTCATGAGATCTCCCCTATGATGTGTAGACGGCTGTGAAGGTCTTGTGCTCAGTCTTGTTTTATCCACCAGTATTATATATTTTACGCTTGTGTAATGAGAACGGTGGAGATGGCAGGATTAGAGCTGATCATAGATGTAACTTCTTTTCTGTCTGTGACTTTTACAATATTTGTTTCAGGGTGAAGATCTGAGCCAAATTGATACTACAGAGACATATGTGAGAGGTGATGAGTGGTGTAAAGTGGAGATTATTACAGATGACAGCGCAGGTGAGTTGTGACCACCAAATGCAGAGATTCTTCTCATTCACTTTGTGGTTTGTCTGTTTTCTTAATGCGTATTTTCTCTCCTTCAGCCAAAATAGATATTAAATATGGATAAATATTCAATTCTGTTATAGGTGGTAACACAAACTATATATGTAAAATATAGTTGGAATATTGACTGTAAGATTGCAGGCAGACAAGTCCTGGGTGGAGTGTATCACCGAGGTGCCTAGCCTCAGTGATGTGAAACCCGGAAAAGCAGGCTCTAGCGCAGATAGTGCTGAGAGGATTTTTTACAAGCAAGTGGGAGGGAACGATTGCTCTCTTACTTCCAGTTCCAGGTTTTGGAATTTACTATTTAAGCAGATATAGCTGTCTCAGATGTTGGCTGTGTTCGGAGAGGAAAAGACCAATAAACGTGGGGCAGACTATGTCTGAACAGTGTCTAAACTGCTCTGTGAGTGGAAACTACTCACACATGCTGAGGTACTGTGCCTGCCTTGGAAAAAAGGACTGTTTATTTTGTGTTACATTTTGGCTGAAGATAAGATGCTTTGTTTCTTTGTGGAAGTTTGAGAGACAATAAACTTTACTCTGTCTTGACAATACAAATCCGTGCCTGTGTGAACAATAACAGTTGCCAAAAAGTGCAAGTCCCCACAATTGGTGGAGAATGAGCGCAGAAATCCCAGAAAAACTGGGTGGAGTTTCTGGCGCCATATTTGTCTGGGGAGCAGCAGAAGGTGTGTTACGATCTGAACAGTCAGGACACTGAGGAGTAGGTAAAACTGAAGACCAAGATTTTGGTTCGTCTCGACATAACCCTGGCAGTCAGTGCGCAGTGGGTTCACCACTGGGGCTCTCATAGGGTCAAGCCTTCCAGATCCCAGATGTTTGACTTACTTCACGTAGCACAGATATGGTTGCAGTCTGAGACCTGTTCAGCGGCCCAGGTGGTGTAAAGAGCTTTGATGGATGTGTTTACCCACACCCTGCCTAGGTCAGTACAATGCTGGGTTGCACAGGAAGATCCCCATAAAGTGTCGTTGTATGCATAGACTATGGCACCATGTCCCATGAAGTCGGAGTGGTCAGCAATGACTGAAGGGGCATTTTGAGGAACTAAAAATAGCACTCTTAGGCAGCCAGTATTGGTAGCTCCAAACTTCACAGAAGAGTTCATAGTCCAGACGTCAGGTTGGGCTCTTTCATGTCACAGGAGGTAAACGGAGAGGAGCACCTCGTAATCTGAGTACTCCTTTGAGAACAATTATTTGATTGTGGAAAAAGTCTGGCTATAAAGTGGGCACTAGAGGTCTTAAACTTCCGACCTAGCAGGTAATATCTTAACTTAGTGTCAGATCATGCTCTGTTGAGGTGGTTGCGGGAGAAGAAGGGGAATAATGCCCATTTCCTAGCCCAGCAGGATTTTAGTTTTTGGGTAGGGCATAGGCCTAGGATCAGCACAAGAATGCAGATACCCTGTCAAGGATACATTGCGTGGTGGCAGACGATGCCCAGCCCCTTGGTTTTGGGCAGGGGGTACGTAAGGTCACAGCCATACAAGTTCTGGAAGGAGTGTATGTGTCACTGAGGTGCCTAGCTTCGGTGATGTGAAACCCATAAACACAGGCTCCAGCGCAGAAAGTCCTGAGAGGTTTTTCAATATGCCTGGGTTTTATGAGCAGCTGAAAGAGCTGGGTGGGATTGGCTGCTCAGTTACCTCGAGTCCCAGGTCTTGGAATGGTCTATATAAGATCAGCTTCCACAGATGTTGGCTGTGTCTGAGCAGCGCCTAAACTACTATGTGAGTGGAAACTACCAACATACGCTAATGTATCTTGACTTGAAAAAGGACTGTTTATTTTGTGTTACATTATGGCTGAAGATTGGCTGCTTTGTTTCTTTGTAGAATTCTATGGGAGACAGTAAACTTTACTTTGTTTTGACACCACAATCCGTGCCTGTGTGAACACTTCCAGCTGTTAAAGACTGTGCGCCCCCACAGATAATAACATTTTTATGTGTGAATGGGGTTAATATCTGGTGAGGACTCTATTAGACTCTCATGTAAAGTTTTTGTGTAATAAAATAGAGAACATAAAATCATACAGATGGGCAGCATGGTGGCTCAGTGGATAGCACTGCAGCCTTGCAGCGCTGGAGTCTTGGGTTCGAATCCCACAAAGGACAACATCTTCAAGGAGTTTGTATGTTCTCCCCGTGTTATAGTGGGTTTCCTCCAGGTACTCTGGTTTCCTCCCACATTCCAAAGACATACTGATAGGCAATTTAGATTTTGAGCCCCATCGGGGACAGTGATGATGATAATGTGTGCAAACTGTAAAGCACTGCGGAATATATTAGCGCTATATAAAAATAAAGATTATTATTATTATACACCCCTATAAAAAAAAGTTTGAGAAAATGAAGGGCTCAGATGACTATTGTGTTTGATTCCCGGGTTTAAATCCTGATTCATCTCATATTTGTATGAGCAGTTTTCCCCGGCACCTATGAGAGAGCGCTTTGCCCTATCACTGGATAGGTAGCGTAAAGGAAAATATAAGGGCAACTCCCGCTCCTTGCTTCAGTGGTTTTCCTGTCCTTTGGACAGAGGATTTTGAAGCATGTGGCTTTTACAATTGTTTATCATGAAACGGCCTTAAAGATGTTCTGAGGCAGGCCCTAGTAGGGATTGCAGTGAGTGTATTGGCCCAGTTAGGCCCTGAGGTTTAGATATCTTGACTCCAGTAGCTCATGCCTGCGGTTTGGTGTTCGACTTTCTGCCTTTATTTGGTTGCTGTTCAGCCTGTTACCTCATGTTTGTGTTCGGTCTGCTGTCTCTGCCTTATGTCATGGCTTGGTGCAGCTTTTTTTGCCTTGTCTCTTGACTGAATTTAGGCTTTGGCTTCATGGCTTGGTTTAGCTGTTTGCATCATAGCTTGATTGAGCTTTAGACCTTTTAGCTTAGGTTAGCTTTTAGGCTAATTACTTAATTTAGTCTTTGCCAAATAGCTTGGTTTACTTTAATCTGCTATATCATGGCTTTGTGTGTCTCGTGTCTTACTGTGGCTGACTGTTTTGAGGCTTTGTGTAGCTGTCTGTCTCATGGTTGATTGTGTGGCCTGCTATTTTTTATGTGGTTCATTATGGAAGGGATTTAATTAGACTCATCAAAATTCCTGCAGGCTAAAACTGACCATCAAAGTTTCAGTTTATCCCTCCTAATTAGTTTTGCATATTGCAGTAAATAAGATGAAATCATTGTACATCCAGTCAGTCCTGCTTGTCTGTTGTTGGACTGGCTACTGGACCGAAAATCACAGAAAAAGCAGAGGTTTAAATGATGAAAACACAAATTATACTGAACATTTTCTCCCCAAATTACCGTATTTTTCGGGTTATAAGACGCAGTTTTTTTCCTCCAAAGTTGGGAGGAAAATGGGGTGCATCTTATAATTCAAATGTATCTTACGGGGTGATGGCGGTGGTGGAGAGAGGGTCACAGGAAGCAGGGTCGCTGCTTCAAGAAGCTGGCAGCTGTTGCAGTGGGGTGATGTTGCGGGCCCTGGGGTCTCATTGGGAAAGGGAACTTCGCTCTCCGGTGCCTACAACTTGTAGGCACCGGAGAGCGAAGTTCCCTTTCCCAATGATTTCCCTTGGGACTTCGCTCACCGGCGTCAACATCTTATGAAGGCGCAGGGCTCGCAGCATCACCCCACTCCTGCTGAAGTCCACTTTCCCAATGATTGTCCTCGGGACTTCATTCACCGACGCCAACATCTTAAGCGAGCCAAGGGCTCACAGCATCACCCCACTCCTGCTGCCACCCTCCTGAATCAGCGACCCTTCTCTCTGTGACCCCGTTCCACTGCCATCGAGCCCCCCCCATAAGCTACCGTTAAAATGGACTATAAGATGCATCACCATCTTATTTGAAAACTTTCTTTCCTATTTTCCACCTGAAAATTTGGGGTGCGTTTTATGGTCTTGTGTAACATATAGTTTGCTAAATATGGTATATATCGTTCTATTCCGCTCCACCTTCTGTGTAACATGCTGTCTGCAGATTGTACTGCATTTTCATGGTCACGTGTTCCCTTTAAATTGTGACCTGTGACAGCTGCCTTTGTCAGCTAATAGATACACACTTGACGACATGACTTGGCATTCTTATAAAATCCACTATATAGAAATTGTTTAAAAGAAAAAAACAATATAATTTCAAAGCAATATAATTCAAAAATAATGCAATTGAGTTTATTGTTAGCAGATGAATATGCCTGGAGCCAAGAAGAAGATCAAATATTTTCAGATTTTAAAGCAAGCGATCAAGGAATCGCACATGATGCATATGAAGAGCATACCATTATCCCGTATGAAAACTCAGCCTTTCACAGCAAAGATCTGTCATCTGGTCCTGTTCAACTGATCGTATCTTCATCGCAGATTGATTTTGCTTCACAAAATGTTCAAACAGGAATTAAGCCATATTCACCTTCAGAAGGCGGGAAATGCTTCAACCATAAATCAGATCTTGTGACACCTCAACGAACTCGTTTGGTGGAGAAGCCATATTCATGTTCAGAATGTGGGAAATGCTTAAAGCGGAAAACATATCTTGTAGAGCATCAAAGAATTCACACAGGGGAGAAGTCTTTTTCATGTTCAGTATGTGGAAAATGTTTTAGCAAGAAATCCGTTCTTTTTAGACATCACAGACTTCATACAGGTGAGAAACCATTTTCATATTCACAATGTGGTAAGTCTTTTAAACAGATTTCAGTTTTAGTGGCACATCAAAGAAGTCACATAGGGGAGAAACCATGTTCATGCTTATTAGAATGTGAGACATTTAATACCAAGAAATTACATGTTGCTGCACATCAGAGAGAAATCATATTTATGTTCTGAATGTTGTAAGATTTTAAGCAACATTTTAAAAAAATAATAATACATACAGCACATAATAGCACTGATCTATAGTTTATTTTTATGATTCTGTACTGAGCAGTTTATTAGAAAGTTGAAACTTTTTAGGATGCTGAATTAAACACGTCAAAAACTTTTTCTTATATTTGTTAAAAATATTGAATATTATTTCAAAATAATTAAATAAAAAAATGATAAAATTGGGTTTACTCTTAGCAGATAACTATTCTTGGAGCTCAGGAAGACATCAAAACTCTTCAGATTTCAAGGTAGGTGCTCGTGGAATCACACATGACACAAGAGCATGCCCTTATCCCCTGATTCTTTCAACTGGTCCTATCTTCTGATTAATTGCAGATTGCAAAGCCAAAACAGAGAGCTCATTCAGGAATTAAGCCATATTCGAGTTCAGAATGTGGGAAATTCGTCAACCATGAATCAGATCTTGTTACACATCAGAAAATTCACACAGCGGAGAAGCCATATTCATGTTCAGAATGTGGGAAATGTTTCAATCATGAATCCAATCTTGTTAGACATCAGCGAATTCACACAGGGGAGAAGCCATATTCATGTTCAGAATGTGGGAAATGTTTTAATCGGAAATCATATCTTGTTGAGCATCTAAGAATTCACACAGGAGAGAAGCCTTTTTCATGTTCAGAATGTGGGAAATGTTTTAGCCAGAAATCAGTTCTTTTAAGACATAACATACTTCACAAAGAAGAGAAACCATTTTCATGTTCACAATGTAGTAAGACTTTTAAACGGAAGGCAGAGGTAGTTGTACATGAAAGAGTTCACACAGGGGAGAAGCCATTTTCGTGCTCAGAATGTGGGAAATGTTTTACCAGGAAAGCACATGTTACTACACATAAGAGAATTCACACAGTGGAGAAACCATAATAATGTTTTAAATGTGAGAAATCTTGTTTTAAAAAATCAGAACATCAGAAAAGTCACAGAGGGAAGAAGCCTTTTTTGTGTAGAACATGTGGAAAGTGATTCAAAGATCTCAGTGTGAAACACAGAATGTGAGAAGTGTTTTATCCACAAATCACTTTTTAGACATTAAAGAATTCAGATATAACTAGTGTATACATAATTAACATATCTAAAAGGGGTCATGCCACCATTCTGCTGGCTAATTTCACATTTATGCTCTTTGACAAAAATTTCCAATTTAAAAAAAAAGTGTTTTGGGAGCTTTTTTTAACGCTGTAGAATGAAATGATTGACAACAAAGAGATATTTATATTACCATATTTTTCAGACTGTAAGATGCACTTTTTTCCTCCAAAAATGTGGAGGAAAAAGGGGGGTGCGTCTTATAGTCTGCATGTGCCTAATCTGGCTGTAGTCGGGGGGTGGGGGAGCAAGAATATCGGGTGACAGGAGGCTGGAGCCGGCTGCTGTGGTTAACTCCAGTGCCCGCTGTTAAAGAGAAAAGAATATTCACTCCATTCCACGTCCATGGGCTTGGAAAGGAGTGAATATTCATTTCTCTTTAATAGAGAGCATAGTGTTAGTCGCAGCAGCCGGCTTCTTGCAGCTGCTGGGCTTTCGAATGTGCAGGCTACTTAAGGCGATGAATATTCCTTCCCATTAGCAGTGGCACAAGTGAAAGCCGGCAGCTCCAGAAACCCGGTGGCTGCAGCTGACACTATGCTTGCTAAAGAGCATTGAATATTCACTGCGCTCCAAGCACATAGTCCCGACGTGGAAAACAGTGAGTATTCCGGCAGCTGTCCTAGGCGGCTTGTAGACAGCGTATGACATCACTGCAATGCGCTGCTTACAAGCATAAAGCAGATGCTGGTACCGAAGCAGGACGCTGCGAGGGTGCGCAGGGAGGGTAAGAATATTGTTTGTTTTTCTACTAGGGGCCATGCATACTATGATGGGGAAGGGGGCCAATCATACCAGGATAAGGATGGGGCCATGCATACCAGGATGGAGATTTGGTCCCTGCATTCCAGGATAAGGATGGGGCCATTCATACCAGGATAAGGATTGGGCCATTCATACCAGGATAAGGATGGGGCCAATCATACCAGGATAAGGATGGGGCCAATCATACCAGGATAAGGATGGGGCCACGCATACCAGGACAGAGATGGGGTCCCTGCATACCAGGATAGGGATTGGCCCCCAATCATACCAGGGTAAGAATAGGGCCATGCATACCAGGATAAGGATGGGGCCATGTATACCAGGATGGAGATAAGGTCCCTGCATACTAAGATAGGGATTGGGGCCAAGCATACCAGGATGGAGATGGGGGCTCTGCATACCAGGATAGGGATTGGGGCCATGCATACCAGGATGGAGATGGGGACCCTGCATACCAGGATAAGGATGGGTCCCTGCATACCAGGATGGGGGCCAATCATACCAGGATAAGGATGGGGCCATGCATAACAGGATAGGGATAAGGGAGCCATGCATACCAGGGTAGGAATGAGGGGAGGCATGCATACCAGGGTAGGGATGAGGGGCCATTTGTATCAGGATGGGGATGAAGGGACCATATATACCAGAATAAAGGACATAAAGTACAGAATTGACCACATTTTTTGCTTCAATTTTTGTTTCTAATTTACTTCTCTAAAACCTAGGTGCGTCTTATCGTCCAAAAAATATGGTAGTTTTAGTCCTCATCTGACATCTAGTACAAACATTCTGTATATTTGTAGTATGGCCAACACATTGTAATTACCAATTGTGAGCCAACTAATGTTTCTCTTTAATTACAGTTTTCTACAAATGAACTTTATGACTAAAATGTCCCTATCGTTTAAACCTTTTTTGGAAATAACCTCAACGCTAATAAAGTAATTAAAATGTTCTTTTTGTTCTGGAAGGATGTTACTTTTTATTATGTGTGTGTGTCCTGTTTACTTCAAGTATCTACTAACATCTTCATTTGTTCATTTTTCTCATCATTTTCTTTTAATCATCATTTAATAAAGTTTTCTGATTTAGGTTCATAGCTATTTGAAGAGCTCTATTCACTTAATGTTTTGGAAATTTACTTACGTCGTCAACCTTAACATTTTGATTTTTTTTTTTTGTCAGTATAGAGTTGTGTGAGGGCTTGTATTTTTGGCGGGGCGAGCAGACAATTTTACTGATATCATTTTGTGGCAGATACGATGTTTTTATCGCATTTTATTGCATTTCTTTCTTGCTGAGTTTTAATGAATGAAAAACTGCCGTTCTACTATTGTTCTCCCATTTGCATAATTAAGCTGGTACCTTACATTGATTGACTTTTCTCTGACACATGCAATGGCTGCGTACTGTCACTATCAGTGTGCCGCCTCCATCATCCAGTGTCAGTGTGCAGGCAGGAGACACATCATTCACTGAGTATTAGAGACAAGTTAATCAATGTAAAGTACCTGCTTAATTATGCAAATAAGAGGGCACAGCAGTCCAATAAGGAGTAGGCCACGCCAAAGGTCCACCAAAGCGCCCTCATATGCATATCAAATAAAAGTTGATTTTTAATTAAATATTAAGTTAAACTGTACTTCCCTAGTATTATATAAATAGGGGCTAAGTGCCTTATCTGAATGTTTATACCGATTACCATATTTGGGGTGACCGACTCTCTGTAATATTTTATTTTGATAGGACCTCCTTTTACGGATGTGGCAACATCAAATAAATATATATATTTTTTAGTACCCCTAAAGGAATTTGAGCCTGGGGTCATATTGCCACCTATTCTATATACAAATCAAGGCATCCTATGAAGCTCAACCGCAGGCTGGTCTTAAAAGGATCACCGTCATGCCAAGCACGGGGGGTATTTCCATAGACCCTTGGCTGACACGGTAACCCACTGATGCATTGGGGAGAGGACTAGTGAGCACAAAGCACAGACATCGGCAGTTAATATGTTGACGTCAACATGTAGACAAAAGCGTTCAATCGCTAAGAGGTAAAAAATAATCACATAATTTAAATAGAATAGTTTCTGAGGAGTCTACTTAGCTAACCAACGGCTTATTAACAATTATGTTCTTCGGATAGCAACATATAAAATAGAATTATCTGCAGTCATTTTTCTACATGGCTAAGTTTTAACTGTCATACCGGTAGCTGACAATATCGTGAGTAAAGTCTGTAATTACTCTTGTAAGAATTTTTTTTAATCAAAGCATGATATAGGACTGGAAATACTGTATATGGGAGCTCCACCTTCCACATCATAGTGAATTTCCGAGATGGAGAGAAGGTTCAGTAATTAACGAAGATACGTGCTAAAAGATTAACATGCACTGAAATTAGACTCCTCGATAATGAAATTGCAAGAGCAGGTAGTGAGTGTTGTGGAATGATGGAAATCGGATGATCGATAGGCATATTACTAATCTGCAAATGATGGAAAAACTGAAAGAAAATTTTTACATCAGGATTTTTTCAATCTGCAGTGTCATGCTCGCCATGTCTGTCATGTCCGCCATGTCTGTTTTGCCTCAAGAACCCCTGGAGCGGTGTGCACGCGCATCTCGTGTCTGCTATCCTGTATGTTCCCTAGAGCAGTGTGCACACTCACCTCATGTCTGTTGAGCTGCAGGATGCATGCGTTTCTGCTTTGCCTTCTGTGATCATCTCGTTATGTCTATAATCCCTGATCATGTGTCCTTCCTATGTTCCAGCATAGGCTGGTTCTGCATTCGTCTCTGCATGTCTGAAACCCTGATCATGTGACCTTTCCTAGGATCCTGCACTGTCCGGCTCTGCAATCATCCCTGCATGTCTGGAATCCTGATCATGTGACTGCGCTCTGTGATCCCAGAGGATCTGAACTGGAAGCTCTTCCCTGGTCCTGACCCGGAAGTGGTGGTGCTATGCCCTATATCAGACCGCCCCTTCCTATGCTCAGGGCCTGAGTATTGTGTTGCTTCTCTGCATGGCTGCTTGGTCTGTGGGGTTGCTCCCTCTATTCTGTGCCCTTGCACTCTTCTCTGTCGTGCGTCTCTGCACACGCTCTGTGCTCGTATTCCGTCTCTTGTCTTGTGCTTTGGCTCGTGTTGTCCTCCGTGCTCTGTTTGTCCTCGCTATGTCTTCTTGTTATGTCCGTTCTGTACCCTGTCCCTGGCATGTCTTCCTACACGTGCAGGCCTCCGCTCTGTACCCTGTCTAGTCCCAAGGTTCTCCCTTGGCCCGGCTCTGGGCTTCTGCCTACGCTCCGCTGCTAGACTCTGTCCCTGACGTGTCTGTCTACACGTGCAGGCCTCAGTTCTGTGCTCTGTCCCTGGCGTGCCCCTCGGTACGCGCAGGCCTGATGTCCGGAGCTGATGTCCGTAGCCTGATTCCTGGACCCTGTCGGTCGATGCCAGCACCCCAGATTCCGATGCCATTGAACCCGTCCCTGGCGTGCCCTCGCACGCGCAGTCCACCGTCCTTGTGCTCCTCCCTGGCGTGCCCTCGCACGCGCAGGCCTCCGTCCTTGTACCCGTCCCTGACATGCCCCTCGGCATGCGCAGGACTCCGTTCTGTGAATCTGATCCTGGCGTGTCTCCTTGCACGCACCCTGTTTTGTCTCCTAGTTTGTCTGCCGGATTCCTGAAGCCAGCTGACTACTGCCGGAGGTCTGGAGCCAGATGTCTACACTCTGATGCCTGGACCCTGTCAGCCCTTGCCAGTCTTCCGGAGTCCGATTCCTCGCTCCCTGCCTTGGACTTTGGCATGCCCTGGCACACACCTTGTTATATGGATTGTGTGTTCACGTTTCGCATCTGTTTTACCTTGAAGAGTTCCTCATGCCTTGGACCTCGGCGTGCCCTTGCACGCATCTTGCTTTGTGTTCTTTGTGTGTTCACCTTTGCACCTGTTGTACCCAGAAGTGTTCCTGAATGAAGTTTACTTGAACTAATGCCTTGTCTTGTCTTGCTTCCTGAGCCGGCCGTCTGGTCCAGCAGCTGTGGTGGCTCAACCCCTTGGTCTTGCCCCTGACACTCCCTGTATAGGGGGTGGTTTCTCACTAGGTCAGCTCGCCCTAGGTGGGTGGTTGCCACGGCCCAGAGGGTCCACTCATTCAAAAGGAAAAATGACTCAGCGTAAGCTGACGCTTGTCACGTGCAGTATGAACGACGGCTACTATTAGTCAAATTATTAATACTAGTCTGAGGAGAGTTCTGCCTCTCTGAATGTATTTAGGCAAAATATTATAAATTCATTACTGGCAGCTCCTTCTACAATTGCTGACCAATGCGGTCCCAGATGTGCTCGATGGGAGGCAAGTCTGAAGATGATGCAAGTCACGGTAGCACTTTTACGACTTGAAGACAGCTCACTAGCACCAGCTATATGGTGTGGTTGTTTTGAAAAACAGCTCATGGGACACTTTTTGGAGAAATGGATGTTCTAATGGTTCCAGTACCAAATCAATGTAATACTGAGTTGTAATTGTACCAGGAATGAAGATACACTATAATCTCAGGTGTAAAACCGGTGTGACGTTGCTTCTTAAAGGCCTCTTCATGGCATCCAAACTAATCTCCGACTATCACTGCATCCACAAAGATGCCTTTCCTCAGACAAATATTAATAACAGATCAATTTAGGCTCAGAAAAGTTACAAAACGTGATAATGAGATTTCTAAAATCGGGGTTTGATCCCATGATCTTTTAAGACCCAAGCAGTTCCCCGACACACCACCTTCTAAGTTTATTGAACATTACTATGTGTTGGGACCACGCTTTACATTTTGCCCAGGGAAACACTGCAGATATACATGTTGTAGGGATTAGGTAGCATTCACACAGGCAATGCGGTATGGCCAAAACGTGACGTTTTATTGCTTTAGTAAAACTTCAAGGAATTCAAAACCAAAACAGCCTCTTCTTGACACAAATGTATAACAGAAAATAAACAGGTAATTCAAGAGGCACATATATGTTGGTGTGGGCTGACCCGAACAGATTAGAGTCCTTCCTCCCTGAGCAAACTTTATACACCAAAGAGGTACGGTCCTACCAGTCTCTGTATCCCTTTAAACTTCCAGCCAAACAGAAGTGTTTATTTCACTGCACAGTTCACACTGAACATACTGCAGTTTCCATATTTTACTCTGCAGTCCCAACACACAGATTGTTCAGCTTTCCTAGCTGACCTATGGAGATTCCCTTTATAGAGAGACTCTGACCTATCTCCCAGCTACAGCTCGCATTTTGGCTGGTCACTCAACAACTTAAATATACTCCACTCTGCTCAACATCCCGCAGACTCATGGAAGGTGAACCCATTTTCTAGTTATTAGTCAAACCTAGCCATGTGCATCTAATTAAGAACTACAATGCTTGAATTTTACCCAGTCCTACCTGGCTTTGCTACAAAGCTCAGGGCTGGGCACCATTTGCCAACTAACCAGTGCAAATTGACCTGAGTGGGAGGCTAATGTCTGGTCAATTGCGGAAAATGATTATTGGTTCCTGACTCCTGGAGAACACCATTAAACATACAGGGCTCTGCTACCTACAGATTACACACACAGCTCTGCACACATTACAAACACACTCACTGCCTACACATGCAGTCCGTCTAGTGTTACAAGCAAACATACAACACACATAATTCTTGCACAAGTACCATACTGTTCTTCAGACTAAACAACCTCACACGCAACTCTGTGTCGTGACTCAGCTCCAGGACTCGATTCTGTGATCTCTGGCTGTGGGTTGGTTTCCCTCTCTGTTGGACCACAGCCTGTGTTGTCTCTATGCAACTGCTGATAATGATCTTGTCTTTGCTGTGTTAATGCTATACAGGTGTAGAATTAAGCAAATTTGTTCGGATTCGGTTCCAAATACGATCGGCATCGAAAATTGTTTTAGCAATATTTGTCTAACACAGTCGAATGTCAGTAGACTCAATGGGAGCAGAAATTACCGAATATGTTCGGAACCGATCATCAAACATACATTCGGCACGAATAGGGTTCTAATATGGCACAAATATGGCAAATTCAGATTCGGCGACCAAATCCGAACAAATTCGCTCAACTCTATACAGGTGTTTTCACTTCCTAATTTTAGTTTGTACTATCACATCTTGGGAGGGCCTATTTATATTCTCCCGACACATGCAGTCTTTGCTGGCTAGATTCTAAGTTAGATGGATGTTTGGAGTTCCAGCTCCCCAGTGAAAGATTATCTTGCTGAGGTTTTCTCTGTTGCTTCTCCTTTAGTTTGTTTGCATGTTCCCCTTCTGAACTATTTTCCTACTTTGCTACATTCAGGGTCTGGGGGTTTTCACATATACTGAGGGTCTTTTTAGCTTCCTTTCTTTTTCTTCTGTCCTTCATGTATGAGTGTGTGAACGCAGTAGTGATGAGTGAACCTGCTCCGATAAAGTGTTATCTGACATGCTCTGGTGCTAACCGAGTGTCTTCAGCATGCTCGAAAAATATGTTCGAGTCCCCGCGGCTGCATGTCTAGCAGCTGTTAGACAGCTGTAACGCATATAGGTACTGCTTAAAAGACATGAGATATGCAGACGTGTGGACTAGAACATATTTTTTTGAGCACGCAGAAGACACTCTGTTAGCCCTCGAGCATGCTCGGATAACACCCAGCTCATTATTAGTCTTTAGCCCTGTGTCTCATCTTCTGTCTGTGTGTATTCCATTCTGTTTTGTTTTACCCTCTATGTATAGTTGAGGGTGCAGTTAAGGACACTCTGGGTCAGCCGACATTGAGTGGGGGCACCAATGAGTAAATTTAGGCAACCTCCGCGATCAGGCAGGGACAAATCAGGATCAGGTTAGAGATTTTCCTAGTTTTGTATATGAATCTGAGGTGTACAGGTTTAACATTTCCCCTAGTTTGTTCATCCCCATGTGAGTATAAGGGCTTCAGTCATAAAACTATGCTACACATGCACTGATGCTGGTCTGTGATCAGTACACCACATTTTCTGCTCTAGCCAGTACAGTCAAAGCAAAGTCACCATTTACATCTTGTCCCAGAACAAAGGAAAATCTCAACTAATAACACTAGCAAACAAAAAGTCCTTGCCCATTCCCACTTTGTGGGGCACGGACCCACAGTCTGTGGGTATGTTGCCCTGGGCCATAAGATAATTCTTGTTGTTTCCATGGATACACCTTATATGTGTAAGTGTAGCCCTTACCAGGGTCACCAAACTTCCTGAATCCAGGAGTCCTGCCACTTAGATATTGTTCACAGTTGCCTGGGATTAGCTGAGGGCTCTCACCAGGATGAAGAACAGCACTGCAGGCAGGGTAGGCAAAGTAGGAGTAGTGCCGGCCTATGCTGCAGTCCACTGATATTGGGACCTGGTCAGTTCCGCCATCTCCTTGTTCCGAGGTGCTATGTGAACCTCGCCCCCGGCATTGAGGACCCTGGTTCTCTTCGACAAAACTCCACTAAAGAGATGGCTCCCAGCCCTCAGTGCTCTCCCGAGCTGCACCAGCGATGCCATGACATAGCAGCAATTCCTCAATCTGGCAGGATAGTTCTTCCATGCTTTTTTTTAATTTTGTTTGCAATGCTGTAGCTGCCTTTACCTAGACATTCAATCTTTACACTTCAATCACCTGTGCTCTTTAGGACTTGGACATTAGGTAGCGTTCACACAGGCAATGCGGTTTGGTCCAAACGTGCAGTTTTATTGCTTTTATGAAACTCAACGATATTCAAAACCAAAACAGCCTCTTCTGGGCACAAAGATGTAACGGAAGATAAACAGTTCATTCAGCAGGCACATATTTGTCAGTGCGGGCCCAACCAAACAGTTTTTCTCCCAGAGCAAACTTTATACAATGAGGAACGGTCCTACCAGTCTTGATATCCCATTCAGCCTGAGCTCCAGCAGCTTTCAGCGCCAAACAGAAGTGTTCATCTCCATGAAAAGTTCACGCTGAACAGGCTGCAGCATCCAAACGTTCCTTTCCAGCTCCAACACACAGACTACTCAGCTTTCCTAGCTGACTCCCGCAGTTTCCGTTAAGTGAGAGACTCTGACATGTCTCTTTCCCAGATACAGCTCATATTTCGGCTGGTCACTCACCAGCTTCACTCAGCACAACATCCCACAGAATGTCACAATGTGAAACCATTTCCTGGTTCTTAGTCAAAGCTAGCCAGGTGCATCTAACTAATACCTTCAGTGCTAGGCTTTAACGCCGTACTACTTGGCTTTGCTACATTATGTACATGCAGTATATTATATTCCACAGTCTTGGAGTATATACATTTATATAGAGAAGGGGTGAACAAGATGCGACCCCCAATCATTTAATCACAGATGAGTTTACCTGTGTCTGCTCATTTGTATTTATCATGAGGGAGGACAAAGGGGTCCCTTAATCGGGGATATAGTATATCTTCAGGCCAGCTCTGGTACCACAATATCTGTTCAGAATAGGGGCCTCCTGGCCTATGTGGCGTTTCAGATGAGGTAGCACGATCGCCGTGCATGAGCATGTCGATCTCGTAGTTTATGGAATTACTGTATTAAACTCTCAGTTGTTTCATCAACTTATGTTAATTTTGTTGAACACAGGTTAAGTAGGAGAGCTAGAAGTGGAGATAACGCCTGAGATATTTGTGGCATCTACTTTCAATGATGAGAATGAGAATTCCCCAATAGATTTTGTGTTGCACTGAATTGGTCTGATCAAATAACGTGATGCTCGAGTCAAAAAAGGTTGTGCATGCCTTATATAGAAAACCTATACCAGGCCAATAGGCATAAGGGGCAGTTCCAAGCTTACCAAATTACCCCCCCCCAAAAAAAAACAAAATTTTTTTTTTTTTTTTTTTCAACAGATTCAACAATAAATGTGCCATGTCAACAGAGGAGAGGGCCGGGGAGAGACGAGCAATATCAACTGGGGGGAGGAAGTCGGAGTCTTTCTTGATCTCCGAAAATGATGTGAGGGAACAGTTTAGTAAGCTGGTCATGGGTAAAGCAGCAGGGCCTGATGGTATCTGTCCACGTGTCCTCAGAGTGTGTGCGAATCAGTTGTGCACTGTCTTCCAGCACCTGTTTAACTGGAGCTTACAATCACAGAGAGTACCAGTTCTATGGAAGACTTCTTGCCTGGTGCCGGTTCCCAAGACTACCTTCCCGAGCTCCCATAATGACTATAGACCGGTGGCCTTAACATCGCATGTGATGAAGTCCTTGGAGAGAATTGTACTTGCCTACTTGTGTCCGAGGGTGTCTGCTTTTACGGACCCCCTTCAGTTTGCGTATCGGCAGAGTCTGGGGGTGGACGATGCTGTAGCGTATCTACTACAAACAGTACATTCCTTTTTGGACAATGATAGAACCACTGTGCGTGCCATGTTCTTCGATTTCTCCAGTGCATTCAACACCTTACAGCCACTATTATTACGTAAAAAGCTGGTTGAAATGGCGGTTGATGAGGGACTAGTGAATTGGATCATTGATTATCTGTCGGACAGGCCACAGTTTGTGAGGTTGGGGGCGGCCGTATCGGATAGTGTGCGGAGTAGTGTTGGAGCCCCTCAGGGAACGGTGCTGTCGCCATTCCTTTTTACGTTATACACAGCTGATTTTCAGTATAAATCAGACCTTTGTCACCTTCAGAAGTACTCTGATGACTCAGTGATAGTCGGAGGTATTGAGAGAGACCGGGGGGAGGAGGAATACAGAAGGGTGGTTTTGGACTTTGTTGACTGGTGCCAGGCTAACCATTTAGAACTCAACGTAAAGAAAACCAGGGAGCTGGTGTTGAGTTATGGAAGGTGCATGAAGGATTGCTTACCTATCACTATTGATGGTCAGGATGTGGAGATGGTGGAGAATTTCAAATATTTGGGGGTTCACCTGGACAGCAAGCTTGATTGGAGGTGCCATATGGAGAAGGTTTGCAAGAAAGGGATGAGTAGACTTTACTTCCTAAGGAAGTTAAGGTCGTTTAATGTGTGTAGCAAAATGCTTGAAATGTTCTACCAATCCATTGTGGCGAGTGCAATCTTTGATGCAATTATATGCTGGGGTAGTAGTGTGCGCACAGCTGACGCGAATAAGCTGAATAAACTTATCAAGAAGGCTAGTGCGGCGGTGGGTCTACAACTCAGGACTTTCGAGGAGGTATTAGAGGATAGAATTACTAAGAAATGCAAGGCTATAATGAGCAACAATACACACCCGCTCTATGAACTGTTTGCGAAGCAAAAGAGCACATTCAGCAAGCGTCTACTCCAACTAATGTGTAAAAAGGAAAGATATAGAAAATCGTTTGTTCCGACAGCTGTGGGGATGTTTAACAAATGTATAAGTGTAAAGCATCCCAAGACTAAATGAAGTTCAAAGTGTATGGGGGGGAATTGGTGAGTTACAAGTACCAGTCTATCCGCATCTGCTGTCCATATAGACTTATTTTGTAAAGTGTGTATTGTTCTTGTAATGTTCTTGATCTTTGTTCTGCTGCTGTAATACTGTAATTTCCTCCGGGATCAATAAAGTTTATCTAATCTAATCTAATCTAATCTAATCTAAAAAAACAAAACAATGCAAGAATCGCTCACATTATAAAGAATAATAAGCCTTATTTAAAATAACATGATAAAAAACAGTATAAAGGTGAGAATAATAACAAGAGGTAACACTTATATCCAGGATTTGTCTAAATGGAATGCCATATAATAAAATATAGCTTGCAAACATCAGCCACAAAAATAAAAGACAGTATGTGAGGCAATAGTGCCTCCTAGTGGCCATATAGATGCTTGCCGTTGTACTTTTATAGTGAGATGTAAAGTGTCAATAACATGCAGCAACACGTGTAGAAATAAGGCTATATGTAACACCTGTGACTCAAATGGTTACACCAATTAACAATGGTGACTCCTAGCAGCCACATAATTAATCACTACTGCACTTTAATAATAGGATAAAGGTTAGATACCAATCATGTGCAACACTATATGTAAAGTATAGGGGAGTATGAGACATCAGTGACTCAAAGATCACAAAACGCAACAACGCAGTGGTGTAACAATATGATGAAGCAGGAATATAGACCAGGAGAAATATATCTGTATCAGGTCTTTCCCAGGAAGGTACTAATGCAAAATGTGCGTTGGGGTTTTCACTCCCCTCTATCCACAGACCTAAAACAGGTCTATATACAAGTGAGGGTTTATATTGTATATAGAGAGGCTATGTGTGGCCTCATATAATATATTGGAGGCTATGTGGGGGCTCATACTGTATATAGGAAGTTATGTGGGAGCTCATACTGTTTATAGGAGGCTATGTGGGGCTCATGCTGTATATACCGTATATACTCGTGTATAAGCTGAGATTTTCACCACATTTTTTTGTGCTGAAAATGCCCCCCCTCGGCTTATACACGAGTCATTGTCAAGAAAGCCGGTGGGGGGAGGGGGGAGCGGCGGAGCCGCGGCAGGAGCCGGCGGCTGTGGCACAGTGCCAGCTGCAGCCGCCGGCTAACAGAAGACATCATACTCACCCTCCTCGCGCCGGCGCTGAGACAACAGAGATGCAGCAATGGCGCGAGGAGGGTGAGTAGGACGGGGGGGGGTGTGAGCCATGCATTCAATGATGGGAAGAGGGGGGGTGGTTAAGCAATGTGGGAGAGGGGGAGCCATGAGGGACTAGGGAGCCATGCATGCAACAGGGGGAGCCACACATAGCAGGACAGGATGGGGGGAGCCAAACATACCAGGACAAAATGGGGGGAGCCACGCAGGACAGGTATAAGGGGACCATGCATACCCGGCTTATACTCAAGTCAATAATCTTACCCAATTTTTCGTGGCAAAATTAGGTGCCTTGGCTTATACTCGGGTCTGCTTCTACTCGAGTATATATGGTTGGTAGCTATGTGGGAGCTGTATATAGGAGGCTATGTATGGCCTCATACTTTGTATTGGAGGCTATGTAGTGGCTCATGCTGTACATAGGAGGTTATGTGGGAGCTCATACTGTATATAGGGGCTATGTGGGGGCTCAAACTATATAGGAGGCTATGTGCGGGCTCATATTATATATAGGGAGGCTATGTGTGGCTTCATACTATACAGCTCTGGCAAAAATGTCTGAAAGCCATTCCATTTCAGTGTCAGTTGAATTCCAACCAGAGTACACCTCATTCTGCTTAATGTGCTTCTGATTAGGTGATCACCTGAACCAAATCTTATTTAACGAAGGAAAGTATAAAACCTTGCTGTGGTGTTCACAATCTTCCTGCAATAGGACAAGCTGGATGGCAAAACAAGTGCTAGTAATATCCCAAAAGTAATAGGAATGAAAAAAATAACTTTTAACCATGCCAAAGGAGTTGAAAAGAAAAGTCTTGAGTGAGGAAAAGAAGGGCTCAATTCTGGCTTTACTAGCAGAGGGGTACAGTGAGTGTCATGTTGCCTACATCCTTAAAATTTCTAAGATGGCAGTCCATTACAACAAGGTCAAGCAGCAGACATTGGGGACAACAAAGCTAGGGTGAAAACGACTCTCCACTCACCGGGATGAACGTCATCTTATTTGAATGTCATTCAACCACCGCAGAATGACATCAAGTGACCTACAAAAGGAATGGCAAATGGCAGCTGGGGTGAAGTGCAGGGCAAGAACAGTTCGTAACAGGCTCCTAGAGGCAGGGCTCAAGTCATGTAAAGCTAGAAAAAAGCCTTTCATCAATGAGAAGCCAAGGCGAGCCAGGATGAAGTTTGCCAAAGACCATAAGGATTGGACCATAAACGACTGGAGTAAGGTAATCTCTGATGAGTCTAATTTTCAGCTTTGCCCAACACCTGGTCATCTAATGGTTAGACGGAGACCTGGAGAGGCGTACAAGCCACAGTGTCTTGCACCCACTGTGAAATTTGGTGGAGGTTTTGTGATGATCTGAGGATGCTTCAGCAAGGCTGGAATTGGGCAGGATAATCTTTGTGAAGGACGTATGAATCCAGCCGCATACAAGATTATCCTGGAAAAACAGTTGATTCCTTCTGCTCAGGCAATGTTCTCCAACTCTGAGGACTGGTTTTTCCAGCAGGACAATGCACCATGCCACACAGCTAGGTCAATCAATGTGTGGAAGAAGAACCACCACATCAAATCCCTGTCATGGCCAGCCCAATCTCCAGACCTGAACCCCATTGAAAACCTCTGGAATGTAATCAAGAGGAAGATAGATAGGCACAAGCCATCAAACAAAGAAGAACTGCTTAAACTTTTGCACCAGGAGTGGTATAAGGTCACCCAAAATCAGTGTGAAAGACTGGTGGAAAGCATGCCAAGACGCATGAAAGCTGTGATTAAAATCATGGTTTTTCCACAATATATTGATTTCTGAACTCTTCCTGAGTTAAACGTTAGCATTGTTGTTTCTAAATGATTATGCACTTGTTTTCTTAGCATTATTTGAGGTCAGCAATCACTTCCTTTTTTTTGTCATTTTGACCATTTCTCATTTTCTGAAAATAAATACAAAATGTAGTGCTTGGAAATTCGAAGATATGTTGTCAGTAGTTTATAGAATAAAAGAGCAATTTGCATTTTACTCAAAAATATACCTATAAAGAGAAAAATCAGACAAACTGAAAATTTTGCAGTGGTCTCTTAATTTTTGCCAGAGCTGTATATAGGAGGATATGTGTGGCCTCATATTATATATAGGAGGATATCTGTGGCCTTATACTATATATTGGAGGCTATATGAGGGCTCAAATTGTATATAGGAGGTTATGTAGGGATATAATGGGAAATAGTCAGCTGTGGGATACTACAGGGATTTTTACTAGAACCTCCTGATTAATGACCTTGTGGATGGGATTGAGAGTAAAGTGTTAGTCTTTGCTGATGACACCAAACTATGTAGGATCTTAAAATCTGGCATTACAATATTGCAAAACGATCTGAATAAAATGTCTGAATGGGCAAACACATGGCAAATGAGATTTAATTATACAAATTAGAACAGAATACATGGTAATTAATCCACAAGTGATCCTCAATAGGATCCAATAACCTGGAAAACAGGGGAAATTCCCAAATGGTACACTCGCTCAGACATAATAAACAAAAAAACTGAGTGTAAATCCATAAGATAAAAATTCAAATTTTATTACAATATCAAAATCAATATACGCGTACAAATACATACAAAGAAAAGAGTCCATATATAGGGGAAGGGACAGACAAATGGGTGTATACATCGGGCCCTGAACAAATATTAAGAGGTGGGAAGGTGGTTTAAAGTAACACTAATAAGCAGCATGTACTGATATATAATGGCATACGGTTTAAAGTGCATGTGCATGTATGGAAACGTACCAAAGTAATTAACTAGTCAGTCATACCGCATTAAGGAACTCCCAAAAGGTCCCTTATAATAGCCCATATACCAATGTTAAACCCTGTAAACAGTATCCACTCTTACCCATAGTCCCTCGCTCAGGGTTCCGGAACACACAGACCCAACGCGCGTTTCGCGTGATTTATAAATCATTGGTGAGGCGACATCTAGAATAGTGGATCCAGTTTTGGGCTCCATATTGTAAAAGGGATATTCAGACATCAGAGTCAGTTCAAAGACGGCAACTAGATTATTGCAAGGGATGGAAGGCCTCTTATATGATGAAAGGTTGGAAAAGTTGGGCTTGTTTAGCTTAGAAAAAAAGACGCCTCAGAGGAGATCTCATTTACATGTATAAATATATGTGTAGCCAGTACAAAACATTGGCACATGACTTATTCCTTCCAAGGGCCATACCGAGGGATAGGGGTGCTCAATTTGGATGGAAGAAAGGCAGTTCCTGCAGCTAAACAGGAAAGGGTTCTTTACCGATAGAGCAGTCAGACTGTGAATGCCCTACAAGAGGAGGTAGTAATGGCCGACACTATAACAGCCTTTAAAAATGCTGGATGATTTCCTCAATAAACATAACATTGGGGGTTAAATTTAATTTAGTGACAAAATTTACAATTAGTGGAGAAACTTGAACTAGTGGTTGAACTTGATGGACTGAGGCTTTTTTCAACCTATTTAACTATGTAACTATATTTAGGACCACAAACTGTATATAGAAAAGCTATGTGGGAGTTCAAAGTATATATAGGGTGCTGTTTGTGGGCTCATACTGTATATAGAGAAGCTATGTGGGAGCACTTACTGTATATAAGAAGCTATGTGAGGGCTCATGCTGTATGCAGAGGGCTTTGTGGGGGCTCATGCTGTATATTGGGGGCTGTGTGTGGGCTCAAACTGTATATAGTAGGCTATGTGTGGGATCACACTTTATATAGGAGGCTATGTGGGGGCTCATACTGTATATAGGGGCTATGTTGGGGCTCATACTGTATATAGGGGCTATGTTGGGGCTCATGCTGTATATAAGGGCTGTGTGGGATTATACTGCATATTAGAGGCTATGTGGGGGCTCATACTGTATATAGGAGGCTATGTGGGGGCTCATACTGTATATAGGGGCTATTTTAGGGTTCATGTTGTATGTAGAGGGCTATGTGGGGGCTCATGCTGTATGTAGAGGGCTATGTGGGGGCTCATGCTGTATATTGAGGGCTGTGTGTGGGCTCAAACTGTATATAGTAGGCAATGTGTGGGATAATACTTTATATAGGAGGCTATGTGGGGGCTCATACTGTATATAGGGGCTATGTTGGGGCTCATGCTGTATATAAGGGCTGTGTGGGATTATACTGCATATAAGAGGCTATGTGGGGGCTCATACTGTATATAGGAGGCTATGTGGGGGCTCATACTGTATATAGGGGCTATTTTAGGGTTCATGTTGTATGTAGAGGGCTATGTGGGGGCTCATGCTGTATATTGGGGGCTGTGTGTGGGCTCAAACTGTATATAGTAGGCTATGTGTGGGATCATACTTTATATAGGAGGCTATGTGGGGGCTCATACTGTATATAGGGGCTATGTTGGGGCTCATACTGTATATAGGGGCTATGTTGGGGCTCATGCTGTATATAAGGGCTGTGTGTGATTATACTGCATATAAGAGGCTATGTGGGGGCTCATACTGTATATAGGAGGCTATGTGGGGGCTCATACTGTATATAGGGGCTATTTTAGGGTTCATGTTGTATGTAGAGGGCTATGTGGGGGCTCATGCTGTATGTAGAGAGCTATGTAAGGGATTATGCTGTATAAGGGGCTGTGTGTGCTCATACTGTATATAGGAAGCTATGTGGGGGCTCATACTGTATATAGGATGCTATTTAGGAGCTCATAGTGTATATAAGAGGCTAAGTTGCAGCTATGTACAATAGGATCCCTCAGATATCCCTCTACATACTGGGATGTAGAGGGATATCTGAGGGATCCTATTGTACATAGAGGCAATGTTGGGGCTCATATTGTATATAGGGGGTTGTGTGGGGGCTCAAACTGCATATGGATAAGCTATATGGGGGCTCATACTGTATATAGGAGGCTACGTGGGAGATTATACTATATATAGAGAGGCTATGTAATGGCTCATACCAGAGGCGTATCCAGGGGCAGAGGGGCGCAGCGGGTCGCCTAACGCGGCGGTCCGCACTGTCTCCTCCTGGCGGTGGCATTCTGCCGCCCCCCGTACTGTGAGTCGGCGGTTCTCTGTGTCAGCTGTCAAGCTGACAGCACACAGAGGCTGCGCGCGCCGGCTCACAGGGAGCAATTGTACTGGCGTCATGCCATGTGATAACGCTGCTGACGTCACTCCCTGGCGCCCAGAGCGAACGCTGGTGGTAAGTGTGCTCCACGGTGGAGCTGAAGAACCACCAAAGATGGGAGATTGGGAGGGGGAGTGTCTGGAGGGGGGGGATTTGAATAGGAGGAGGAGGGGAATTCGATAAGAGGAGGAGGAGGGGGGATTTGGAGTAGGAGGGGGATTTGGATAAGAGGAGGAGGGGGGATTTGGAGGAGGGGGATTTGGATAAGAGGAGGATGATGATGAGGAGGAGGAGGGGGGATTTGGATAAGAGGAGGAGGAGAAGGATTTGGATAAGAGGAGGAGGAGATTTGGAGAAGAGAGGGGAGGATTTGGATAAGAGGAGGAGGATGATGATGAGGAGGAGGATGATGAGGAGGAGGAGGGGGGATTTGGATAAGAGGAGGAGGATGAGGAGGAGGAGTGGGGATTTGGATAAGAGGAGGAGGAGGGGGATTTGGAGAAGAGGAGGGGAGGATTTGGATAAGAGGAGGAGGATGATGATGATGAGGAGGAGGATGATGAGGAGGGGGGATTTGGATAAGAGGAGGAGCATGAGGAGGAGGAGGGGGGATTTGGATAAGAGGAGGAGGATGACGAGGAGGAGGGGGGATTTTGATAAGAGGAGGAGGGGGATTTGGAGAGGAGGAGGAGGATGGTGAGGAGGGGGGAATTTGGATAAGAGGAGGAGGGGATTTGGATAAGAGGAGGAGGGGGATTTGGGTAAGAGGAGGTGGCGGAGGAGGAGGGGGGATTTGGATAAGAGGAGGAGGGGGATTTGGGGAGGAGGAGGAGGATGGTGAGGAGGGGGGAATTTGGATAAGAGGAGGAGGGGATTTGGATAAGAGGAGGAGTAGGGGGGATTTGGAGGAGGAGGGGGATTTGGATAAGAGGAGGAGGAGGGGGGATTTGGATAAGAGGAGGAGGAGGGGTATTTGGATAAGAGGAGGAGGAGGGGGATTTGGAGAAGAGGAGGGGAGAATTTGGATAAGAGGAGGATGATGAGGAGAAGGAGGATGATGATGAGGAGGGGGGATTTGGATAAGAGGAGGAGGGGGATTTTGATAAGAGGAGGGGGGGGATTTGGAGAGGAGGAGGGGGATTTGGAGAGGAGGAGGGGGGATTTGGAGAGGAGGAGGAGGGGGATTTGGAGAAGAGGAGGGGAGAATTTGGATAAGAGGAGGATGATGAGGAGGAGGATGATGATGAGGAGGGGGGATTTGGATAAGAGGAGGAGGATTTTGATAAGAGGAGGAGGGGGATTTGGAGAGGAGGAGGGGGATTTGGAGAGGAGGAGGGGGGATTTGGAGAGGAGGAGGGGGATTTGGAGAAGAGGAGGAGGAGGGGGATTTGGATAAGAGGAGGAGGGGGATTTGGAGAAGAGGAGGAGGAAGGGGGATTTGGAGGAGGAGGGGGATTTGAATAAGAGGAGGAGGCGGAGGAGGAGGGGGGATTTGGATAAGAGGAGGAGGGGATTTGGATAAGAGGAGGAGGAAGGGGGATTTGGAGGAGGAGGGGGATTTGGATAAGAGGAGGAAGCGGAGGAGGAGGGGGGATTTGGATAAGAGGAGGAGGGGGATTTGGGGAGGAGGAGGAGGATGGTGAGGAGGGGGGAATTTGGATAAGAGGAGGAGGGGATTTGGATAAGAGGAGGAGGAGGGGGGATTTGGAGGAGGAGGGGGATTTGGATAAGAGGAGGAGGAGGGGGGATTTGGATAAGAGGAGGAGGAGGGGTATTTGGATAAGAGGAGGGGGATTTGGAGAGGAGCAGGAGGGGGATTTGGAGAAGAGGAGGGGAGAATTTGGATAAGAGGAGGATGATGAGGAGGAGGAGGATGATGAGGAGGGGGGATTTGGATAAGAGGAGGAGGATTTTGATAAGAGGAGGAGGGGGATTTGGAGAGGAGGAGGGGGGATTTGGAGAGGAGGAGGGGGATTTGGAGAAGAGGAGGAGGAGGGGGATTTGGATAAGAGGAGGAGGGGGATTTGGAGAAGAGGAGGAGGAGGGGAGGATATGGATAAGAGGAGGAGGATGATAATGAGGAGGAGGGGAGGATTTGCATAAGAGGAGGATGATGACGAGGAAGATGAGGGGGGATTTGGATAAGAGGAGGATGACGAGGAGGAGGAGGGGGATTTTGATAAGAGGAGGAGGGGGATTTGGAGAAGAGGAGGAGGGGGATTTGGAGAAGAGGAGTGGGATTTTGATAAGAGGAGGGGGGATTTGGAGAAGGAGGGGGATTTGCATGAGGAGGAGGAGGGGGATTTGGATGAGGAGGAGGGGGATTTGGAGAAGAGGAGGAGGGGGGATTTGGAGAGGAGGGGGGTGTACATAATGTGTGGAGGGATTTGCATTGGGGGTGTACATAATATTTGGGGGAGATTTGGAGTGAGGATGGGGGTTACTTTATGTGTGGGGGGATTTGGAGTGGGGGTGTACATAATGTGTGGGGGATTTGGAGTGTGGATGGGGGTTACTTTATGTGTGGGGATTTGGAGTGGGGGGTGTACAAATTGTGAGGGGGGATTTGGAGTGGGGATGGGGGATACTTAATGTGTGGGAAGATTTGGAGTAGGGATGTGGGTTATTTAATGTGTGGGAGGAATTTAGAGAGGAGATGGGGGGATTTAATGTGTGGGGGATTTGGAGTGGGGATGGGGGATACTTAATGTGTGGGGAGATTCAGAGTAGGGACGGGTGTTATTTAATGTGTGTGGGTATTTGGAGTGGGGATGGGGGGATTTAATGTGTGTGGGGGGATTTGGAGTGGGGATCAGGGGGATTTGGCGTGGGGATGGAATTTAATGTGTGGAGGGATTTGGAGTCGGGATGGGGGGATTTAATATGTGTTGGGAGATTTGAGGACACAAAATGAAGAGTATGCATGTATGATGGCATGTATGAGGAAACAGTATGGGAGAAGGGTGCAGACAGTATGGGGAGTGAACGGGTGAATGTATGTGGACACAGTATGGGGAGTGAGGGTGATAGGATGTGTGCAGACACAGTATGGGGAGTCGGGGGTATGTGTGAGCAGACAGTATAGAGAGTGAGGGGGTAAATATATGAGGAGACAGTATGGTGAACAGTATGAGGAGGGAGGGGAATAGTGTGAGGCAACAGTATATTGCAGATATTTGTATTAAGGAGCATTATAATGACACTTCTATCTTTAAGGGCATCATGTGGAGATTTGTTGCAGAAGACCGGAGAAGATGGAAGTCTGCAGAGACGAGATGAGGGTGAGAAAACTCATCATGGGGTCTGGACAAGAAGAAGAAAAGAAGAATGACTCCCGAGACGCCATCTATAAGGTACCTGGATGTAAATGTTATTTGTTATACTGACTAATTCTCATGTTTTTATTTGTTAGGAACATTAATGGGGTTCTCCAGGCTTATGCTGAGTCTGCAGTCACAGTGCTCACTGAACGCTGTCAGGATTCTCTTGTGCCGGTAATTTACATACATATGGTCACATGCTGACTAGACATGTGTGGCCTCACTCAATGAAAATGAATGGAGCGAGGCAGGGCACGTCTAGTCGGAATGTGGCCAGAAGTATATAAATCACATACTTGTGCTGACATGATTGTACATCGGCAAGGGAGAATCCTAAAAGTGTGCAGTGCATTCGTTGTGAGAATTCAGAAGCTGCAATGTCAGGATTCAGCTCTGTAGGTTCCAGTAGTCATCACATGGACACTTCACTCGTATGCGATTTTCATAGGTATGGTCCTGTGACAACGAGCTTCTCTTCCTGCTTCATTCAGTTTTTTACTGAACATTGAGAGGATTAGGGAGAGCAGCTCGTGGGTACATGGCAAAGTGTGTAAGTCGCATATGTACTTGGGGGGGGGGGCGCCGAACCAAATTTGTGCCCCGGGTGCCAGAAAGCCTAGATACACCCCTGGCTCACACTGTATATCAGTATATTTAATTGTGCTCAATATTAAATGATAATATAAAATAATTATAATTAATGTGGTAATATAAATATTGAGCAGATATATTTTCTGCCTATTGGTTTGACCTCCACAGCAGTCACTGTCTCTCATGTCGCCCCTCGGGAAAATTAATTGCCCACCCCTGGTCTATGTTATTTTCTTACCTTTATAAAATTAAGTGATAAGGTAACGTGGCTCCGTATACGTGGTTCATACACACTGTATACATACCGCTCACTCTGTTATGGATTCCCCTGACTCCTCCCCTCTAAGTCACTGATCACATGACTGTGACCTCATCCCAGGTCCTGTGCGCACAGAGCAGCCATATATGTGGAGTGCAGGTGGAGGTAGGTGCTGGAGCCCCCCCGGTAGGTTAGGGTTGTCAGGTTTGGGCTATTTTGAACGTTAGAGAATATCTTAACTTTTTTCTTTATTTATTTTTCATTCCTAAGCTAGAAATATAATATTGTCCACATTTTATATTTTTGGGTAGTTTTCACTATTTTGCTGCCTTCATATATGACATAGACGGTAAAGTGCGGCGTTACCAGGTGCACAGCCCCGTCCCCCACTCGTGGAGCTCTGTGACTGCGGGGTGGTCACTGTACTCCCCTTATATAAGAGGGACCCCCTACAGTTGCACTTGTCTCTGGTTCCCCTACATGCCCTCTTGCTGTGCTGTGTTAATATTGTCTTTAGAGGAGGGGATCGATTTGCAGAGACCAGGTCAATAGTCCGTGGTTGCCGAACAGGAGCCCTAAGGACCGCTTCCTCCATTCCGCCATACTGGCCTAACCTTTTGATTAGGTGGTTAATGTTTTGTGCATCTTGCCAGGCCGGCTAATCAAAACAGGAGCTGAGGATGGCAGCAGGAAGGAGTTCACTGGGCCTTAATGTTGGTTGGGTGAATTGAGGCATCTATCTTGTGGAGTACACTTATATAGTGCTAGACAGCCCACCTGATCTAATAGTATAGGCGTCATCAATAGGTTCTAAGTCAGAAACTGTGCGTCACACTTATCTAAGTGACTGGCACAGCCACTCCCTCCATGAACTGGTAGGTTTGTGAGAGAATGTTTTATCAATATTTTGCACCTGAGCTTCCCCAGCCTTTATCATGGGGGTCTGCTGCATCTTGCTAGTGCGTTGGTAATCTGATCTGGTGTTGGTATGGCTGTATCATTTTTTCTGTAAAAAGGACTTGAAAACTCTACCAAAACTGAATTTACTTCCAAAGGTTCAGTAACTATTATTATTTACTAGATGGTGGCCCGATTCTAATGCATCGGTTATTCTAGAATATGTATGTAGTTTACTTATGAAGTTTTAATAACAATACAATAATGTACCCCCCCCAATCCTGGTATGCATGGTCCTCTCACCCCCCAATCCTGATATGCATGGTACCCCTCCCCCCTATCCTGGTATGCATGGTCCCCTCACCCCCCAATCCTGATATGCATGGTACCCCTCCCCCCTATCTGGTATGTATGGTCCCTTCACCCCCCAATCCTGGTATGCATGGTCCCCTCACCCCCAATCCTGATATGCATGGTCCCCTCACCCCCCAATCCTGGTATGCATGGTCCTCTCACCCTCCAATCCTGGTATGCATGGTCCTCTCACCCTCCAATCCTGGTATGCATGGTCCTCTCACCCCTCTTTCCTGGTATGCATGGTCCCCCTCACCCCCCTTTCCTGGCATGCATGGTCCCATCACCTCCCTTTTGTGGTGTGCATGGTCCCCTCATACCCCAGTCATGATATGCATGGTTCTCTCACCCCCCAATCCTGATATGCATGGTACCCCTCACCCCCCAATCCTGGTAAGTATGGTCCCCTCACCCTCCAGTCTTGGAATGCATGGTCCTCTCACCCCCCAATCCTGGTATGCATGTTCCCCCTCACCCCCCCTTTCCTGGTATGCATGGTCCCCTCATCCCCCCTTTCCTGGTATGCATGGTCCTATCACCCCCCTTTCCTGGTATGCATGTTCCCCTCACCTCCCTTTCCTGGTAAGCATGGTCACCCTCACCCCCTTATCCTGGTAAGCATGGTCACCCTCACCCCCTTATCCTGGTATCCATGGTCACCCTCACCCCCCTTATCCTGGTATGCATGGTCACCTCACCCCCCTTTCCTGGTATGCATGGTCACCCTCACCCCCCTTTCCTGGTATGCATGGTCCCCCTCACCCCCCTTTCCTGATATGCATGGTCACCCCCCCATTGGTGGTATGCATGGTCCCCCTCACCCCCCTTTGCTGGTATGTATGGTCACCCTCATCCCCCTTTCCTGGTATGCATGGTCCCCCTCCCCATTGCTGGTATGCATGGTCCCCTTCCCCCCATTGCTGGTATGCATGGTCCCCTTCCCCCATTGCTGGTATGTATGGTCACCCTTACCCCCCATTGCTAGTATGTATGGTCACCCTTACCCCCCATTGCTGGTATGCATGGTCCCCCTCCCCCCCATTGCTGGTATGCATGGTCCCCCTCCCCCCATTGCTGGTATGCATGTTCCCCCTCCCCCCCATTGCTGGTATGCATGGTCCCCCTCCCCCTCATTGCTGGTATGCATGGTCCCCCTCCCCCCCATTGCTGGTATGCATGGTCCCCCTCCCCCCATTGGTGGTATGCATGGTCACCCTCACCCCCCCATTGGTGGTATGCATGGTCCCCCTCCCCCCATTGCTGGTATGCATGGTCCCATCCCTCCCCCCCATTGCTGGTATGCATGGTCCCCCTCACCCCCCCATTGCTGGTATGCATGGTCCCCTTCACCCCCCTTTCCTGGTATGCATGGTCCCCCTCACCCCCCTTTGCTGGTATGCGTGGTCTGTGTTAAAAAAAAAATTAGTTATATACTCACCTTCCGACAGCCTCTGATCTTCTTTCCACGCGCCCAGCCTCACGGTCCCAGTAATGCATTGCGCGAAACACCGCTGATGACGTCGCACTCTCGCGAGAGTGACGTCATCTCCGGTCTAAGGGGCAAGGCATTACTGGGACCGCGAGACCGGGCGTGTGGAAAGAAGATCGGAGGCCGTCGGAAAGTGAGAATAGCATTTTTTAAATTTTAATTCTCTTTTTTACAGATCAAGGCCTGCCGCCCCATTGAGCGCTGCGCCCGACTGCATCCGCCGCTGATTGGTCGCGGCCATCAGCGGCAGGCGCAGCTTACCGTTACAAACAGCTGCGCCTGGCGGCCGCGACCAATCAGCGATCCGCGATTTCAGTTACAGACATGATAAGGTGTTTATATATATATAGACTAGTGACGAGCGAGTATACTCGTTGCTCGGGTGTCCTCCAAGTATTTTGGCGTGCTCGGAGATTTAGTTTTCGTCGTCTCATCTGCATGATTTGCGACTTGTAAACAGGCTGAATACATGTGGGAATTCCCTAACAAACAGGCAGTCCACACATGTATTCAGCCTGTCCAGCAGTCGCAAATCATGCAGCTCAGACAACAAAAACTAAATCTCCGAGCACGCCAAAATACTCGGAGGACACCCCAGCATGCTCGGGAAACGAGTATACTCGCTCATCACTATTATTTACTTTTTAGAGAGGCATTGATTGCATGGCATGACAAGAGGTTGCATACAATATACAAATTAAAATAAATAACCTGTCACGCTGTGACGGTCTTACATAAAGAAGGGGGGCTTCAAACTGTCCCTGAAACTAGGACCCAAACTATTGCTGTTCTGGGGGTACTCTTGAAAGTAAAGAGGCCCGAGTTTCCGACTT
Source organism: Dendrobates tinctorius (assembly GCF_039654945.1). NCBI lineage: Eukaryota > Metazoa > Chordata > Amphibia > Anura > Dendrobatidae > Dendrobates > Dendrobates tinctorius. The sequence continues at coordinate 7,097,649 of NW_027361859.1, forward strand.
TACTATGCTCCTGTTAACCCTTGATCTATCACCTCCCACATGAGGCCTAGGACAGAAATGTAAGGTAAACAGGACACAAAGACAAAACAGGGATAACAGAAAGCAGCAAACACTCAACAAAGGTAAAGAGGTATATAGGGAAGGATAGGAATGTAACAACCAAATGGGAATAGGACAATGAGGAAAGCATACACCCCAAAACAGCACACAAAAATCTAGAGGTAACAACAATGATTTCTAATTCAACACTGTCTCCAAGGATCTAGGAAGCAAAGCTTTCACTGGCAAGACAGAGAAGGTCTAGCAAGGTTTTATGGGGAAAGGTAATGACCAGATGAGAAGCAGCTGAAAATGGAGCTGCAAATTTCTGACCAGCATATAAAAGGTTGTTAACCTCTTCAGCACCAAAGGAAACCAAATCTATTTCATAAGGGACACAAACACACAGGCTAATTGGAAGATCTGCGATTAATAATAATAAGTAGTGATCTTCTAAACCCAGATCTCCCAGGAGGACGTGATACCCTCATAACAGTACCCCCTTCTATAAGGGGCCACATGACTCTCAGGGCTTGGTTTATCCGGCTGGGCCAATGAAAGGTCCATATCAACCTACCGGCATTAACTTCAGATGCTGGCACCCACATCCGCTCCTCCGGATAATACCCCTTCCAATGTACCAGGCAGGTACTGAGTGGCGTACCATATTGGAATCAATGATTCTTGCTACCTGAAATTCTAAATTGCCATCAACAATAACAGGTGGTGGCCATAAAGTTCACGGTTCCACAGGTGCAACAAATTTTTGGAGCAAAGACCTGTGAAAAACATTATGGATCTTGAGAGTTGGCGGAAGCTTGAGACAAAAAGCTACAGGTTTGATTACGGCGACCACCTTATAAGGACCAATAAACTTAGGACCTAATTTCCAAGAATGAAAATTCAGTTTAATATTTTTGGTGGACAGCTCTACTAAATCATTCACCCCCAGGTCCGGACCTGACAATCGTTTCTTTTCAGCCATACATTTGTATTTGTCCCCATGATCTTTAAATTATTCAGAATTCTTCCCATACTGATGAGAGCAAAGAAAAAAATTGTTTCTCCCCAGGAATTCCCTATTACTCATCTTTACTGAAGGTACAGAATTGTGGATGGTAAGCATATACGCCAAAAAGTAGCAACTTACCAGTGGACACACTACATCAACTGTTAAACGCAAACTAGCCAGTGGTAGAAAAGAAGACCAATCCTCCTGGTTATCTGACACAAAACATCTGAGGTAAGTCTCCAAACTTTGGTTTAGGCGTTCAGTCTAGCCATTAGTTTGCAGATGGATGCCGAAGAAAAAGATAGCTGCATCCCTAAACTAGAACAAAACGCCCTCAAAAATTTAGATACACATTGGGTCCCCCTATCTGACACCACATTGGCGGGAACCTCGTGAAGCTTCACGATCTCAGTGACAAACACCTGAGCCAGTGTCTTGGCGTTAGGGAGAGCAGGTGAAGCAATAGAGTGTGCCATTTTACTAAACCTATCCACCACCACTAAAATAACCGTTTTGCTAGAGGATGAAGGAATATCCATGATGAAATCCATGGATAAATGAGTTCATAAAAATTTAATTCCAGCTCACCTGGTTGCTCTATGCTCATCCACCTGAGGCTCAGACACCGGCCTCGCCCTGGCCTCACATCAACGATAATAGAAAAAATTGGAGTATGGCTCAACAGGACTTCAAAAGAAATTATAGTGCATACAAAACAAAATTTTCATGGCTTACATGACCCAGTCTACGCGTTTCGACTACACTATGCAGTCTTACTCATGAGATAGAGAAGAAGGCACATAGATGCCATTTACCCCTCACGACCCTTGAGATAATACAGCCCCAACCCCCACCTCTGAAGCATCAACCTTGACAAAAATAGTTGAGAAGCATCGGGTTATATGAGTACTGGAGCAGTGGAAAAACATCTCTTCAAAGAAAAAAATGTCTGCCGAGTGCAGTCCGACCACCTCGAGAAGTCTGAACCTTTCCTAGTCATGTCAGTAAGGGGTTTGACAACAGACAAGATGTTTTGGATAAATTTCGATAATAGTTTGCAAACCCCAAAATGTGTTGTAATGCTTTCAGATTTTCCGGATGGTTCCATTCCAGGACCGCTTGGACCTTATCAAGATCCATGTGGAAACCTGCAGATGACCCTAGTAAACCTAAGAATTGAATGGCAAATACACACGTTTCCAACTTGACATACAGTTTATTATCCTGTAGAACCTGTAACACCTGCCTGACATGTACCTGATGAGACTTGAGATCAGGTGAGCAGATTAAAATATCGTCAATATACACTACTAAAAATCTACCAACGAGGTGACAGAAGATGTCATTAACGAAATGTTGGAACACAGCAGGAGCATTAGTCAAACTAAAAGGCTTGACACGATTTTCATAATGCCCTTCTAGGTTGTTAAAAGCCGTCTTCCCCTCATCCCATCCTTAATTCTAAACAGATTATAGTCTCCCCTGAGATCTTACTTAGAGAACCATTTTTCCCCAATAATCTGAGTGAACAAATCAGGTATGAGTGAGAGGAAATATGGGTCCTGGATAATAATCTGATATAACTCATGAAAGTCCAAACAGGGACACAGGCCCCCATCTTTCTTCTTAATAAAGAAGAAACCCTGTTGGTAGAGGCGAAGATGAGGGTCTAATGTGTCCCTTGGAAAGACTCAGAGATATAATCCTTCATGGCCTGTCTCTCAGGACCAGATTGTATAATGTGGTCTTGGGCAACCTTGCACCCAGAAGCAAGTTCACATGACAATCATGCACATAATGGGGAGGTAGTTCTTGACACTCCTTTGCAGAGAACGGAGAAAAGATGGAATATTTTTAGTGTAGACACTAGAGATAACAGTACCTAGGCAATCATTTTTGCAAAAATCACTCCACTTTATACTTCTCGCCTTCCAGTCTATGACTGGTTTATGCTTAGTCAACCAGGGAAGAATCAACACAATAGGAGTAGGGAGACCTTCCAAGATATAACAAGAAAGGAGCTCCCTGTGAAGAGCCCCTATGCAAAGGTTAAAATTATGCACAACTTGTGTAAAATTTCCCTGACCGAGAGATGCATAGTCAATTGTAAATATGGGGATGAGCTTCACCAGAATACTACAGGGAAGACAAAGGTCCAGTGTGAACCGAGCTTCCACCTCCTATCCGGTAGGACAGATATTTCTCAGTTTTCATACCAATAACCACTTCTGCAGGTAAGAAAAACTGAGAAACATGTGGAGGAGATACAGTTTTGTGAAAAAGTGTTTGCCCCCTTCCTGATTTCCTCTTCTTTTCCATGTTTGTCACACTTAATATTTAAATTTGGTGATCTGAAAAATTTATGTAAAAATAACACAAATAAACACCTTTAAATGAAGGTCTTTATTAATAAGAGAAAAATAAATCCAAACCTTCAGTACCCTGTGTGAAAAAGTGATTGCCCCTTAAACCTAATAACTGGTTGAGCCACCCTTAGCAGCAACAACTGCAATCAAGTGTTTGTGATAACTGTCAATGAGTCTTTACAACGCTCTGGAGGAATTTTTGACCACACATCTTTGCAGAAGTGTTGTAATTCAGCCACATTGCAGGGATTCCGAGCATGAGCTTACTTTTTAAGGTCATGCCACAGCATCTCAATCAGATTAAGGTCAGGACTTTGACTAGGTCACCCCAATGTCTTAATTTTGTTCGCCATTCAGAGATGGACTTGCTGGTGTGTTTTGGATCATTGTCCTGCTGTATAACCAAAGTGGGCTTCAGTTTGAGGTCACAAACAGATGGCCGGACATTATCCTTATTTTTTGGTAGACAGCAGAATTAATAGTTCCATTTACCACGGCAAGCCTTCCAAGTCCATAATCAGGAAAACAGCCCCAGGCCATCATACTACCACCACCATATTTTACTATTGGTATGATGTTCTTTTTCTGAAATGCTGTGTTACTTTTATGCCAGATGTAATGGGACATACACTTTCCAAAAAGTTCAGCTTTTGTCTTTTCAGTCCACAGAGTATTCTCCCACAAGTCTTGGAGATTATCGAGATGTTTTCTGGCAAAATTGAGATGAGCCTTTATGTTCTTATTGTTCAGTTTTGGTCTTTGTCTTGGAACTCTGCCATGCAGGCCATTTTTGCCAAGTCTCTTCCCTATGGTGGAGTCATGAACACTGACCTTAACTGAGGAAGGTGAGTTCTGCAGTTCTTTGGATGTTGTTTTGAGGTCTTTTTTGAGCTCTTGAATGAGTTGTTGCTGTGCTCTTGGGGTAATTTTGGTCTGCCGGCCATTCATGGGAAGGTTCACCATTTGTGGATAATGGCTATAACTGTGGTTTGCTGGAGTTCTAAAGTTTGAGAAATGGCTTTAAAACCTTTTGCAGACTGATACTTCTCAACTATTTTGTTTCTTATTTGTTCCAGAATTTCTTTGGATCGCGGCTTGCTGTCTAGCTTTTGAGGACCTTGTGATCTACTTGACTTTGTTAAGCAGGTCCTATTTAAGTGATTTCATGATTGAGAAAAGGTGTGGCAGTAATCAGGCTTGGTGATTTGAACTCCACTTCCCATAGTTGTGATAAACCACAGTTAATTTGTGTTAAGAGGAAGGCAATCAAATTTTGACACAGGGCACTGTAGGATTGGATTTATTTTTTCCTTAATAATAAAGACTATCATTTAAAAACTGCATTTTGTGTTTACTTGTGCTATTTTGTGTGACAAAGATGCAAAAGATTAGGAAATCAGGAAGGGGAAAACACTTTTCACACAACTGTATATACACCCAGGTTGCTATCCCCCACATAACCTGGGGTTAGAAGTTTTCTGACAGCTCTTTGCGCTTGTGTAAAGAAGAATTGACCCCCAATGAAATGCCCCTTTTGACCACAGAAAAAACAACCCTGTTTTGTTTTGAACCACAAGAGACTATACCGAGGGGAGGTCTCTCTTAACTTTAGCGCACACAGGGAGAACCTTGGTTTAAAGGAGTATCATGGGGGGCTGAGTCACAACAGGTCTTTTCCTGAGGCATCTATCTATGTGTATGGCCAGAGCCATGGTGGCCTCCAATGATTCAGGAGTTTCGTAAAGCGCTAGTGCATCTTTCAAACAGGCCCTTACAAAACTGACTCCTAAGAGCAGGATCGATCCACCAGGTGTCAGTGGCTCATCTACGGAACTCTGAGCAAAATTCCTCTGCAGGCTGGACTCCCTGCTGGAGCTTGTGTTGCTTAGATTCAGCAATGGAGACACAGTCCAGACCACCTTACGCGAGGCCGAGAGCCCCCAAAAACCAACAACCATCCGGAGAGGTCTCAGTGGAGATGTTGCAGCAGTAGAGATGGGAGATGATGAGTGCATACACTAGCATTTTAGTAGATTCAGGGTCGAGCAAAGAACAGATTCAGGAAATATTGTTGAGTTAAAGGCTGCAGGAGGTGGTTAGACCTTGGATGTGTGGTTTGAAAGACTTGACAGAGTCAAGGGTTATTTCTAGGCAGCGGACTTCCGGTAAAGGAAAAAGTATGATGTCATTTATTGTCATAGATAGATTGGGTAGAGGAGTTGAGAGTGATGGAGGAAAGATGATGAGTTTGAAATTGTCCACAATGACCTTTAGAAAGTGGGAAGAAAAGAAGGATTCTGGGATTCTGCACCACAGATAGGTGTCATCAGGGTTAGAGAAGTAGATCAGCAGTGTCATCAGCGTAAAGATGGTACTGAAAGCCATGGGATTTTATTAGTTCTTCCAGGCCAAAGTTATAATTGGAAAAGAGTAAGGGTCCCAAGACAGAAGCCTTGATGGACATCAACAGAGAGAGGGCAGGATCAGGAAGTAGTAAGGGAATGGGAAATGGGAGATACTAAAAGTGTGGACAGAAAGGTATGAGGAGAACTAGGAGAGGGCAAGGTCTTTGACACTTAGGCAAGAGAAGATCTGTAATAGGAGGGAGTTGTCAACCGTGTCGAAGGCAGAGGACAGGTCTAGAAGGAGGAGTGTGGAGAACTGTCTGTTAGCTTTGGTACTAAGTTGTTAATAATTTTGATTGTTGCTGTTTCAATGGAGTAGTTTGCACACAAGCCAGATTGTAGGTTGTCAAAGAGTGAGTTGGATGAGAGGTGGGAGGAAAGTATGAATGTGTTGTTCAAGGATTTTGGAGATGATCAAGAACAGTAATATGAGATGATGGTGTCATGATCAATGCCAGGGTTTGTTTCTTGTTATTCTCTCCCCGGTCTGATCATGAGGGGGTTGTTCTGTATGGCTATTTCAGTCTGCTGTGGCCTGCAGACCAACATTAGTGATAGTTCATATTTCCAGGCTAGAGCAGCTGACTCCTTGATACCGTTCTTTGTCCTCTGCCCGTTTACTCTGTTCCCATGACTTCCCTTTCCTGCCACCCTGCTTTTCTTAGTGTTCGTTCCCTGTGCTTGGACCTCTTGATATGTGACCCGGCTTGTCTTCTGACCTGTTTAACTGTCTTACGTCTCGGTTTTCTCTGCTCCCGTCTGGCTCTGACTTCAGGCTTGTAGTTGACCACATGTATTGCTTTTTCCTCTGGTCCTCTTTTTCCTGACTGTTTCTGACTCGGCTCATCTGACCACTCTTTCGCCACCTGGTGGCGCCTGTGCTGCTTCTCAGTGGTGCTATGCTGTTTGTGCAACTTCTCTTCCCTCACCAGCACCCCCTGGTGGAGGTTGCGCTATACTGCACTGCAGCAGAATTACAGATGGAGGTCAAGATGAGGGATGGTTTCTTTATTATAGGGGTGGTTGTGGTGTGTTTGAAAACATAAGGGAAGGTACCAGAATTAGTGATAGGTTGAAAAAATGGGTTGGGGCCTTGGTAAGTGTGATGGTAAGGCTGGGGAGGAGGTAGGATGGGGTCAAGTGCACAAGTGGTGATATGAGATTTTGAGAGAAGATGAGTAAGCTTCTCCTTCCTACGGCGGGGTTGATTATTAAAGACATCTTTTGGGATGCTACCCATGGTTTTCAAGTTCCTCCTTCATATTCTTTTGAGCAGACAAAGCAAATTCTAGTCCTCAACCCTTGCGCTGAGTGGTGTGACTACATCCTCTAGATCAGACATTCGTAGGTTCTGTATACCTGCACTCCAAAGTCCACTTGTAAAATCAATTTTTCAGTGAGTATTCAGTTATGGCTTTGTGGATGTCAATTACAATAGGCTTGTCCTCTGTTGTAGCTACTTCAGTACCAGGAACAGAGACAGTTGGGCCAAGGTCATATGAGGTATGGATATTGCTCTCACTCACAGAGCCAGGTTGTGCAAATTGCTCTAGCTTGCTGGTTATTTTATTTTGCTTTGTGGAGATTTGACACCCAGAACTGGACAAAACCAGTTATAATGTGTACAAATGATATCTTACTTCCCTTATTAATTTTAGTGGTACATCAGCTCCTCTCATTTCCATTCAGGTTTCTACAATATTGGATCCTCTCAGTGGAGATCCTCTATATAACAGAATTCTCCTGGTTGACCCATGTAGGATGAAAATGGACAAGGACAAGATGGCTGAGGAGATATTACACCTCACCCTAGAGATCCTATTCCGGCTTACTGGAGAGGTGAGAGATTCTGATGATGTCACATTTCATCATTCTTATCAATGGGAATACCAGGTGGACAGAACTGGAGATGTGAAAAATCTAGAAATGTCTGTAGTGAGATTTATTAATGTGTCTCTCCATAACCAGGATTACATAGTAGTGAAGAAGACCTCTAGTGAGCTGAACCCTATGTCTGAGGGATGGGAAAGAACTCTGAACCCAATCACGTGGCCTCCACCTCACTCCCTGATACATGAGGACATCAATGACCAGAAGATCCTAGAACTCACCTACAAAATGATTGAGCTGCTGACTGGAGAGGTAACACTGCTGGGAATGCTGGGACATTATACAGTAACGCTATGATGGGATCGGAGGATGATGGTATCAATGTATGTGTCAGGTTCCTATAAGGTGTCAGGATGTTGCCGTCTATTTCTCCATGGAGGAGTGGGAGTATTTGGAAGGATACAAAGATCTGTACAAGGACGTCATGATGGAGGTTCCCCAGCTCCTCGCATTACCAGGTAATAGATGGGATTAAATAGACACAGCCTGTAATTATCTGTATGTAAAGAATGATTTCAGTCCCTGTATGTGTTTCCTCCAGTTCTATCCAGTAAGAGGACAACACCAGAGAGATGTCCCTGTCCTCTTCTTCCACAGGACTGTAAACAAGAAGATCCCAATATTACTCAGGATCATCAGGTAGATGGAGAGGAGGTGTCATGAAATCTCCCCTATGATGTGTAGACGGCTGTGAAGGTCTTGTGCTCAGTCTTGTTTTATTCACCGGTATTATATGTTTTATACTTGTGTAATGAGAACGGTGGAGATGGCAGGATTAGAGCTGATCATAGATGTGACTTCTCCATCTGTCTGTGACTTTTACAATGTTTGTTTCAGGGTGAAGATCTGATCCATATTAATACTACAGAGACATATGCGAGTGGTGATGAGTGGTTTAAAGTGGAGATTCCTACAGATGACAGCCCAGGTGAGTAGTAATCACCAAGTGCAGAGGGGTCACAGATTCTTCTCTTTCCTAGTTTTTTGTCTATTCTTTTTTATTGTATATTTTCTCCCCTTCAACCAAAATAGAATTTTAATTTGGATGAATATATACCGTATATACTCGTGTATAAGCCCTTTCGGCTTATAAACGAGTCATATACCTGGGGTTGGCGGGGGAGCAGGGGTGTCAGAGATCATACTTACCCCCTCCTGGCGCGGTCACTGCAGCCCCTCTGCTTCTCCTATGGTCTCTCTTCTTTCAGCAGTCACGTGGTACCGCTCATTAAACTCATAAATATGCGCATATTCATGAGTTTAATGAGCAGTACCACGTGACCGCTGAAGGAAGGGAGACCGTAGGAGAAGCCTGGCTGCAGAGACCGCGCCAGGACGGGGGGTAAGTATATCCAATATTCACCTGTCCCCGTTCCAACGCTGCTTGCTGATGTCTGCTGCGTCCTGTGTCAGTGACGTATAGCCAGCAGAGGGCACGGTGACGTGGTTAGTGCATGCTGTGCCCTCTGCTGCCTAAATGTCAGTGACGGAGAACGCGGCAGACAGCAGCGATGGACCGGGGACAGGTAAATATCTCAAGTGCTGGGTCCTTAGCGAGCAGCGACACCGGCACCTGTCCCCCATAGCGGCCGGTGTCTCCACCTGCTCAGGACCCGGGACCTTGCCCCCAGCAACGAGAGGTGAGTATGTCATTTATTTTTGCAGCAGCGGCTGCATATGGGGCCTTAACCTATGGAGCATCTTATGGGGCAGCATATGGGGGGCATAATCTATGGAGCATATTATAGGGGCAGCATATGGGGGCATATTCTATGGAGCATCTTTTGGGGCAGCATATGGGGGCATAATCTATGGAGCATCTTATGGGGGCTGCATATTGGGGCATATTCTATGGAGCATCTTATGGGGCAGCATATGGGGGCATAATCTATGGAGCATCTTATGAGGGCTGCATTTGGGGGCAAAATCTATGGAGCATCTTATGGGGGCATAGTCTATGGAGCATCTTATGGGGGCCTAATCTATGAAGCATCTTATGGGGGCATAATCTATGGGGCATTTTATGGGGCATAATCTATGGAACATCTTATGTGGCATAATCTATGGAACATCTTATGGGGCTGCATATGGGGCATAATCTATGGAATATCTTATGGGGCCATAACCTTTCTGTAGCAGCATATGGGGCATATTATTCTATGGAGCATTTTATGGGGCCATTATTAACCTTTGTTCAGCATGATATGGGGTGTATTTTGTATGGAGCATCTTATAGGGCACATCATGAACTGTATGGAGCATTATATGGGGCTCCTGATTCAATATGGATATTCAAAAACATTTAACCTACTGATGTCTCAATTTATTTTACTTTTATTGGTATTTATTTTTATTTTTGAAATTTACCAGTAGCTGCTGCACTTTCCACCCTGGGCTTATACTGGAGTCAATACGTTTTCCCAGTTTTTTGTGGCAAAGTTAGGGGGGTCAGCTTATACATGGGTTGGCTTATACACAAGTATATACGGTAATTCTATAATAGGGTGTAACACAAGTAAAATACAGCTGGAATGTGGACATAACATTTTTCTATTTCAATGAGGTTCATTAGTTCACAATCTGCTGAGGTGATGTGACCTCTTTTGTAACTACAGTAGAGAATTATTGGCTCCTATCAGACTCGTATACAGCTCTGGCAAAAATTAAGAGACTGCAAAATTTTCAGTTTGTCTGATTTCCTTTTCATAGGTATATTTTTGAGTAAAATGCAAATTGCTCTTTAATTCTATAAACTACTGACATGTCTTCGAATTTCCAAGCACAAAATGTTGTATTTATTTTCAGAAAATGAGAAATGGTCAAAATAATAAAAAAATGCAGTGCTTGCAAACCTCAAATAATAAGAAAACAAGTTTATAATCATTTTGAAACAATAATACTAATGTTTTAACTCAGGAAGAGTTCAGAAATCAATATTTTGTGATATAACCATGATTTTTAATCACAGCTTTCATGCGTCTTGGCATGCTTTCCACCAGTCTTTCACACTGCTTTTGGGTAACCTTATGCCACTCCTGGTACAAAAATGTAAGCGGTTCTTCTTTGATGGCTTGTGACTATCCATCTTCCGCTTGATTACATTCCAGAGGTTTTCAATGGGGTTCAGGTCTGGAGATTGGGCTGGCCATGACAGGGATTTGATGTGGTGGTCCTTCATACACACATTGATTGACCTTGCTATGTGGCATGGCGCATTGTCCTGCTGGAAAAAACAGTGCTCAGAGTTGGGGATCATTGCCTGAGCAGAAGGAATCAACTATTTTTCCAGGATAAGTTTGTATGTGACTTGAGTCAAGAATAACCTGCCCAATTCCAGCCTTGCTGAAGCATCCCCAGATCATCACCGATCCTCCATCAAATTTCAAAGTGGGTGCAAGACACTGTGGCTTGTACACCTCTCCAGGTCTCCAATTAACCATTAGACGATCAGGTGTTGGGCAAAGCTGAAAATTAGACTCATCAGAGAAGATTACCTTACTTCAGTCCTCTATGGTCCAATCCTTATGGTATTTGGTAAACTTCAGCCTGGCTCTCCTTTGCTTCTCATTGATGAAAGGCTTTTTACTAGCTTTACATGACTTGAGCCCTGCCTCTAGGAGCTTGTTACGCACTGTTCTTGCCGTGCACTTCACCCCAGCTGCAATTTGCCATTCCTTTTGTAGGTCACTTGATGTCATCCTGTGGTTGCTGAATGACTGTCGAATAAGATGACAGTCATCCCGGTCAGTGGAGAGTCGTTTGCGCCCTCTGCCGGTCTGTAGCTTTGTTGTCCCTATTGTCTGCTGCTTGACCTTGTTGTAATGGACTGCCATCTTAGAAATTTTAAGGATGGAGGCAACATGACCCTCACTGTATCCCACTTCTAGCAAAGTCAGAACTGAGCCCTTCTTTTCCTCACTCAAGACTTTCCTTTTCAACTCCTATGGCATGGTTAAAAGTTATTTTTTCATTCCTATTACTTTTAGGATATTACTAGCACTTGTTTTGCCATCCAGCTTGTCCTATTGCAAGAGGATTGAGAACACCACAGCAGGGTTTTTTATACTTTCCTTCATTAAATAAGATTTGGTTCAGGTGATCACCTAATCAGAAGCACATTAAGTAGAATGAGGTGTACTCTGGTTGGAATTCAACTGACACTGGAATGGAATGGCTGTCAGACATGTAGAGAACCTGATTTTTATAAAACTGTGCAGTGGTCTCTTAATTTTTGCCAGAGCTGTATAAAGTTTCTATGCAATAACAAAATAGAGAACATAAAATTATATACCCCAATACAAAGTTTGAGAAAATGAACAGCTCAGATGAGCATTCTGTATATTTCCCCATAACCCATGAGAGAACGCTGGGCCTGTCTCCTCATGTTTGGTGTTCAGCTTGCTGACTCTGTTTCATGACATGATTTGGTGCAACTAATTTACCCCATTAGTTGATTTAATTTAGCTTTTGACATTGTAGCTTGGTTAAGTCTTCTTGACCTGTGGATTGGTTTTAGCCTTTTGTCTCCTGGTTTGGTTTAGTTTTAGACATTTTAGCTTGGGTTAACATTAAGGGGTCATTCCCACTTGCTATGAAATCGGACGAATGCAATCCGATTAAAAATCAGATTGCGTTTGGATTAATGTTATTCTATCATTGTGTGTTCATCTGTGTATTTTTTTCCAGTTCGGATCGGATCACGATTGGACTGGAAAAAACTCGCAGCATGCTGCGATTGTAATCGGAAATCGGATCGCACCCCACAATAGAAGTCAGTGGGTGCGAGCAAAAAATTGCACAGCGCTTGGACCATGTGAATGCTGTCCAATTTTTACACACCGATCTCCTTGTAAAAGCCGGCAATTCATGTGCCGCATGCAGGTTAGAATAGAACAGATAGAATAGATATAATAATATATATAATAATTTTATTTCTATAGTGCCGACATATTCTGCAGCACTTTACATTTTAGAATTGACTTGTACAGACGATAGACATTACAGCATAACAATAGACACACACACATATATATGTGTATATATATTTATATATATGCAATAGATAGATGGATAGAATGAAAAATTGGAACAGCACCAAAACATTACCTCAAATAGTGTGCAAAGTTTTTCCAACCAACAATCCAATGGTTTCTTATCTATATATATAAAAATGAATGTATGTGTGTATGTATGTGTGTATCGGCCACACCCACTCCACATAACCCCAGCCAATCACCAGAGCTGTTTAACTCCTTCACCCCCAAGGGTGGTTTGCACGTTCATGACCGGGCCAATTTTTACAATTCTGACCACTGTACATTTATGAGGTCATAACTCTGGAACGCTTCCATGGATCCCGGTGATTCTGACATTGTTTTCTCGTGACATATTGTACTTCATGTTAGTGGTAAAATTTCATTCAAATAACTTGCGTTTATTTGTGAAAAAAACGGAAATTTGGCGAAAATTTTGAAAATTTCGCAATTTTCCAACTTTGAATTTTTATGCCCTTAAATCACAGAGATACGGCACACAAAAAACTTGATAACTAACATTTCCCACATGTTTACTTTACATCAGCACAATTTTGGAACCAAAATTTTTTTTTGTTAGGAAGTTATAAGGGTTAAAAGTTGACCAGCGATTTCTCATTTTTACAACACCATTTTATTTTTAGGACCACATCACATTTGAAGCCACTTTGAGGGGTCTATATGATAGAAAATACCCAAAAGTGACACCATTCTAAAAACTGCACCCCTTAAGGTGCTCAAAACCACATTCAAGAAGTTTATTAACCCTTTAGGTGCGTCACAGGAATTTTTTTGAATATTTAAAAAAAAATGAACATCTAACTTTTTTTCATAAAAAAAAAAATTCAGGTTCAATTTCTTTTTTTTTACCAAGGGTAACAGGAGAAATTGGACTGCAAAAGTTATTGTGCAATTTGTCCTGAGTACGCAGATACCTGATTTGTGGGGGGGAACGACTGTTTCGGCGCATGGCAGAGCTCAGAATGGAAGGAGCGCCGTTTGACTTTTTCAATGCAAAATTGGCTGGAATTCAGATTGGACGCCATGTCACGTTTGGAGAGTCCCTGATGTACCTAAACAGTGGAAACCCCCTACAAGTGACCCCATTTTGGAAACTAGACCCCCCAAGGAACTTATCTAGATATGTGGTGAGAACTTTGAACCCACAAGGGCTTTACAAAAGTTTATAACGTACAGCGGTACAATTAAAAAATCATATTTTTTCCACAAAAATGATCTTTTCACCCCAATTTTTATTTTCCCAAGGGTAATAGGACCCTAAAAGTTATTGTGTAATTTGTCCTGAGTACGCTGATACCCCACATGTGGGGGTAAACCACTATTTGGGCGCATGGCAGAGCTCAGAAGGGAAGCAGCGCCATTTGACGTTTTTGGCTGGAATTGAGATCGGACACCATGTCACGTTTGGAAAACCCCTGATGTACCAAAACAGTGGAAACCCCCCACAAATGACACCATTTTGGAAACTAGACCCCCTAAGGAACTTATCTAGATGTATGGTGAGAACTTTGAACCCCCATGGGCTTCACAGAAGTTTATAACATAAAGCCATACAATTAAAAAATCATATTTTTTCCACAAAAATGATCTTTTCACCCTCAATTCTTATTTTTCCAAGGGTAACAGGACCCTAAAAGTTATTGTGCAATTTGTCCTGAGTACGCTGATACCCCACATGTGGGGGTAAACCACTATTTGGGCGCATGGCAGAGCTCGGAAGGGAAGCAGCGCCATTTGACGTTTTTGGCTGGAATTGAGATCGGACACCATGTCGCGTTTGGAAAACCCCTGATGTACCAAAACAGTGGAAACCCCCACAAATGACACCATTTTGGAAACTAGACCCCCTAAGGAACTTATCTAGATGTGTGGTGAGAACTTTGAACCCCCATGGGCTTCACAGAAGTTTATAACATAAAGCCATACAATTAAAAAATCATATTTTTTCCACAAAAATGATCTTTTCACCCTCAATTCTTATTTTTCCAAGGGTGACAGGACCCTAAAAATTATTGTGCAATTTGTCCTGAGTACGCTGATACCCCACATGTGGGGGTAAACCACTATTTGGGCGCATGGCAGAGCTCGGAAGGGAAGCAGCGCCATTTGACGTTTTTGGCTGGAATTGAGATCGGACACCATGTCGCGTTTGGAAAACTCCTGATGTACCAAAACAGTGGAAACCCCCCACAAATGACACCATTTTGGAAACTAGACCCCCTAAGGAACTTATCTAGATGTGTGGTGAGCACTTTGACCCCCCCAGTGCTTCACAGAAGTTTATAACGCCCGGGCGTGAAAATAAATAATTCGTATTTTTTCCACAAACATGATCTTTTAGTCACCATTTTTTTATTTTCCCAAGGGTATCAGGAGAAATTGGACCTTAAAAGTTGTTGTCCAATTTGTCCTGAGTATGCTGATACCCCATATGTGGGAGAAAACTACTGTATGGGCACACGTCGGGGCTCGGAAGGGAAGTAGTGACGTTTTGGAATGCAGACTTTGATGGAATGGTCTGCGGGTGTCATGTTGCCTTTGGAGAGCCCCTAATGTACCTAAACAGTGGAAACCCCCCACAAATGACACCATTTTGTAAACTAGACCCCCCAAGGAACTTATCTAGATGTGTGGTGAGCACTTTGAACCCCCCAGTGCTTCACAGAAGTTTATAACGCCCGGGCGTGAAAATAAAAAATTCGTATTTTTTCCACAAACATGATCTTTTAGTCACCATTTTTTTATTTTCCCAAGGGTACCAGGAGAAATTGGACCTTAAAAGTTGTTGTCCAATTTGTCCTGAGTATGCTGATACCCCATATGTGGGAGAAAACTACTGTATGGGCACACGTCGGGGCTCGGAAGGGAAGTAGTGACGTTTTGGAATGCAGACTTTGATGGAATGGTCTGCGGGTGTCATGTGCGTTTGGAGAGCCCCTGATGTACCTAAACTATTGAAACTCCCCACAAGTGACCCCATTTTGGACATTAGACCCCCCACGGAACTTATCTAGATGTGTGGTGAGCACTTTGAACCCCCAAGTGCTTCACAGAAGTTTATAACACTCGGACGTGAAAATAAAAAAATCATTTTTTTCCACAAAAATGATATTTTTGCCCCCAATTTTTTATTTTCCTAAGGGCAACAGGAGAAATTGGACCCCAAAAATTGTTTTGCAATTTGTCCTGAGTAGGCTGATACCCTACATGTGGGGGTAAAACACTGTTTGGGCGCATGGCAGAGCTTGGAAGGGAAGGAGCACCATTTGACTTTTTCAACTCAGAATTGGCTGGAATTGAGATCAGACGCCATGTTGCATTTGGAGAGCCCCTGATGTGCCCAAACAGTGGAAACCCCCAATTCTAACTCCAACCCGAACCCCAACATGCCCCTAGCCCTAACCCTAACCCTAGCCCTAACCCTAACCCTACCCTAACCCTAACCCTAGCCCTTACCCTACCCCAACACACCCCTAGCCCTAACCCTAGCCCTAACCCTAATGGAAAAATGGAAATAAATACATTTTTTTAATTTTATTATTTTTCCCTAACTAAGGGGGTGATAACGGGGGGTTTGATTTACTATTTATGGCGGTTTTTATATTTGGCGGCTGTCGCACGCTAAAAGACGCTTTTTATTGTAAAAATAGTTTTTGCATCACCACATATTGAGAGCTATAATTTTTCCGTATTTTGACCCACCGGGTCATATGAGGTCTTATTTTTTGCGGGACGAGTTGACGTTTTTATTGGTACCATTTTCGGGCACGTGAAATTTTTTGATCGCTTTTTATTCCGATTTTTGGGACGCAGAATGAAGAAAAACCAGCGTTTCATGAATTTCTTTTGGGGGGGTGCGTTTACACCGTTCCACGTGCGGTAAAATTGATAAAGCGGTTTTATTCTTCGGGTCAGTACGGTTACAGCGATACCTCATTTAGGTCGTTTTATGTTTTTGTCGGTTTTATGCAATGAAAACTATTTTATATAAAAAATAATTATTTTTGCATCGCTTTATTCTGCGAGCTATAACTTTTTTATTTTTTCGCTGATGATGCTGTGTCGCGGCTCGTTTTTTGCGGGACAAGATGACGTTTTCAGCGGTACCATGGATATTTATATGCGTCTTTTTGATCGCGCGTTATTACACTTTTTGTTTGGCAGTATGATAATAAATCATTATTTTTTGCTTCGTTTTTTATTTTTATTTTTTAAGGGGTTCGCTAAAGGGGTTAACTAATAGGACAGTTTTATAGGGCGGTTCGTTACGGACGCGGCGATACCTAATATGTGTACTTTTATTGTTTTTTTTTCTAATTTATTTGGCGATTTTTTTTTAATTATTTTTACACTTTTTTTTATTTTTTTTTTACTTTATTAAATAGTCCCAGGTGGGACATCACTGTCCTGTGACAGATCGCTGATCTGTCACATCACAGATCACTGTGACAGATCAGCGATCTGACACAGGCACTGCAGAAGGCTTCCTCATGCCTGCGCTTTGCAGGCACTGAGGAAGCCAGCTTCCTCAGGCCCCCGAAGGCCCCCGTCGCCATCTTGGATTCGGGGGCCTGGAGGAAAGGAGCCCCCCGCAGCAGCGCTGCACATTGCGCTGCCGTGGGGGGCTCAGGGAAGCACGGAGGGAGCCCCCTCCCTGCCGATGCTTCCCTTTAACTCCCGGTACACCGCGATCATGTTTGATCGCGGTGTGCAAGGGGTTAACGTGTCGGGGGCGGTCCGTGACCGCCCCTGACACATTGTGCCGGGTGTCAGCTGTGATAATCAGCTGACACCTGGCCGCGATCAGCGGCGCTCACCACGTGGGCGCCGCTGATCGCTCCCGACGTACTATCCCGTCCATGGGCATAGGGGCCTAGGTCCCATGGACGGGATATACCGTCGGATGTCGGGAAGGGGTTAAAAGAAGCTGAGCTGTGATTGGTTGCTATGAGCAACAGTTTTCCCATTCCACAGCACATCAGCAGACACTGACCGGGTGGGCGAAATCTAGCATCCCCAGGAACATAAACTCCCAGCCATTGTCTAACCCCAAGAAAGGAGCAGGGAGCACATGACAGAAATTAATCACCCCCTCCCTGCCCATATACCCATCACACATTCTCCATCCCATAGTCCAGTGCCCATATACCCATCACTCATCCTCCATCCCATAGTCGAGTGCCCATATACCCATCATATATATCCTCCATCCCATAGTCCCATAGGCACAACTTCCCTCTTAAAGGGATCCCCGGAATGAAAGTTAGGACTGTTCCACTCAGCGCTCTGGTTCTGACCCCAGGGCCCTCTTAAAGGGATCCCTGGTAAGGAAGTGAGGGCAAATCCACGCTGCGCTCTGGTTCTGACCCCAGACCCCTCTTAAAGGGATCCCTGGTATGGAAGTGAGGGCAAATCCACTCTGCGCTTTGGTACTGACCCCAGGCCTTTCTTAGAGGGATCTCCGGTATGGAAGTTAGGGCAAATCCCTCAGCGCTCTGATTCTGACCCCAAGCTTTTACTAAAGGGATCACTGGTATGGAAGTCAGGGCAAATCCATTCAGCTCTCTGGTTCTGACCCAGGCCTCTCTTAAAGGGATCTCCGGTATGGAAATTAGGACTGTTACAGTCAGCGCTCTGGTTCTGATCCCAGGGGTAGTAGTCCGATGGCTCTAACGGGATGATGTGGGATATTAGTGGTAGTAGTCCTGTAGCTCTGGCTGTCTGGATGGTGTGGGATATTAGCGGTAGTAGTCCGATTGCTCTGGCTGTCTGGATGGTGTGGGATATTAGTGGTAGTAGTCCGATTGCTCTGGCTGATGAGATAATGTGGGATATTAGGGGTAGTAGTCCGGTGGCTCTGGGTGACGGGATGATGTGGGATATTAGGAGTAGTAGTCCGGTGGCTCTGATGAAATGATGTGGGATATTAGTGGTAGTAGTCCGATGGTTCTGGCTGATGGGATGATGTGGGATATTAGGGGTAGTTGTCGGGTGGCTCTGACTGACGGGATGTTGTGGGATATTAGGGGTAGTAGTCCGGTGGCTCTGGCTGATGGGATGATGTGGGATATTAGGGGTAGTTGTCCGGTGGCTCTGGCTGACGGGATGATGTGGGATATTAGGGGTAGTTGTCCGGTGGCTCTGGCTGACGGGATGATGTGAGATATTAGGGGTAGTAGTCCAGTGACTGTGGCTGACGGGATGATGTGGGATATTAGTGAATGTGGCTATGCGGAGTGGGTGGGGCTATACACTCAGTTTTATATATATATACCGGACTACTACCCCTAATAGCACAGAACCTATGACAACCCCACTACTTATTCCTGTGTTGTGGCTCATAGTTGATTGAAGCTTTGAAGCTCCCACTTGATTACTCTGTAAGCCACTCAAGGAGGAAGTGGGAGGTGTCTTTTTATTTTGCTCAAGGCTTGCTAACCAGTGAGAGAGTGAGGCCCTCTCTCTCCCTTAGATCCGGTCATGGGTTTCTTGTGTGGTCGGGTGTTTGTTCAATAAAGAAGCCGCAGGCATTTCAGATTCTTCAGTGCTCTCATGTTCGTTAGGACAGCCACATTTAGTCACTTTTATATATGCAGTATTTGGTGTTTTATTCTGCATAATACATAGTTAAATCCATTGCTAGATTGTAAAACAAAGAAAACAGTGGTAAGACCGTTTTACCCGCTCTTTAAAGTTAAGGCTTCTTTGTACACGACCATGATATCCTTCTTTGCTTTTTGCTATAGTGTGGAATGGTGTGAAACAGACACATACAACGTAATAGCACTGACGTATCGGGCACTTTATGATTCTCTACTGAGCATTTTCCTAAAAGGGGGTGGTAAAAGATAAATTGAAACATATTAGGATGCTGAATTAAGTATGAAAACTTCTCTGTCTGTTAAAGGGAACCTGTCACCATGAAAAAGAAGTCCAAACTGCTGGCATCATGTTACAGAGCAGGTGGAGCTGAGCAGACCCATTCATAGTTTCGTGGGAAAACATTCAGTATAATTTGTGTTTTCATACTTTAAACCTGTGCTTGTTCTAGAATTTTTGTTACAGCGGACGGTCTTATCAGTGACGGACAACAATCTCTGTATGCACAATTAATTCACTGATTGGACCACACACTGGACTGAAAATCCCAGAAAGAGCAGAGGTTTAATGATGAAAGCACAAGTTATGCTGAATTTTTTCTCATATATATATTCACTTATGGGACTGAATTTCACACAAAACCTAAAAAATGGGCTGGACAAAATTGTTAACACCGTTCCAAAATTGTGGGTAAACAACTTTGTTTCAAGCATGTGATGCTCGTTCAAACTCACCTGTGACAAGTAACAGGTGTGGGCAATAGGAAAATCAATCACACCTCAAACCAGATAAAAAGGGGAGAAGTTGAATAAATATTTGCATTGTGTGTCTGTGTTTGCCACATTAAGCATAAAGAACAGAAAAAGTAAAAGAGAACTATCTGAGGACTTGAGAGCCAAAATTGTACAATTTCAACAATCTCAAGGTTACAAGTCCACCTCCAGAGATTTTCCTATGGCCACGGTGTTCAGCATAATCAAGAAGTTTACAACTCATTGCACTTACGGTAATCCAATCTCCCTTGACATGGAGGGCAGAGAAAAATTGATGAAAAGTTGCATCTTAGGATAGCCCGGGTATTTGATAAGCAGTCCCAATCAAGTTCCAAAGAAATTTATGTGGACTCAGGGTGCATCAGTGTCAGCACGAACTATCAGTTGACATTTGAATTAAATGAAACACTATGGCAGGAAACCCAGGGGGACCCTACTGCTGACACAGAGACATAAAAAAGATAGACTGCAGATTGCCAAAATGTACATGAGTAAGCCAAAATCCTTCTGGGAAGGTATCTTGTGGACAGATGAGACCAAGATCTTTTAGGTAAAGCACATCATTCTACTGTTTACCCAAAATGGAAAGAGGTCTACGAAGAAATGAACACAGTACCTACAGTCAAATATGGTGGAGGCTCAAATATATTTTGGGGTTCTTTACCTGCCACTAGCACTAGCTACCTTGACTGTGTGCAAGGCATCATGAAATCTTAAGATTAACAAAAGATTTTGGGTTGCAATGTAGTGCCCAGTGTCTGAAAGCAGGGTTTGCATCCTAAGTCATGGGTCTTCCAGCAGTACAATGACCCCAAACATACATCAAAACCAGAAATTGGTGGAAACAAAGCGCTGGAGAGTTCTGAAGTGGACAGCAGTGAGTCCGGATGTAAATCTCATTGAAAACCTGAGGATGGATCTTATTATTGCTGTTAGGACAAGGCACCCTTCAAATATGAGAGACTTGGAGCAGTTTTCAAGAGTGATTCAAAATTTCAGTTGAGAGGTGTAAGAAGCTTATTGATGGTTATTGGAAGCAATTGATTGCAGGTATTTATTCCAAAGGGTGTGCAAACAAATATTAAGTTGAGGGTGCCAACAATTTTGTCCAGCCATTTTGGGGGTTTTGTTCAATTTGCCTATTTTTCTTTTTGTTTGTTGTTTTTTTTGTGTTGTTTCAAAACACATAAGGGAAATAAATGTGTATAACAAAACGTGTAATTGTAATAATTTTCAGGAAGAAATACTAATATTAATAATAAATTTTATTTCTATAGCGCCGATATATTCCACAGCACTTTACATTTCAGAGGGGATTTGTACAGACAATAGACATTACATCATAACAATAATCACATAGATTATAACAAATACCAAGAGGAATGAGGGCCCTGCTCGCAAGCTTACAGTCTGTGAGGAAAGAGGTAGACACGAAAGGTGGGTGGTAACAGTTGCCCTGATTGTATGGACCAGCCATAATGTTAAGTGTGTAACAGTACAGACACAGAGGGCTAATGGATGCATAAAGCATGTGGGAACATGATGCGGGGAACCTGGTTATGGTAAGACTTTTGGCTGTGCCACACAGGGATAGATTAGATTAATGTGTTGAGGCGATAGGCCAGTCTGAATAAATGCGTTTTCAGGGCACGCTTAAAATTGTGGGGATTGGGGACTAATCGTATTGACCTGGGAAGTGCATTCCAAAGAATTGGCGCAGCAGGTGTAAAGTCTTGGAGACGGGAGTGGGAGGTTCTGATTATTGAGGATGCTAACCTCAGGTCATCAGCAGAACGGAGGGCGCGGGTAGAGTGGTATACTGAAACAAGGGAGGAGATGTAGGGTGGTGCTGAGCCAAGGAGGGCTTTGTGAGTGAGGGTAATAAGTTTATACTGAATTCTGAAGTGGATGGGTAGCCAGTGTAATACTTCATGAGTCTACTCAGCTCCCTTTTCCATATAACATCTTGGCTGCAGATTGGACTTTATTTTCATGGTAACATGTTATCTTTAATTTGTGATATGTCTTAGTTGACTTTGTCAGTTGATTTGCAATTCTTATATAAACTTTTAGATAAAAATTATCTTAAAAAACCCATAATATAATTTCAAAGCAAGGAAACTCCAAAATAATAAAAATTAGTTTATTCTTAGCAGATGACTGTGCTTGGAGCCAAGAAGAACATCAAGTATTTTCAGATTTTAAAGCAAGTGATCAAGGAATCACACATGATACTAATGAAGATCACACCATTATCCAGTATGAAAACGCAGCCATTCACAGCGAAGATCTATCACCTGATCCTTTTCAACTGGTCCAATCTTCATCACAGACTGTGAAGCAAAATCAAAGAGTTAATACAGGAATTAAGACATATTCAAGTTCAGAATATGAGAAATGCTTCAACCATAAATCTGATCTTGTGACCCATCAGCGAACTCATATTGCGGAGAAACCATATTCATGTCCAGAATGTAAGAAATGTTTTAAGAGGAAGGCAAATATGGTGGAGCATCAAAGAATTCACACAGGGGAGAAGCCTTTTTCATGTTCAGTATGTGGAAAATGTTTTAGCCAGAAATCAGTTCTTTTTAGACATCACAGACTTCACACAGGTGAGAATTGAAACAATTTTCATATTCACCATGTAGTAAATCTTTTAAACAGAATGCTGTTTTAGTGGCACAAAGTGCCATGGAGGAGAAGCCATACTCATGTTCTGAATGTTGTAGTTTTGTAAGCAACATTTAAAAAAAAAAGAATATTGGTAAGTCAGACTTATACTCAGTCTAAAGCAATGCCTTTTTTACATGACCATACTACCCTTCTCTGCTCTGTGAGAATCACACATGTAGCAGTACTGATCTTTTCATGATTTTTATGATTCTGTACTGAGCAATTTACTAGAAAATTGAAACTAAATTAAACAGAAAAGTCAAAATATTTTACATTTGTTTAAAATTATGAATATAACTTCAAAGTAATTAAATTAATAAATAATCAAATTGAGCTTATTTTCAGCAAATAATAATTCTTGGAGCCAAGAAGGACATCAAATATCTTCAGATTTCAAGGTATGTGATTGTGGAATCACGCATAACACTAGAGCATGCCATTATCCCGTTTATGTACTCGGTCCTTCAAATTAAAGTTCTATCATCTGATCCTTTTCAACTGGCCCCATCTTCTGATTCATTGCAGATTGTAAAGGAAAAGCAAAGATCTCAAACAGGAATTAAGCCATATTCAAGTTCAGAATGTGGGAAATGTGTCAACCAGGAATCTGATGTTACTCATCAGCAAATTTACACAGAGGAGAAGCCGTATATCTGTTCAGAATGTGGAAAATGTTTCAACCATGAATCAAATCTTGTCAGACATCAACGAATTCACACAACGGAGAAGCCATATTCATGTTCAGAATGTGGGAAAAGTTTTAATCGGAAATCATATCTTATTGAGCATCTAAGAATTCACACAGGGGAGAAGCCTTTTTCATGTTCAGTATGTTCAAAATGTTTTAGCCAGAAGTCAGTTCTTTTTAGACATCATATACTTCACACAGGTGAGAAACCATTTTCATGTACACAATGTAGTAAGTCTTTTAAACGGAAAGCAGATTTAGTGGCACATCAAAGAGTTCACACAGGTGAGAAGCCATTTTCATGTTCAGAATGTGGGAAATGTTTTACCAGGAAATCACATGTTGCTATACACCAGAGAGTTCACACAGGGGAGAAGCCGTATTAATGAAAAGTCAGATCAGACATCAGAGGAGTCACAGCGAGAAGAAGCCTTTTTATGTAGAACATATGGACAACTCAGATCCAATAGCACAGCAAAGATCTCACAGTGTAAAATATAATTGTTTTAGTCTTTATCGGACATCTAGTGTAGACATTCTGTAGATTTGTAGTATGACCAACACATTGTAATTACCAAATATGAGCCAACCAAGGTTTCTCTTTGATTATAGTTTTCTACAAAGGAACTTGGTGGTAAAAATGTCCCTATGACTTAAGCCTTTTCAGAAACACTTCCCACCCTAAACTAATAAAGTAATTAACTTTAACAAATGTTCAATTTGTTCTGGAAGGATGATACTTCTTCACAATTTGTTTTACATGTGTGTGTCCTATTTATTACAAGTAGCTACGAACATCATCATTGATTTAATTTTCTCTTCATTTTTTTGTAAGCATTGTCATTTAATAAAGTTTTCTGATGTTTTCTAACTGTTTGAAGACCTCTATTCACTATCTTCTGGAAATTTTCTTAACATTTAGATTTTTTTGGCCATTAGAGCTGCATGAGGACTTTTTTTAGTGGGGCAAGCAGACTTTTATTGTTACCACTTTAGGGTAGTGTGACAGGTTCATTGGCAATGAAAGTGGGAGGAGGCATGTATCATGAAGATTGCTATCTTCCGTGATGTGAAAATCCAGAAGTTTCTCTCCAGCATATTATGTGCTCAGAGGGGTTAATTGGGCATGATAGGGTTGGGCTTTTTGTGAGTAGGTGTAAGAGATGGGCCGGACGCCTACTCACAATATCTCCACCTAAACAGAGTGTATTCACAAGGTAAATGTTCAGTCACTGAGTTTTTTTTCTCTAGTGCGTGTTTGGAGACCAGGAGGTCTCCAGTCTAGAGCTCAAGCCCTGCCTACCATGCACTCCTGCGGCTTCGCCTACGCCGCACTCCTGCGGCTTCACCTACGCCGCACTCCTGCGGCTCCACCTACTCCGCACTCCTGCGGCTCCGCCTACTCCGCACTCCTGCGGCTCCGCCTACTCCACACTCCTGCGGCTCCGCCTGCTCCGCACTCCTGCCTGTATCTGTATCCTGTGTGAACAGGTCCAACCCTGTTCTGTCATACATCACTCCAGCCTTCCCCGTGTCTCAGGCCGTGCCCGCCTGCCCTGTGTCTCAGGCCATGCCCGCCTGCCCTGTGTCTCAGGCCGTGCCTGCCTGCCCTGTGTCTCAGGCCATGCCCGCCTGCCCTGTGTCTCAATCTGTGCCAGCCTGCCCTGTGTCTCCAGCCGTGCCCGCCTGCCCTGTGTCTCGTCTGTGCCAGCCTGCTCTGTGTCTTGTCCGTGCCTGCCTGCCCTGCGTCTCAGCCGTGCCTGCTTGCCCTGTGTCTCAGCCGTGCCTGCTTGCCCTGTGTCTCATCCATGCCTGCTTGCCCTGTGTCTCAGCCTGCCTGTCACTCGCACTTGACCAGGTGTCCTGTCCCCGGGTGGGATCAGCAGTCACAGCCAGACACCACCCTGGAATGGCACCTGGCAGCTGCCTGCTGCACAACCCTGACCTCACCACTGGAGGCTCAAGAGAAGACCAAGGCAGTGCTCTTAGTCATGCCCCTTCCAGGGTAGTCTGGTCTGTGGCCCAGTGGGGGCCACAACCCCCTGGCTCGCGCCAATCAGCCAAGGTGCGACCATGACAGTTTGTACAGGCCATGTTCCAGTGGATGGGGCAGGCTTAAATAGTAGAGGGCTCTAGGTAATTGGTCAGGGACACATTTAGCCAGGTACACCCTGACTCCATAAGAAGCAGAGAGTTCAGGCGCCGCCCCCCTATACACACAGTCAAGAAACATGAACACAGCAGACAGGAGATTAGAGGGACAGAGCATGGAGCTGGTAGTATACAGAAATCACAGCAGGACTGGAGCAGTGAGCAAGTTGGTGAGTGGGGAATGGGAGGCCATGCAGTGATGCCAGCAGGGCTGTGGAGTCGGAGTCGTGGAGTCGGAGTCGGTGCTCATTTTGGTGGAGTCGGAGTCGGAGTTGGAGTCGGTATAAAATAGACCGACTCCGACTCCTAAAATATATAATAAATTGGGTACAGTAATTCAATGCAGGATGTGCTGAATATTTTTTCATAGGAGTTTGGGAAAGTTATGAAATGTCCTATAAATGGCTGTTATATTCCTGATCTAAGGCTACATTCACACACAGCGTTTTTCCTGTGTTTTTTGAGGATACGTTTTTCAGCTGCAAAAGCTGATCATCTTTTTAAAAAACTGCATCACCTGAAAGGTTTTTGAGCTCATAGATAATGTTTTCAATAGCAAAAGCAGATTAGAAATCTGCTCTATCTATCCATTTATCCATATCTGTCTATCCATATCGTATCTGTACCAAAAAGAATGAAAACCGGGTAGTACACCAATATATATTCTGTTCTATCTAAATATCTTGATTATTGGATCATAAAAATGATTAAATGTCTGAGGTTCACATTGTACTACAATAAATTTTTAACTTAAATATAAGCAATATGTGTGGGAGTCGGAGTCGGAGTCGTGGAGTCGGAGTCGGAGTTGGAGTCGGAGTCGGTGTAAGGGAAATTGAGGAGTCGGAGTCGGAGTCACAGGTTTGGCTTACCGACTCCACAGCCCTGGATGCCAGCAGGGTTGTTACAGTAGTTTTCAGTTGAGTGTGGTATATTCTCGGTGCTTTGTGCTCTGAATTTAGGCATTCTGATCTTCTGTTGCTGAACCTTAGATTTGATTATTAACTACAAATGGATAAACTATAACTTTTAATGAGAATATTAAAAGGATCCACAGACAAACATCACCCTTGTGACAAAAACAACCAACCACAGCAACGTAGACAATGATAAAAAATACTCACAGGTGAGCACCTGTGCAGTATTGAATAAAGAGGCCTCCTTTATCACAATGGTATGGCATAGGTATAATCAAGTATGGTATACATCATTTAAATGCCTCACCCATTAAAACCTTCATTAGAGCAAGGTATGAATATTGCCACATATCAGAGTAGTGGCCACCAAAAATAATATGTACACTCAAACAACCTTTTTCTGGGTATCAATAAAGTGCTTGGTGCATCTTTTTAAACCCTCACAGGGAAAATGCTTAATGTTGCACAGAATAAATATCATTCATTACTAACACAAAAAAGTGCATTCAGTATGTAATAGTTGCATCCGACACTTGCTATATGTAGAGACCTGTGATGGAATGAACCAAATGTAGCAGCAAAATAGGGTAGGCAGAACTATGAGATCGCTCTATATATGGTCACAAAAAACAGAACCCTGCTACCTCACTAATACAGTGCCTTAAGGATATAAAGTTATTCTCGGGCTTACTGTGCGCTGCTTGACCGTAATGAAATCACCACAATGTAAGAAATTTGACCATTTAATTCCCTACGCGTTTCAAAGTGTAAACCACTTCTTCTGCAGGGGTTGACATCGATGTCAACCCCTGAAGAAGAAGTGGTTTACACTTTGAAACGCATAGGGAATTAAATGGTCAAATTTCTTACATTGTGGTGATTTCATTACGGTCAAGCAGCGCACAGTAAGCCCGAGAATAACTTTATATCCTTAAGGATTTGCATTGGAGGTCACGCAGTGGACCTTCGGGCGTGCAGCAAGCTGACGGCGAGTCTATATGCTTATACCTCTCCTGGAAAGGGTGAGTAGACTTTTTTCATATCTATTCCATTTATCACCAGATAGGACCCTATTGCGCTCTTTTGTTTCCTAGTCTCATTATATCACTAATACAGTGAGCATTCCAAATCACCATTATTGAGCATTAACCCCTTCACCCCCAAGGGTGGTTTGCACGTTCATGACCGGGCCAATTTTTACAATTCTGACCACTGTACCTTTATGAGGTCATAACTCTGGAACGCTTCCATGGATCCCGGTGATTCTGACATTGTTTTCTCGTGACATATTGTACTTCATGTTAGTGGTAAAATTTCATTCAAATAACTTGCGTTTATTTGTGAAAAAAAACGGAAATTTGGCAAAAATGTTGAAAATTTCACAATTTTCCAACTTTGAATTTTTATGCCCTTAAATCACAGAGATACGGCACACAAAAAAACTTGATAACTAACATTTCCCACATGTTTACTTTACATCAGCACAATTTTGGAACCAAAATTTTTTTTTGTTAGGAAGTTATAAGGGTTAAAAGTTGACCAGCGATTTCTCATTTTTACAACACCATTTTATTTTTAGGACCACATCACATTTGAAGCCACTTTGAGGGGTCTATATGATAGAAAATACCCAAAAGTGACACCATTCTAAAAACTGCACCCCTTAAGGTGCTCAAAACCACATTCAAGAAGTTTATTAACCCATTAGGTGCGTCACAGGAATTTTTTTGAATATTTAAAAAGAAATGAACATCTAACTTTTTTTCACAAAAAAAATACTTCAGGTTCAATTTTTTTTATTTTACCAAGGGTAACAGGAGAAATTGGACTGCAAAAGTTATTGTGCAATTTGTCCTGAGTACGCTGATACCTGATTTGTGGGGGGGAACGACTGTTTCGGCGCATGGCAGAGCTCAGAATGGAAGGAGCGCCGTTTGACTTTTTCAATGCAAAATTGGCTGGAATTCAGATCGGACGCCATGTCACGTTTGGAGAGTCCCTGATGTACCTAAACAGTGGAAACCCCCTACAAGTGACCCCATTTTGGAAACTAGACCCCCCAAGGAACTTATCTAGATATGTGGTGAGAACTTTGAACCCACAAGGGCTTTACAGAAGTTTATAACGTACAGCGGTACAATTAAAAAATCATATTTTTTCCACAAAAATGATCTTTTCACCCCAATTTTTATTTTCCCAAGGGTAACAGGACCCTAAAAGTTATTGTGCAATTTGTCCTGAGTATGCTGATACCCCATATGTGGGGGTAAACCACTATTTGGGCGCATGGCAGAGCTCGGAAGGGAAGCAGCGCCATTTGACGTTTTTGGCTGGAATTGAGATCGGACATCATGTCGCGATTGGAAAACCCCTGATGTACCAAAACAGTGGAAACCCCCCACAAATGACACCATTTTGGAAACTAGGCCCCCTAAGGAACTTATCTAGATGTGTGGTGAGAACTTTGAACCCCCAAGGGCTTCACAGAAGTTTATAACATAAAGCCGTACAATTAAAAAATCATATTTTTTCCACAAAAATGATCTTTTCACCCTCAATTCTTATTTTTCCAAGGGTAACAGCACCCTAAAAGTTATTGTGCAATTTGTCCTGAGTATGCTGATACCCCACATGTGGGGGTAAACCACTATTTGGGCGCATGGCAGAGCTCGGAAGGGAAGCAGCGCCATTTGACGTTTTTGGCTGGAATTGAGATCGGACACCATGTCGCGATTGGAAAACCCCTGATGTACCTAAACAGTGGAAACCCCCCACAAATGACACCATTTTGGAAACTAGACCCCCTAAGGAACTTATCTAGATGTGTGGTGAGAACTTTGAACCCCCAAGGGCTTCACAGAAGTTTATAACATAAAGCCGTACAATTAAAAAATCATATTTTTTCCACAAAAATGATCTTTTCACCCTCAAATCTTATTTTTCCAAGGGTAACAGCACCCTAAAAGTTATTGTGCAATTTGTCCTGAGTACGCTGATACCCCACATGTGGGGGTAAACCACTATTTGGGCGCATGGCAGAGCTCGGAAGGGAAGCAGCGCCATTTGACGTTTTTGGCTGGAATTGAGATCGGACACCATGTCGCGATTGGAAAACCCCTGATGTACCTAAACAGTGGAAACCCCCCACAAATGACACCATTTTGTAAACTAGACCCCCCAAGGAACTTATCTAGATGTGTGGTGAGCATTTTGAACCCCCCAGTGCTTCACAGAAGTTTATAACGCCCGGGCGTGAAAATAAAAAATTCGTATTTTTTCCACAAACATGATCTTTTAGTCACCATTTTTTTTATTTTCCCAAGGGTAACAGGAGAAATTGGACCCCAAAAGTTGTTGTCCAATTTGTCCTGAGTATGCTGATACCCCATATGTGGGAGAAAACTACTGTATGGGCACACGTCGGGGCTCGGAAGGGAAGTAGTGACGTTTTGGAATGCAGACATTGATGGAATGGTCTGCGTGTGTCATGTTGCCTTTGGAGAGCCCCTAATGTACCTAAACAGTGGAAACCCCCCACAAATGACCCCATTTTGAAAACTAGACCCCCTAAGGAACTTATTTAGATGTGAGGTGAGCACTTTGAACCCCCAAGGGCTTCACAGAAGTTTATAATGCCAGGGCATGAAAATAAAAAAATCGTATTTTTTCCACAAACATGATCAATTATTCCCCAATTTTTTTATTTTCCCAAGGGTAACAGGAGAAATTGAACCCCAAAAGTTGTTGTCCAATTTGTCCTGAGTACGCTGACACCCCATATGTGGGAGAAAACTACTGTATGGGCACACGTCGGGGCTCGGAAGGGAAGTAGTGACGTTTTGGAATGCAGACATTGATGGAATGGTCTGCGTGTGTCATGTTGCCTTTGGAGAGCCCCTAATGTACCTAAACAGTGGAAACCCCCCACAAATGACCCCATTTTGAAAACTAGACCCCCCCACGGAACTTATCTAGATGTGTGGTGAGCACTTTGAACCCCCAAGTGCTTCACAGAAGTTTATAACGCTCGGACGTGAAAATAAAAAAATCATTTTTTTCCACAAAAATGATATTTTTGCCCCCAATTTTTTATTTTCCTAAGGGTAACAGGAGAAATTGGACCCCAAAAATTGTTTTGCAATTTGTCCTGAGTAGGGGGGTAAAACACTGTTTGGGCGCATGGCAGAGCTTGGAAGGGAAGGAGCACCATATGACTTTTTCAACTCAGAATTGGCTGGAATTGAGATCAGACGCAATGTTGCATTTGGAGAGCCCCTGATGTGCCCAAACAGTGGAAACCCCCAATTCTAACTCCAACCCGAACCCCAACACACCCCTAACCCTAATCTCAGCCCTAACCCTAACCCAAGCCCTAACCCTAGCCCTAACCCTGACCCTAATGGAAAAATGGAAATAAATACATTTTTTTTTATTTTATTTTTCCCTAACTAAGGGGGTGATAACGGGGGGTTTGATTTACTATTTATGGTGGTTTTTATGTTTGGCAGCTGTCGCACGCTAAAAGACGCTTTTTATTGTAAAAATAGTTTTTGCATCACCACATATTGAGAGCTATAATTTTTCCGTATTTTGACCCACCGAGTCATGTGAGGTCTTATTTTTTGCGAGACGAGTTGACGTTTTTATCGGTACCATTTTTGGGCACGTGACATTTTTTGATCGCTTTTTATTCCGATTTTTGGGACGCAGAATGAACAAAAACCAGCGTTTCATGAATTTCTTTTGGGGGAGTGCGTTTACACCGTTCCGCGTGCGGTAAAATTGATAAAGCGGTTTTATTCTTCGGGTCAGTACGGTTACAGCGATACCTCATTTAGGTCTTTTTTTATGTTTTGTCGGTTTTATGCAATGAAAACTATTTTATATAAAAAATAATTATTTTTGCATCGCTTTATTCTGCGAGCTATAACTTTTTTATTTTTTCGCTGATGATGCTGTGTGGTGGCTCGTTTTTTGCGGGACAAGATGATGTTTTCAGCGGTACCATGGATATTTATATGCGTCTTTTTGATCGCGCGTTATTACACTTTTTGTTTGGCGGTATGATAATAAATCATTATTTTTTGCTTCGTTTTTTATTTTTATTTTTTAAGGGGTTCGCTAAGGGGGTTAACTAATGGGACAGTTTTATAGGGCGGGTCGTTATGGACGCGGCGATACCTAATATGTGTACTTTTATTGTTTTTTTTTATTATTTTCAAAAAATGAATTTATTGGGGAATATTTTTTTTTTTTTTACTAATTTATTTGGCGATTTTTTTAAAATTATTTTTACACTTTTTTTTAACTTTATTACATAGTCCCAGGTGGGACATCACTGTCCTGTGACAGATCGCTGATCTGTCACATCACAAATCACTGTGACAGATCAGCGATCTGTCACAGGCAGTGCCGAAGGCTTCCTCATGCCTGCGCTTTGCAGGCACTGAGGAAGCCAGTTTCCTGCAGGCCCCTGAAGGCCCCCGTCGCCATCTTGGATTCGGGGGCCTGCAGGAAAGGAGCCCCCCGCAGCAGCGCTGCACATTGCGCTGCCGTGGGGGGTTCAGGGAAGCATGGAGAGAGCCCCCTCCCTGCCGATGCTTCCCTTTAACTCCCGGTACACCGCGATCATGTTTGATCGCGGTGTGCAAGGGGTTAACGTGTCGGGGGCGGTCCGTGACCGCCCCTGTCACATTGTGCCGGGTGTCAGCTGTGATAATCAGCTGACACCTGGCCGCGATCAGCGGCGCTCACCACGTGGGCGCCGCTGATCGCTTTGACGTACTATCCCGTCCATGGGCATAGGGGCCCGGGTCCCATGGACGGGATAGTACGTTGGATGGCAGGAAGGGGTTAATCATGCCATATACTTAAGAGCCATAACAGCTTAAATTGTCTGATCTCACCCAATTGGAGGAACCCCGTCACTCCATATTCACTTGCGATGACCACGAGACTGCATGGTGTGAATAGGCCGATACTGCCTCCCTCATGGATTGTGCCTGCCTCATGGATTGGGAGACACACGGCTCTGCACACCTCGTACACACGTGGCTCCGCTCCTTACACCAAGTACACACATGGCTCCACTCATTACACACATGGCTCCACTCCATAAACCTTGTACACATGTGCTCTGCTCCACACACCTCGTACACACATGGCTCCACTCCTTAAACCAAGTACACATGCAGATCCCCTCCATATACCTCGTACATACGGCTCTGTTCCGTACACATTATACACACACGGCTCCGTTCCGTACACATTATACACACACGGCTCTGCTCTATACACACACGGCTCCGCTCTGCACACCTCATACACACGCGGCTCCGCTCCGTACACCTCGTACACACGGCTCCGCTCCGTACACCCCATACACACGCGGCTCCGCTCCGTACACCCCGTACACACGCGGCTCCGCTCCATACACCTCGTACACACGCGGCTCTGCTCCATACACCTCGTACACACGCGGCTCTGCTCCGTACACCTCGTACACACGCGGCTCCGCTCCGTACACCTCGTACACACGAGGCTCCGCTCCGTTCACCTCGTACACACGGCTCCGCTCCGTACACCCCGTACACACGCGGCTCCGCTCCGTACACCCCGTACACAAGCGGCTCCGCTCCGTACACCTCGTACACACGGCTCCGCTCCGTACACCCCGTACACACACGGCTCCGCTCCGTACACCCCGTACACACGCGGCTCCGCTCCATACACCTCGTACACACGCGGCTCTGCTCCGTATACCTTGTACACAAGCGGCTCTGCTCCGTACACCTCGTACACACACGGCTCCGCTCCGTACACCTCGTACACACACGGCTCTGCTCCGTACACCTCGTACACACAGCTCTGCTCTGTACACCTTGTACACACACGGCTCCGCTCCGTACACCTCGTACACACAGCTCTGCTCTGTACACCTTGTACACACACGGCTCCTCTCCGTACACCTTGTACACACACGGCTCCGCTCCGTACACCTCGTACACACAGCTCCGCTCCGTACACCTCGTACACACTCGGCTCCGCTCCGTACACCTCGTACACACACGGCTCCGCTCCGTACACCTCGTACACACACGGCTCCTCTCCGTACACATCGTACACACGCGGCTCCGCTCCGTACACCTCGTACACACACGGCTCTGCTCCGTACACCTCGTACACACACGGCTCTGCTCCGTACATCTCGTACACACACGGCTCCGCTCCGTACACCTCGTACACACACGGCTCCGCTCCGTACACCTCGTACACACACGGCTCCGCTCCGTACACCTCGTACACACACGCGGCTCTGCTACATCCCCCCTGTAAACCCCTCCTGACCCCACACATAAACTTCCCCTCATCCAGTACCATGACAACCAGCACAGCAGAGTCCTGCATACACTGAGGTCCCTGATCATGTGACCCCTGACTCCTCCCCTCCTGTGACCTCATCCCAGGTCCTGTGTGCACAGCACAGCTGCCTTCCCTCTGCACTCTGTAGTCATGGAGCTTCATGTGAAATCACTAAGAGGTGTCAGCAGCAGGTCTCATCCTCCATCACCTGAGACACTGGGGGGTGGAGTGCAGAGCTCAGCGGGAGGTGAGGAATAAGCCATGCTGGAGGAGGAGGCGCAGGACGTGATGGAAGCCCAGGTCCCACATGAAGCCGGCTGCTGGCTGGACTGCGCGGGCCCCTAATCACTCTGGGCCCCGTCGCAGCTGCGACCCCTGCGACCTCAGTAGTTACTCCACTGGGTAACGGGTTTATTATGAAAAATGAAGGGCATGACAGTGTTCCAAAGCATATGCCACACTTGCACCAAAGCTACTTCATTTGCATAAAAAGATTATTTTTAATGAAATATTAAGTGTAGCTATACTTGCCTAGTAAGATTTAAATGGCGGCTCTATAACATTTTTGCGCAGCTTAATTGCCCTTTTGGGGGTGAAAAACTTTATTAAACATTATATTTTGATAGGTCTGCCTTTCAATGTACACGGATTATTTTAATCATTTTTTTAAACTTTTATTTTTTTTTTTAGTCCTCTTCTATCATGTGATCATAGCCATCTACAATACATATATTTGTATTGCAGTATATAGAACAATCATGGCTTCCTAAGAAGCACAGCTGCAGGCTGGAGCACCATCACGTCAATCACAGGGGTCCATTGGCATGTTGTGGAGGGGACCAGTGAGTGCTTGAAACAACATTTTCAGTATTGAGTATAAGCCCCACCTGCAGAAATCCTGGCACTTAAAGCCTTGGCAGCTATTACTGAGTTACTGAGGTTATTAATGGTCATCTGAGGAGTGTTCTGCCGCTGAATGCACTTGCCATAAAAATCATCAAGATCCACTGCTGGCAGCGTCCTTCACAAGGGACCATCACACTGGTCCTATTGCCAAGATTATGGTGTGTGAGGGGGCATAATGTACAGTAGCTGGACCCCTTGAGTGTTCCTTTCTGGTGCAATAACAGTACAGCAATACATTGATGTGGTCATGAAACCTGTGGTGCGGCCATTTCTCCAGAGTGTCACAAAAACTTATATTTAAACTGTTAGGATATATTTTTCTTATACTACTGTCAGCAATATGCGCAATCTAAACATGCTACCAAGGCATCCATCTCCAGACTTGGCTCCCATCGAACACATCAGCAAAGTCATTGGTTGGAAATAGCAAAGGGAGCTGCAAGCAGTGGATCTTGATGATTTGCCTAAGTGCATTCAGCGGCAGAATCTACCTCAGATGACCATTAATTTCAGATCAATTTAGGCTCAGATAAGTTATATAACTTGTAGAAGAGATTTCTGAAATTGGGCCTTGAGCCTCTGATCTTTTAGAACCTTAGTAGTAACCTTGTCACACCACCTTCTAAATTCATCCAATGTTATTGTATGTTGGTTCAATATTTCAGCAATATTTCATGCTTTTCATTTTGCCCAAGTACTTACTGTGTCTAATATCAACCCTACAAGTATAGAGTTCATATGCTATACTGTATTACAGAGTATTTGTCCTATATTATTCACCAGGCTGGGAGTATATACATTTATATAGAGCAGGTAGAGCAGGGGTGAACAAGATACTGCCCCCAATAATTTTATTTGCCATGGAATGCAGTTGTGGAATGCACCGGATGTGCATCACCTTAGGAGGAGGCTTCGCCATTGTGTGGCGCCCCTGAGGGTTCAGTCGCCACAGAGGTACTGCACCTCCTCCTGAGGTGTGGTACCCCACTATCCAGGTAAGGTGGAGACACCTGACCACACTCCAACACCTGCATCCCACACAACATAGTAGTGTAGCAAAGCACCCTTTGGTGGCTCCCTGCTTGGAACACGAAGCGTGCTGAGAGGCGGGTGGAGTTAGTTTGCACTAAAAGAGCGGGAAGAGGATAGGATTTAGGTAGTTAGTCACAGGAGTCTGACGAGGTCAGTCTGTGAAAGGAGATCCCCTGAGTGGGATGGATGAAGGAAATGATGCAGCCGACTTCAGTGATCTGGGTCCGCTGGCACAGGAAAGAGACATTGATAGAAAGCCTGACTCTCCATAAGAAGGAAAGGATTAGTATGGAACGTGATGAGAAGAAGAGAGCCAAGGATCAGGGTTAGAGGAGAACCCTTCCCAAGTTCTAAGTGCAAGGCCGGGGTCCGGTCCCCGAGGTTGTACGGATACTAATGGTCCTGCAGCAGACACCGGAGGAATAGAAGTAGTGACCACTTTATTCCCACACCAGACTTGGGGGCACCACAGCAACGTGAGTGAGCTGGGACTAGGTAGGAGTCCCCGAAGTAGGCTACAGCTGTCTGCCGTACAAGGTGAGTTCATACGAACATCTGACAGGAGGAACTCCAGTGAAACTCAGTACTGTGAGTACTTCACTTAAAGGCGCTAAGAGGGAGATGTTCAGAACAGGCACATATGTTGGCGGAGTGTTGGAAAGGAGTACTTCATCTTGCCTGGAAGTTGGCTGAGCTCCTGACCCAGAGGACACGGCACGGATGTGGGCACCTGTACCACAACAGACTGTGAGTAAAGCTTTGGAACTACATGCGCTGGTGTCCTCCACTTATTCCTGCGCCATCCTGTCCGACACCGCTACATCCCTCCTGCGCTCGACACTACACCATCTAAGTGTCACTTCACCTACACTGCCCTGGGACTACAGCCCTGCCTGTGGAGGGCTATAACATCATTGCTGCACTACACCATCTGTCCCAGAGGATCTGTCTGCAGCGTCGGCTTAACAATTGCCGAACACCACAGGTGGCGTCACGAGTCACTTATAAACTTTCACCACCATAAGCATACTGAAACAACCCCTTTTGTAATGGAGCCCCAGGGCCACAGACCGGGTCACTGCTGCCGTGACAACTCCCGTTAAGATGATCAACCGGCCCGGTACCGAGTACCCCACAGCCATGGTGAGTGAGGGCGCTCCAACTGCATGCTGGGAAAGTGTGACATAGTAGGAGGCGAGCTGTCAGGGCTGGAAGTGACATGCCGTGAACCGCATCGGTGAGACACACAACCTGGGTGCGTCTGGCAGGGGGAGGAACTGAACAGGATGTAAGTGCAGACATCTCTTGAATCAAAAAGGACAAACTATTTGATATATACTTTATATATTTTTTTTATCAAGTGTATATACACGGAGGATAGGGTGAATATAAGGAGAATTAAGTAAATATAGATGAATCTGAGAAATTTACTGAGAAATGACAGGAATATGAGGAAAATAAGTGGAAAAAATGTGAAACATGAAAAAATCTAACCAAAAAATAAGACAACTTGAAAAATTTAAAGTATAATAGAAATGTAACAAAAAATATGGAAAAAAAATAAAATGAGAAAATTGAATTAATCAAAATAAAAAATGGACATGTTTATGACATAATGACAAATAATAGGATAACGGAAATAAAAACAAATTAATGGGTCAGAGGAAAAGAGGGTATGAAAAGAAAAGAGCAAAAAGAACTACTAGAAACAATAGTGATAGGTATAGGTAAGTATTATAAAAATCGTATTATTTGTATAAATATCCCTCAATGGAAGTGTCACTATCGTGGCTGTTAAGACAAATTAGAAAGGTGTATGAGACAGACAATACATGAAGTAAATACAAATGAATTACTAATAAAAACTCATCACATCATACTCCCTATTTAGACCTTTTGATTCCAAACTCTGAAGATGATGAATCTGTAAGGAAGTGAAATGTGATGTTTTTGTGTTCCCTTCCTAAGAGGTGTCCCTCCTATGTTACTATGTATATATGGCTGTATTATAATGTTTCTGATTAACGTCTGCGGTACTGCTACATAGAAATATGTATTATCGCCAGTCTTTAATGGTATTGCCACATGTACGTGTTACCATTGTGTATTGTATAATATTATGTGTCTGTTGTCTATGTATAGTAAGGGTAAGCTAGTGCATCCTTCTTGGGACATTAGCGAAGGGCACTCTTAGTACATAGTTCCTCCATAGACCGGGTAGATGTAATTATGTTGCAGGCCACTAGATGAGGCATACTGGTGGGGCCTGATAGGATGTTCATAAAGGGTTAATTGTAGGAGGGGCTACTGGGAGTTAAGGTTAGTGCTGAAGAGCAGTTTAGTCAGAGGGGGCCAGGGCGCCCAACTGTGCGCATGGGCTATAGGCCCAGACAGCTCAGCAGCCATGTAGCGTTGAGTTGTTATAGCCCATGTTACTCATGGCCACTGCATGTCTTAGCAGCGGGCCCGAACAGGAAAGGAAAGATGTGGCTTCTTACCACCTGGGCCAATGCTTTTAGGGCAGAAGTTGGCTGGACTAAGGAGATGAAGGGAGTTGGAGCTTCGACGAGATCGGTACAGATGGGCCGGATGCTTCACCAGGGTCCACCAAACGTAGTGACTGATGAATTTGTTTCTGGGGAAAAACAGGCTGAAGAAAATGTCATTATAGCGAGGTCAGGCCAGGAAGGAACTGGGAAGCAGTCTAAGATGGTCCGGTCCGGGCATGTACTGCACAGAAGTGACAGCGAGCAAGGGAAAGATGAGGAAGCAAGCAAATTTTTATGATGTACCAACTGTGGATGTAACGTGCAAAATCCTAAGTGAAGAAAGTGTTAAAGTTGTCTTGGACTGTGTCTCCATTGATGGGGGTCACCTAGAGGAGGGACCGTTATGGCCTGGGAAGTGCCCAGGTGAAGCTGAATCTGGAGATGCAGGTATGCCGAGGAGAAGAGTATTGTTTCATGTAGGGGAAGGACTGGACACAGCTGCTACAGTAATACAGGTCACGACTACAGTCCTGTCCCTACTTTACAAATCCGATAGGTCTCCATATATTTAAGACGATTGACCTGAATACCCCCTCACCTATTAGGTTGTATCTGTTCTAGAACCTGATATCTTATTTGCGCAATAGTGTGTCCGGCTGTAAGGAAATGCTGTGAAATGGGCAATGAACGTCTTCCACATCTGATATCAGACTTTTGTTGGGATATACGGTCTTTAACTGCTTGTGTGTTTTCCCCTATGAAGATTTTGCAGCAAGGGTATTTGATTGCTTAGGTTGCGAATTTTGAATCGCAGGTGAAAACACCATGAATGAGTATGCTGCCATCTGTTTGGGGATGAAATATCTTGTACCCCTTCAAGATGTACATTGAAAGCATGGTATGTCCTCTGTTTTTGGGTACTTAAAAACTGTTGTTGGGTCCTTCTTAGTGCTGATTCTTCATCAGCCCTTATCAGTTTGTTATGCAGATTAGTGCCTCTCCTAAAGCAGGGTAGAAATGATAATTTAAACTCAGGGACATCAAAATACGTTTTCTGTAACAAAGGCCAGTGTCTGCAGATCTGTTTGTACAATCTATATGAGAACTGATGGAATATGTGAACAAAGGGTATTCTACTTGTGGTGTCTTGGTGTTGTTCAGACTGTAGTTTATTGCGATTGTGTTTGAGCAAAGTTTCGGGATACCCTGTCTGTACAAATTTTGACTCTATTTCCTCAATGCGTTTAATACAGGTGTTAGAATGGGTTGCAGTCGTTTTAACGCAATTAAATTGAGAAATAGGAATGGATCTCTTAACTGCGATTGGGTGGCAACTATCATAAAGGAGTAAATTGTTGCGGTCAGAATTTTTCACATAAAGGTCAAAAGATAATAGTCAAAGAAATAAGCAACACTTTAAGGTATTCAGAAAACTAATATGTTGGGAGTCACTACTGATAGTAAATTGTAATTCAGGCCATACTATGTTGAGCTGTGTGTGTAAAAGGACTCCAAACAATCCATTGTTCCGTTCCACAGACAGAAGATGTTATCTATATATCTGCGCTACAATAGACAATGAGTGCGGTAGAAAGCATTAGTATAGACAAACTGCATCTCAAAGGATGACATGGTATGGTGGGGCAACATTTGAGCCCATGGCTGTGGCTTGGATTTGTAAAAAGAAAACGTAAACTTGCACGTGGGACTAAAAAATATAAAAAATAGACCTTTTTTGGAGAAGATGTAGTGTTTGATCTAAAGACTTAGAAGAGATATTGATCACTAAATCTAGATTGCTACCTGTGATCTTGTGCTCATCGTGTGACGTGATGGGTCTGTGACATTGGCCACCCCTCCTTGTCCTTTTCTTTGGTTGTATCATCTACTTTGGCCTAAGAAGCTGGGACGGTTTGAGTCCATAGGCTGGCTGACGGAGCTGGAATTGAAACATTCTCTAGAAGTTTCACGGTATCTGTAGTTTGGATGAAAGGAGGAGGAGCCCTGCCATCTATAGACTCTATTCTGCAGATAATCTAGAGTATCGTGGATGAATTTACGTCTCTTCCTATCCTCTGTTTCTTAAAAGAAGGAGTCCAAGTTCTTTTTTGTACGTGTTTTAAGAATGTCAAATTTTTCTTTAGGAAATGTGATACTAAGATGAGTTTTTAAACTTTAGACTTTTTCATGAGATGCAGTTATTTCCTTATGGAGATACTCCAATGTCAATGTCATCAAATCTAGTGAGCACATGTTTAAAATTTTTTCAAAATGCTGGCAAAATTCAATGTTCTCTTGAAAAAGCTTTGGACGAATGGGAACCCATAATCCCCTGGTAATTATTTATAAATTCAGCATAGTTGTGTTATGGAGTTCAAGACCTGGAAAATGTCAAGATTCACTTTCAAGGTCCCTTGACTTATATTCACTTGTATTTGTTCTGTCCAGCCATATAATTGCTGTCTAGAAAGTCATTTTTGTGTGTATTAATCCTTCATATCTTTCATACTGTAAGATAACAGCACCACCTGCTGGCCGTGTAATGCATAGATTCTAGTTTAATTTGCAGTGTATTGTGGGATTGTTCCTGTTACATCATAGTCTTGTTTATGACACTGTGAGGGGAACAGCAGCCATTATTCCTCCATATGTCTTTGGAGAAACTACATCATTCGTGTTCTTCATGCTTCTTAAACAGCCTGCTCTAAGCATAGTTGGTAAGCACTATCTAGGTGTTATAATCCTGTGTTTATAACATTGTTAACATTGTTGTATTAAATAGGTAATCATCAGCTATGTGTTACCTCAGGGTACCTATGTATCACCGCATGGTACCTATGTATTACCTCATGGTACCTATGTATTACCTCATGGTACCTATGTATTACCTCACGGTACCTATGTATTACCTCACGGTACCTATGTATTACCTCATGGTACCTATGTATTACCTCATGGAACCTATGTATTACCTCATGGTACCTATGTATTACCTCATGTTATTTCCTATATATTACCTCATGGTACTTATGTATTACCTCACGGTACCTATGTATTACCTCATGGTACCTATGTATTACCTCATGTTACTGTGTATTGCAGACTATCTGTATTTTATGCTCTGTGCAGTTATATATTCTGAAATGCTCCTGTTATTGCATCCTATAGTTTCACCCTTTCCTGTCACATCTGCAATCAATAAAAGAAGGTTACAAGTTTACAGCCTCTTTTTCTTAAAGAAGACAGGGGGTTTAGCTACAAGTCTCATTGCACACCCTGCTAACGTGTATGAGGACAGTATAGTGAAACAACTGCTGAGAACAAGCTCAGAAGATCTGACGTTACAGAGCCCGCCATTATCCAATTATATGGTTATTGCATATGGATATTGCAGCAACCTCCTAATGGTCGGACCGAATAATCGGACCATACAGAGCCCGCCATTATCAACGCAGAGCCGACAAAGGGATATCACAGCGGTCGCCTACAGTTGTGGCCAAAAGTATTGACACCCCTGCAATTCTGTCAGATAATACTCAGTTTCTTCCTGAAAATGATTGCAAACACAAATTCTTTGGTATTATTATCTTCATTTAATTTGTCTTAAATGAAAAAACACAAAAAGAATTGTCCTAAAGCCAAATTGGATATAATTCCACACCAAACATAAAAAAGAGGGTGGACAAAAGTATTGGCACTGTTAGAAAAATCATGTGATGCTTCTCTACTTTGTGTAATTAACAGCACCTGTAACTTACCTGTGGCACCTAACAGGTGTTGGCAATAACTAAATCACACTTGCAGCCAGTTGACTCAAGCTCTGTCCTGTGTCCTTGTGTGTACCACATTGAGCATGGAGAAAAGAAAGAAGACCAAAGAACTGTCTGAGGACTTGAGAAACCAAATTGTGAGGAAGCATGAGCAATCTCAAGGCTACAAGTCCATCTCCAAAGACCTGAATGTTCCTGTGTTTACCTTGCGCAGTGTCATATAGAAGTTTAAAGCCCATGGCACTGTGGCTAACTTCCCTAGATGTGGACGGAAAAGAAAAATTGACAAGAGATTTCAGCGCAAGATTGTGCGGATGTTGGATAAAGAACCTCGACTAACATCCAAACAAGTTCAAGCTGCCCTGCAGTCCGAGGGTACAACAGTGTCAACCCGTACTATCTGTCGGCGTCTGAATGAAATGGGACTGTATGGTAGGAGACCCAGGAAGACCCCATTTCTTACCCCGAGACATAAAAAAGCCAGGCTGGAGTTTGCTAAACCTTACCTGAAAAAGCCTAAAACGTTTTGGAAGAATGTTCTCTGGTCAGATGAGACAAAAGTAGAGCTTTTTGGGCAAAGGCATCAACATAGAGTTTACAGGAGAAAAAAGGAATTCAAAGAAAAGAACACGGTCCCTACAGTCACACATGGCGGAGGTTCCCTGATGTTTTGGGGTTGCTTTGCTGCCTCTGGTACTGGACAGCTTGACCGTGTGCATGGCATTATGAAGTCTTAAGACTACCAACAAATTTTCCAGCATAATGTAGGGCCCAGTGTGAGAAAGCTGGGTCTCCCTCAGAGATCATGGGTCCTCCAGCAGGACAATGACCCAAAACACACTTCAAAAAGCACTAGAAAATGGTTTGAGAGAAAGCACTGGAGACTTCTAAGGTGGCCAGCAATGAGTCCAGACCTGAATCCGATAGAACACCTGTGGAGAGATCTAAAAATGGCAGTTTGGAGAAGGCACCCTTCAAATATCAGGGACCTGGAGCAGTTTGCCAAAGAAGAATGGTCTAAAATTCCAGCAGAGCATTGTAAGAAGCTCATTGATGGTTACTGGAAGCGGTTGGTCGCAGTTATTTTGGCTAAAGGTTGTGCAACCAAGTAGTAGGCTGAGGGTGCCAATACTTTTGTCTGGCCCATTTTTGGAGTTTTGTGTGAAATGATCAATGTTTTGCTTTTTGCTTCATTCTCTTTTGTGTTTTTTCATTTAAGACAAATTAAATGAAGATAATAATACCAAAGAATTTGTGTTTGCAATCATTTTCAGGAAAAAACTGAGTATTATCTGACAGAATTGCAGGGATGTCAATACTTTTGGCCACAACTGTAACTGTTGAATCATGTCTCAAGGACGAGCATCCTCTTTCAAGACGAGATCATGAGTTGGTTCCTTCAAGACATCATCCGTCAGCAATGACGCCGCTATTGCCCGCGCAAAAGCTGAAGCGGCAAAAGCAAGAAGCACCTTTGCTGCGCAAGTGATAGAATTGAAAGTACAACAAACATGCCTGGTTACGGAAAAAGCATCACTGGATGCAGAAAAAGCATGCCAACAAGCATGCCTGGATGCAGAGAAAGCGCACCTTGAAGCAACATTACAGAAACTTGCTATTGAAAAAGAAACAGCAGCTGCCATAGCAGAAGCCTTAGAAGCTGCCGTATATTCTGATGACCAACACAGCAGACGCAGCAGTGTGCTAGGCCTACAGCAAGTTACTCACGATCCATTACAGCGTACTGCAGAGTACGTCCATCAGCATTCCAAATCAAATGACGATCCAGACCCACAGGCGAAGACAGAGCATTTTGTCAAAAAGTCAAGCCAACCAGATAATTCGGACCCCCAGAAAGCCAACTATCAGTCTCCCTACCAAAAGCAAGGAAATACACATTCGGATGATACTGACTACAATAATCTTTCTCCAGAACAGAAGATCCGGAATCTGTCCCGGCTTAAAGAGAATCCCTTCGCTTCAGAAAGGTACTACAGCAGTTGGACCAAACCAGAGACATCTAATTGGTATGATCGCACAGCACACATGTACTCTAATAACACTCCATCAGCTGGCATCAGTGCCAATCAAACCATAATGGACTTTGCCAAGTTCCTTGCTCAACGTGAGTTGGTCACTAAGGGACTTGTAAAGTTCAGTGATCGTGCTGAAAACTACAGGGCTTGGCGAGCCTCCTTGAAAAATACCATAAGAGACCTAGGTCTATCATGTAGTGAAGAAGTGGATCTCTTGGTAAAATGGCTAGGAAGTGAGTCTGCCGAACAAGCAAAGAGAATCAGAGACATTAATGTAAATTTTCCAGATGTCGGCCTCAAAAGAATTTGGAATAGACTTGATGAATTCTATGGCTCAGTAGAGGTTATAGAAAGTGCCTTGTTTAAAAGAATAGAGGACTTTCCTAGAATAGCGAACAAGGATTATTCAAAGCTCAGAGAATTAACTGACTTTTTAATGGAGTTGTGTGTAGCAAAAGCAGAAGGACATCTTGTGGGGTTGACATATCTCGACACTGCTAGAGGTGTGAACCCCATAGTTCAAAAACTCCCATATAACCTGCAAGACAAATGGGTTACATATGGTTCTAGGTATAAACAGACTTACAATGTACCATTTCCTCCATTCAGTGTGTTTGTAGATTTTGTCTCAGAACAAGCAAAAATTAGAAATGATCCTAGCTTTGATTTCATGCTGTCATGTGCCAATAACTCTGTTAGTAAACCTCGTAGAACAACTGTAGAGGTCCACAAAACTAACATTTCTTCCACAGGTTCAGTTCGCAAAGAGTTCAGCTCTGGTCA
Source organism: Dendrobates tinctorius (assembly GCF_039654945.1). Taxonomy (NCBI): domain Eukaryota; kingdom Metazoa; phylum Chordata; class Amphibia; order Anura; family Dendrobatidae; genus Dendrobates; species Dendrobates tinctorius. Next base: position 7,142,598 of record NW_027361859.1, read on the forward strand.
AGGAGAAGACAAATCCAAGGACCCAAGCAGGCAGTGTCCCTTCCACAAGAAGTCACATTCCTTACTGAAGTGCAGAGCTTTCAGAGAAAAGTCATTGGAAGAAAGGAAGGCCTTCCTTAAGGAGAACCGCATCTGCTACAAATGCTGCTCTTCAACATCCCACTTAGCCAGGGACTGTGAGGTTAGTGCAAGGTGTACCGAATGTGACAGCACCGAACATAACTCAGTTCTACACCCTGGACCACCATCAGATGCTTTGCCCCAAGAGCATAGCGGGGGGCTGAAGGACTCAAATACTGACACTCCAGCCATTACTTCTAAGTGTACAGAAGTTTGTGGAAATCTCATAGGAGGCAAGTCCTGCTCTAAAATTTCCCTAGTGAGAGTTTACCCAGCAGACGAAAAGACAAGGCCATCAAAGTATATGCGATTTTAGATGATCAGAGTAACAGGTCATTAGCCAAGTCTGCCTTCTTTGATAGCTTTAACGTCAGAGGACCCAGTGCCCCCTACTCTTTGAAAACTTTTGCCGGTATAGTAGAGACAGGTGGTAGAAGAGCAACAGGCTACGTAGTCGAGTCTATAGATGGCCAAATGTGTGTGCCCTTACCAACCATATTGGAATGTAACCAGATTCCTGACAACAGGTCAGAGATACCAACGCCTGAAGTGGCATCGTATCATTCTCATCTGAAGCGTATAGAACGCCTGATTCCCAACCTCGACCCATGTTTACCAGTACTCTCGAGAATGGACGTCCATCCCTCCTTTAACCATGTGAAAATCGCTACTTCATAAAGGAGTTGCTACACAGCACTTCAGCACCAAGTATCTTAGTGAGTCGTGCCAATGATGATTGAATTCAGAATTGCGACCAAGATCACCTTGGGTGTACGGTCTTCCACAAGACCAAAGAAGATAATCGTATAGCAATGTCATTTGAAGATAGACTATTCCTAGAGATGATGGAGCAAGGAATGGTGCAGGACAAAACTAAGAGCTGGATTGCATCTCTACCCTTCAAGCCTCAAAGACAACGCTTGCCTAACAACAGAGAACAAGTTTACAAACACTTTGTCTCCCTCATGTACAGCTTCTGTAGTAGACCAAAGATGAAAGACCATTTCTTAACCTTTATGGAGAAGATATATAAGAACGGTCATGCAGAGTTAGCACCTACACTTCAAGACTTTGAGGACCACTGGCACCATGGTAAACACATCCACACAGCTCTACAGCTAGAGCAGTCGAAGAATATAATTATCCGAGCTGTACAACGGGAAAACTATGCCAAAGAAATCGACTGTTTAGCCAATCAATGACCAATACCAAAAGATAGTGTTCTGAGGAAACTCAGAGCAGCAAGAAAACTGCAACTCTCTTCCAACTTGGATATGAAGGACGTAGAAAAATACCTAAGTGTACATGGGTGTACTTGGACTTTTAACCCACCACATTCTTCACACATGGGAGGTGTATGGGAGTGAATGATAGGTGTCGCAAGGAGAATCCTCGATTCAATCTTCTTACAGGAAGGATCTGCAAGACTGACACACGAAAGCTTGACAACATTCATGGCCGAAGTGTCAGCCATCATAATTGCCAGTCCGTTGGCTCCAATATCCAGTGATCCTGATGACCCAACTGTTCTCACCACAGCCCTGCTGCTAAAGCAGAAGACCGACCGTAATTGCTCTCCACCTGGAGAATTTAATGTTAAAGACCATTACAGGAGTTGATGGAGACAAGTACAGAGTTTCTCCAATGCCTTTTGGGACAAGTGGAAAAAGCAGTACCTGCCTACTCTGCAACAGAGGAGAAAGTGGCAGCCTGACGATATAGTACTAATGAAAGACTTGTCAGTCTCGGAGAAATGAATGGCCATTGGGTGTCATTACCCAGACATTCCCAAGTAAGGATGGAATCGTACATAAGGTGGAAGTAAAAATAGGAAAACAAGGCGAGACCAAATTGTTCCTCAGGCCACTAGGGGAACTCGTTCTGCTGTTCTCGTCCAATAAACACAATAGTGACGTCGGCTGACGTCAAGCGGGGAGTGTTCTGCCCAGCCATATAATTGCTGTCTAGAAAGTCATTTTTGTGTGTATTAATCCTTCATATATTTCATACTGTAAGGTAACAGCACCAACTGCTGGCCGTTCAATGCATAGATTCTAGTTTAATTTGCAATGTATTGTGGGATTGTTCCTGTTACATCATAGTCTTGTTTATGACACTGTGAGGGGAACAGCAGCCATTATTCCTTCATATGTCTTAGGAGAAACTACATCATTCGTGTTCTTCATGCTTCTTAAACAGCCTGCTCTAAGCATAGTTGGTAAGTACTATCTAGGTGTTATAATCCTGTGTTTATAACGTTGTTGTATTAAATAGGTAATCATCAGCTATGTATTACCTCATGGTACCTATGTATTACATCATGGTACCTATGTATTACCTCATGGTACCTATGTATTACCTCATGGTACCTATGTATTACCTCATGTTATTTCCTATATATTACCTCATGGTACTTATGTATTACCTCACGGTACCTATGTATTACCTCATGGTACCTATGTATTAAATCATGTTACTGTGTATTGCAGACTATCTGCATTTTTATGCTCCATGCAGTTATATATTCTGAAATGCTCCTGTTATTGCATTCTATAGTTTCACCCTTTCCTGTCACATCTGCAATCAATAAAAGAAGGTTACAATTTTACAGCCTCTTTTTCTTAAAGAAGACAGGGGGTTTAGCTACATGTCTCATTGCACACCCTGCTAACGTGTATGAGGACAGTATAGTAGTTATTTGAAGAAAATTGCTGGGGATGGTAACCTGCGTGACTATGTTTTACGTTAAACTCTAGGAACAACTTGTCAAAATATGTCAGTGACTGGTGCTCGTACAATGGTAGTAATCGCAATTGGTATAGATATACGTCACTCCGTTGTAGTAGATGCTGAGATAGGGCACCACTCCTTATATCATGTAAAATATAGCAACATTTGGGATTTATTTAGCATTAGTAATCCAAATAATGTAACGTTCTGAACTCAAACACAAACCTTCATCAGTCTGGAATTAGAAACACTGCTCCATACACCTCGAACACACTTGGCTCAGCTCCGTACACCTCGTACACACCCGGCTCCGCTCCGTACATCACGTATACACACGGCTCCGCTCTGTACACCTCGTACACACACGGCTCCGCTCCGTACACCTCGTACACACACGGCTCCGCTCCGTACACCTCGTACACACATGGCTCAGCTCCGTACACCTCGTACACACACGGCTCCGCTCCGTACACCTCGTACACACATGGCTCAGCTCCGTACACCTCGTACACACGGCTCCGCTCCATACACCACGTACACACACGTGGCTCCGCTCCGTACATCACGTACACATGCGGCTCCGCTCCGTACACCTCGTACACACACGGCTCCGCTCCATACACCTCGTACACACATGGCTCCGCTCCGTACACCTCGTACACACACGTGGCTCCGCTCCGTACACCTCGTACACACGCGGCTCCGCACACCTCGTACACACACGGCTCCGCTCCATACACCACGTACACACACGTGGCTCCGCTCCGTACATCACGTACACATGCGGCTCCGCTCCGTACACCTTGTACACACGCGTGGCTCCGCTCCGTACATCACGTACACACGCGGCTCCGCTCCGTACACCTTGTACACACACGGCTCCGCTCCGTACACCTCGTACACACACGGCTCCGCTCCATACACCACGTACACACACGTGGCTCCGCTCCGTACATCACGTACACACGCGGCTCCGCTCCGTACACCTTGTACACACGCGGCTCTGCTCCGTACACCTCGTACACACACGGCTCTGCTACACCCACACTGTAAACCCCTCCTGACCCCACACATAAACTTCCCCTCATCCAGCACCATAACAACCAGCACAGCAGAGTCCTGCATACACTGAGGCCCCTGATCATGTGACCCCTGACTCCTCCCCTCCTGTGACCTCATCACAGGTCCTGTGCGCACAGAGCAGCCATATATGTGGAGTGCGGCTCTGCAGGTGGAGTTACTTTGGGAGTTGGTTCTTATTATAATTAACCCCTTCAGGTCTGGGATATTTTGAAGTTTAAAGGGTTTATCCACTAATAGGACAGCCCCTTCTTGATGTAAATGTTTGGCCTTGATAAATAATATAGCCTGTACTCCCCTCCCCTCCCTTGCTGGCACCGTTCCTGGCTTTGGACAAATTGAGGAGGAAGTCCGGGCAGCTGTTCCTCTCGCTTTTTCTTCATGTTCAGTTCGTAAGAAGGCGGAGACCGTGACGCCAACGCTGATTGGGCTCCGGTATCACGTGTCATTCCACCGCATTACAGCCCCGGCGAGAGTGAGTTCAGGTGGTTTGCAGAGGTTCTGTTTATCACTACTGACTAGGCCTCTGCAATCGAGTCCAGCAAATTTAATTTTCTATCGTCATCACCACATAAGGTGTTGTTTGCTTTAATAATAATAAAGATAATAATCTTTATATAGCGCCAACATATTCCGCAGCATTTTACAATTCAATAGTTCATATACAAAGTCATAAGTAACAAACATAAATGTAATACAATAATTAAAGCAAAATAATGATGACCCTGCCCATAAGAGCTTACAATCTACAATGAGGTGGGGGGGACACATATAATACAGGGGTTTATTTACAATGATGGTCCGGCCATCTGGAGGGAATGGGGGTAGATAAAGGCTGCATGAGTTAGTCACCAGACAGTACTTGTGGTGCTTTTGGGTGTGGTGGAGATTGATGGAGGGTTATTCTCAGATAGTGAATGGGCTATACACACACACACACACTTCGATACTGAATGTGATAGGCCGCTCTAAACAGATGTCTTTTTAAGGAGAGCGTAAAGCTGTATAAAATGTGGTTAGTACTGATTTCTTGGGGTAGAGCTTTCCAGAGAGAACAGAAGAAGGCCAAAAGACTGAACCTGAGGGACCTCAACAGCGAAAGGAAGAAGTGGAACCAACGAACAATGCACTCAAGGAGCGGTCTGAAAGATAGGAAGAGAACCAGGAGAGAGCGGTGTCCTTTATACCAATTGAGTAGAACATAGAGAGTAGAAGATGGTGGTCAACAGTGTCGAAAGCTGCAGAGAGGTCAAGGAGAATGAGCAGAGAGTGGTCACTCTTACATTTTGCTTTCAGAAGGTCATTGGTCACTTTGATGAGTGCAGTTTCTGTAGAATGTAGGGGGCGGAAGCTGGACTGTGATGGTTTACAGTAGTGGTTGGCACCATTCATTTTACCATAAAATGTGCTAGGGGACCGGAAAAAAATTCCAAGTGGAACGAAATGGTGAAAAATAATGTAGCTCCTCCATTGTTTTTTGGGTTTTGTTTTTGTTTCATTCATTGTGTGGTAAAAGTGACTTGTCGGCATGATTCTCCAGGTCAGTACAATTACAACGATAACAGGCTGATCCACGGGCAGCATGTTTCAGACACCGGCTAAATGAAGTCATCCAGGTATGTTTAACTGGGTCTTTCAACATGACAATGATCCAAAGCACACCGCCAGGGCAACGAAGGAGTGGCTTCGTAAGAAGCATTTCAAGGTCCTGGAGTGGCCTAGCCAGTCTCCAGATCTTAACCCTATAGAAAACCTTTGGAGGGAGTTGAAAGTCCGTGTTACCAAGCGAAAAGCCAAAAACATCACTGCTCTAGAGGAGATCTGCATGGAGGAATGGGCTAACATACCAACAACAGTGTGTGGCAACCTTGTGAAGACTTACAGAAAACGTTTGACCTCTGTCATTGCCAACAAAGGATATATCACAAAGTATTGAGATGAAATTTTGTTTCTGACCAAATACTTATTTTCCACCATAATATGCAAATAAAATGAAAAAAAAACAGACACTGTGATTTTCTGGATTTTTTTTTCTCAGTTTGTCTCCCATAGTTGAGGTCTACCTATGATGTAAATTACAGACGCCTCTCATCTTTTTAAGTGGTGGAACTTGCACTATTGCTGACTGACTAAATACTTTTTTTCCCCACTGTATATGCACAGAGGGAGAGATATGTCTCTCCAATGCAGTAGGCAGGAAGAAGTCACTGAGGACCCGCCTGTCCGACTAGCCATCACAGCGCAGGACGTACAGTTGCCCCATATGCGCAAAGGGGTTTGAAGACAAATCATTTCTTAATTTTATTTACATTTTATCTGTTATACATGTCTTATGGACTGTTATTTGTTTCTCGTTTGAGACGAGCTGTACTTTGGGGATTATATAACTTATTGCTTAAATAAGAAATAATTTTCTTAGAACAAAATTTGCAATTTGGCTTTTTTCCTTCATTTTTTACACTTCTTAAATGCTGTAAAAATAATGTTTTATTTTTTATGATTTTCGGCTTTACTACAGTTGCTTTTAGATAAACCCAAAAGAACAAGGTCTAGGTAAATCGCCCTTCCTAACTAACATAAGAATCTAAAAAAGCCGGAAGAAATAGGCGAACATCAATAGAAAATAAGTGCAATAAATATTAAAAACAAGGAGAAGAAACAAACAGGTGTCACAGCGCCATGTACATCACGATCAAGTTCACGACATGTGAGCTATAAAGATATAATTACATATGTGCAATGTGCACAGTATCAAATATACATTCAATGAGAAACTCTGTCAAAAGTGCAAAATACTGTGTATACAGTAGCACCCAACAACTCCTATCAAAAGGGGGTGTATAAAAACAAATATGCAACCTCTAATAAGGTATATCCCCCCAAAAATAGTTACTGACAAATGTCATAGGAGAGGTTCGGGATGAACATATTGGAAGGAAAAATCCCACATAATCATTAGTAAAGCCAAAACACAGATTATATTGCACAAACGCCCGCTTAAAGTGCAGCCCAATATGAAGTAAACATGGTAATCTAGTAGCAAAGTGTTGTGTGCATACCTGGTGATGAGAAACAAAAACTTTTAGATAGCAGCATATTTCATGGAGAAAAAGCTTTTTTTTTTACCTTTACATGCTGCATTTGATAGTATCTGAGCAGTGAATGGCCAGGAAGGTTATTAGGCGCCTGTCACTTCTGAAATGTGCAGCGCATACCCCCTTCTACAACGTCAGATACAATGTCATATTGCCACCAGAACCTGCTTCTGTGACATCTGCTCCTGTCGCCAGGCGCTGCCATGTTTACTCTACAGGCGGTGCTGGTGACTGAGGAAATGTAGGAATCCGAAACTCTGGACGGCACTGGCTCTGCCCAGGCACTAAGATTAGAATGACTGGGATCTGTAGTGCTGTCCAGTCTGACAGTATGGATGTGTGCTGTCCAGCTGGAGTTCTCAGCTCTCTGTTCCAGCCTATTGAAGAGCACCACACCCTACTAAAGCTCTCAGCTTACTGCTGGAAGCTGCCAGATATAGCTTAGTGCTTCCCTGGCTAGCTGTGGGTCTTCTGCTCCTGCTTCGTTTGTGTTTTCCTATTTGGAGCTCGGCTTCTGTTTCTGACTATTTTTACGGATCCTGACATGACCTCTCGGCTCTCATCCTGTTGGCGACCATTCGTGCCTCTGGATGGCAGCCCTTACATGGTAGTAATCCACAGGGTCCTATGGTAAAATCAGATCCCTGTACAGGGATTAAAGACTATAGAAATTTCTCTGGAATCTGCGAGACGGAGTGTCTTGTGCCAAATCTCTTTGAGCCTGTGGTCTCAGCCAGTCGTTACACTTGTGCTCTCCAGAACTCAATCTCTGGTATGTTTCTTAGATGAGAATGTGTAGATTCAGCCACAGAAGTATATTTGGAGACGACGTAACTTCCTCATCAGGAGTCAATTGGAGAACAGAATACCACTAGTGATGAGCGAGTATACTCGTTGCTCGGGTGTCCTCAGAGTGCTTTGGCGTGCTCGGAGATTTAGTTTCTGCTGCCGTAGCTGCATGATTTGTGACTTGTAGACAGGCTGAATAGATGTGGGAATTCCCTAACAAACAGGCATTCCACACCTGTATTCAAGCTGTCTAGCAGCCACAAATCACGCAGATGAGACGACGAAAATTAAATCTCCGAGCACCCCATAATACTCGGAGGACTCCCGAGCATTCTCGGGAAAACCCGAGCAACGAGTATACTCGCTCATCACTAAATACCACACATTCAATGTAACCAACAATGGTCCAGGAATATCAGGTTGAATAGGAGTTGGAATGACTAATTAAGAAAGAGACACCATATACAACATAGAGATACCCAAATGGGCATTTTTTTCTTTTCAGTTTTTTTTCTTACACATATTCTTACCTCATTCCACACTTTAATTCCCCTTTTCAAATACTTTTTTGTATTATTTCATATTTTTATATTACTTTTAATATTTCATGCAAATTCTCTTACATATTTATATGGTTTACATATTCTACACACAGCAATGACAATAAGATACAGTTTAGTAAATTTTCCTCCACCAGATGTCACTGTCCTGCTGTGATCGGGAGTACTATGTGCTGCAGTGATGCATGTCCAGTAAGTTATCAGTGCAGTGACACATTCCCTGAGTGCGACTCAATGCACCAGTGGTGTAACTACAATGTTGTGGGCCCCGATGTGAACTTTCAAATGGCCCCCATGTCAAAATACAAGCACATCTCTGCTCCACACACATCGAACACACGTGGCTCCGCACACCTTGTACACACGTGGCTCCACACACCTCATACACGCACATCTCGACTCCGTAAACCTTGTACACGCGCGGCTTCACTCCGTACACCTCGTACACATGAGGCTCTGCTCCGTACACACTGCTCCTCTCCGTCCACCTCATACACATGCAGCTCCGCTCCGTGCACTTCATACACACGCGGCTCCGCTCCATCCACCTCATACACATACAGCTCCTCTCCGTCCACCTCATACACACGCGGCTCCGCTCCATCCACCTCAAACACACATGGCTCCTCTCCATCCACCTCATACACATGTGGCTCCCAGGGCCGGTTTTAGATGCAGTGGGGCCCTGGGCAAAAGTTTAATGTGGGGCCCCAAATGCTAACATATTGCACCATCACACAGAAACATTTCTGTTGTATTTAGATGCACTGAGTTCAGGTCGCTAAACTAGCACGATCGACAATATTGAAGTTGTTTGACGCCTGTTTCCCGGCCTCCTTAGGGTAGGTACACACGTTCAGTAATTGGCAGTGCTTTGGACGAAGAACATGTTTGCTGCCGGCTAGAGATGAGCGACTTTGCCTTTTTTAGGGTCGAGTCGGGTTTCATGAAACCCGACTTTCTCAAAAGTCGGGTCGAACGATATCGGCCGATTATCGTGAAAAGTTGAAGGCCGACTGAAACACGAAACCCAATGCAAGTCAATGGGGAAGCAAAGTCGGCAGGGAGTGGAGGACAGTAAACACACCTACCGTGCCCATTTGAATGCCAAAAACATCAATTTTTATTATTGAAGCTTGTCAACCTTAATTTATTTCATAATAATAGTTACGCACTGAAAACGGGGTTATTTGGCTAAAGTTGGGGGGTAGGGCTGGCTCCAGGTTTTCATGTGCCCTGGGCCAAAGAGCGCCCCTTTAACACATACCACAACTCATGATGCTCCGATACAGCAGAGAAATAGTGGTATAGTACAATGAAAAATACTTCACTTTTTACATCTCATGACTGATATCGATCTTAAATTCTCCAATAGCTCCAAAAACGGACAGTATATTACTCCATACAGTATTATGGGCACCGCATAGTGCGCTATGCAGAGGCCCATATATTTCTCCATACAGAATCATTGGTCCCATATAATGTTTGAAACAGTATATGATGAGCTCCACATAATGCGACAGTATATGTTGGTCCCCATGGATGAAGCTCCACTGTCTTATGGGCCCAAATAATGCTCCATATATAATGGGCTCCAATTCTAATGCTCTAGTGTATAATGGGCCCTGTAAATGCTGCTCCAGTCTCTGATGTCCACCTTTGGAATGCTCCAGTGTATGGTGGGCCCCATATATCATTCTCCAGAGTATAGTGCTCCCCAAAAATTGGTGTCCCAACATTGAAAACAAATAAGTCTCCTCGCTAGGGAATCCCTGTACTAGTCTGGACTCCTTGTTGTCCCCATCTTCCATCTCACTGCACTTGGCTGTTTAGGCAGAGGACGTACAGACGTGATGTCATTGCGCTCTCTGATCAGAATATCACTGTCAGGACACGCGGAAGACGTCATGGCAGTGGAGCAGGGAGAGGTAAGTATTTCAACTTTGCAAGTGCTGTGGTCCTGAGCAAGCAGGGGGGGCACTCGTTGGCGACGGCACTGGCACAGGGCCCCTCATAGTACGGCGGTGTGTGGCGGTGTGTCTGACGGCAGGTGGGCCCTCCCACCGTCAGAGACACTTTTGCATACTATGAGGGGCCCTATGCCAGTGCCGTCGCTCATGAGTATGCCCCCCCACCTGCTCAAGGAACCTGCACTTTCATCTGCACCTTCCTCTTTGTCACCGTGTAAGGTGGTATAGTATGTGGGAAGGGGAACCTGAGTTTCTTCAGGGTCAGATTCTGGCTGTGTAGAGTGTGAGGGGAATGTAGTGGTCTGGGTCAATGTACCAGCAGAATCATCTAGCAGTGGCTGGGCATCAGTGCACTTGTGGCATCCCCAGGAGTACGGTCGCCACAGTGGCATTACCTTCCTCCTAGGAAGTGTGATGTCATGCTTGGGAGCAACGAAGGATCTCTCTAGCAGTTAAACCAGCACACAACACATTTCTCACTCCAGGCCAGCAGGAAGACCTCTGAACCTGACTGCTGAGGAGCTGCTCTCTGTGGTCAGGAGGAGGTAAGTTAGGGCACTCTGTGCAGGGAAGGGGAAGTGTGTGGATGTGAGAAGGGGAGCTGGAGGATGAGCAGAGTTAAGGCTCACTCCTAGCTAGAGCGCATGGTCCGGATTCCGGTCTCCGAGTTTGTAGGGACACTGACGTTCCTGCAGTAGAAACCGGAGGACGTAGCAGCTGTAAATGCTCTGTACCCAACTAAGGCTCGGAGGCCCCAGCATTGATGTGTGGGAGCCTGAAGGAAAAGGCTACGGCTGCCTGCCATACGAGAAAGTTCCAAAAGAGAGTCAACAGGGGGAACTTCATTGAACTCAGCACTGCGAGTACCTCAGATAAGCGCTAGAACGGAGGCCACACTACCTATCTGCAGAGAGAGAATTCGAAATTGGCTTCCAGGCTGACCAACTTCTCCATCTGTACTCTGGGTCCTGGACGGTACTTACCAAGTACAGGTAAAGGAACTGCACGACTGTGTCTGTCATCTTTCTCCTGCGCCTGGCGCACGGCTCTGCTACATCCTGCACTGCACACCATCTACCAACTCTTTCATCTGCCCTGCGACTACGGCTCTACCTGTGCAGGGCTTCTACATCTTAGCTGCACCACAACATCTGTCCCAGAGAAGCGACACTGCAGCGCTGATCAATCTAATCAGAAACCCCTTTGCATGGACGCCCAGGGCCACGGAACGGGTCACCACCACCGTGACACATCCCTGTGAGACACCGGCCCGGTACCGATTACCCCACTGCCCTGGCTGGCCACCCACACTCCATGTCAGATTCATCTTGGACTTGGGAATTCACGATTTGACTTGATAACCCAGGCATGGTATGATAGAAAGAGCTACATGGACTAATGTGAAGTGTGGCCTGCTGCATCATTTACTTTTGGTGGGGGTGAAGGACACAAGGAAAGGGGTTCCTCCTGACCAGAAGCCAGCACTTGACGACTCAGTGCTTGCATTTTTTTTGAAACTTCAGAAGAGGAGGGCATATTTGCTGGAGTCTGTTTCGGCAATGTAAGCCAAAACCAGTTCCTCATGCTCCGCCTTTAAAAGCGGTTAACCTACTCCCAGAAAAGGTAGCCTTCCAGGCGTTCCGGAGCCAGACCATGACGCAGGCTCAACACCTCCTGCCTTAGCTGCTATTGTGCTTTTGCCACTACCAGCAGATGCACCACCACCATCAGCACCAGCTGGCCCCCCCACACGTCCACGGCCTCTTCCACCAAACTTCAAAATTTTGCAGAAAATAGACCCAAAATAACATCAGATATATGGCACTGTATCAGAAGTGTAAAGCTCTATTCAGTCAAAGGATAATTGTCAATCTCCCTATATATTCCATCAGTCACACAGAGACGCTCACAGGCTCAGTATGGATTAGACAAGAATATAAAAATTAGACAAAGTGTACAGTATCATCAGATAGCAGGTATATATAGTATAGTTTAAACAGTCTAAATCTCCGTAGATATTTGAGGAGGCACACACAGACACTCTCAGGCTCAGTATTGGATTACAACAAAATCTAAAAAGCCGTAAAACGGTAATGGATCTCAAGAGTACAACTGTACACAGTGTAGGTGTCATTGTTGTCAATCTCCGTATTTATTTCCACAGTCAGAAAATAACTCTCACTTGGTCAGTTTGGATTAGACCAGAATATAACAAGCAGTAAATGGGTAATGTATCACAAGCGTAGAGCTGTATACAGTGTTGGGGTAATTTTTAAATGTACATCTAAATTGCAGGAGTAACCCATAGACACTCACACGCTCAGGATGGATCACACCACAATATAACAAGAAGATCCGCAAGAAATAATCACACATGTGGGACAATGTTACAGGTGTCAATGATACACTTAGAGTGTTGGTTGGAGGAGGACTTCCTGGCAGAAAGGGTACAGTATCACCAGATACCAGGTATATATAGCATAGTTTAAACATTAACAATGTACGTCTATATATCAGGAGTAGTGTTGAGCCACCCCGCTAGTGTTTTGGTTCGTCGCACAGGAGGCAAGTTCGTCGAATGTTCGTCGAACGTTCGACAAACACCGTCGAACCCCATTGAAAACAACGGCAGGCAAACACAAACACATACAAACACATAGAAAACAATTACAAAACACCTTAAAAGGTGTCCCAAAGCAGACAAAATGCTCAGAAGACAAAAATAACATATGGAAAAGGGCAACTACATTTAGAAAAGAGGTGGAGGAGTAAATGGAGGAGGAGGAGGAGACACAGATATAGGCTTGTCATACCCTTATGAAGTCAAGAAAGGCTGGAATAAAAACGTAAAATACAAACACAAAAAAAAAAAATTTCTGAAATCGAACACGATCATATACCGTCGGACTTCCCACCAATGAATTATGCCAACTGCCGATCGGGCGGCATTATTCCCACGAACCTCCAAACAGCGTCCATGAAGGCAAAGTGTTTGGTTTCCGGGGGCAGTATGATTGCAAAGCTGAACCTTAAAGGAATGTCCATAAGGGCACCACCAGGAGTGGAGCCTGTGGCTTAATTGGACTCCACCCGGGAAACCACAACCATGCCACCTAAAGAAAAGATGCACACATTGAAAGCTTTGTCGATTCTGTGTGTGGTTTGGTATGTCCGTTTGTAGTTGTGCTAGAGATTTCTCAGCTTTATTCCGTTAACGACCGACACTCCGGCATGCCCCCGCGGTACGTGCCATGCTTACTAGAGGGATACGCGAGGCTCTGGCACGCGAGGTTGAGCAATAAAAGGTCTATCATGCCCTTACATGTCCGGGGCTGCATGCGCGCTACACTGAAAGGACCAGCTTTTGTCGCTTACAGGTGCAGATAACCCGCTGAACACCGTTAGTGATGGGGATCTGGGATTACAATTCTTCCCCGCTAACAAGCATTTCCCAGTAAGTGCAGGTCAACCGTAATTCCGGAATTCCAGTTATTCCCGGCGAATGATGATTTCCCAGTAAGTGCAGGTCAACCGCAATTCCGGAATTAGGCCTAACTGGCATTCCTGAAGAAATGAAAAAATTACGTGTCCAAACCACAGGTGCTGTAGCTTGCTTAACAGCTTGGCAGGCGTTCTCAGGCCCAGTATGGATTCGACAACATTGTAGAAAGTTGATAAAGGGTACAGTTTCACCGGATAACATGTGTTTATGTAGCATGGTTTACACATTAAAAACCTATGTCTATATATCAGGAGGCAGGCTCAGACGGTCTCAGGCCCAGTATGGATTAGACGTGATTGGACAAAGGTGAGAAAGGGTAACGTATCACTGGATTACAGGTATGTATAGCATAGTTTACACATTAAAAATATATGTCTATAGATCAGGAGGCAGACTCAGACGTTCTCAGGCCCAGTATGGATTTGACCAGATTGTACAAAGTTGAGAAAGGGTACATTATCACTGGATAGCAGGTATATATAGCATAGTTTAAACATTTAAAATCTCCGTGTTCTCAGTATGGATTAGACAACAATCTAAAAAGTAGAAAAAAGGAAATGTATTTGAAGCGCACACCAGAATACACTTTTGGTGGTATTTTTAAATCTTCATATATATTTCTGTCTCAGTGAGACAGTCCAGCCTCTCTGCAATAGGAAATGAGATGCATACAATTACTGACATAAAGTCTAGTGATTGCAGAAATCTAGGAATTACTAATCACGGGAAAAACTTCCGTCACAATTCTCAGAGGCGATGCTGACCCTCAATTAATTTGTGTGTGGAGACAGCAAAAACATTTCTTTGTGAAGAAAGTGATGCTGTATCGCAGTACCGTTGATCCCATCACTGTTACTCATCTCCATCAAATTTTTATCACAGGGAGAGATGTAAACATGGTGCTCACTGCCTATCATGATCTGTCACGTAACTTTGGAGTGCAAAAGACAGAAGCCACAGGCCGTAGGCGATTCTATGGGATTGGCATGAGAGGACACATTTAAAAATGTGCGCTGGAATGTCACACATCTGTGAGTAGGAAAACTGTGAAAGCTGATGATAATCCACCACTGCATGTCATTGTGAGTCGACTTCCATAAGAAATGGAAGCCATTGATCATCTGAAGCTAGAGCCCGGCCAGCGGGACAGGGCATAGCAACGTCTTAACCATCATCTATCAGTTCAACAAATTTGTAGTGGCAGTCCCAGTGAAGGATTTGACAGCCCAGACTACACAGCGGAGGAGCAGGGAGAGGTAAACATTGCAAATGCTGTGGCCCTGCCCAAGCAAGGGGGGCACACTCGTGGGCGTCGGTACTGGCACTGGGCTCCTCATAGTACGGCGGTGTGTCTGACGGCGGGTGTGCACCCCCACCGTCAGAGACACTTGATTGCACTATGAGGGACCCTGGGCCAGTGCCCGCGCCCAAGAGTCGGCCTACCCACCTGTCCATGGCAACGGCACTCGCACGGTTGCGTGCGCTAGGTGGTGACCCCGGCCATGGGGGGGAGGCAGCCCAGTTAGGGAGGTTTACAAAATGGCATATGTTGATGTGGGACATTCAGCTGCTGCTAAAGGCGAAATAGGTCAAGTCCGAGGAAGAGGAGGACCAAAGCAAGCCATTTTTCTGGCAATCTATGTGTCATCAGGGTAAGGTGGGACAAAATCCTTGGAAACCCATGCATGGTTCATTTTAATGAAGGTCAGATCATCCACATTTTGGGTCTACAGAAGGGTCCTTTTTTCTGTCAGGATTGATCCAGCTGCACTGAAGACTCTTTCCGATAGCACACTTGCAGCTGGGCAAGCGAGCTCCTGTAAGGCATATTGTGCCAATTCAGGCCAGGTGTCCAGTTTAGCGGCCCAATAGTCAAATGGGAATGACCTGTGAGGGAGAACATCGATATGGGACGAGAAGTAGTTTGTAACCATAGTTGACAACTGCTGTCTCCTGTCACTTTCAATCGATGCAGTATTACCAGTCGTGTGAGCGGGACTTGAAAAATCAGTCCACAACATGGTCATGAAACCCCTGTCTCCAAAGTCACTTCTGATGTGTGCACCCCAAACACCTCTTCCAAGCTGCCCCCGGCCTCTACGGCTCGTGTGAGAACCATGACCGCTGCTGTGTGCTGGGAATGCCTCAACCAACCGGTTTACCAGAGTTGCTTCTTTGTTAGCCAATATTAGGTCAAGGTTCTCCTGTGGCAATATGTTTTGGAATTTGCCTTTATAGCGTGGATCCAGGATGCTGGCCAACCAGTAGTCGTCATCGTTCATCATTTTGGTAATGCGGGGGTCCCTTTTTAGGATCTGCAAGGCATAATCTGACATGTGGGCCAATGTTCCTGGTGTCAATGATGCACTGCGAGTGCTGGGTGGAGGAGCACTTTCTGGCAAATCCACATCCCTCCAGTCACGCACAAACCCTGTACCAGACCTTGCCACGCCAACATTTTCTCTTGCTCCACGAGAAGCATCCTCCTCCTCCCCTAAATAATCATCCCCATCATCATCCTCCTCCTCCTCTTCCTCTTCTTCCTCCACCTCATCCCGGATCAGACAATGGCTGACTGTCATCAAGGCTTCCCTCCTCCTCTTCCTCTTCATCAACCTCAGCTGCAGACGCCTGCTCCTTAATGTGCATCAAAGTTTGCATGAGCTGACGCATTGGTGGGATGCTCATGCTTATGATGGCATCGTCTGCGCTTACCAGCCGTGTGCATTCCTCAAAACACTGAAGGACTTTACAGAGGTCTTTCAGCTTCGACCACTGCACACCTGTCAACTCCATGTCTGCCCTCAAAGTGCCTGGCCGTGTATCCTCCCACAAATGCATTATGACCTGCCTCTGTTCGCACAGCCGCTCAACCATGTGCAGGATGGAGTTCCACCTTGTTGCAACGTCGATAATTAGGCGGTGCTTGGGAAGGTGGAGCAATCGCTGCAGCTTCTGCATACAACTGGTGTGTACCGGCGACCGGTGGATGTGCGAGCACAGTCTTCGAACCTTATGGAGCAGGCCTGTTAAATCCGGATAATTATTGAGGAAGCACTGCACCACCAGGTTCAAGGTGTGAGCCAAGCAAGGTATGTGTCTGAGTTTTGAAAGGGCTATGGCTGCCACAAAATTCCAGCCGTTATCACTAACTACCTTGCTTGCCTCAAGATGTAGAGTGCCCAGCCATGACTCAGTTTGTCGCTGAAAGTAGTCGGCCAGTACCTCTGCGGTGTGTCTGTCGCCCAAACACATCATCTTCAACACAGCCTGCTGACGCTTTCCACTAGCTGATCGATAGGGGGACACCTCGTGTGCAACACTGGCAGCTGCGGATGGAGTGCTCGTGCGACTGCACTCTGTGAACGAGCTTTCGCTTCTGGAGGAGGAGAGTCGAACGCCTACAGCCAACTGTTTCCTATACCGTTGGCTAGGCAGCACTGTCCCACCACCGCTGTCCCCTGTGGACCCTGCATCCACCACAGTGCACAGTGATGGGCACGTAATGGCCCTGGCCATGCCTACTGGACTATGCATCAGTTGTGAGGTGCACCTTTCCACTCACTGATTGCTTGAGTGCATGGACAATGTGGTCTTTCACATGAAGGTGGAGGGCTGGGATGGCTTTGCGAGAAAAGAAGTGGCGACTGGGTAGGTCATAGCGTGGTACCGCGTAGGCCATGAGTTCGCGGAAAGCTGCGATTTCAACCAAGCAATAGGGCATCATCTCTAACGAGATTAGTTTGGCAATGTGGGCTTTCAAACCCAGTGTATGCGGATGAGAGGATGAGTACTTTCTTGTCCTACTCATAGTCTCTGGTAGGGTGAGCTGGACTTGAGAGCTGCATATGGTGGAACTAGCGGTGGACATGGCGGACTGAGAGAGGGTTGATGATGGTGATGGAGTTGGTGTTCTTTCTGATGGCGTAGATTCAGTCTATCGTTGATATAACATTGTGATTCCCTGATTGCTTTGGCCTTGCGACGACACCTCAACATTTGCTGCTGGTGGTGTGCTAACCGGTGGGCTTACAGTGGAGGAAACAATGTAGCGTTGCTGACTACCTTCTTTGGGAGCAGTTGCACATGTGGTATGTGAGGTTTGGTAGTCCATCCACGCTTGCAAGTGCATGGTGGTTAAATGTCTAAGCATGCAACTGGTATTCAAATTTCTCAGATTTTTCCCTCGGCTAAAGGTCTTTGCGCACTTCTTACAGATAACCTTTGCCTGATCATTAGGATTTTGTTCAAAAAAGTGCCACACTGCACTCTTCCTACTATGGAAGACATTTTGAGGCCTTGCACGTTGTGCTGTACGGTGTGTGTATGTAAAACTGTCAAGCTCCGTATTTTTGTATACGGACTGACACGCTGTCTCGCTCTAGTTTTGAATGTAATCAAACAGCAGATATACGAAACTGTTTGAAAAACAGACAAAACTCTAAGGTGTAGGTCTGTAAGAATGGACAAACTCCATGGCTTTTCCTTACAGAGTCACACACAGATAGCTTCAATTTGGCCATGATAACAGCCGGTACATGGTACTGTGTGAGTAGCGTACACGTACACCGCTGTACGGTGTGTGTATGTAAAATTGTCAAGCTCCGTGTTTTTGTATACGGACTGACACATGCTCTCTCTAGTTTTGAATTTAATCAAACAGCAAATATACGAAACTGTTTGAAAAACAGACAAAACTCTAAGGTGTAGGTCTGTAAGAACGGACAAACTCCTCGGCTTTTCCTTACAGAGTCACACACAGATTGTCAAGCTCCGTGTTTTTGTATACGGACTGACACACGCTGTCTCTCTCTAGTTTTGAATGTAATCAAACAGCAGATATACGAAACTGTTTGAAAAAGGACAAAACTCTAAGGTGTAGGTCTGTAAGAATGGACAAACTCCTCAGCTTTTCCTTACAGAGTCACACACAGATTGTCAAGCTCCGTGTTTTTGTATATGGACTGACACACGCTGTCTCTCTCTTGTTTTGAATGTAATCAAACAGCAGATATACGAAACTGTTTGAAAAAGGACAAAACTCTAAGGTGTAGGTCTGTAAGAACGGACAAACGCCTCGGCTTTTCCTTACAGAGTCACACACAGATAGCTTCAATTTGGCCATGATAACAGCCGGTACACGGTACTGTGTGAGGAGCGTACACCGCTGTACGGTGTGTGAAAAAATGAACGCTCAGTACCTCACCAGGACAAAACAATAAAATTTGGATTGCTTTTCAAAAAGCAGTTTGAACACCAGTGTGCACACATCAATGCAGGTAGCCTTAAAAGGCAGCCTAATCACCACCAACGCTGCTGCACAAAAGCAAAAATCTTCACCTTTCACTGCACACTAACTACAGTGAAAAGCGCTAACAGCAGAAGCAGTTTTTTTTTCTTTTGGCCTTCCTAACGCTCTCCCTACTGAATCAGCAGTAGCAACAGCTCTCACTATTGTGAGATCAGCATAAGTAACATGGCGGTCGGCGTGCACGCCCTTTTATACCCCCTTTGACGCCACACAAAGCAAGTCAATCACTTGCATGCCCTTCTCAAAGATGATGGTGACCGCTGCCTATGTCATCACGTTGCCCACAGTGTCCGTTCTTCCTGATTGGCTGAAAAAGGGCGCTAAAGCATCTTTTGAAATGCGACTTTGGCGCGATGGTCGCCGACCTCGTGGCCGACCTCACGCTAAGGTCGGGTTTCGTTTCATGAAACCCGACTTTGGCGAAAGTCGGCAACTTTTGAATTTTTTCGACCCGTTTCGCTCAACTCTACTGCCGGCTATTGAACGCAGGTGATTCCTCATGTGTTCACTGAACCGTGCGGATTCACCGCATCCAATACATTGTACTGGTGACATTTATGTTGCAGAGACTCGCGTATCTGCAGGTTAAATAGGCATGATACAGTCTGGAGAGACGCACCGCGGGCATCTCTGGACACATAGTTGACATAGGATTTTTTCAAATCCCATCCACTATGCTGTACATGAAATAAGAGGGGATTATAGGGAGAAAAATGGGAAGCGCAAGCTTCTAAGTGTAGTAGTTAATTGTCAAAGGTATATGCTCAGTGTGAATACACTCACCTATTTGGTGTCTTGAGATACTGCATGTAGATCCAATCCCTGGATCACTCCATTCCTCTTTCCATTCAGTTTGCTGCAAAGATCTGGGAACTATTGAGAGCACTGGAGAGTGCTTTCATAGGTTATAACACTTGGTGAATGTTTTTCCCAGCAATATGCGCTCCTGAAGGATGATGATGGAACTTGATATTTAGGTTCAAGGATGATTTTTATTTTTGATTAAAAATAGAATACAACCGAGATCTGCTATAAAATGTGTTCAGACAGATCCGTTTATATTCTTGACATTATACCTGAGGAAGACTCTTAGCAGTCGAAACCGGTTGTATTCTATTTTTAATCAAAAATAAAAATCATCCTTGAACCTAAATATCAAGTTCCATCATCATCCTTCAGGAGCGCATATTGCTGGGAAAAACATTCACCATCCACTATGCTGTAACATCTGGATGCTGCACTTGTATGCATCATCCATCCCGCATCGTTTACTGACCGAGTGCAACTACCCGTACTACGGCTGAGGAAGAAAAAATAGTACAGATAGTCCTCGATACAGTATAATTCAGGTCCCATTACATATAGTAAAATGCACTCCCCATGGTCCTTGATAGAGTATAATGCAGCCTCCCTCAGAGCATAATGCAGCCCCCTTCAGAGTATAATGCAGCCACCCTCAGAGTATAATGAAGTTCCCTCAGAGTATACTACAGCCCCCATTTCAATGGGAGACCACCGGACACCCAGGATTCCCTGGAAGCGTGAAAGGCCCGGACCAACCGATCCGCATTTACCAAACTCGCCGGCACCCACGACCGGTCCTCAGGACTGTAACCTTTCCAGTGGACCAAGTATGGCAGTGAACGGCAGAGCATACGAGAGTCCACCACCCATTCCACCTCATACTCGGTCTGGCCATCCACCACAACAGGCAGCAAGTGCGAGGGAGCCGCACCTGAGGAAGGCACCGACGGCTTCAGAAGCACCTTATGGAATACATTGGAGATCCGCAATGACGGAGGCAAGCGCAGGCGAAAGGCCACAGGATTAACCACCTCTAAAATTTCATAAGGGACAATAAACTTGGGACCCAACTTAGCAGAGGGAATCCTCAATCTAATATTCTTGGTGGATAACCATACTGCAAAAAATTTATACTTGGCCTGAGCCTCCCCAATGTTTCTCTGAACCTCACTCCAGACCTCCCCTAACCGCAGAAAGGCCGAATCAGCCCCTGGACACCCCAAATCCAGTCGAGAAAACTCACCAAAGTGAGGGTGAAACCCATAGTTGCAGAAGAATGGGGAAGTACCAGTGGACTGATTGGCACGATTATTGAAAGCAAATTCCGCCATGGGTACCGCAGAGCACCAATCATCCTGTCTGGATGTTGCAAGACACCGCAATTGCTGCTCCAAAGACTGATTAGCACTTTCAGTCTGACCGTTGGTCTCGAGATGGGAGGCTGATGCAAAGGTCAGATTGATACCCAGCCTTTTACAAAAGGCCCACCAGAATTTTGCCACAAATTGCACCCATCTATCAGACACCACACTGACAGGCACACCATGCAATCAGACCACATACTCAATGAACAGTTTTGATAGAGTCTCAGCATTAGGGAGGCCCGCCAAAGGTACAAAATGCGTCTGTTTACTGAACCTATCAACAACTACCCAGATCACAGTTTTGCCATTAGTGGGGGGAAAATCGGTGATAAAATCTATGGACAGATGATCCCATGATCTATCTGGAATTGGCAGTGGCACCAATTCCCCGGCCGGCTGGTTATGGGAGGTTTTAGCGCGAGCACAAGATTCACAGGAAGACACAAACCCAGTGACGTCAGAAGCCAACAAAGGCACCCCATCCACAATAGCCTGTACATTCCTAGGGTCCATACAGAATCTCTCAGCAGACAAAATTACCCCTAGAAAGGACAATTGCTGAGCAAAAAATGAACACTTTTCTGGTTTAGCAAATAGTGACTCTGTTTGTCAGAAGAATATATGAGGATGTCATTCAAATAAATTACCATGAAACGCCCAGTAAAATCTGAGAAAACATGATTCTTGAAATTCTGAAATACTGCTGGCGCATTAGTCAGGCCAAAGGGCATAACCAAATTCTCAAACAGACCCTCAGATGTGAAAAATGCAGTTTTCTACTCATCCCCCTCCCGCATACTGATGAGATTGTATGTGTCATGATCTCAGTGCGGGTTTGACTCGCACACATGGGGTTAATGTCTGGAACCAGTGCTGATGACTGGCATTTCTGGGGTTAAAGGTTGTGATCCCAGTGCAGGCTTACCTGCACACCTGGGGCTATGATTGTGGCCTCTCCCGGGTTCTGGGAGAGGCGTCTTATAGCCTCAGGACGCTCCCATCCCTCTCAGTTATACTCTTGCCCTTGGCATTGTGTGGTGACCCCTGAGTGTGTTTTTGCTGTGTTCTGGTTGCTTGGTAATCTGTGTATGACTCGGTCTGTTCTCTGGATATTGCTTTGGATTCTGCTTGGTACCTTCTATGTCTGTTTGGTTTTGACTGCTGCTTGGCCCCGAC
Source organism: Dendrobates tinctorius (assembly GCF_039654945.1). NCBI lineage: Eukaryota > Metazoa > Chordata > Amphibia > Anura > Dendrobatidae > Dendrobates > Dendrobates tinctorius. The sequence continues at coordinate 7,165,099 of NW_027361859.1, forward strand.
TATCCGCTCTGTCTCATCCTTGGTACGTTACGGCTATCTCTGTGTATGAACCCCATTTTGCCTGACTGAGTAATTCTGTATAGTGTCTTTCCATCTCACTAAGCAGGACGCTAAGCCCCGCCCCCTTGCAGTCACATGACCGTAGGTCCCGTGTCTGCTTGCTAAACTTCAGCATCCACAGGTCCTGTGCATTGGTACTTTCTGGCTGTACCTGACCCCGGTACCCCTACAGTGCGGGTGAGTCCCTGCTCAGCGGAGGCTGCACGGCGGCGCTGACAGGATCCTGACACTCAGGACACGCGCACTGGCTCAGTGAGCAAGTACAGTGCGGTGTTCCTGACATTATAACTGACCATTAAGTTTTTTTTGTTTTTTTTTCCTCTGCTGAGAAATATGGATCCCATACAATCTCTTGCTGAGCAAATGAAATATCTGAGTCAGATGTTTCAGGGTTTATCTCTGGAGCAGCAAGCTCTGGCTCGTTCTCAGCAGCAGGTTTCTGAGACAGTGCGGGGGGCTTTAGCTGCTGGATCTCTGGGGGCTGGGGTGAGTGATGTTGTTTTGGTGTCCCCAGAACCACCTGTTAAACTGCCTGATTTATTTTCTGGGAACAAAAAGGAGTTCAGGGTCTTCATGGAGGGGTGCAAACCCTTCTTTAGTTTGAGGCCACGTTCCTCTGGGGACAAAAGTCAGAAAGTTGGGGTCATTATGTCTCTGTTAAGAAGGTCCCCACAAGCTTGGTCTTTCTCCCTTCCTCCCACTGCCCCTGAGAGAGTGTCTGTGAATGCGTTTTTTGAGGCCTTCGGGCACATATATGATGAGCCGGACCGAGTGCGATTGGCAGAGGACATGGTGATGAGTGTCTGTCAGGGGAAACACTCGGCTGAGTGGTTTTGCACAGAATTCTGCCGCTGGGCCGCAGAGGTCTCTTGGGACGACGACGCACTCCGATGACTCTTTCGCAGAGGCTTGTCCGAGCGGTTACAGGATGCCTTGGCATTACATCCTCCACCTAACTCTCTCGAGGACGCCATGACCCAGGCCGTCCGGATGGACCGCAGGCTGCGGGCCAGGGGGGTGATGCAGGCGGAGACTCCATTGTTCCCTAGTGGAAAAGAGACTGTTTCTGTACCCATGGACGTAGGGGCTCTCTCCCTGAAGGAAAAGGAGAGACAACGCCGGAGAGAAAAGCAGTTATGCTTCTACTGTGGTAAAATGGGACATTGGAAAAGGGAGTGTCCTGATTGTCCATCCTCAACCCGGTCGACGGGAAACTACTAGGTCTGGGTAGTCAGCGGGGAGACTACTCAGACCCTCAGGAACCCTTTTCCTCATTTTCTAAGGTGTTGCTTCATGTGGAACTGTTAGTGGACGATTGTTGTTTTCCCTCTACAGCTTTCGTGGACTGCGGATTATCCATCAATCTCATTGACTCCCAGTTGGTCACACGCTGTAAGTTAGGGACAGTTAGACAAGGTTCCGATCAAAGTGGTGGCCATTTACTCCTCCCCCCTCACTAAAGAGGGAATTCTCTTTATGTTTGACTTGTTTTCACTCAAAGTGGGCACTACCCATGTGGAAAAATTAAGTTGTTTGGTTCTGGACAATCTACCAGCAGGATTGGTGTTGGGCATGCCCTGGTTACAACGCCATAACCCAGTCATTAACTGGAAAACGGGGGAAATTGTTCAGTGGGGGTTTAATGATTCGATGTTATGTGATAAGTCTGCACTATTGGTTGAACCTGTTAAATCTGTATCTGTTTCATCTGTCAAGCTGGAAGGTATTCCGGAGTACCTGAAAGAATTCGAAGATGTGTTCTCTCAAAGCGAGGCCGAGACGTTGCCGCCACATAGACCCTTTGACTGCGCTATCAAGTTAGTCCCAGGGGCTAAATTGCCTAAAGCCCGTCTGTTTAATTTATCTGGCCCTGAGCACTTGGCCATGAAAGATTACATTGCTGAGAGTCTTCGCAAAGGATACATACGTCCCTCAGTCTCACCTGTGGTGGCAGAGGTTTTTTTTGTTAAGAAAAAAAATGGTGGTTTACGTCCCTGCCTTGATTTTCATGAGCTGAACAAGATTACTGTACGAAATACGTACCCCCTTCCGTTGATTCCCGATTTGTGTAACCAACTTTCAGGGGCAAAATGGTTCTCCAAACTGGATCTTCGGGGGGCATATAATTTGATAAGGGTCCGGGAGGGGGATGAATGGAAAACCGCGTTCCTCACGACCGAGGGACTGTTTGAAAATTTAGTCATGCCGTTTGGTCTTACCAATGACCCAGCCATATTTCAGAATTTCATCAACGTGGTATTCTCGGATCTCATTGGTCGTTTTGTTGTCATTTACTTAGACGATATTCTGATATACTCACACGACAGTCAATCTCATCTGAATCATGTACGAACCGTTCTCTAAAGACTGAGGGAAAATCATCTGTATGCCAAATTGGAGAAATGTGTGTTTTTTGTTCAAGAATTGTCTTTTTTGGATTAATTGTGTCCTGTCAGGGTTTTCGCATGGACCCCAAGAAGGTGCAGGCCATTGCGGATTGGGTGCAACCCTGAGACCTTAAGGGTCTTCAGCGCTTCTTGGGGTTCGCCAATTATTACCGCAAATTTATTCGGGGGTTTTCACAGGTGGTCAAACCACCCACAGATCTTACTTGTAAAGGTGTGGATGTGAGAAACTGGTCCTCGCTCGCGAAAGAGGCCTTTGCGACCCTGAAAAGAAGCTTTATGTCTGCTCCTGTGTTAGTACAGCCAGATCCGTCTAAACCATTCGTCGTGGAAGTGGACGCCTCTGAGGTGGGGGTGGGGGTGGTGTTGTCCCAAGGGCCTGCCACTCTAACCAACCTCAGGCCATGTGCTTTCTTTTCCAAGAAGTTCTCTGCTGCGGAAAGAAATTACGACGTAGGCAATAGAGAGCTTCTTGCGGTCAAATTGGCGTTTGAAGAATGGAGGCACTTTTTGGAGGGGGCCAGTCACCCGGTTACGGTGATCACGGATCACAAAAATTTGTCATACATTGAGTCTGCTAAAAGACTAATGACCAGACAGGCCCGTTGGTCACTTTTTTTTTCCCGTTTTCAGTTTACGATTACATTTCATCCAGGGTCTAAGAATGTCAAGGCTGACGCCTTATCGCACAGTTTTCAGCCGGTGTCGCCCCCTAAGCCACCGTCCTCCATTCTTCACCCTGGGGTTGTGATAGCAGAGGTCTCATCTGAATTGGAACGGGAGATTCAGGGGGCCCAGGCGCGGGCCCAGGCGGCCAAGCTGGAGGGGAAGTTGTTTGTCCCAGAGCAACTTCACCTGAAACTCTTGCAGGAGTTCCATGAATCCAAGATGAGTGCTCACCCTGGTATTTCAGCCACACGTCTGGCGGTGGCTAGGATCTTTTGGTGGCCTACCCTTGGTTCGGACATAAAAAAATTCATTGCATGTTGTGGGGTCTGCGTTCGTTCTAAAAGCTCTCATAGCCGGCCGGCAGGGGAGCTGATGCCCTTGGCAGTGCCCGAAAGACCATGGACTCACTTATCCATGGATTTTGTTACCAATCTCCCTCCATCTAAGGGTAATACAGTGGTATGGGTAGTGGTGGACAGGTTTTCTAAGCAGGCTCATTTTGTACCCCTGTCCGCACTACCGTCAGCTGAGACGTTGTCCAGGTTGTTTGTGCAGCATGTGATCCGGTTGCATGGGGTACCCCTGAATGTGTTGTCTGATCGTGGTGTGCAGCTTGTGGCTAAGTTTTGGCGTGCTTTCTGCAAAAAATTAGGGATGTCTCTGTCCTTTTCGTCTGCATACCATCCTGAGAGCAATGGTCAGACGGAGCGCACTAACCATTCCCTGGAACAGATCCTCAGATGTCTAACCTCTGCTAAACAGAATGACTGGTGCGATGCACTGCCGTTGGCTGAATTTGCCTTCAATAGTCGGGTGAGTCAATCCACGGGTATGACTCCTTTTTTGATCAATTATGGGTTCAGTCCTCATTTTGGTGAGTTTTCTCGTCTGGACTCGGGGTGTCCCGGGGCTGAGGGCTCTGTTCAGCGATTACAGAATACGTGGGCAGAAGTTCAGCGGAGTATATCTAGGTCTCAGTGCAGGTATAAGTTTTTCGCGGACAGGAAACGAACACCAGGGCCCACATTTCAGGTTGGAGACAAGGTTTGGCTCTCCACTCGAAACATTAAGTTGAAGGTTCCTTCAGCCAAGTTGGGGCCCAAATTCATTGGCCCATACAAGATTGTGGAAAAAATCAATCCAGTGGCGTATAGGCTGCGCCTTCCATCCTCTTTCAAGATCCCTAATGTCTTCCACAAATCTCTACTGAAACCTTTTGAAGCAGTCCGGGGAGACTCCGAGTCTGCTGCTTCTCCTGTTTTGGTCGAGGGCCAGGTGGAGTACGAGGTTGGTCATATCATAGATTCCTGGTTGGTACGGCGGTCGGTACAGTACCTGGTTCATTGGAAGGGGTATGGACCGGAAGACAGGTCCTGGGTACCGGCCCGGTTGATGCATGCTGATCGCCTGGTGCAGGCTTTCCATGCTAAGTACCCGGGTAAGCCTGGGGTTCCAGAGGCCCCCCGTTGAGATGGGGGTACTGTCATGATCTCAGTGCAGGTTTGACTCGCACACGTGGGGTTAATATCTGGAACCAGTGCTGATGACTGGCATTTCTGGGGTTAAAGGTTGTGATCCCAGTGCAGGCTTATCTGCACACCTGGGGCTATGATTGTGGCCTCTCCCTGGTTCTGGGAGAGGCTTCTTATAGCCTCAGGACGCTCCCATCCCTCTCAGTTATACTTTTGCCATTGGCATTGTGTGGTGACCCCTGAGTGTGTTTTTGCTGTGTTCTGGTTGCTTGATAATCTGTGTATGACTCGGTCTGTTCTCTGGATATTGCTTTGGATTCTGCTTGGTACCTTCTATGTCTGTTTGGTTTTGACTGCTGCTTGGCCCTGACTATCCGCTCTGTCTCATCCTTGGTACATTACGGCTATCTCTGTGTATGAACCCCGTTTTGCCTGACTCTGAGTAATTCTGTATAGTGTCTTTCCATCTCACTAAGCAGGACGCTAAGCCCCACCCCCTTGCAGTCACATGACCGTAAGTCCCGTGTCTGCTTGCTAAACTTCAGCATCCACAAGTCCTGTGCATCGGTACTTTCTGGCTGTACCTGACCCCGGTACCCCTACAGTGCGGGTGAGTCCCTGCTCAGCGGAGGCTGCACGCCGGCGCTGACAGGATCCTGACACTCAGGACACGCGCACTGGCTCAGTGAGCAAGTACAGTGCGGTGTTCCTGATATTATGCCCCCCTGAGATCCAACTTAGAGGACCACCTGGCCCCCCGACAATCGATTGTACAAAACGGGTATAATTGGGAGGGGATAAGTGTTTCTTATTGTGAATTTATTAAGTTCTCAAAAATCGAGGCATGGGCATAAACGACCATCCTTTTTCTTCACGAAAAAGAACCCTGCCACGGGAGAGAGAGATGGCCAAATGTGCTCTTTACAGAGGCAATCAATGACATACTCCTTCATAGCAGTCCGCTCAGGGGCGGATAGATTGTACAGACAGACTTTGTGTGATTTGGCACCGGGAACAAGATCAATAGCACAATTGAATGGGCGGTGTGGTGGTAGAACCTCAGCCTCCTTTTCGGAGAACACATACTCAAAGTCCTTCAGGTACTTCGGAGTACCCTCCAGACTGACGGATGACACAGATACAGCAACAAGACATCTCTTAGAACAATTGGGACCCCATTTAACAATGTCCCGAGATTCCCAATTTATCACAGGATTATGTAATTGCAACCAGGGGAACCCCATCACCAGTCCCGCAGGCAGATTGTCCATAACAAAATATGAAATACATTCCTGGTGCAAGGAACTCACTTTAAGAAGAAACTCCTCTGAAACAAATTTGATGACATTCTTAGCCAGTGGTGTTTTGTCAATGGCAACAACATGAATAGAAGTCTCCAGCCTAACTGTCCCTAACTTACACCTGGACACCAAGTTAGAGTTAATAAAGTTCATGGACGACCCTAATCCACGAAGGCAGATGTGGACGCTGAGCCACTCCCAAAACAAAGTTCCACTTCCAACAACATTTTTGAAAATGCAGAAAAAGGTACCTGAGAGTCTGTGTTACTTCCACGATAATCTCCCAGGTTCAGCCGCTTGTTGGTCGGTGGACAAGAGGAGCAGTCCTTTTTTCCAATGTCCGGGATCTCCGCAGTAAAAACACAACTTTCTTTCACGCCGCTGTCTCCTCTCCTTCTCCTTGAGGTTGGTGGCCCCCACCTCCATAGGTTCAGACGGAGGCAAAACAACAGGACCAGCAGAGAGCAACAGAACCTCTCGCTGTGCGACATCTCTCTCTCGCAGCAGCCTCCGATCCATATGGATAGCCTAAGTCATAGCTTCCTCCAATGAGCTAGGAGGTAGATGGAGAGCCAGAGCGTCCTTCAGGTAATCCGCCAGTCCACACCTGAACAGACATCTCAGCGCGGAATCATCCCAGGACACTCCAGTGGACCATCAACGGAATTCGGAGCTGTACCACTTGGCTAAGCACTTCCCCTGAACCAGACCCATAATAGTGTCCTCTGCTACCCTGACATGGTCCAGTTCATCATAGATAAGTCCTAGGGCCTCAAAGAACCTATCTACTGACATCCGTTCAGGGGTAGTAGTGGGCAGCGAGAAAGCCCAAGATTGGGGACCTTCCCTTAGTGAGGAAATAATAATCCCTATCCGCTGAGTCTCGTCCTCAGACGATCAAGGTCTGAGAGAAAACAATCATTTACAACTCACCTTGAATGTATGAAATTTATCTTTTTCGCCTGAAAAGATGTCAGGAAGCTTAACCAAGGGTTCGGGAGAGTGCAAAACAACATCAACTGAATCACCAGGTCGACTAACAGCATGATGGGTGGTTTCCTGCACAGTCTTAACAGTCTCCATTTTTCTGTAAGAGAGTATGAGACATGGCCAGGGCCCAATGTTCCACCGAAAAAAATCCGCATCTTCTGTGTCAACCTGGGCACTTGATCCGCCAAGTTACAAAGCGGATCCATGACCAGAGAAAAAAAATGCAAAATCCCCTTTAAATGTGTGGGTCAGATATAATGTGATATGCTGCTGCAATGCAGTATAGCGCAACCTCCACCAGGGGGTGCTGATGAGGGAAGAGCGGTTGCACAAAAGCACAGCGTAGTAACAGAGCAGCAGTACAGGTGTCACAAGTAACAAAAGAGTGGTCAGACAAGCCAGAAGTCAGAGCCTACCGGGGACGTGGTATCCAAAACGTGAGATGAAAGACGTAGTCGGGGTACAAGCCAAAGTCAAAGCCAGTTGGGGAGCGAGGTATCAGAGATGGAAAACAAGAGGCCGAGTCCAGAGATCAGGTTGGGTCATACACGAGTACAGGAAGTCAGAGGCAGAAGGATCACTAGGGTATATGGGTCAGTGGTTCTAGCCTGGAAGCTTGAACTATAGCTTACACTGGCCCGCAGGCTGCAGAGGACTGCAAAAGCCCAGCCGGCTCCAAAACAAGGCAGAGGGGCTTAACCTCCGCATGACCAGTCCAGAGAGAAGACAGCAGAAAACAAACTCTGGACTGGATCGTGACACACTCCTCATAGAACATAATGCAGCCCCCCTCAGAGTATAATGCAGCCCTCTCAGAGTATAATGCAGCCCCCTCAGAGTCTAATGCAGACCCTCCACATAGTATAATGCAGCTCCACCACAAAGTATAATTCATCCCCCCACAGACACACACAGTATAGTGCCACCCCCTCACACATACAGTATTATGCAGCCCCTCACACACCCACACAGTATAATTCAGCCCATTCAGAGTATAAAGCAGCCCCATAAGACTATAGTGTATAGTCAGAGTATAATGCAGACCCCTATGAGTAAAGTGCAGCCCCCCACACACACTCAGTATAATGCAGCCCCCCCAGAGTATAACGCAGCCCCACACACAGTATAAAGCAGCCCCCCACACACAGTATAATTCAGCCCCCACAAACACACACAGTATAATACAGCCCCTCACACACTATAATGCATCCTCCCACACACAGTATAGTGCGGCCCCCACACACAGTATAATGCAGCCTTCCACACACAGTATAGTGCAGTCCCCACACACACAGTATAGTGCAGTTCCCCACACACAGTATAGTGCAGCAGACACACAACACAGTATAGTGCAATATCCCCCCACAGTATCGTTCAGCAGACACACACATACAAACATTTTCCTCTTCTCCTCGTTCCCCCGCTGCTCTGGCTTTTGCAGAGCGTCTCAGGGTCTCATCAGCTCCCCTGCTGGCACACTGCTGTCAACTATATCAGCATCTATGATGCCGATAAGTTGAATGCACGATGAGGGGGGCGTCATCGGGCACCTTCTGCTCACAGGCTGCGTGGTGTGCCGCTATTAGCGGCACGTCACTGGCTGTGGCCCCTGGAGAAGCGGGGGCCCTAGGCGGCTTCCTAGTCTGCCTGCCCTTAATTATGACAAACAATTTTCATAGAAATTGTGTGTAGAAATGTAATACCGTATTGATATATAGATCCATCAGAGCACCTCCAACAGTGCTTGTCGGGCTGAGCTGGGCAGACTCCCTCTACAGCTAGCAGTTCTGAAGGGGGCTCTGTCATTTCAGTTTCATCTATATAGTAGCAATCTGAGCTCCCATCACCATAAAGCCCTGCTGCATTTAAGTGGTCCACACAAACCAGGACTCCTGGAACATCTCACCAATACCAAACCGGACCAAAACACCAATTACAGCAGCCTGACAAAAAGCCAGAATCAGGAAGACGGTACATAAGGGCCAAAAGGGATGTCAGTGACTGCAGGAATGATATCATTACCTCACAGAAACTGACCATGTACCAGAGTCTACAGGGAGACTACACACTGGCTCCAAATCTGGAGAAACTCCTGGCCTCCAGAAACTGCCAGATCCTGAGCTGGTATAGACTCAGTGCCCATAGTCTGGAATTTGAACCTGCCCTACACAGATAGAGCTACTAGTCCAGGGACAACAAGCAGTGCCAATGTAAGGGAGGGACAGGACTGTAGTCATGACCTGAATAACCACAATATCTATGTCCAGTCCTTCCCCTACAGAAAACTGTATTCTTCTCTGCAGCATACCTGCATCTCCAGATTCAGCTTCCTCTGGGCACTTCCCAGGCGACGACGGTCCCTCTTTCAGGTGACCCACAGCAATGGAGACAGTCCAAGTTAACTTTAACAGTTTTTTTACTGAGTACTTCACACGTTACATCCACAGTTGGTATATCATGACATTTACTGGTTTCCTGCTTTCCCTTTCTGGCTGTCGCTTCTGTGCAGTACATACCCGGACCGGACCATCCTAGACGGCTCCCCAGTTCCTTCCTCGCCTGATCTTGCCATGGTGACAATTCCTTCGGCTTGTTTCGCCCCAGACTTGAAATCATCGGTCACCAGGTTTGGTTGCCTCTGGTAAAGTATCCGGCCCATCTGTACCGATCTCGTCGAAGCTCCAACTTCCTTCATCTCATCAACCCAACCGACTCCTGCCCTAAAAGCATCTGCCCAGGCGATAAGTCGCCACATCTTTCCTTTCCTGTTCTGGCCCGCTGCTATGACACACAGTGGCCGTGGGTAACGTGGGCTGCATCGCTTGAACATTGTGTGGTTGCCAAGCTGTCCTAGCCTATAGCCCATGTGGACACTAGGGCACCCTGACCCCATCTGACCTAACTTCCCAACAAGCTTCCCTCTTACTACCCAGCAGCCCCTCCAACTATTAACCCTCTAGAAAGATCCTATAAGGCCCCACTAGTATTCCTACCATCTAGTGGCCCACAACAGAACTACACTTACCCTTATCTATAGGAACTATATACTAAAGTGCCCTCCTCTAATGTCCCCCAAAAAGGATGCACTGATTTACCCTAACTGTACATGAACATTAGACATATACACTCACTGGCCACTTTATTAGGTACACCATGCTAGTAAGGGGTTGGACCCCCTTTTGCCTTCAGAACTGCCTCAATTCTTCGTGGCAGAGATTCAACAAGGTGCTGGAAGCATTCCTCAGAGATTTTGGACCATATTGACATGATGGCATCACACAGTTGGCGCAGATTTGTCGGCTGCACATCCCTGATGCGAATCTCCCGTTCCACCACATCCCAAAGATGCTCTATTGGATTGAGATCTGGTGACTGAGGAGGCCATTTGAGTACAGTAAACTCATTGTCATGTTCAAGAAACCAATCTGAGATGATTCGAGCTTTATGACATGGCGCATTATCCTGCTGAAAGTAGCCATCAGATGTTGGGTACATTGTGGTCATAAAGGGATGGACATGGTCAGCAACAATACTCAGGTAGGCTGTGGCGTTGCAACGATGCTCAATTGGTACCAAGGGGCCCAAAGAGTGCCAAGAAAAAATTCCCCACACCATGACACCACCACCACCAGCCTGAACCGTTGATACAAGGCAGGATGGATCCATGCTTTCATGTTGTTTACGCCAAATTCTGACCCTACCATCCGAATGTCGCAGCAGAAATCGAGACTCATCAGACCAGGCAACGTTTTTCCAATCTTCTACTGTCCAATTTCGATGAGCTTGTGCAAATTATAGCCTCAGTTTCCTGTTCTTAGCTGAGAGGAGTGGTACCCAGTGTGGTCTTCTGCTGCTGTAGCCCATCTGCCTCAAAGTTCGACGCACTGTGCGTTCAGAGATGCTCTTCTGCCTACCTTGGTTGTAACGGGTGGCAATTTGAGTCACTGTTGCCTTTCTATCAGCTCGAACCAGTCTGCCCATTCTCCTCTGACCTCTGGCATCAACATGGCATTTCCGGCCACAGAACTGCCGCTCACTGGATTTTTTTTCTTTTTCGGACCATTCTCTGTAAACCCTAGAGATGGTTGTGCGTGAAAATCCCAGTAGATCAGCAGTTTCTGAAATTCTCAGACCAGCCCTTCTGGCACCAACAATCATGCCACGTTCAAAGGCACTCAAATCACCTTTCTTCCCCATACTGATGCTCGGTTTGAACTGCAGGAGATTGTCTTGACCATGTCTACATGCCTAAATGCACTGAGTTGCCGCCATGTGATTGGCTGATTAGAAATTAAGTCTTAACACACAGTTGGACAGGTGTACCTAATAAAGTGGCCAGTGAGTGTATATTATACAATATTATACTAAAGGAACACAAAACAATATATTACAGTTCTCTACAGAATGGTAACACATATATACATGTGGCAATACCATAAAAGATGAGCGATAATACATATTTCTATGTAGCAGTACCGCAAGCATTCGACACATACATCACCAATTAGCAATATATAAACATTAATAATCAAAAGACAATCAGAGGAAGGGAAGCAAGAAGGACATTATTTCTCACCCCCTTACACCCACACTGTGACCTGGAGGCCCCCGAGTATGATACCCACCTCCTGCTATGCTACACCAAATACTCACACTCACTTCAAAAGACTCTCCAATCTCTTCTTGAATTTCAGCTCCATCAAATAAAAGAGAAAATGTATATACAGCTGGGGGAAGAAGAGAGAGTGGTGGAGAGAGTAGGCCAGAATGTGATCACATGCCATAGACTTCAAGAAAGAGAAAGAGAACTATGATGTGCCATGGTGTTATATAGCCCTCATCTTCGATGTGCCACATCCATCATTTCTACAGTCCCTACCCACAGTCCTCATCCCTATGCCCCACTGCACACTTGTTTTGGCTAAACTATTGTGTATTTGGTCCTGTCAATAAAGCTTCTTTGAATTGAATTGATAGATAATAGACTGAGCCATAGATTAATAGATCAAATAATCTGATTTTTTTCATTTGTCTAAGAAAGCCTAGCCATCCACCTCTAAATCATAGAAACATTGTGGTAGAAAGGTGGCCAGAGATGCCCCTAATGCAGATCTGGGCAAAGTGTGGCCCGCGGGCCACATCCGGCCCTCTGGCAGTCTCAGTCCGCAACAGCAGTGGGGCTGGAAATCAGAGGTCCACGATGCCCGCCCAGCCGCTTGCTGTTTCCATGTGCGCCACGGCTCTGCGCGGCGCTGCTGACTCCTTTGGTGGAGGTGGGGCCTCCGGCCACTTCCTCCACCAATCAGCATGTGAAACTGCTGATGTGATGAAATGACGTCATCGTGTCAGCTGTTTACTCCAGTGAGTCCGCGCACCAGAGGCAGGGAGTGTGAGAGAGAAGCACAGCGCTAGGGAATGGGAGGAGGTGAGTATGTGGTGTTTTTTTTTCCTTGTGTGTGTGGGCTATTTGAGTGGGCATGGGGAGGCTATGGGGTGACAACATGGTGCTGCGCACATGGAGGGGGTGACATGGTGCTACACATGGAGGGGTGACATGGGGAAACATGCAGTGCATGTAGCAAGGCTGTGTGGGGCTCATTCAGTGTATATAGGGAGTCTGTGTGGGGCTTATACAGTGTATATAGGGAGTCTGTGTGGGGCTCATGCTGTATATAAGGAGGCTGTGTGGGGCTCATGCAGTGTATATAGGGAGGCTGTGTGGGGCTCATGCAGTGTATATAGGGAGTCTGTGTGGGGCTCATGCAGTACATAGGGAGGCTGTGTGGGGCTCATTCAGTGTATATAGGGAGGCTGTGTGGGGCTCATGCAGTGTATATAGGGAGGCTGTGTGGGGCTCATGCAGTGTATATAGGGAGTCTGTGTGGGGCTCATTCAGTGTATATAGGGAGGCTGTGTGGGGCTCATGCTGTATATAGGGAGGCTGTGTGGGGCTCATGCTGTATATAGGGAGGCTGTGTGGGGCTCATGCAGTGTATATAGGGAGGCTGTGTGGGGCTCATGCAGTGTATATAGGGAGTCTGTGTGGGGCTCATTCAGTGTATATAGGGGGGCTGTGTGGGGCTCATGCTGTATATAGGGAGGCTGTGTGGGGCTCATGCAGTGTATATAGGGAGTCTGTGTGGGGCTCATGCAGTACATAGGGAGACTGTGTGGGGCTCATACAGTGTATATAGGGAGTCTGTGTGGGGCTCATGCAGTGTATATAGGGAGTCTGTGTGGGGCTCATGCAGTACATAGGGAGGCTGTGTGGGGCTCATTCAGTGTATATAGGGAGGCTGTGTGGGGCTCATGCAGTGTATATAGGGAGGCTGTGTGGGGCTCATGCAGTGTATATAGGGAGTCTGTGTGGGGCTCATTCAGTGTATATAGGGAGGCTGTGTGGGGCTCATGCTGTATATAGGGAGGCTGTGTGGGGCTCATGCAGTGTATATAGGGAGTCTGTGTGGGGCTCATTCAGTGTATATAGGGGGGCTGTGTGGGGCTCATGCTGTATATAGGGAGGCTGTGTGGGGCTCATGCAGTGTATATAGGGAGTCTGTGTGGGGCTCATTCAGTGTATATAGGGAGGCTGTGTGGGGCTCATGCTGTATATAGGGAGGCTGTGTGGGGCTCATGCAGTGTATATAGGGAGTCTGTGTGGGGCTCATTCAGTGTATATAGGGAGGCTGTGTGGGGCTCATGCTGTATATAGGGAGGCTGTGTGGGGCTCATGCAGTGTATATAGGGAGTCTGTGTGGGGCTCATTCAGTGTATATAGGGGGGCTGTGTGGGGCTCATGCTGTATATAGGGAGGCTGTGTGGGGCTCATGCAGTGTATATAGGGAGTCTGTGTGGGGCTCATGCAGTGTATATAGGGAGTCTGTGTGGGGCTCATGCAGTACAAAGGGAGACTGTGTGGGGCTCATACAGTGTATATAGGGAGGCTGTGTGGGGCTCATGCAGTGTATAGGGAGGCTGTGTGGGGCTCATGCAGTGTATATAGGGAGTCTGTGTGGGGCTCATGCAGTACATAGGGAGGCTGTGTGGGGCTCATTCAGTGTATATAGGGAGGCTGTGTGGGGCTCATGCAGTGTATATAGGGAGGCTGTGTGGGGCTCATGCAGTGTATATAGGGAGTCTGTGTGGGGCTCATTCAGTGTATATAGGGAGGCTGTGTGGGGCTCATGCTGTATATAGGGAGGCTGTGTGGGGCTCATGCAGTGTATATAGGGAGTCTGTGTGGGGCTCATTCAGTGTATATAGGGAGTCTGTGTGGGGCTTATACAGTGTATATAGGGAGGCTGTGTGGGTCTCATGCAGTATATAGAGAGGCTGTGTGGGGCTCATACAGTGTATATAGGGAGTCTGTGTGGGGCTCATTCAGTGTATATAGGGAGTCTGTGTGGGGCTCATGCAGTGTATATAGGGAGTCTGTGTGGGGCTCATTCAGTGTATATAGGGAGGCTGTGTGGGGCTCATGCTGTATATAAGGAGGCTGTGTGGGGCTCATGCAGTGTATATAGGGAGTCTGTGTGGGGCTCATTCAGTGTATATAGGGAGTCTGTGTGGGGCTTATACAGTGTATATAGGGAGGCTGTGTGGGTCTCATGCAGTATATAGAGAGGCTGTGTGGGGCTCATACAGTGTATATAGGGAGGCTGTGTGGGTCTCATGCAGTATATAGAGAGGCTGTGTGGGGCTCATGCAGTATAAAGGGAGGCTGTGTGGGGCTCATGCCGCATATAAGGGGCTGTTGGGGGGCTAATACGATATACAGAAGGGGCTGTGCTCGGGTTCAAATGATATATAGGGGGGATGTCATCATACTTAATTCTGCTCAACATACAATTCTGATACAATTAATAATAATAACATTATCAATAATATAATAATTATTAAATATCGATATTAATATTGAGCAGAATTAATTTTGGCCTATTGGTTCGGCCCTCCACAACAGTCATGGTCTTTCATGTGACCCCATCGGGAAAATTAATTGCCCACTCCTGCCCTAATGTATTAAGAAGCATATGGAGTTTATTCCAGTGTCTTTTTAGAAATATAAATCCTTCATAGTGCAGAGTGATCGCACATTATGTCACCCAACAACATAATCACAGCAATAGGACCTGTTTTGCTGTTTCCGTCTGAATTATGCTTCTATGGTTTCCATAGATTGTGTTATTTTCCATGCAGTGTATAATAGTCTTGCATTTGCTCTGCTGCCACCTGCTGGTCTTTTTTCTGTATGGCAGCCTGCAGCTAATTAATTCTTGTACATGCCTTTCACTTCCGGTTCAGAGGTCACGCCTTCTCTTCCTCCTTCTAGCAGCCATTTGTTAGTTTCACTTTCTCCTGGGAGAGACATGCTTGTACTGAGCTGTGAATGGCATCAGTCTTTTGACCACACACACACATACTTTGCTGCTCACACTTTGCTGTAAACACTCTGCATTTCTGGAGAACCTTTTGTACTGCCAATCATATGCTGTATGTCCAGATTTCCAATTAAACAAGTCTGGACTGTACAATTCCTGGTGTGCATCATCTCCCCGGACGCTAAGGATCATATTGGTCCTGTCTGCCCTGCATTGAGGGAATGGAAGGTAGGAATTTCTGCCAGCCCCAATCAACTATACCACCATTCGCCTCATGTGGGGACAGAACAGTCAAAAGACTGCCTTGAAGCCCGGCCAGAATTACCCTTATTTCCCTATCCACATGCCTACGCTCTGCCTGCTCACATACTGCAGCTCTGCTCTGCTAAGAAACTGTCTGCAGCATCACCCCAGACCTCATTGTTTATAGAGACTCTCTGTATATTATACAACATTGCTGCAGATTGTCGGACTGCAAAACCCCACAATTCTCTAAAAACAGCTTGGGAATCTTGTCAGGATGTCTTAACTAAGCTGCACTGCAATTTCCAGCCTCCAATTCAAAAGTTCAGTTTCTTAAAGAGACCGCACCTTAAATCAAAATGGCCGAAAAAGACCCTTCACAGTCTCCCACTGCTGAAACAGAGCAAATACAACCCAATACTGCCCATTATGAAGAGTGGGAAACATACCCAGCATCACAAACAGACCAAGACTCACGACCAGTACGCTCCCTTAAGCCAACGTTAAGGGTCCTCGAGAACTACTGTTCTATGAAGGATGAGTTCAATGACAACCTGGACGACCTATGGGAACGAGTCACCTCCCTCATGTCAAGCATCCAACGCCACAAAAATGATGCAGTGAGTCTACAGGACACTATAAAATGGCTAGGATCAGCCCACGGAAGATACAAGAGACTGTCCGCAAGGTACGTTACCTTCCTAAAAGACTCTAATATTGACGAAGCCTCATCAGAGTTAAGCAAAGCAGATGTCACAAACAAAGAAAGGGATGCTGCTGTGCAAGATGCCAAAGATAAAGCGGGGCTCTGTATCACTTATCTGCAAGAAGCTAGATCTCACAGGTCAGGTTCATCCAAGCACTCTTCTCGGTCATACAAATCATCCTGCTCAAGAACTTCAACCCTCAGTGACAGAACCCTAGAGGCCCATTTAAATGCAGAGCAATCCAAACTAAGACGCTCCTACACAGAAAAGAAAGCAGAGGCAGAAGCCAAGAAAGTAGAAACAGAGGCAGAAGCCAAGAAAGCGAAAGCAGAGGCAGAAGCCAAGAAAGCAGAGGCAGAAGCCAAGAAAGCTGAGGCAGAGGCAGATGCCAAGAAGGCAGAGGCAGAAGCCAAGAAGATAGAGGCAGAAGCCAAGAAAGCAGAAGCAGAGGCCCAAGCAAAGATCCTTCAAACAGAAGCAGAGGCTCAGGCAAAGATTCTTCAAACAGAAATTGAGGAAAAAATCACATTAGCTGAAGTAAAAATACTCGAGCAAGCATTGAAGCAAAACCTCGACCCGATTTGCCTACCACCACTGGAAGATTACCCAGCTGTTCATACCATACTGACTACGTGCAGAAACAGATATCTGCAGCACATACCTTCTCAGCGACGTTCAATCCAACGTTGCGGAAACATCCAAGTCAGCCCATCTTACGGTGCCAGTGTTATCCACAGCATCTGCAGAGACCCAAGACTAACGCCATAATGTGTCCCCTCAGAAGCAGCAATCATCACAAGACGACCACAAGACGCAATCCAGTCCATCTCCACAGTTCAAGCTGCAGTCATCGAAATCTCCAGAGGTTAAACCACAGCTCAACCCTGCAGCAACATCATTCTACCCGGGAACAATTCACCCCTCCACACCACACAGCTTATACGCCCGAGGGGCACCACAAGCTAACACAGTAACAAGGAGTGAAGGATCAGACATGTCCGAGTTTGCCAGGTTTATGGTGAGCAAAGAGCTAATCAGCACCAGCCTCTCAAAGTTTGACGACTGTGCAGAGAACTACAGAGCCTGGAAAGCAACCTTCAAGGCCGCCATTGCTGACCTCAACCTATCCGCGGAACAGGATCTCGACCTCATGGTTAAATGGTTGGGTCCTGACTCCACAAACCGTATCAAGAGTCTTCGGACTGTCTACGTGGGGCAAACTGAAGCAGGTCTCGCTGCTGCCTGGCTGAGACTCGAAAGAACCTATGGCAGCGCTGGAGCTATAGAAACGTCCCTATTCAAGAGACTGCAGAATGTTCCAACGATCAACCTTAAGGATGCCCACAAGCTTCTGGACTTAAGTGATCTGCTTATGGAGCTGGAACTTGCAAAAAGAGACCCTCGTCTGTCTGGATTATGCTACCTGGACACTGCCCATGGGGTGACCCAATCGTCTCAAAGCTGCCGCATAGTCTGCAAGAGAAGTGGGCAGTATGTGTTTCCAGGTACAAAAGGTCACATGATGTCACCTTTCCTCTGTTCAATCAGTTCTGCAAGTTTGTCGACGTACAGGCCCAAATGAGGAACGACCCTAGCCTAGACTTCCTGTAGTCTAACACAGCAGCTACAGCAACACCCTCATCAAGGTATGAAAGCATCACACATAGACGCAAGGACTTGAGGAGCAGTGTGTCAGTAAGACTAATCTGCCTACCCACTCATAAGCAGTACAGTATTCGTCGAGAGATAAATCTTTCAATAGTGAGTGTCCCATTCACAAAAAACCACACTTGTTGAACAAATATAAAGGCTTCAGGTCCAAAACCTTGCAGGAACGCAAGAAAATCCTCAGTGAACTTGGGGTGTGTTTCAAGTGCTGCACCTCATTAGAACACATGGCCAAGGACTGCAAATCTGCCATTGAGTGTGAAGAGTGTCATAGTGACAAACATCCATCAACTTTGTATCCAACCTCAGCCACCAGCGATCCACCAGTCGCAGTTACCTCTAGTCCAGCTACAAGCCATGGCGAGGAGCCACAGAATAACACCAGTTCTACCATGGCTGTCTCCTGCTCATGCTCAGAGGTATTTGGGGAGAGCCAAAGCGATAAGTGCTGTGCCAGGATATGCCTAATCAGAGTTTATCCAGAAGGGCAACCAGAGAAGACAGTAAAAATGTTTGCCATCATTGATGATCAGAGCAATCGATCCCTAGCTGGACCTAAGTTCTTTGAAGCCTTTGGAATCAAGGGAACAGCAATGCCCTATACTCTGAATACTTGCTCAGGCCGCATAGAGACTAGCAGCAGGAGGGCACAAGGTTTCATTGCTTCTCCTGTCAACGGAGGTGTGGAAATACCCCTACCTACGCTAATCGAATGCGATCAAATACCCAGCCAAAGGAATGGGATTCCTACCCCTGAAGCTGCGTTCCACCATCCACACCTAAGGCACTTAGTCAGCGTTAACCCACCTATGGACACAGATGCTGAAATCCTACTTCTGCTCGGCAGAGACAAATTAAGGATACATAAGGTCCGCCAACAGTGCAATGGTCCTGACAATGACCCCTATGCACAGAGGCTCGACTTGGGGTGGGTAATCATAGGAAATGTGTGCTTGAACCGAACAAGAGTCGGTTCCTTTAAGACCTATGTACGCTGAGACGGACAAACTACTTTCTGCAAACCATGCCCTCATCACTATGAGGTGAAAGAGAAGCCTCCAGATCCCGCACAGCTGCCTGATGTCATTCCTTCTCCCTATGCTGATGACTTGCGAAGATCGGTGTTTCATACAACTAAGGATGACAACAAGGTATCCCCGTCAATGGAAGACAAGGAATTTGTCAGGATAATGGACAATGAGTTCCTTAAGGACGAGACTAATCACTGGGTTTTTTCCTTACCCTTCCGAGCTACCAGAGTAAGACTCCCGAACAATCGTGAACAAGCATTATCCAGATTCAACTCTCTCCAGTGCACACTTAGCAACAAACCGGAGATGAAAGAACACATTGTCACCTTTATGAGCAAGATATTCCATGATAACCATGCGGAGCCAGCGCCTCTCGTAAAGGAGTGCTGGTACCTACCCTCATTCGGAGTATATCACCCACGGAAACCTAAGCAAATTAGAGTTGTCTTTGATTCAAGCGCCAAACATCAAGGCGTATCTCTCAATGATGTCCTCCTCACGGATCCTAATCTTACAAACAACCTAGTAGGAGTGTTGATGAGGTTCTGGAAAGAGCCCATTGCCATCACCGCTGACATTGAACAGATGTTCCACTGTTTCATAGTCAGAGAGGACCATAGGAATTTCCTCAGGTTCCTGTGGTACAAGGACAATGACCCCAGCGAATAGATGGTGGAGTATCGCATGAGGGTGCATGTATTCGGAAACAGCCCTTCCCCCGCAGTGGCAACCTATGGCCAGCGGAGAACCGCACAAGAAGGAGAGACCGAATATGGAACAGATGCCAGAGACTTTGTAGAGAAAGACTTCTATGTAGATGATTGACTAAAATCTCTACCCACAGAAGAAGCATCGATCGACCTACTTAAGAGGACCCAAGGTATGCTGTATCGAGCTAAGCTTAGATTGCACAAAAATTGCTTCAAACAGCCTGGCTGTCATGAGAGCCTTGGAGTCAAGTGACCACGCACCAGGATTCAAGGATATAGACCTGGGACCAGACTGTCTGCCTGTTCAGAGAAGCTTAGGCTTGAGGTGTAACCTGTCAGTCGACACCTTCAGTTTCTAAATCAACTGTGCAGACAAACCATTCACTAAACGTGGTGTCCTGTCAGTGGTGAATAGCTTATACGACCCACTGGCATTCGTAACACCAATAACCATACAAGGTAAATCCCTTCTGAGACAGCTTTCTGAAACCGTCAAGGACTGGGATGCCCCACTCCCTCCTGATAAGGAACCAAAATGGGAAACCTGGAAGCAGTCCTTGTGTGCTTTGGATGAAATCCATACACAAAGATGCTACGCCAGAATCTCAGTTGCTGCTAGCACTAGGATGTAACTCCATGTGTTCTCAGACGCATCCACAGAAGCCATTGCAGCTGTCACCTACTTGAAAGTGATGGGACCCGACAATCAAGATCACATTGGGTTCGTCTTCAGCAAGGCTAAGTTGGCTCCCAAGCCTGACCACACTATTCCCAGGCTCGAACTCTGTGCGACCGTGCTTGCAGTAGAACTCGCAGACTTTATACAGCATGAGCTGGATACCAACATAGACGACGTTCAATACTACAGTGACAGTAAGGTTGTCTTAGGTTATATCTACAAGCATACAAGGTGCTTCTACGTGTACATCAGTAACCGCATCGAAAGAATAAGGAGGTCTTCCAAGCCTGAACAATGGTACTATGTCCCATCTGAACTTAATCCAGCTGACCATGCCACTAGACCTATGTCTATAAGTTCTTTTGCTAACTCTTCTTGGCTTTCAGGTCCTAAGTTTCTGCTGGAACAGAAAGGAAGTGAGAGTGTCCAGGAAGTCTTCAGCATGCAGGATCCGGATGGCGATCCAGAAATCCGCTCCGAGGTCAGTGCTCTGGCGACGAACACTAAACCAACCTCCAGCCTTGGTTGCCAGCCCTTCGAAAGCTTCTCCAATTGGACAAAACTTGTCAAGACTATAGCAAGGTTAGTTCACATTGCGAGCTCTTATCACAACTCACGTGGAGACAAAGACTGTCACGGTTGGCACATCTGCCATAAATCACTCTCGAGTGAGGACATTCCGGTAGGATGAACCACGAACAGAACACTGCCCTAGTACTTTGTCCATTGGATTACCGTTGGGTCTGAGACAGTTTGGCCTAGTGCGGCTTCTCCGATCCGAAGATGGGTATCTTTGGATTGTCTCAGGAACTGTCTGTCATCTACCTATTTTTGAAGTTATTATTGCATTGCATTTCTAGGTTATTGAACTTTATTTAAAAAAACATTAATATAGTGAAATCCCTTACGGAATTTCAGACGGGGAGTGTGCTGTACGTCTGAATTATGCTTCTATGGTTTTCATAGATTGTGTTATTTTCCATGCCATGTATAATAGTCTTGCATTTGCTCTGCTGCCACCTGCTGGTCTTTTTTCTGCATGGCAGCCTGCAGCTAATTAATTCTTGTACATGCCTTTCACTTCCGGTTCAGAGGTCACGTCTTCTCTTCCTCCTTCTAGCAGCCATTTGTTAGTTTCACTTTCTCCTGGGAGAGACATGCTTGTACCGAGCTGTGAAATGCATAAGTCTTTTGACCACACACACGCATACTTTGTTGCTCACACTTTGCTGTTAACACTCTGCATTTCTAGTGAACCTTTTGTACTGCCAATCATATGCTGTATGCCCAGATTTCCAATTAACCAAGTCTGGACTGTACAATTCCTGGCGTGCATCATCTCTCCAGGCGCTGAGCATCATATTGGTCCTGTCTGCCCTGCATTGAGGAAACGGAAGGTAGGAATCTCTAACCAGCCCCAATCAACTATTCCTCCATTCACCTCATGTGGGGACAGAACACCTGTGTGCCATTCCCTCTTGTAAGACCCTTCAAGGTATTGCCAACATTGCCTCCCAGTGGAGACCAGAGGCTGGTATAGAGCAATGAGGTCTGGAATGGAGTTTAACCTCTTCAACCATGAGTCCAGTTCTTATCTTGTACGTTTGCTCTGTCTTCGATCTAGTCTCTCATCAATCAGATCTGAGATCTTGATGATTTGCTCATCTGCCTGCTTATGATTGATCAGCATCATACGGAGAGAAGAAGTGCAATCTATTGATAACACCCACTTGGACTTAACAAACGTTTACTCATTAGGTGCCATATACTTTGATTGCTAATATCTCCACAACGGAGAGGCAAAATAAAAATATATATTTTATTATGCTCTGTAGCCGCTATTACATTATGTGTCCAGCTCGAGATGAAACATTTGGTAGAAAGTTCTCTTTAAATGCAACAATAGAATCATTTGTATTAAACTTTTCTCATAATGGAATCAAAGTGCATATAATTGTCTAAGAGTCAGGAAAAAGCATTAATAATTAAATGTATAAAATATGTATAAACTAATATATCCAGATGTTTCAATAACAACTAAATAAATGAGATAAAAAACAATTATTCTGTAATTTATAACTGTTTGCACTTAGCAGAAGTGTCTGATGGATTGGGGGGGAGAAGTGTATATACAGTACACACAGCAGAGGATCCTCAACAGTCACTGATCAAAGGGAAGGGATCCTGGTGGAGAAGAAAGGAAGGTAATGATATCTATCTATTAATCTATTATCTATTGTGATCTATCTTTTATTCATCATCTATTTATTATCTATCTATCATCTATTATCCATCTATTATCTATCCATTTATTATCTATCCATCTATTATCTATCTATTATTTATCTATTATCTATTTTTTTTTATCTATCATCTATCTATTATCTATCTATCATATATTATCTATAAATCATCTACTATAGCTATTATGTTTTTATTATCTGTTATCTCTCAGTTATCTATTAAATGTTTTATGTTTCTATTGTTTATAGAGCAGCAATGTATTATAACAGTAATTTGCTCCTTGTGGGACTTACTGGTAATCATCATTCTCCCAGCCCCCAATCTGTGTATATGGTTGTTTTGTATCTTCTCAGTATTATCTCAGAGTAATACGACCATATAAACAGTTCGTGAGAGGATTGTGCTGACAGATTCCCATGAGGCATGTCCAGAAGATATTACCCTGATTGGTTTGGTGTTATGGCTCATGCGATGAGCGATAATAATAAATTTGCAAATATTTCTACATTTCTGTTTTTTTCCAGTCAAGGTGGGGTGCAGAGTACAGTACAGACCAAAAGTTTGGACACACCTTCTCATTCAGTGTCACCAGAAAAGCACCTCCGCACCATCACACCTCCTCCTCCATGCTTTACGGTGGGAACCAGGCATATAGAGTCCATCCGTTCACCTTTTCTGCGTCGCACAAAGACACGGTGGTTGGAACCAAAGATCTCAAATTTGGACTCATCAGACCAAAGCACAGATTTCCACTGGTCTAATGTCCATTCCTTGTGTTCTTTAGCCCAAACAAGTCTCTTCTGCTTGTTGCCTGTCCTTAGCAGTGGTTTCCTAGCAGCTATTTTGCCATGAAGGCCTGCTGCATAAAGTATCTGCTTAACAGTTGTTGTAGAGATGTGTCTGCTGCTAGAACTCAGTGTGGCATTGACCTGGTCTCTAATCTGAGCTGCTGTTAACCTGCGATTTCTGAGGCTGGTGACTCGGATGAACTTATCCTCCGCAGCAGAGGTGACTCTTGGTCTTCCTTTTCCGGGGCGGTCCTCATGTGAGCCAGTTTCTTTGTAGCGCTGATGGCTTTTGCCACTGCACTTGGGGACACTTTAAAAGTTTTCCCAATTTTTCAGACTGACTGACCTTCATTTCTTAAAGCAATGATGGCCACTCGTTTTTCTTTACTTAGCTGCTTTTTTCTTGCCTTAATACAAATTCTAACAGTCTATTCAGTAGGACTATCAGCTGTGTACCCACCAGACTTCTACACAACTGATGGTCCCAACCCCATTTATAAGGCAAAAAATCCCACTTATTAAACCTGACGGCACGCCTATGAAGTGAAAACTATTTCCGGTGACTACCTCTTGAAGCTCATCAAGAGAATGCCAAGAGTGTGCAAAGCAGTAATCAAAGCAAAAGAACCTAGAATATAAGACATATTTTCAGTTGTTTCACACTTTTTTGTTAATTATGTAATTCCACATGTGTTAATTCATAGTTTTGATGCCTTCAGAGTGACTCTACAATTTTCATAGTCATGAAAATAAAACTCTTTGAATGAGAAGGTGTGTCCAAACTTTTGCTCTGTACTGTACATTAATGATGAAGAAAAGAACTTTTTTGAATTTACAAAATGGCTGCAATGAAACAAAGAGTGAAAAATTTAAAGGGGTCTGAACACTTTCCAAATCTCCTTCGTGGTCAGAATTGTAAAAGTTGGCTTGGCCATTAAGTAGCAAATTTGCTCTGTCACTAAGGGGTTAAAGAATTGTAAAACAATAAAACAAACAAAACTGAAGATAAAATTGATTTTACTGGAAAAAATGTTAAGAAACATTGTATATAAGGCAAAATAAAAATGAGAACAAAAAATGCTCCTCCACACCTTGGGCCATGTTCACTTGTAGTTTGCTGCATTTTTGCACGTTTGCATTTCTTTCAATGGTAAAAAAACATTTACCAGATAATGTAATTTTAACATTTATATTTTTAACATTTTACTACCTTATCAGGCCATGTGGTGTGTAAGACATGGTCAGATACATACTGTTTAATTTATGAGGGACTCAGATATTTTTTGTCACTACCATCAGGCGATCCTCACTATTTGCAAAGGGCCTTCGGGTGACCATTACTACTGTTAGAGGAGCAGCAGGTAGTCCTCATTATTTCAGAGGGCCGTCCGGTAGCCCTCACAATTTATAGAGGGACAGGAGGCAGCCCCCACTATTTTTGGAGGACCAGCAGGTGTCTTGTGGACAGATGAGACCAAGATAGAGTTTTTTGGTAAAATAACATAATTCTACTGTTTGCTGTAAATGGAATGAGGCCTACAAATCAAAGAAAACAGTAGTTGCGGTCAAATATGATGGAGGTTCAAATATATTTTGGGATTGTTTTGCTGCCTAGTCCCTGGATGTGTTGACTGTGTGCAAGCAATTATGAAATGTGATGATTCCCAAAGTATTTAGGGTTGCAATGTAGTGTCCAGTGTCAGAAAGTTGGGTAAGCATTCTACATCATGGGTCTTCCAGCAGGATAATTACCCCAAACATGTTCCAGGAAGCCATCAGAAATGAATGGAAACAAAGGCAATGTAGAGTTCAGAAGTGGTAATTCCAGCTCCTTAAGCATAAAGACTCCCTCCATTACCTGTTACATACCGCTGCTACAGTGAAACTGTGAATGGACTCATTAAATCAGTTAATTTTTCCAGCTTTGATGAATTTTTGAGTACAGATCACTGTAAAAAACACATTTGTCAATGAGTGCATGGAAAAAAGCAGCAGAAAGGATTATAATCTATAAGGCAATAATCCCTGAATAGATGGCTGAAATATGCTAGCCCTACTGTCACACCTCACCCTAGATAAATTGCAGGTAAGAGCACTATTTTTGTAGAATATAGAAGGGATTTGAACCAGCTTTGAAAAGATATTTTCTTGCACGTGGCAGCAACAAACTCTGGATGAATGCAAGCAATTCTAGCAGCTTTGGTGATTTTCTGAGTACAGATCACAGTAAAAACATGAATCTGTCAATGAATGTATAGAAAAAAGCAGCGTCACTGTAAAAAACACTTTTGTCAATGAGTGTATGGAAAAAAGCAGCAGCAAGGTTTATAATCTATAAGGTAATAATCCCTGACTAAATGGCTGTAATATGCTAGCCCTACTGCCAAACCTCACCCTAGATGAATTGCAGATAAGAGAGGTATTATTGTAGAATATAGATGGGATTTGAACCGGCCCTGAACAGATTTTTTCTTGTACGTGGCAGCAATAAATTTTGGAGGAACATTGCGCAAGCAACACTGGCAGCTTTGATGAATTTCTAAGTATAGATCACCATAAAAAACATGAATCTGTCAATGGGTATATGGAAAAAAGCAGCAGCAAGGATTATAATTTCTAAGGCAATAATCAATAACTAGATGCCTGCAATATGCTATCTCTACTACCACACCTCACCCTAGACAAATCACAGATAAGAGCGGTATTATTAGAGAATATAATTTATTTGAATTAGCCCTGAAAAAAGCAATTAGTTTAATGTAGCAGCATCAAGGACTGTTATTTCATCAACCTTGCTGCGGAATACAGTGGAGCATTTCGCATCTAATCAAGTGCATGGACTGTAAAACATTTAACACCCCTTGGGGTATATATATACCGTATTTTTCGGACCATAAGACGCACTTTTTTCCCCCAAAATTTTTGGGGAAAGTGGGGGGTGCGTCTTATGGTCACAATGCACGGTACCTGGTGCGCTGGTGGCAGCGGGCGAGGCTCTGCGGTGCGGTGGTGGCAGCGGGCGGCGCTCTGCGGTGCGGTGGTGGCAGCGGGCTGTGCTCTGGTGCAGGGGCGGCGGCTCCGCCGGCGTTTCTTCGCAGCCCGGAGGCCCCCGCACACCCCTTGCTGGGTGCCGCCATGTTGCGGTGGCTTCCGGGAGCATGGACTCCGGCAAGATGGCCGCCGGTCCAGGGACGGCGCATGCGCAGCTTCAGATCTCGTGCCGAGATCTCGGGGGACGAGATTCAAATCTCGGCAACGAGATCTCGTCCCCCGAGATCTCGGCACGAGATCTGAAGCTGCGCATGCGCTGTCCCCGGACCGGCGGCCATCTTGCCGGCGTCCATGCTACCGGAGGCCACCGCAACATGGCGGCGCCCAGCAAGGGGTGTGCGGGGGCCTCCGGGCTGCGAAGAAACGCCGGCGGAGCCGCCGCCCCTGCACCAGAGCACAGCCCGCTGCCACCACCGCACCGCAGAGCACCGCCCGCTGCCACCACCGCAGAGCCCACCTGCCCCAGCACAGCTGCCCCTGCCCCAGCACAGCTGCCCCTGCCCCAGCACAGCTGCACCTGCCCCAGCCCACCTGCCCCAGCACAGCTGCCCCTGCCACAGCTGCCCCTGCTACAGCTGCCCCTGCCACAGCTGCCCCAGCCCACCTGCCCCAGCACAGCTGCCCCTGCCACAGCTTCCCCTGCCCCAGCCCACCTGCCCCTGCCACAGCTGCCCCTGCCACAGCTGCCCCAGCCCACCTGCCCCAGCACAGCTGCCCCTGCCACAGCTGCCCCTGCACAGCTGCCCCTGCCCACCTGCCCCAGCACAGCTTCCCCTGCCACAGCTGCCCCTGCCCCAGCACAGCTACACCTGCCCCAGCCCACCTGCCCCAGCACAGCTGCCCCTGTCCCAGCCCACCTGCCCCAGCACAGCTGCCCCTGCCACAGCTGCCCCAGCACAGCTGCCCCAGCACAGCTGCCCCTACCCCAGCACAGCTGCCCCAGCACAGCCCACCCGCCCCAGCGCAGCTGCCCCAGCACAGAGCCGCCGCCACCGCAAGAGCCTGGACCACTGAATGACCCCTGTGACTACTTCTCCACCTGTGCCGGATCCCTTCCCAGGTAAGCTGAATTCGGACTGTAAGACGGACCCCTATTTGACACATTATTATTTTTTTCCCTATTTTCCTTCTGAAAATAAGGGTGCGTCTTATGGTCCGGTGCGTCTTATAGTCCGAAAAATACGGTATATAAAAAAATGTTAGAGGTAGGCCTCTAAAAATTCTTACTGGGAGCATCATAAATAACCTTAAAAAAGGTATAATGAGGGTAGCATGTTCATCCTGTTGATATGGTGGTGCAGGAGGAGGACGATGACATAAAAAAGCTGAAATTCTGGTGCGTATAACCATGTTTTGGTGGGAAGTGGTGCATGGGAATAGACCAGAAAAAGAAAAACATGATTTGAGTTCATGTTACACTGCCATCATCTGGTGGTGTTGAGAAGTCTGAGCCAATTCAGCCCTTTTGTATTTTGATAGGCATCAACTTGTCAGCATTTTCAATTGGCAGGCGGATGGACCTATCGGTTATAATACCCGCGGTGGCACTAAAAACCTGCTCTGACAAAATGCTAGAGGCAGAGCAGGTCAGGACCTACAAGGCATAGAGAGACAATTCATGTCTTATGCCATGAGAGACTGCCATGTCTTACATTTTCTTCTGAAATCCCTGCACCTGCAATTGCAATATTACATACTTTATGATATTGTCCAGGATGTTAAGAAATTAAGGGTATGTGCACACGGTGCGGATTTTGCACCTCATCCATTATGAGGTGTAGAACCACAGGGCAAAACCGCAGATAAGCCGCAAGACTTTTGTCCTGCGGATTTACCTGCGGTTTTCTCTACAAAATCCGCACACCAAAAAATCTACGTTTGCACATTGCCTTAAAATGGACTGATTTACCTGCAGACTGGGTGAGTCTTGACATTCCTTCTTCTTGAAAGATTATTATGTTTTGGATCTTTCACCACCCTGAAAAGTTCAGTGCACGAGGTTGTGAAATAGCTGTATGGGTCATTCAGACACTAAAAAAAAGGCTTCAGGAATTGGTGCCCTGACATTCTTCTCTACATTTTATTAGACCTCTCCGCCATGGAAAGGAAAGATGGAAAGCTCTCATTGTAGCATGGGTCTAGAAAGGTGACAACCAGTAAGTATAGTCTTGGCCAAAATGGAAAGCAGTGGAACATAAACTCAAAGCCATGTGTGTCAGCCTGCCAACAGCCAAGAATTCCATGACCCCACCAAGAGGATGACTGTCCATCTTCTCCTTCTTGCCCTCATCCTCCTTCTCCTCCTTGCCTTCAGGCCATCCTCACTGAACAGACAGGACGAAGGTGGTGTGGGGAGTACTGTCTATAGCGCAGGCAACCAGCTCCTGTTCCTCCTCATCATCATCATCAGTCAATTCACGTTTAGAAGATGAGACGAGGCTGGGCTGTGTAGCGTCACCCAGTATAGTTTCTTACTCAATGTGCTCCTCATGCAAAGCTTTCTCTTTAATTGTGAACTGTGAGCATTTCAGTAGACAGAGAAGCGGGATGGTGATGCTGACTATGGCGTCATCGCCGCGCACCATCTAGGTTGAGTTCTCAAAGTTTTGGAGAACTGCACAGGTGTCAGAAATCCATGCCCACTCATCAGCTCTTATGTGCGGAGGCTGACTGGAATACCGACGGGCATGTTGCAGCTGGTATTCAACTACTGCTCTCTGCTGCTTACAAAGCCTTGCCAACATATGTAATGTTGAGTTTCAACACATAATGACAGTGCAAACCAATCAGTGAGCTGGAAGTTGTAAATCGACACAGAACAGTCTGGTCTGTTAAAGCTTTCAACAACTATGCGGTGATGTGTCATTTGTCACCTAAGCAGATTATCTTCATCAGACCCTTTTGCCTCTTGGCCGAGTCAGTGCTGCAGTGCGTCCAGCTTGCTACTAATGTTGACTTTTTTTAGATGGAGGGTGAGAATGAGGAGGAGGAGGTGCAGGAACTGCTGTAGAAGGTGGGGAAAACCCTGATTGAACCAGGGCCAGCAATTCTCAATGTCAGAACTATGTGCTCCATTCCAGGAGTCGACTGGGTCCTGGCTTTCACAATGTTCACCCAGTGTGCCGTCAGGGAAATTCATTGCCCCTGCCACAAGCACTTGTCCACATGTCTGTGGTTAAGTGGACTTTCCCAGGAACTGCGTTGGTAAGGACATTGCGGATATTATAAGACATTTGCTTGTGTAAGGCGTGGACGGCACATCGGGACTCAAGCCCCAGCCATCATCATGAGATTATGGAAAGCTTCTGTCTCCACAAACCTAAACAGCAACATTTCCAGGGCAAGCAGACTGGAAATGTTGCTGTTTAGTATTGTGACCTGTCGGTGGGTGGGTGGTTGTATATTTACGGTTGGTTCCAAGGACTGGGGTAGGGATAACTGAACGCTGCGCTGGGGCAATGATGTGGATGTGGTTGCTGACGGTGGTTGCAAAAGTGCAACCACTTGTGCAGGGTGGGAGGCATCTTCGCCAACATCATGAACAGGGGATTGGCGTGCATGTAGAACAGAGGAAGAGGCAGTGGTGTCACCCGCAGACACTGCTTCTTGAACCTGGTGTTCGGCCCAAGTAGGCGGGTGCTTTGTGGATCAGTTGCCCGCATTTTGTCTCTGGCCACCCCACTGCCTCTTCCTGCCTGTTGTGGTGTTCTGCGGATCCCTCCCTTTAAAATAAAATAAAATGACTCAAGGAAAGTGCAATATAAAATCTCCTAATAATCAGAATAGTGCACCATGGAAAGAATAAAAAAGACAACTCAGGAAAATAAGATGAAGAAAGCGAAGAAACCGAGAACAATGTCCAATAATAAAGATTTTTATTTTATTAGATATCCAACAATATTATATATATATATATATGTATATTTAAAATAAATGGTAAGGGGAGGCCAATGCCAAATAAGGGCACAGCCTGGGGACAGCAATAATCACTCAATAAAAAGCACCCACAATAATATCACACAGTATAAAATGAAAGCCAAAAATATATATGAATATAATATATATGTATATATAAAAGCACATATAAAAATTGCTAGTGCGAGTGTAATAAATTTATGTGCAAACATATAATATGTGCAGGCAAGAAAAAACTGTGAAAAAATATATATAAAAACGCTAAAAAATATATAATAACTAAATATGTATTACCACACAATAAAGTGCAATGTGCCACAATTGTAAACAGGAACCGTGTGCAAAAGAAAAAATTATTAAAATATATGTGAAAGCACAAAACGAGTGCTCAAATAATTTATAATAAATGAGCTGCCACAATTGAAGTGCAATGTGCCACAATAGTGTAATAAATCAGGACTTATAATATACAATAAAAATAAATATAATTGTGGACAGTGTAAATACCTTTCAGCTGTTTCTGTCCCCAGGATGTGCCAGCCCCGACGCGCGTTTCGGCGTACCTTCGTCAGGGGATCCCTCCCTTTGTGTACTACTGTCCTTGCCTTGCATGTCACCTTCCCAGGTTGAGTCAGTGACTTCATCGTCCACCACCTTGTCTTCCACTTCCACACCCTGGTCTTCCTCCTGACTTGCTGATGTAAGAACATCACTAGTTGGCAATTGTGTCTCATAATCATCCCCCTCTTGCAACAGTAATTGTGCTTTCCCACAGTTGCCTTCTTCAGCTTGGCTGCTTAAATATTTGGGCATAGTTACTTGCAATTGCCTCATGTCCCACTTGAAACGGGCAGAGTGAGAGGCCAAAATCTATAAATGGAAATGTGAACAGCACTTTGGAGTGTTAATGTGTGGGATCACTTGTCTCAATGCATCCAGCATGGTGGGAGTAAGGAGGATGAGGGTGAGGATTATGTGGTCCAGAATCACAGCTACTGAGACTGAACCGTGTGGAAGACAGGGTGAAGCAGGAAAAGTGACTGAAAGAGTTATCTGCTATCCATCCAACAACCTTTTCACACTGGTCTGGCTTCAAGAGTGGTGTTCCGCACACCCCTGCAAAGTAGGACAGGAATCTAGGTCGACATGATGTGTGTGTTTGTTGTGCTCCCATAGCAGGCACAGTTTCTCCTTGTCCACGGCCTCAGCCTCTGTGCTCACCATCAGCATTAAGTCCACTTTCCTGTCCCTTATCAAGTGCCTTGCCCATCTTAAATTCTATATGATATATCCTTGTTGAGAAAACTTTGCAGGATTACTATCACAGGAAAATTTGCCCACCTCAGATCGACTTGTTACAGTGCCGGAGCAATATAGCAATGCTATTTTTAACCAAACTAGTCTGTCTTTTTTATTTAGATGCACAACTGGGGAAGTATAAATGGAGTATAATATTTCTCTGCTGAAAACAATTTGCAGGATTACTATTAGAAAAATTTGCCCACCTCAGATGGACTGGTTACACTGCAGGAGCAATATAGCGATGCTATTGAGATCCAACTAAGGCTGTGGGCTTTTGACGTACAACTGGAGCAGTATAAATGGCGTATAATATTTCCCTGTTCAGAAAAACTTGCAGGGTAAAGAGCATAAAGAATGTTATTAGCCCCCAAGAAGGGCTTTTGGTATGAGTTCCAGCAGAAAAGTGCAATTAACCCTATCCTGTCTTATACTATCCCCTAACTATAATCTCTCCCTAAATGATGCCAGCAGCAGTATTAATATTGATTATATTTAGCCCTAATAAGGGCTGTTGAAGGAAATATAACTGTTGTCTAATCCAATCCATGCCTTTATGCAGCTAATTCTCTCTCTCTAATTCACTAGCACCTCTCCATACTCCCTGCCTGTTTCCTGGTTACAGTGTGCTGAGCATGGGGTCACAGGTCTTATATAGTCCTGATGATGCTACGCTGCCAGCCAATTACAGTAATGCCACAACCAAGATGGCTATGGCATTACAGTGGCTGGCAGACAATCCTCGCATGTTTATTGGTTGTCTAAAAAGCTACAAATATGCGAGAAGGAAACTCGAGCTTTCGCTTGAACATTCAAAGAATATTCGCCGAGTAATGAGCATCTCGAGCACGCTGATGCTTGAGCGAGTAATGAGCAGTGACGAGCATGCTCGCACATCACTAATAATATCTTTATAAGCAGTGGGATTCAGCTTTGTTAATAACAGGTTCCTTTTCTTGGAGACATGTCTGCTGCACAGATAGGTAGGTTTGTGGTAAACTGTCCCTGCCCTCCATATAAAATAACAAAATATTAATATTCCACACATTTTCTAAGCTTTCCCCAGCACCAATATTTCTGAATTCTGGTACCAAGAACTATAACTATACAGCGTGCAGCTCATCTTACTCCAGCCGGCTTTATATAAATCCCCCCATAGTGTAAGCTGGAGACACGTGTGATTACAGGAGCCCCCGATGTGCTTATTGTCCCCCCGTTAGTGATCAGTAATGTGTGTAGAGAGTGTATTCCATTACTTACCAGCCGCCGTCATCTGCCGTTTCCAGCGCTGCTCCAGTCTACTCCGGCTTCACTCCACTTCTGTGTGTCCGAATGTCAGTTTTCAGTGTTAGTCTATGAGACTCGGAATGAGGCAAAGAAAGCGGGAAACAGCAAAAGCAGGTGACTGGTCAGTAACGTAATACACTCGCTACACACATTACTGATTCCTAACAGGGGGACAATGAGGAAACAATGGCTGGAGAGCTCCTTTACCACAAGAATCCTACTGTACAGATACGGTGATTACATGGTCTGTTGTATTATTATTACTGTAGGTGACTCCTCAGAATGGACGATGCTGCTGATAATCTGACCACATCTAACACAACCCTGTACTACAACAACAGGTAAGTTTTTATTCCTAATTCTGTATTTCTCATGAGACATCAGTGCAGACTCCATTCTCATCTATATCTGAGCCTCCACCCCGATTACATCCATATTCATGGGGATAAATCATCTCTACCTGCAGCGATTATTCCTCCCATAATGATGGAAACTCTGGAGAACCCATCAAGCCCCTCTGCCCTCAGTGTCGCCCATCAGGACTAACTGGTGTCTGTGGTGCAGAGGATTCGGCTCTGCGCTGTGGCTCCTGTATAATAACAGATGTGACCAGAGCCGGACATAGAGAACCTCACTGCAATAATTTACTGGGAAGACAGTGTTACATCACAATATTATTTACATTTTCTGCAAAAGTTCCTATAGAAAGGAACAGACATGCCCAGATCTGCTGCATCCACAGCCAAACAGGTCTGTCACATCAGAATATGTTTCTACTAAGGGGCTTTAGATGTTCTTCTTTAGGGGTTTTCTGGTTAAATATAAATGGGAGAGACTTCTCAATCACCTGAAGCTGCACTGGGAAAAGCCGGCCAGGGTCAGTCCCGGACATGTCTAGTTCTGGCTATAATGTTGTAGCTTTACTTTCTCTAAAATGCTGGAGAGCTTCAGAAAAAACATACCTGGCTGTAATAGTGCAGCCCGGCTCTGATTCATGTTGCCTGTGGTTTGTACAGTCACAATTTCAATTTAATAAGGTAGAGGACTTAAAATTTAGGGAAAATTAAGGATGGAAATTTCTGAAAATACAAGCTATTATGTATCTTCCTGAACTCTGGATATAACGTCTAAAGAATTGCATATACAAAATTACTTGGAGAAATCGGAGAAGCAATTTTTTCTTTATTGTGCATCCAGTCAAAAATAGACTCATATCATATGAACGTTTTTGGTCCAACAACAGACCTTCATCAGAAAGGTCTTTTTGTGAGAGGCGGCACCCTGGATTGTTTCAGTAGCCTCTTAGCGCTGCAGCCCCTTGCAGATACTGCTCCAGACAGCGCGGCTTCTCTCTCCCTAAGGCCTGCTTCATCCAGTCACATTGTATCCAGCCCCTTTGATAGACTCGAGCTCCAGTCATTACAAAATAAACAGTCTACTCTAAAGAAACAAAAAGACCTTTCTGATGAAGGTCCGTTGTTGGACCGAAAACGTTCATATGATATGAGTCTATTTTTGTCTGGATGCACAATAAAGAAAAAATTGCTTCTCCGATTTTGAGTGCCAAGAAATTTTGTATATATCTATGGGTTGGAAACCTTACTTGAGCACCAATTCTCCTCTGTTTTTCTCTGGAGTGCCGGTGTTTTTTTGTATACTGGTCTAAAGAATTGCAGTTTTACCCCATAATCAGGACTGTATTCATAGTACTTCTGCCCTAGGAACCAATAAAATAAAAATAAAAAAATTCTCTTATAGTTAGCAAACTATCTGGCCTAGACAATGCATAATTAGCATATCAGTAAACATCGCTAGTCATCAAGGATAAGAGCACAATATGTTATATCAAATGTCAAGATACAAGTCAATATTACAGGTTTACACAAGCAAAAGTCTGTTTTCTTGACCAATCAGAAAGAAACACATAAATTCAAAAGTGAACATATAGATAACAGGCTATTATTTCTGGCTTGCTAAAAATAGAAGATTGATTAATTAATATACAATGCTGTGTCCTCACAGCACCATTTTAGTAAACACTTCCACCTCAGGAAGGAGAGATGCAAGGTTCTCCTCATAGCACGGGTCTAGCAAGGTGAACAACCAAATACTATAACCAACACTTCTCTGCCTCCACCATGATGATTACTATTTATTTCCTCCTCCATCCCTTCCTCCCTTTTCCCTCCTTCTCAGCCTATCCACATAGGAGAGATGGGAGAAAGATTCTGTTAAAGGGATGGCGCGCCAATTGCTGGGCGACACTTTCTATTTAAGGCTCCTCCTCCAATATAGAGGCGCCTGAGCAATGTTTTTAGTTTGCCTTGCATGTTTGCTAGTTTTCAGATTCCCAAAGTCCACCCATCTGCTTGCTTACCCTTTACCTGTCTGCTCGTACCTGTCTGTGCTCTCCTTTCCATCAACTGTTCTAGATCGCATCTGCCAGTGCCCATCTTTCTAACACCCGGTTTAGGCCACACCTACCAGAACTTTTGTGTTTCTCAGCCATTCCCATCTGCACCCATGGTTCCAGTGTCCCTACAGTACCTGCCTGCATTCGGGCCATACCATCCTACCCGCTCAAGGGGGCCAGCTGCCACCCTCTGTAGGTCAGCTATGGAGTAGCATCTGTTGCCACATCCTTGTCTCTCCTTCGGTCATGGTTTTCGCCTGCTAGTGCTTATCCTATGTCAGATTTGTTAGGGCCCTCCAGGCTTTCCAAGGGCTACGGTACAATGGTTTCACAACCTTGCCCGTTACAGTCTCCATCTGCTGGGTTGGCTTTAGTGGAAGAAGTGTCTGTCTCCATTATACTAGTTGTACTCTATTGAAATTTATTTATTTTTGGAAATATGTAGACTCCTGGTTGGGTGTCCATCTGCTGGGTTGGCTGTAGTGGAAGACGTGTCGTTCACCATTAAATTAGTTCTACTCTGGCGAAATTGATGCCACTTTGGTATTGTCTGCCCCTAATTTGTTGTGTTTTGACAGCTTTTGGGCCCGTTTGAAGGTGTTATGTATGTGTTTGTTTTTGCTTCCCATTGACTTCAATAACATTTGGCTGTGTTTGGCCAATATTCGACGAACAAATTGGCGAATATTGCAAATTCTGCTGTCATATCCCTGCAGCCCCTTATCGAGCTGAAAGTCCACACTGCAGGTGGGATAGGTATAGTACATGTAGCGCCTCCCTAGGCTGCAGTCCATCTCTTTGGATGACAAAGGACAACGGGCGGCTATATGTCCTAGACTGTGACATCTCCAGCAGAGCAAGTCTTTACCAACGGCCCTTGACAACCCCTCAGCAATCCTTTGGATCTAGGACCCCTCCCAGTGGTGGCTCTACTATCCCTCTTTTGGGACTCAGGCTCACGCTGGGTACACCAGTATGGGAAGGCATCATCCTCTGGTTTTCTTAGAGACCTCTCCACCACCTGTTACTGTTCCACTAGGCCCAACAGTTTGCATTCCTGGGATCTCCCTGGGCAACCCAGGTCTGCATCGACCTAGGAAGTGAGTGAACAAATCTGTCCATGACCACCCATTCAACCATCAGGGCTGAAATGGAGGACTCTAGCTACAACCACTTCTGTACAAGATGAAGTAGATCAAACATTTGGGATTGAGATGGTTTGTCCCCATAATACGCCCAGTGGTGACCCATTTGTGCTCTGACTGATATAGTCAATTCCGCTTGTGCCAAAATTTCAGTTTTTAATTTGGCATACTCTTGTGCATCCTGTAACGCCAAATCATAAAAAGATTTTTGGGGCTCACTAATTAGATAGAGTGCCAGCACCTCCACCAACTGCTCTGGTGGTAACTTCTCATGCTCTGCTACCCTCTCAAAAACAGTCAGAAATACTTCCATATCATCACCTGGAGTAATTTTTTGCATTGCTTGTCTAACCGCCTTCTGGACATATGTGTCAACACCTGGATTTGGGGGAGGGGCTGCCAGCCTTCCAAGAACTGCCTCTGAGAACAAGTCAATCTGCTGCTGGTGCTGCTGTTGCATCTGTTGTAAAAGCAGCTTACTGGTCTCTTGTTATGCCATCTGTTGCTGCTGTAACTGCTGATGATGATGTTGGTGATGTTGCTGCTGTGCTTATACTAAATGCTTAAGCAGGTCCTTCATTTTGCCTGATATCATATGCTGACTTGTGGCATCTTCACCCAGGACATGCAGTAGCCTCTGGGAAAGTTGCCTGCACTTCTAACACTACCTGTGGTAAATCGGTTCACTCAGCTGTATGCGGAGGTAGACACGGTAACACTGTCTGTTTAAAAATGTCCTTGGTTTATTAGGTGCAGCATAAAGTAAGCTGAAAGGAAAAATAAACACAGCCCTCTGGGCAAAAACAGCAAAACAAAACAAAATGGTAGCACAAAACACAGTCTTTTTTCTAGTGGGGATCTCCCCGCTCAGTGTTAGCAGGACCCACGGTTCATGTATAAACAAAAAGCAAAAAACTTCTATGGATAGTTCCTCTCCAGACACTGAACCCAGAGTGCCTCTGGAGGCCAGCTATTTAAGCCCCAGACCACTCCCTGGGGTGGAGATAAGGTGAACAACCTCCCACCTACTCTATGGTTGTCCACAAAAACCAAACCATTTAAATTAATTTGCTGTTAACCCCTTACAGCACTTAATGTGCTAGAGGAAAACTTCTGCTTTTTTATCACTGAAGTCAATAACCACAGCGATACTTATCTCCCCTCCAGCACGTTGACAGTGACTGTGTCACAATGGTCAAATGTATTGCAGATTAGTCATATTACTCTTCCTACATTTTATCACAGGAATTGCAAAAGCTTCTTAGGTGTTTACTGGGCAAATAAAAAGTTGAAAAGGGCAATATGTCCTGTTATCTCCTGTTATACAATGGGGGAATATGGTGATGTGACCTCTAGCTCCACAGTGTGATCCCACTGAGATGTCAGCCCCCGTCCTCCATGTACAAGGGAGAAACCGATGAAACTATAAAGTCTTCATTCCCCTAATGTCTGCCCTATTCTGTCTTCTCAGGTCATCTGTCGAGTATAACAAGATAATTTATTATTATGAAAACATGATGCAGAAGACGTCCATTACATTATACAGCATTGTTTTTGCTCTCGGGATTATCGGTAATGGATTAGTCATCTGGATTGCTGGTTTCAGGATGAAGAACACAATCAGTGCCGTGTGGTTCCTCCACCTGGCCATCGCGGACTTCCTGTGCTGCGCATCTCTCCCTCTGAGAATTGCTGATTGGGCTGCAGTTTTCTTACAGCGCTTAGATTTTGCACGTTGCACAGTGAACATTTTTCTGTTTCATGTGAACATGAGCGCCAGTGTTCTCCTCCTGACGGCCATGAGTATTGACCGCTGGGTGTCCGTCATG
The DNA here is from genome assembly GCF_039654945.1 of Dendrobates tinctorius. Taxonomy (NCBI): domain Eukaryota; kingdom Metazoa; phylum Chordata; class Amphibia; order Anura; family Dendrobatidae; genus Dendrobates; species Dendrobates tinctorius. The sequence goes on from NW_027361859.1 coordinate 7,203,383, forward strand.
TGGCCGTTCTGGGCCAAACTTCATAGATCTTGTAACCAGGTGAGAATCAGTGCAGCGATCATCTGGGGGCTGAGCGTCACTGTGGCCGGTGCGCTGTATTATGTATATACATACAGTGTAGGTTCTCTAGCTGAATGGTGTGTATATTATTACACGTCTCCTTATAACATTGAGTTACATCTGACCATTCAGCGAATCAGATTCATTATAATGTGCGTGATCCCATTTTTCATCATCGTCACCTCTTATGTCACCATTTTCTACAAACTTAGCAAAAGTAAGAGATCCCAGAGATCTCAGAGATCCTCCAGGATCATCACCGCTGTTATATCGTGTTTCTTCATCTGCTGGTTTCCATATTACATCTTGCCACTAATACCCTTGTATGGATATTACATAACATTCTATATAGTACACACTATCACTATCAGCCTAGCTTGTCTGAACAGTTGCCTGAATCCAATCATTTATGTGTTTATGACACCGGATTTCCAACACGGTTTCCTCAGATCCATCCCCTCCAGGCTAGAAAGAGCCTTAGGTGACCATCCTAATGACCTGTGCGGAGAGCGAGGAGATGCAGGAGACACTCGCCCTGCTGATGTGTAATGTATATTCCTGGGATGTCCTCTATGTGACACCTCCTAACCTTTTGGACTCAGGGCCATTTTTCATTTTTTTTCTCTCTTTCCAAGAACCATAATATGTTATTTTTGCATCAACAAAACTGAATGAGAGAATGATTTTTGCAGGATGACATTTAGTTTTGAAAGTCACCTTTCATTTTACCACATAATGAGCTGAAAAATGGGTGAAAAATAATCCCAAGTGAAGTGAAAAGGTAAAAAAAATTGTAATTCCACCATATTAATTAAAGTGACCCAGTAGATTGTGCAGTTCACATCAATTATGCATATATATCAGAGAAGAGCAGATCGATCTTTGGAAATACGAGTCCTATTTTCTGAAATTCATGGTTTCATGTGAGTTTAAACATTTTTAGATTCGATTAGCTGTTCACAAAATAAAGCTGCCCAACATGATTTCCCAAACTGCAAAAGCATCAAAAAGTTGGATAATGTATTTAAGCGATTCCCCAAGAACCTTCAAAAAAGGCCCCATAGTTGTAACATCTGGTGGATTATCATACCTGGTACAGTGATGGTCAGCACCTCGGCCATCACAGAGTCATTTATTCACATTCAGAGTTGTAAGGGAGGGACAGGACTGTAGTCGTTACCTGAATAACCGCAATATCTATGTCCAGTCCGTCCCCTACACAAAATTGTACTCTTCTCTCCGGCATACCTGTATCTCCAGATTCAGCTTCCTCTGGGCACTTCCCAGGCAATGACAGTCCCTCTTTCAGGTGACCCCCAGCAATGGAGACACAGTCCAAGTTAACTTTAACACTTTCTTTACTGAGTACTTCACACGCTACATCCACAGTTGGTACAACATGACATTTACTGGTTTCTTCATCTTTGCCTTTGCAGTACACGCCCGGAACGAACTGTCCTAGACTGCTCCCCAGTTCCTTCCTGGCCTGACCTCGCCATGATGACAATTCCATCTATCTGTTTCGCCCCAGACTCGAAATCATCAGTCGCCAGGTTTGGTTGCCTCTGGTAAAGCATCTGGCCCGTCTGTACCGATCTCGTTGAAGCTCCAACTTCCTTCATCTCAGCTGTCCAACCGACTTCTGCCCTAAAAGCATCTGCCCAGGCAATTAGTCGCCACATCTTTCCTTTCTTGTTCTGGCCCACTGCTATGACACACAGTGGCCATGGGTAACGTGGGCTGTAGCGATTCAATGTTACGTGGCTGCCAAGCTGTCCGGGCCTATAGCCCATGTGGACACTAGGGCACCCTGGCCCGGTCTGACCTAACTTTCTACAAGCTCCCCTCTTACTACCCATCAGCCCCTCCTACAATTAACTCTCTATAAACATCCTATAGCTATACCTATAAGGCCCACTATCATGCCCCCCATATAGTGGCCCGCAAAAGAACTACACTTACCCATAACTGTATAAACTATATACTAAAGTGCCCTCCTCTAATGTCCCCCCAAAAAGGATGCACTGGCTTACCCTAACTGTACATAAACAATAAACGCACATATTATATCAAAGGAACATAAGGCAATATAAAACAGTCCTCTACAAAATGGTAACACAGATATACTTGTGGCAATACCATAAAAAAATGAGTGATAATACATATTTCTATGTAGCAGTACCACAGGAGTTTGTCATAAACATTATCAATTAGCAATGTGTACATATTAACATACGAAGGGGCAATCCGAGGAAGGGAAGCAAGAAAGACGTCATATCTCACTCCGTTACAGAGTCACTTGGTAAGTCTCTCTCTCATGTACAGTGTAATCTCTTATGGTCAGTGGGGTCCTCTCTCTCCTGTAGAGTGTAGGCTCTTATGGTCAGCAGGGTCCTCTCGCCCTCCTGTAGAGTTTAAGCTCTTATGGTCAGTGGGGTCCTCTCTCTCTCTCCTGTAGAATGTAAGCGCATATGATGGACAGGGTCCTCTTTCTCTCCTGTGGAATGTAAGCTTTTATGGTCAGTGAGGTCCTCTCTCTCTCCTGTAGAGTGTAAGCTCTTATGGTCAGTAGGGTTCTCTCTCTCATGTAGAGTGTAAGCTCTTATGGTCAATGGAGTCATCTCACTCTCCTGTAGAGTGTAAGCTCCTATGGTCAGGGAGGTCCTTTCTTTCTCTCCTGTAGAGTGTAAGCTCTTATGATCAGGGAGGTCCTTTCTTTCTCTCCTGTAGAGTGTAAGCTCTTATAATGAGCAGGGTCCTCTCTCTCCTGTAGAGTGTAAGCTCTTATAATCAGTGGGGTCCTCGCTCTCCTGTAGAGTGTAAGTGCTTTTGGACAGTGGAGTACTCTCTCTCTTCTGTAGAGTGTAAGCTCTTATGGTCAGTGAGGTCCTCTCTCTCCTGTAGAGTGTAAGCTCTTAAGGTCAGAGATGTCCTCTCTCTCTCATCTGTAGAGTGTAGCCCTTATGGTCAGTGGAGTCCTCGCTCTCTCTCCTGTAGAGTGTAAGCTCATATGATGAGCGTGGTCCTCTCTCTTTCCTGTAGAGTGTAAGCTCTTATGGTCAGTGAGGTCCTCTCTCTCTCCTGTAGAGTGTGAGCTCTTATGGTCAGTGAGGTCCTCTCTCTCTCTCTCCTGTAGAGTGTAAGCTCTTATGGTCAGCGGGATCCTCTCTCTCTCCTGTAGAGTGTAAGCTCTTATGATGAGTGGGGTCCTCTCTCTCCTGTAGAGTGTTAGCTCTTATTATCAGTAGGGTCCTCTCTCTCCTGTAGAGTGTAAGCTCTTATGGTCAGCGGGATCCTCTCTCTCTCCTGTAGAGTGTAAGCTCTTATGGTAAGCAGGGTCCTCTCTCTCTCATGTAGAGTGTAAGCTCTTATGGTAAGCAGGGTCCTCTCTCTCTCATGTAGAGTGTAAGCTCTTATGATCAGTAGGGTCCTCTCTCTCCTGTAGAATGTAAGCTCTTATGATCAGTGGGGTCCTCTCTTCTGTAGAGTGTAAGCTCTTATGGCCAGTGCGGTCCTCTCTCCTGTAGAGTGTAAGCTTTTATGGTAAGCGCAGTCCTCTCTCTCTCTCCTGTAGAGTGTAAGCTCTTATGATCAGTGGGGTCCTCTCTTCTGTAGAGTGTAAGCTCTTATGGCCAGTGCGGTCCTCTCTCCTGTAGAGTGTAAGCTTTTATGGTAAGCGCGGTCCTCTCTCTCTATCTCCTGTTGAGTGTAAGCTCTTATGTTAAGCGGGGTCCTCTCTCTCTCATGTAGAGTGTAGGCTCTTATGGCCAGTGGGGTCCTCTCTTTCTCTTCTGTAGAGTGCAAGCTCTTATGGTCATTGGGGTCCTCTCTCTTTCTCTTCTTAGGATCAAAAGGAAGAAGCCGAACATGTGGTCAAGGAAAAAGTAGGACCAGTTATATAGAGATAAAATACCTTTATTGAGACAATAAATTAGTAAGTGGTTACACCTGCACAATTAATAAAAGGATAACATGATTAAACACAGCAAAATTTGTAAGAGTAAAAACCAAAGACCACCAGGTAAGGTATATACATACAGTATATGACTTAAAATAGACCAACCAGGGTAGGTAAATATATATGCAGTATTATATTATGCCATTATATATATGACACTTGATAGCAAAGAGTATATTATGGTATCTCAAAAGAGGGTATAATATAAAGCCCAGCACCATGGCATACTTCCCAGGAACAGTAAAGTTAAGTATTTGTTTCAAATGAGTAATACAATATATAGGTGTTTCATAAGGGAGGTGTCTCAGCAAAGGTCCTAGGAGCTATGAGAGGGTACTATGCACAAAGGAGTAGGGTCACTGCAAGATTGTGGGAGAAGATGATGGGATTACCTGGTGGGTGGTAGATGCTGGTGCAGCACATGCCCCGATGCAGGTTTCGGACCTTTGTCCTTTGTCAGGGGGTTCACCGGGGTAGATAAAAAGTGATCAATACGTCATATAACTTTATTTGTGGGTGTAATGATAAGTAAGATATGATTTTGCTGGAACGTTCCAGAATCTCCCATAGTTATCCTACAGATGAGACTCTGCTTGTCACACGCTACAGATGTGACCCCCCTCCTTCTCCCTTAGCAGCAGCTGTGTGTGTCTCCTCTGCCTCTGTAATAGGACACCAGACATTTCCTGTGCCAGCAGCTCTCTCTCCCCTTTCCCCCCCTCCCTGCACAGTCAGGAAAAGCATTTCTTTTGTTTCCTGCCATGCGGCTGGATAGAGGTATGGAAAATATTAAAAGTAGCCATAGCGTGCACCTTGTACGCGGCAGAGATAGGAAAATTACATTTCTGCCAAATGCATCAGCCCAGCATTCTGGCCCATAATTTTCATGGTTCCAGCACCCATAGAAATGGAGAACTGGATTTCTCCTAAACGGTGTAACATAACTACTGCATGTTTGGTTTTGAATTATTGTATTTGACAGGCTAAAAAGAATGATACCATGAGCGTGTTTATATGAGGTACCCTCTGCGAGATATAGTTATAATAAGTTTTGTAGTCAGAATTGTAACTTCAAAGCAGGGGGAGGAACATCCCTAGACCGCCCCTTTTGTGATGTCACAAACCCAAAGCTTTAAGGTATTCCCTTCCAAAAATCATTCATTCGAACTGCAGAGTCCATGCTGAAAGGACCCCAGATGCAGGGAGACTTGTGGCTCTGCCTCCTCCCCACATGGTTAGCCTACAGACCATTTAAGCAACTGTAAGTGTTGATCTATGTTAATCCCTTTTATTTTATATTTGCATTGTACATATCTAATGTCTCAACTTTGTAACATTTTTACCTGTGTAATCACTGCCCACCTTTTTGGGAATACATTCTAAAACTTATTAGTCTGTCTTCATGTTCTAAAAATGAACACTTGCCTTTAAGATAATTACGCTACTGATTGGGTTGGCTTCGAACCCCTCTATTAAGTCTATAACTTAAGCAGAGAAATCTGGAGCTGGTGGCGGCGTGGTGTGTTTTGGTTGGTTGGGCTAGCTGGCAGTGGTGGAAGGGTTTTATAAGCCGATTGTGTGGCTGCAGCCAAAGCATTGATAATTCCCTCACTGCAGCGGTCTAATTGCCCATGCACAACAAGCAGCCCGTCCGGCGACAAATTATCCTAGGTGTAGTTCCCTGACTGACATGAGGATAAGGGGGGCGCCGGAGAGCTGTGAGTTCCAAAGGGGAACTGAAAAGTGGGATATACATAAATCCCCGCAGTTCGTGGAAGATTGTTAGCAGTGGTGGGACATCCAAAATAACCCCCTGCGATAAATTGTTAGGGCAAGACTAGCTTGCGGCTTTTATCACATGGTGCCAGCGGTGGGATAGCTAAGATAAGCCCCCCCTGTGCCTGTAATAGCCGTGTGTCGGCAGTGCGTCCAAAAATTTAAATATTGCCATTTTTTCTTTTATTTTGACATTTACAGGTTACATAATTTTATATATGTATAAATAATACGTTAACCCCTTTTCCAACATTAGACACACTGTGGGGTGCAGATAGATTTTTATGGCACCCATGTGCCTCCTGAAGGCCCCCATTGCCTGCTATGGTGGTTCTCTGTGAGGCCTTAGGTGGTGTTACCGTATAAAGAACAAGTCATCAGGTGATCGCAAGTTCAAGACCCCAAAGGGACTAAAAATAGAGGATTGTTTTCATTGTTATACGTAAATATTTGTTTTAAAAAATATAAGAAACTAGCTGAAGAGCCTGGCGCTGCCCAGGCATAGTAACTAACTACGGTTAGTTATAACAAATTATAATGATTATATCTATATATATATATATATATATATATAAAGCTGAGTGTAGAGCCCGCCCACTCTGTATAGCCACATTCACTATAATATCCCACATCATCCCGTCAGCCAGAGCTACCGGACTACTACACCTAATATCCCACATCGTCCCGTCAGTTAGAGCCACTGGACTACTACCCCTAATATCCTACATCATCCCGTCAAAGCCACCGGACTACTACCCCTAATATCCAACATCATCCCGTCAGCCAGAGCTACCGGACTACTACACCTAATATCCCACATCGTCCCATCAGTCAGAGCCACTGGACAACTACCACTAATATCCCACATCATCCCGTCACAGCCGCCGGACTACTACCCCTAATATCCCACATCATCCCGTCAGCCAGAGCCACCGGACTATTCCTCCTATTATCCCACATCATTCTGTCAGCCAGAGCCACCGGAATACTACCCCTAATATCCCACATCATCCCGTCAGCCTGGGGTCAGAACCAGAGCGCTGAGTGGAATGGCCCTAACTTCCATACCGGGAACCTTTTAAGAGAGGCCTGGTGTCAGAATCAGAGCGCTGAGTGGATTTGCCCTGATTTCCATACCAATGATGCCTTTAATAGAAGCCTGGGGTGAGAATTAGAGTGCTGAGGGATTTACCCTAACTTCCATGCCGGAGATCCCTTTCAGAGAGGCCTGCGGTGGGGTCATTACCAAAGTGCAGAGTGGATTTGCCCTCACTTCCATAGCGGGGATCCCTTTAAGAGAGACCTGGGGTCAGAACCAGAGAGCTGAGTGAAATTGCCCTAACTTCCATACCGGGGATCCCTTTAAGAAAGCCTGTGATTAGAACCAGAGCACTGAGTGGATTTGCCCTGACTTGCATACCAATGATCCTTTTAATAGAATCCTGGGGTCAGGTTCAGTGTGCTGAGGGATTTGCCTTAACTTCCATACAGGAGATCCCCTTAAGAGAGCCTGGGGTCAGTACCAGAGCATTTGAAGGCAATTGCCCTGACTTCCATATCAGGGATCCCTTTAAGAGAGCCTGGGTTTAGAACCAGAACGCTGAGTGGAATTGCCCTAATTTCCATACCGGGGATCCCTTTAAGAGAGGCCTGGGGTTAGAACCAAAGCCCTGGATGGATTTGCCCTGACTTCCATACCGATAATCCCTTTAATAGAAGCCTGGGGTCAGAATCGGAGCCCTGAGGGATTTGCCCTAACTTCCATACCGGAGATCCCAGTAAGAGGGGCCTGGAGTCAGAACCAGAGCGCTTAGTGGAAATGCCCTAACTTCCATACCAATGATCCCTTTAAGAGACCCTGGGGTCAAAACCAAAGCGCTGGATGGATTTGCCCTGACTTCCATACCAATGATCCCTTTAAGAGGGAAGATGTGCCTCTGGGATGGAGGATGTGTGATGGGTATATGGGCATTGGAAGGGGGATTCATTTCTGTCATGCTCTCTGTTCCTTTCTGGGGGGCAGACAATGGCTGGGAGCTTATGTTCCCGGTGATGCTAGTTTTCTCCCACTATGTCAGTGTCTGCTGAGGTGTTTTCTGGAGTGGGAAAACTGTTGCTCATAGCAACCAATCACAGCTCAGCTTCTTTTAAACAGCTCTGGTGAAATGAAAGATGCTTAGTGATTGGTTGCAAGGAAAACTGTTGCTCATAGCAGCCAATCACACTTCAGCTTCTTTTAAACAGCTCTAGTGAAATGAAAGATGCTTCGTGATTGGTTGGTGATACACACATACATACATTCAATTTTATATCTAATATATAAAGCTGAATGTGTGTGTGTATGTATGTATGTATGTATGTATGTATGTGTGTGTGTGTGTGTGTGTGTGTATGTCCGGGATTGGCATCTGCACTGTCGCAGCTACAGCCACAAAATTTTGCACAGTCACACGTGTGGACCCCAAGAGCGTCATAGGCTGTGTTGTGAGGCGAAATTTTAACTCCGCACGTTCCAATTCACCAAACAATTTTGCCGCTAGGTACATAATGGGGAAAAAGTGTATGTATTGTAGGGATTCGCTCTGGTAGGCAATAGCCGGGCGGCAGTAACGAGGCAACACACAGGCATAAAGTCCAATTCCAGTGGTTTTAATGTCACTCAGTAACCAGCAGCTTAACAAAACATAAGGAAAACCAAACACATACTCCAGCTTGGAGAACCACTGGTCCCAGACTCACCCCTTGCACGGGACGGGCGTAACTAAGCGGCTGCCAGGTCCTGCGGCATCCGCCAGGTGCCATTCCCGGGGTTCTTCCGAGTCTTGCTGCTATAGTCCTGCAGCACGGGAATCCTGTATACAAGTTTCAGGCTGAGTCCACACAAGTTCCTGTAGCTTCCAGAAACACACTCACTCTGTGGCAATTACCAACCTCCATTACATAGGGCCTAACCCCTCCCACCAGTGAGGTAAACACCACATGGACTGATCACATGACCATGACATCATCGCAGGTCCTGTCTTTAGGGAAAAACCCAGCCAAACATTAATCTGCTGGGAGAAACATATCTTCCATCCAGTAAAACACCCTTTACTGTACCACATACCTCCCCCCTATGTTCAACCCCAAGGGGGTGGACACATGACATACAGTGACCTCTGGACAGGGCATCTGCATTCCCCTGTATTCTGCCTGCACGATGTTCCACTGAAAATTTAAAATTTTGCAGGGACAGGTACTACCTGGTGACTCGGGCATTCCTCTCCATAGCTTCACTCATCCACATAAGAGGGGAATGATCTGTCACCAACCGAAATGTTCTCCCCAGCAAACAGTAGTGCAACGATTCCAGTGCCCACTTGATGGCCAGGCACTCTCTCTCCACAATACTGTATCAGGTTTCAGCTGGGGTAAGCTTCCAGCTTAGGAAGCTAACGGGATGCTCTTCCCCGTTAACTTCCTGAGACAGCACGGCACCGAGGCCTATCTCCGAGGCATAAGTCTGCACCACGAACTCTATTTTGAAATTTGGAGTGATCAGGACTGATGTACCACACAGTACCCCTTTTAATTTTGTAAAGGCCTCCTCTAACTGATCATTCCAGTGGACCATCACAGATTTTTTCCCTTTTAAACAATCTGTTATAGGCGCGGACAGGGTTGCAAAGTTGGGAATGAACCGCCTGTAATATCCCACTAAACCCAAAAAGGCTTTTACCTGTTTTGTTGTGAGGGGGTGGGGCCAGTTCTGAATTGCCTCTACTTTGTTTACTTGGGGCTTGAGAACTTTTCTCCAAATGACATACCCCAAGTACCGGGCTTCCTCCAACCCTATGGAACACTTCTTTGGGTTGGCAGTTAGCCCTGCTTGTCGCAGGGAGTCTACCACTGCCTGTACTTTTGCTAAGTGGCTTTCCCAATCGGTGCTGAACTCAATGATATCATCTAGATAGGCTGAGGCATAGCAGCGATGGGGACGGAGAACAATATCCATTAACCGTTGGAACGTTGCTGGAGTGCCATGCAAACCAAAGGGTAACACCTTATACTGGAACAGCCCCTCAGGTGTTATAAAAGTCATTTTTCCCTTCGCTGCCTCTGTTAGGGGTACCTGCCAATAGCCTTTTGTGAGGTCCAGAGTTGTAAAATACCGTGCTTGCCCAAAGCGTTCTATCAACTCGTCAACCCGGGGCATGGGGTAGGCGTCAAACTTTGAAATGTCATTGAGTTTTCAAAAAAAAAATTACAGAATCTTAGAGACCCATCAGGCTTGGGTATTAGGACTATTGGGCTTGCCCACTCACTTTGAGACTCTTCTATGACCCCTAACTGTAGCATCATTTTTACCTCTTCCAAGATGGCTTGTCGCCGGGCCTCAGGCACCCGATATGGCTTTAGTCGGACCTTGGCCTGTGGCTCTGTGACAATGTCATGTTGGATTAGGGAGGTGCGTCCAGGGAGCTCCGAAAAAACATCTGTATTTTGGCTAATGAACTCCCGGACCTCCTGAACCTGTCTAGGGGACAAAGTATCTGCAATTTTGACCCCGGGTTGGATTTCTCCTGTCTCGCCCCGAGGTAAGGGAGCCTTTTCCACCTGAAACGCTGGCAGCGGACAATCCCCACCAAGATGCTCTCTATCTTTCCAGGGTTTAAGCAAAATCAATATGGTAAACCTTTTCTGGTTTTCTCCGCCCTGGCTGGTGTACCTTGTAGTCTACTGGCCCCACCTTCTCCATGACCTCGTAGGGTCCTGCCACCTTGCCACAAATTTGCTATCTACGGTAGGCACAAGCACCAAAACCCGATCCCCAGGGCTAAAGGTTCTTACCCGAGCCTCCCGGTTATAGACCCAACTCTGTGAGCGTTGTTCTGCCTCCATATGTTCCCGGACCAAGGGTAGGACTGTCTCCATTCTCTCTTGCATTTTTGAAACATGTTCTATCATACTTTTGTGGGGGGTAAGTTGATTCTCCCAGGCCTCCTTGGCTATATCTAGTAAGCCCCGCGGATGTCTGCCGTACAATAGTTCAAAGGGTGAGAACCCCGTAGATGCCTGAGGCACCTCCCGTACTGCAAACAACAAATATGGCAATAAGATCCCAGTCCTTCCCATCTTTGGAGACTGCCTTTTTTTAACATGCTCTTCAGCGTCTTATCCTTTCTACCAGATCATCTGTTTGGGGATGATAGACCGATGTGCGCAACTGTTTAACATTTAACAACCGGCAGAGTTCCTTCATAATTTTTGACATAAAGGGCGTTCCCTGGTCTGTTAGAATCTCTTGTGGAATTCCCACCTGTGAAAACATACCCATGAGTTCCTTTGCTATAAGCTTAGCTGATGTGTGGCGCAGAGGAATGGCCTCAGGATATCGGGTAGCATAGTCTGGAACTACCAGAATGTGTTGGTGTCCCCTTGCCGACTTATTGAGAGGCCCCACCAGGTCCATGGCCACTCTCTTGAAGGGTACCTCTATAATTGGCAAAGGAACCAAAGGGCTCCGAAAGTGAGGCTGGGGACTGGTTACCTGGCATACTGGACAGGAGCTACAGTACCGTTTAACTTCTTCATGAACCCCTGGCCAGTAAAATCGCTGCAGAATTCGGTCGAGGGTCTTCTATGGCCCAAATGCCCCCCAAGTACATGCACTAAATCCATTACCAGCCTGCGATACGTCTGAGGTACCAGTAATTGTTCTACCATTTCCCCATGTATTTTCTCCACTCGGTACAACAAATCCTGGTTCAACTCAAAGCGCGGCCACACCGCATCTGCCCCAGGTTGTTGGGGTTCCCCATTGACAAACAGTACATTTTCTCTGGCCCGGTCTAAAGTAAGGTCTTGGAGTTGCGCTGTACCAAAATTGTCACCTGATACATTCAAGTCTGACAACTCGGGTCCCGGCGGCAAGTCTTCCACCTCTCCAGCCAATCCTTCTACGGGAGAATTCTCCCCTTCCTCCACCGAAGGGAAGGTTATTCCTACCGTCAGCACATCTTCCTCCAGGCCACCAGGTTCATGCCCCCCTTCTGGAGAATGTAACCTGGTTGCCTCTGGTACCGGCAGTTGCTCAGTGGAAAAGGAAAAAAGTTCCAGCGCCAGGAATGGGAAATTAAAAATCCATTTTATTGTGCCAATGCATATTAAAATTTCAGCAGGTACAGCATATCAGTTGGATGACTGCAGAACAACGCGTTTCGATGCCTCAGGTCTTAATCATGTTCTGACATTAAATGCAACCAACTTCCTTTTATTGGATTCACCTACCTCCAAAAATCAGAGACACATGTGTGAACTGCTCCAAAGCAGCTCCTGATATGGTAATGGTAGGAGAGCCAAACAAGGTGGGAGGGAAAACAGTCAGTGTAGACAACACAACATAAATGGCCACTGTCACTCATAAAAAAAGAGGTGGGAGGAGGATTTCCTGTATTCGGATGAGAATCCATTTTCCAAATGCCTGCTATGGTATGGCAGATATTTGGACGATCTGCTGATGATTTGGTGTGGTCCAGATGATAGTATACAAGGGTTTGTTTCATATTTGAATACTAACGAATTTAATTAAAATTTACCTCTTACCATCATTTGACTACAATGAATTTTCTGGACGTCACCTTATCTATTAGTGATTCAGATGCTGTCATAGTCACTCCTTATCGCAAACCTACTGCCACTAATTCCACTTTAATGCAGATTCCTGCCACACGGTACAGACCAAGAATAATATTCCGGTGGGAGAATTGATTAGAACAAAACGGAACTGATCCCAACCCAGTGATTACAATAGGGAAGAAAGTCAGGTTTGCAACAGGCTTTCCAAGAGGGGGTATCGTCCCTGGATTCTCAATAGAGCCAAATCAATTGTACACTAGGTGCAATCGATAGGGATGACTTATTGTTTAAACATAAATCATCTCATATGAAAAATAAATCTAATAATAATATTGTCTTCTCAACCAATTATAGTAATCAGTTTAATACTGTTACTAGCATTGTGAAAAAATATCTACCAATTCTTAATGAGGATCCTATTTTAAAACAGGTGATTCAGAATAATGTTAGGTATGTTGCCAAACGGGCACCTACACTTAGCACTATTCTTTCCCCCAGTTTTTTTATGAGTGACAGTGGCCAGACGGAGGGATCCTCCTGGATCACACTAAAGGGTTTTTATAAATGTGGTGCAACTAGATGCAAAACTTGTAATTTTGCACAAAAAGGAAAAACATTTTTTTCCGTGGTGAATAAAAAAAGATTTACCATTAAAAACTTAATAAATTGTAATTCTTCTTATATTGTATATTTAATAACATGCAGAATTTGTAACATCCAATATACAGGTTGCACCACGGGACCATTGAAGGTTAGAATCAGGAGGCATCTCTCAGACGTGTCTAATCATAATGCTGTTGCGGTTTCGGCAGTATCTAAGCACTTTGCCACAGTTCACAAGGGGGATGTTAGCGGTTTCCACTTCATGGGAATAGAACAGGTGCACAGAATGATTCGGGGTGGAGACCACAGAAGGAAACTCTTGAACAGGGAGTCCTGGATCTTCACCCTGGGCACTAGATATCCAGATGGAATGAATAGCCGACAAGATCTTATATTGCATTATTAAATATGTTCATCCCATCCATTCAGGGGTTGTAATATAATATGTGGATCGTTTGTTATATATTTGTTGGGGTCCTCCTATTCTGGGATCCATTTTTGTTTTTTGTGGGGTTTTTTTTGTTTGTTTTTTTATACTGACCCATATTGTTGTATACTTTATCGTACATTATGTATAGGATAGGAATATGTGATATGTTATTGCAATTAATATATATTTCTTATATTCATCTTTTCCATTTCATATTAGGAGTATATATATCTCCCTTTTAAAATTATGTATGTTATTTATGTTGTGTTGTCTACACTGACTGTTTTCCCTCCCACCTTGTTTGGCTCTCCTACCATTACCATATCAGGAGCTGCTTTGGAGCAGTTCACACATGTGTCTGATTTTTGGAGGTGGGTGAATCCAATAAAAGGAAGTTGGTTGCATTTAATGTCAGAACATGATTAAGACCTGAGGCGTCAAAACGCGTTGTTCTGCAGTCATCCGACTGATATGCCGTACCTGCTGGAATTTTAATATGCATTGGCACAATAAAATGGATTTTTAATCTCCCATTCCTGGCGCTGGAACTTTTTTCCTTTTCTACTATTGATTGACTGCCTAGTCTAATCCGTGCGCAGGATCTGGATCCTACCAGCAAGGCAGTGCGGTGAGCTGGATTACTTCCTCTTTTTCATTCTATTTGCTCAGTGGATGGTGCAACAGACGGCCACAGCACAGAAAACAACGGAAAGTCTCTTCCAATTATCACTTCATAATGTAAATTTTTCACCATCCCCACCTCGTGGCAACGCCTCCCTGCTGGCGTGCTGATTACCACTAGTGCTGTGGGATAGTCTTTTAAGTCTCCATGTATACACAACACCCCAATTTTCCGACCCGTATACTCGCTGGTGTGTATCCAGCTGTCTCGTACCAGGGTTACAAGACTCCCTGAGTCCAATAGGGCCACAGCCGGGGTGCCCTCCATTTCCACCCGACACAAATGTTCCATATTAGGGCCTTTCGGGGTGCCCATTGCACACATTGGTTCAGCATAGTGGGACTGCCGGTACCCAAAATTGGTGTCCATGGGCTCAGTCAGGTGGGGGCAATCAGCTCTCATATGACCTGGTTCCTGGCACCACCAGCAAATTATGGGGCTCCTTACTTTCCCAGATAAGTCCGGAGTGGCCTTCCTGGGTTCCGCTCGCCGAACCAGGGGCGGGGACTTAGGGAACCTTCCTGTTACCTTTCGGGGGGTCCCTCCCTGTAACTCTTTGGTAGCCCCATACCTTTCTATGAGGTCTATCATCTGCATGGCATTAGTAGGGGATGCCTGTCCGACCCAGGTCTGGAGGGAGTGGGGCAAAGCCCTCCAAAATCTATCAGTCACTATGCGGTCCAGCATGGCCGTGGGGGACAACACTTCAGGCTGTAACCACTTTTGTAACAGGTGTAACAGGTCGTAATACTGGGACCGGGCTGGCTTGGAGGGGGTAAACTCCCACTGGTGTACCCGCTGGGCCCGCACTAACACATTTACCCCAAGGCGTGCCAGTATCTCACCTTTGACGACCGTGTAGTCTGCCCTTTGCTCTGGGGGTAGGTCCTGATACGCTTTCAACGTCCTGGGGTCAGAAACGGAGCGAGGACACCTGCCCAATGGTCCCGGGTGAGCTTTTCTCTCTCAGCGACTCCTTCGAACATCTCCAGAAACGCCTCCACATCGTCCGATTTCTCCATTTTAGGAATCGCTGTATGAACCGCTTTCCGAATATCATGGATTCCCCGGTCAGCTCCTTTTGATTGCGCTGCCGTGATATGCTGTATCAACAGCTGATTGGTTTCCTGCTGCTGCTGCATAGTCTGCTGTTGCATGGCCTCCTGTTGCTGCTGCCGCATGGCCTCCTGTTGCTGCTGCATAGCCTGTATGAGCGCTTTTACTGTGGCCTCCATTTCTGGAAAGTTCCCCGCCTGGGTCTCTGCATCTCGTTTCACCCAGGACATAGGCTGGGGTACCAATCAAAAAAATCAGAACAGCCTGGCCTCACTGCCCGCATCCAGTCCACCAATTGTAGGGATTCGCTCTAGTAGGCAATAGCCGGGCGGCAGTAATGAGGCAACACACAGGCATAAAGTCCAATTCCAGTGGTTTTAATGTCACTCAGTAACCAGCAGCTTAACAAAACATAAGGAAAACCAAACACATACTCCACCTTGGAGAACCACTGGTCCCAGACTCACCCCTTGCACGGGACGGGCGTAACTAAGCAGCTGCCAGGTCCTGCGGCATCCACCAGGTGCCATTCCCGGGGTTCTTCCGAGTCTTGCTGCTATAGTCCTGAAGCACGGGAATCCTGTATACAAGTTTCAGGCTGAGTCCACACAAGTTCCTGTAGTTTCCAGAAACACACTCACTCTGTGGCAATTACCAACCTCCATTACATAGGGCCTAACCCCTCCCACCAGTGAGGTAGACACCACATGGACTGATCACATGACCCTGACATCATCGCAGGTCCCGTCTTAAGGGAAAAACCTGGCCAAACATTAATCTGCTGGGAGAAACATATCTTCCATCCAGTTAAAACACCCTTTACTGTACCACAGTATGTATGTATGTATCTGTGTATGTCCAGGATTGGCATGTGCACCGTCGCAGCTACAGCCACAAAATTTTGCACAGTCACACGTCTGGTCCCTGAGAGCATCATAGGCTATGTTGTGAGGCAAAATTTTAACCCCGCAGGTTCCAATTCACCAAAGAATTTTGCCTATTATTCTTATCATTTCTATGGTGTTATCGTCCTTCTGTAAAGCTGGAAATAGCACAATTTATTACTGTGCCAACACAGACCACCCTCTGACACAGACTGCAGGGGGAGCCCAATATCACACAGGATAGGATTGGATACATGGCTCAGCAGTCAGTATCAGACAGGATAGGATTAGTTACACAGCTCAGCAGTCAGTATCACACAGGAGAGTATTAGACACATGGCTCAGCAGTCAGTATCACACAGGATAGGATTAGATACACAGCTCAGCAGTCAGTATCACACAGGATAGGATTAGATACACGGCTCAGCAGTCAGTATCACACAGGATAGGATTAGATACACAGCTCAGCAGTCAGTATCACACAGGATAGGATTAGATACACAGCTCAGCAGTCAGTATCACACAGGATAGGAATAGATACACGGCTCAGCAGACTATCACACAGAATAGGATTAGATACACAGCTCAGCACACAGTATCACACAGAATAGGATTAGATACATGGCTCAGCAGTCAGTATCACACAGGATAGGAATAGATACACGGCTCAGCAGTCAGTATCACACAGGAGAGGATTAGCTACATGGCTCAGCAATCAGTATCACACAGGTGAGGAATAGATACATGGCTCAGCAGTCAGTATCACACAGGATAGGATTAGATAGACTGCTCAGCAGAAAGTATCACACAGAAGAGGATTAGACACACAGCTCAGCAGACATTATCACGCAGGATAGGGTTAGATACACAGCTCAGAAACAGGATGTGCCAAAGGAGAGGACATTTTCATTCCAAGAATTCCACTCATTCAATCTGATTTGTTTTTTTATTTTAAACGCCTCCAGTTTCCAGTTCAAACAGAATAGGATTAGATACATGGCTCAGCAGTCAGTATCACACAGGATAGGATTAGATACACTGCTCAGCAGTCAGTATCACACAGGATAGGATTAGATACACGGCTGAGCAGTCAGTAACACACAATAGGATTAGATACACAGCTCAGCAGAAAGTATCACACAGGAGAGGATTAGGTACACAGCTGAGCAGACATTTTCATACAGGATAGGGTTAGATACACAGCTCAGAAAAAGGATGTGCCAAAGGAGAGGACATTTTCATTCCAAGAATTCCACTCATTCCATCTGATTTGTTTTTTGATTTTAAACGCCTCCAGTTTCCAGTTCAACTGCTATTTGCAATGTCCTTTAACAATGCTCAGAGACAGTCCTTGAAAGTAGTAGGGATCGATTTGCAATCTCCATGCTTTTCTCATGGTCAACTTTACGTAGTCTGTTCAAGAGTTGGAACTGCCAAAAATCTGTTCATTTTTGCACCGAAAAAAAAGGAAAAACCAAAAATGTTTATCAAAAGGCTCTTGAATGAGTTGAAAATAAAATACTATCAATACTTGGGTAATTGTTTAGTTAATTTGTGTTGCAAATCTGTAGTGTTGAATATATGATGCAAAATGTTTTTATGTGCAATATAATCAGTATAATTTGTTATAACTAACCACAGTTGGTTACTATGCCCAGGCAACGCCGGGCTCTTCAGCTAGTATACAGATAAAACTTTGATTCACCCACACTTTTCTCCCAGTAAACTCAAAGTTATAAAAAAGTGAAATAAAATAACATATTTGCCTTCACTGTGTCTGTAAAAATAATTAAATATACAATTAATTGGCCCATACTGTAAAAGCCATAAGAATAAATAAGATATAGCTTCATAATTAGGGTTGAGCGATACCATCCGATATTCAAAAGTATCGGATCGGAATGGATCGGCCCGATACACAAAAAGTATCGGGTATCGCCGATTCCGATACCGGAACTCCCATTAAAGTCAATGGGACAGAAATATCGGAATTAAAAAAACCCCTTTCGGGAGGGGGGAAGAGTGTGGGCGGTGCATGGGCAGACACTGTGCGTGTCTGTGTGTGCGGGCGGGGTCTGTGCGGGCTGTCGGTGGTCTGTATGGGCCTGCCGGGGGCCTGTGCCGGCTGTCGGTGGTGTGTACGGGCCTCTCGGGGGCCTGTGCCAGCTGTCGGTGGTCTGTACGGGCCTGCTGGAGGCCTGTGCCGGCTGTCGGTGGTCTGTACGGGCCTCTCGGGGGCCTGTGCCGGCTGTCGGTGGTCTGTGCTGGCTGCCGGGGGCCTGTGCCGGCTGCCGGTGGTCTGTACAGGCCTCTCGAGGGTCTGTGCCGGCTGTCGGTAGTCTGTACGGGCCTCTCGGGGGCCTGTGCCGGCTGCCGAGGGCCTGTGCCGGCTGCCGGTGGTCTGTGCGGGCCTGCCGGGGGTCTTGTGTGTGTGCAGGCATCGTCCGATGCGACTACAAGTCCCATCGGGCGCTGCCTGCTTCACTGACAGAGATTGACACATTTGCCAATGATGGAACAGTAGTCGTCCCATCATCCGGCTAATGTGTTGAATGTAAAAAAAAAAAAAATATACATACTACATACTACATATATACAACATACATACATACTACATATATACAACATTCATACAACATACATGCTACATATATACTACATTCATACAACATACATATATACTACATACATGCTACATATATACTACATTCCTACAACATACATATATACTACATACCACATACATGCTACATATATACTACATACATATATACTACATACATGCTACATATATACTACATTCATACAACATACATATATACTACATACATGCTACATATATACTACATTCATACAACATACATAGATACTACATACAATACATTCATACAATACATACATATAGACATACAGTACATATAACATACAGTACATACTGACCATTACTTGTCACATTGTTCCCCGAAGCCAGTGTCATCTATGAAAGAAATTAGAAAATAACAAACAAGCCATATACTTACCCTGATCCGCAGAAATCCACTAGGGTCCCACGCCGATTTGCCGTGGAGAACAGCAGCATCAGCTGATGTGACCGCTCTCTAGGGGCTTCAATAATCCAATGACGGAAGGTAGGTATCCTTCCGCACTGTATTCCTCCGCCACTGTTAAAAAAAATAGTCCCTAGTCTCACTTTATGGCAAAAGCTGTGTGAGAAAGATCCCACGCAGCTTTTGCCATAAAGTGAGACTAGGGACTACCGACCACAGGCCACTGACAGCCGGCACAGACCCCCGAGAGGCCCGTACAGACCCCCCGCAGTCGGCACAGACCACGCATCATGATGCGCACAGACCTTGCATCATGATGACATCATTTCAGCAGCCAATCACAGCCACAACAGTGGCTCATTGCATTATGGGGACTTCCGATTCCGGTATCCGATATTGAAAAAATATCGGTACTCGGTATCGGAATTCCGATACAGCGAATATCAGCCGATACCCGATATTTGCAGTATCGGAATGCTCAACACTATTCATAATTGTTTTGTGATCTGCAGTCTGATAAGCGCCATCTTTATAGGTATTTCACATTCCCAATAAAGTTGTGTTATTTACAGAGGTAATAAAATGTCAGACGTTTATCCATCACTCACAGGATGGCGCCCCCCAGCTCCAGCACTGAGATGTGTGCAATTGGTAGGATGTGTCCTGTGCCCTGAGAATATGACTGGACATGGATTTGTTATTATAAGAATTTTTTGTGATTAATATATAATCTTAAACACAGAAACACAGTATAACAAACGTCTAAAAATAATCTGTTGTAAAAAAAATATATATAACAGTAAACAGCAAGTGCTAGTAAAAAGATGATACCAAAACAGGAATCAAGTCCATAGGACAGTGTTCATAGTATTGGTAAGGTTTTTGAATACTTCCATTTCCGTGCTTATTGCTTATACTAAAAGACTTATAAATGCAGCAAATGTCTAAGTGATTCAGGCCTAGCTAAAGATAAGAAAGATTGCCTAAGGGATAAGATCAGAAGATTATATGCGAAAGGAAGTTACAGCAAGACAAGTTCCCGATACGCCTACACTAATTTCGATAAAATAATGATCTCAGTGTGAAAAACAAGATGATCTTGTAGTTATGATACCAAACCCCCTTTTTCTTTTATTTTCGATAACAGACACTGTAGAAAATAACCAGATTTCAATGGTTCCCGTTGACATTTTCTGTCAACATAACTATATAAAGAGCTGTAAGTGTAGAGTAGACAGACATTGCTACGGCCGTCTTTACAGAGGGGACTTGTGACCATCTTCTTGTATACTAGAAATAAACCTTCCACAAAATCAGATGTCTCCAGTCTTCCATTGGTAAAGAGAAGTTCTCCTGACATTGATATTACAGCTTATTACTAATCACTAATAATCTTATATGTCTGTAACCTGAGAAGTATTTGTGATATAAAAGTGGCATGAGTAATATGTGACGGATTTCACTCTGTTCTAATAATAAAATCTTATAACCCAATAAGATAACTCTGTGTTTTCAGATGTGGACGCTGCGTCATTTGCAGTTGGATGATGTCATGCATGACCTTTGTCAGTGCCTCCTCTGGAAAATTTTTTATGCTGGGGACTTCTAGAAACTGCAAAACATCGGGAGTAATATATGAGGTTACTTGCACCTGTCCAATAGACTAGATAGGAAAGACCACCAGGGAGTTTAGATAATGAGTGGGAGAACATTTAGGAAATATACGACTCAGGCGAGATACCTCCATTGCACACCACATTAATTTTATTCATACGGGCAAAATCAATGAAATTTCCTTTTGTGTCATATAAGGGGTCAAGCCTTAAGTGAGGAAGGGCGGCTTGAATAAAGTAGTCTTTGGCCAGTGTCACACTTGCAAGTGTGATGCGAGAAATTCACACGAGTTTCTCGCATCAACACTCGGCACTGTTGCCAGCACTGGCGTAACTACCGGGGTAGCAGCCGAAGCGGTTGCTTTGGGGCCCGGCCCATATAGGGTCCCGGGTCCCCGGCTCCGATCGGCGCTACCCCAGGGGTGGACCTACTGCCCGTGCAGCCCGCATTGCACGGGGGCCCCAGGGGAGAGGGGGCCCCACCAGCACCGCATGGTTAATTATTCAAATTAGCCATGTGGAGCGCCAGGCACAAGGAGGAGAGGAGCCAGCCCTGAGCCTGAGGTGAGATGATATCAGCGTCAGTCACGCTGTGCTGCGCTGCTGCTGTGGGGGAGGAGAGGAGGAGACAGACTGTCTCACTCACTGTGCCTGTGGTGCCGGCCGGAGGGTGGCTGCAGCCGCAGGGTGGCTGCAGCCGCAGGTCAGTCAGTCACTTGTGTGTGTGTATGTATGTGTGTATGATGTATGTGCGTGTGTGTGTGTCTGTCTGTATGTATGTATGTATGTCTGTGTGTGTGTATGTGTATGTCTGTGTGTGTGTGTGTATGTCTGTGTGTGTATGTATGTATGTGTGCATGTCTATGTGTGTGTATGTATGTGTATGTCTGTGTGTGTGTGTATGTATGTGTGTATATGTGTGTGTGTATGTGTATGTATGTATGTGTGCATGTCTATGTCTGTGCATGTATGTATATGTGTGTGTATGTCTGTGTGTGTGTGTGTGTATGTATCAGGATCCTGACAGCGCCGGCGTACAGCCTCCGCTGAGCAAGGACTCACCCGCACTGTAGGGACCCCTGGGGACCAGGACAGCCAGAAAGTATAGGTGCACAGGACCTGAGTGCTGAAGTTTAGCAAGCTGGCACGGGACCTATGGTCATGTGACTGCAAGGGGGCGGGGCTTAGAGTCCTGCTTTCAGAGAAGACAGAAAACTCAGAGTCGGGCAAAACGGAGGTCATTCACAGTACGGACAGCGAGGTACAGGAGGGATAAACAGACGGGAGGTCAGACAAAGCCAAAAGGTCATACACAAGAGGGAGACGCAGTACCAAGGGGATGAGCAGAGAGAAGTCAGGTCACAAGCAGAGAGTCATACATGAGAGGTAGCGCAGTACAAGAGGGACAGGCAGAACTCGTAACAGGGACAGAACCGGATCAAAACCAAACAAGCAAGCTAGATATCAGGCACAAGGCACATGTACGCACAAGGTCAACTAACTCAGCCGAGGGCAGGAGTATAACTGACACCGGACCTAGGTACAGTGAGCATTAAATAGCCACCCTCTGCCAGGGAGAGGCGGAACAATTAACCCCCAGTCAGACCAGGATGGGCCAAAGCAAAACCCCGTCCTGGATCATGACAGCACCCTCCTCTCAATGGGGGGCCACTGGACCCCCAGGTCTCTCAGGGTACTTGGCGTGAAAGGCCCGGACCAACCGATCCACATGAACCGATCGAGCAGGAACCCACGAGCATTCTTCAGGACCGTAGCCTTTCCAATGTACCAGATATTGAAGGGCACAATGGAGCAACCTGGAGTCGACAATTCGTTCCACCTCGTACTCCTACTGCCCGTCTAACAAAACCGGTGTTGGGGAAGCTGATGATCCCTCCCCAGCGGACCTCATGGGTTTCAAAAGGGCCTTATGAAAAACATTTGGGATCCGCAGAGATGGCGGGAGATGCAACCGAAAAGCCACCGGGTTAACTGCCTCGGTAATTTCATAAGGACCGATAAACTTGGGTCCAAGCTTCGCAAAGGGGTGTCCTTGAGTCTTATATTCTTGGTGGACAACCATACCTTATCCCCAATCTGAAACACGGGTCCCGCGGATCGGTTTTTGTCCGCAAAAAATTTAAATTTGTCCTGAGCCTTCGTAATGTTACTCTGGACCTCTCACCATACCTCCCCCAACTGCTGGATCGTCTCATCCGCCCCAGGACACCCAGAATTCAAACAGGAAAATTCTCCAAAATGAGGATGAAACCCATAATTGCAGAAAAAGGGAGATGTACCCGTAGACTGGTTAATGCGGTTGTTAAATGCAAACTCAGCCACTGGTAACACAGAACCCCAATCATCTTGTCGGTCTGAGGTCAAGCAACGCAGAATCTCTTCCCAAATCTCTCATTCCAACATATTCGAAATACCTGCCACCACCAGCCCAGGCTGAAGAATGGAGGATGGAGGTTCCGGGGGGGACACCAAATATAAACTGCGTGAAAAAGCATCCGCTCTGACATTTTTGGACCCCGGCCGAAAAGTGATCGAGAAGTTGAATCGGGAAAAAAAAGTGACTATCTAGCCTGTCTAGGAGTCAACCTCTTAGCTGACTCAAAATAAGCTAGGTTTTTTTGGTCCGTAATTACGGTTATAGGATGGATAGCCCCCTCCAAAAAATGCCTCCATTCTTCAAAGGCCAACTTAACGGCCAGAAGTTCTCGATTTCCCACATCATAGTTTCTCTCCGCAGGAGAGAATTTCTTTGAGAAAAAGGCGCAAGGTCTTAAATTGGTCAAAGTGGCGGGTCCCTGGGACAATACCACCCCCACCTCTGAGGCATCTACCTCAACAATAAATGGTTCCGACGGGTCCGGTTGAACAAGAACTGAGGCCGACATGAAACATGTTTTCAAAAACTGAAATGCAGCTACCGCTGCGGTTAACCAATTCTTGATATCGGCCCCCTTTTGAGTCATGTCTGTGAGGGGTTTAACCACCTATGAGAACCCCTTTATAAATTTGCGATAGTAATTGGCGAATCCTTGGAAACGCTGCAGAGCCTTCAAATCACAAGGTTGAACCCACTCGACAATGGCCTGCACCTTATTAGGATCCATGCGATACCCTTCAGCAGACACGATAAACCCCAGAAACGACAGTTCCTGAACAAAAAACAAACATTTTTCCAGTTTAGCAAAGAGACAATTCTCCCGGATCCTTTGGAGAACTGACCGAACATGACCAATGTGAGTCTGTTTATCAGGATAATAGATCAATATGTCATCCAAATATACCACCAAAAAACGTCCAATAAAATCAGAGAACACGTGATTTATGAAGTTTTGGAAGACCGCTGGAGCATTGGTCAAGCCGAAAGGCATGACCAAATTTTCAAACAACCCTTCAGTAGTGAGAAAAGCGGTTTTCCACTCATCTCCGTCCCGGACTCGGATAAGGTTATACGCTCCCCGTAGATCTAACTTTGAAAACCACTTAGCGCCGGACAACTGGTTGTATAAATCAGGAATAAGTGGAAGGGGATACGTATTCCTCACAGTTATCTTATTTAACTCATGAAAATCGAGGCATGGGCGTAAAACACCGTCTTTTTTCTTTACAAAAAATAACCCCGCCGCCACGGGAGAAACAGAAGGAAAATTCTCCAAAATGAGGATGAAACCCATAATTGCAGAAAAAGGGAGATGTACCCGTAGACTGGTTAATGCGGTTGTTAAATGCAAACTCAGCCACTGGTAACACAGAACCCCAATCATCTTGTCGGTCTGAGGTCAAGCAACGCAGAATCTCTTCCCAAATCTCTCATTCCAACATATTCGAAATACCTGCCACCACCAGCCCAGGCTGAAGAATGGAGGATGGAGGTTCCGGGGGGGACACCAAATATAAACTGCGTGAAAAAGCATCCGCTCTGACATTTTTGGACCCCGGCCGAAAAGTGATCGAGAAGTTGAATCGGGAAAAAAAAGTGACTATCTAGCCTGTCTAGGAGTCAACCTCTTAGCTGACTCAAAATAAGCTAGGTTTTTTTGGTCCGTAATTACGGTTATAGGATGGATAGCCCCCTCCAAAAAATGCCTCCATTCTTCAAAGGCCAACTTAACGGCCAGAAGTTCTCGATTTCCCACATCATAGTTTCTCTCCGCAGGAGAGAATTTCTTTGAGAAAAAGGCGCAAGGTCTTAAATTGGTCAAAGTGGCGGGTCCCTGGGACAATACCACCCCCACCTCTGAGGCATCTACCTCAACAATAAATGGTTCCGACGGGTCCGGTTGAACAAGAACTGAGGCCGACATGAAACATGTTTTCAAAAACTGAAATGCCGCTACCGCTGCGGTTAACCAATTCTTGATATCGGCCCCCTTTTGAGTCATGTCTGTGAGGGGTTTAACCACCTATGAGAACCCCTTTATAAATTTGCGATAGTAATTGGCGAATCCTTGGAAACGCTGCAGAGCCTTCAAATCACAAGGTTGAACCCACTCGACAATGGCCTGCACCTTATTAGGATCCATGCGATACCCTTCAGCAGACACGATGAACCCCAGAAACGACAGTTCCTGAACAAAAAACAAACATTTTTCCAGTTTAGCAAAGAGACAATTCTCCCGGATCCTTTGGAGAACTGACCGAACATGACCAATGTGAGTCTGTTTATCAGGATAATAGATCAATATGTCATCCAAATATACCACCAAAAAACGTCCAATAAAATCAGAGAACACGTGATTTATGAAGTTTTGGAAGACCGCTGGAGCATTGGTCAAGCCGAAAGGCATGACCAAATTTTCAAACAACCCTTCAGTAGTGAGAAAAGCGGTTTTCCACTCATCTCCGTCCCGGACTCGGATAAGGTTATACGCTCCCCGTAGATCTAACTTTGAAAACCACTTAGCGCCGGACAACTGGTTGTATAAATCAGGAATAAGTGGAAGGGGATACGTATTCCTCACAGTTATCTTATTTAACTCATGAAAATCGAGGCATGGGCGTAAACCACCGTCTTTTTTCTTTACAAAAAATAACCCCGCCGCCACGGGAGAAACAGAAGGACGAATGTGTCCCTTACGGAAACTCTCGGAAATATATTCTTTCATCGCGGCCCGTTCTGGACCCGAAAGGTTATGCAAGCGGGATTTGGGCAATTTAGCACCTGGAACCAGGTCAATGGCACAATCAGATGGGCGGTGTGGTGGTAAAACCTCAGCCTCTTTTTTGGAGAAAACGTCCGTATAGTCTTTCAGGCACTCCAGAATTCCTTCCAGACCCACGGACGATACAGACACCGTAACAAGACATTTTTCAGAACAATAGGGACCCCATTTAACAATGTCCCGAGATTCCCAATTAATTACAGGATTATGCAACTGTAACCAGGGGAACCCCAACACCAGTCCCGCAGGCAGGTTGTCCATCACAAAACATGAAATGTGTTCCTGGTGCAAGGAACTCACTTTAAGAAGAAACTCTTCAGTATGAAACAAAACGTTATTCTTAACCAGTGGTGTTTTGTCAATGGCAACAATGTGAATAGGAGTCTCCAACCTAACTGTCCCTAACTTACACCTGGCCACCAAGTCAGAGTCAATAAAGTTTAATGATGGTCCGCAATCAACGAAGGCAGAAGTGGATGTGTAGACACTCCCACAACAAAGTTCCACTTGTAACAACATTTTTGAAAAGGCAGAAAAGGGTACCTGAGAGGCTGGGTGACCTCCACGACAATCACCCGGGCTCAGTCACTTGTTGATCAGTGGATGGGAGGGGCAATCCTTTTTCCAATGTCCAGCATCGCCACAGTGAAAACATTTCCCACGCGCCGTTGTCTCCTTTCGTTCCCATTGAGGTCGATGGTTCCCATCTCCAAGGTTTCCAATGTAGGACAGGCTCCCCTTCTTTGGGAGAATAACGGTGTCTCAGTTTGCATCACTCCCCTCGCCCGTAGCCTGCGATCCATTCGGACGGCCTGTGTCATAGCCTCCTCCAAGGAATCAGGCGGAGGGTGGAGAGCCAAGGCGTCTTTCAGATGTTCAGACAGGCCTCTACGGAACAAACCTCGGAGGGCGGCATCATTCCAGCAGACCTCAGCAGCCCAGCGCTTGAACTCTGAACAAAACCACTCGGCTGAGTGCTTCCCCTGGCACACACTCATCACCATGTCCTCAGCCATACGCATCTGATCAGGCTCATCATAAATATGCCCCAGGGCCTCAAAAAATGCATCCACATTCATACGCTTAGGGGCCGTGGCCAAAAGGGAGAAAGCCGAAGCGTGAGGGGCTCCCCATAACATAGACATAATGACTCCCACTCTCTGACCTTCATCCCCAGAAGAGTGTGGTCTCAATGAAAAAAAAAAAGCTTACAGCCCTCTTTGAAAACTCTGAACTTCCTTTTATCTCCAGAAAAGGCATCCGGTAACTTAACTGGAGACTCAGGGGAAACTAATGTAACATCCTGAGCCCCTGATGAGAATACCCCCTGCACAATGTCAGTGATCAGCTGCTGAGACTGAGCCAGGACTCGTTGTTCTCCAAGGAGTTTTTGAGACATCTGAGTCAGCTGCTTTACTTGCTCAGAAAGAGCGTGCATAGGATCCATCACATACACAGGAGAAGGGGAGCAGAGAAAAAAAAATGGTAATGGTCAGTTATAATGTCAGGACACCGCACCACACTCGCTCACTGTGCCAGTGTGCGTGTCCTGAGTACAGAAACAGTGCTAAAAGATACCTGTGGAGCAGGGCAGCAGAGGTGACAATGCGTGCTTCAAGCTATCGGTGTCAGGAACCTGTCAGCGCCGGAAATTAAAGATGCACAGGACCTGAAGACGCTGAAGTTAGCAAGCTGGCACAGGACCTAGATCATGTGACTGCAAGGGGGCGGGGCTTAGCGTCCTGCTTTCAGAGATGACAGGACACCATACAACAACTCAGAGTCAGGCAAAACGGAAGTCACACAGACGTGGTACCGAGGGGACAAGCAGAGAGAAGTCGGGTCACAAGCAGAGAGTCATACACGAGAGGTAGCGCAGTACAAGCGGGACAGGCAGAACTCGAAACAGGGACAGAACTGGATCAAAAACCAAACAAGCAAGCAAGATATCAAGCACAAGGCACACGTATGCACAAGGTCAACTAACTCAGCCGAGGGCAGGAGTATAACTGACACCGGATCTAGGTCCAGTGAGCATTAAATAGCCGCCCTCTGCCAGAGAGAGGTGGAACAATTAACCCTCAGTCTGATCAGGACGGGCCAAAGCGAAACCCAGTCCTGGATCATGACAGTAATATCCCGAGCCCCCCGATGAAAAAACCTCGTTGTTCTCCAAGGAGTTTCTGAGACATCTGGGTCAGGTGTTTAACCTGCTCAGAAAGAGCGTGCATAGGATCCATCACACACACAGAAGAAGGGAGCAGAGAAAAAAAATGGTATCGGTCAGTTATAATATCAGGATCCTGACAGCGCCGGGGTACAGCCTCCGCTGAGCAGGGACTCACCCGCACTGTAGGGACCCCTGGGGACCAGGACAGCCAGAAAGTATAGGTGCACAGGACCTGAGTGCTGAAGTTTAGCAAGCTGGCACGGGACCTACGGTCATGTGACTGCAAGGGGGCGGGGCTTAGTGTCCTGCTTTCAGAGAAGACAGAAAACTCAGAGTCAGGCAAAACGGAGGTCATTCACAGTACGGACAGCGAGGTACAGGAGGGATAAACAGATGGGAGGTCAGACAAAGCCAAAAGGTCATACACAAGAGGGCGATGCGGTACCAAGGGGATGAGCAGAGAGAAGTCAGGTCACAAGCAGAGAGTCATACATGAGAGGTAGCGCAGTACAAGAGGGACAGGCAGAACTCGTAACAGGGACAGAACCGGATCAAAACCAAACAAGCAAGCAAGATATCAGGCACAAGGACACGTACGCACAAGGTCAACTAACTCAGCCGAGGGCAGGAGTATAACTGACACCGGACCTAGGTCCAGTGAGCATTAAATAGCCGCCCTCTGCCAGGGAGAGGCAGAACAATTAACCCCCAGTCAGACCAGGACGGGCCAAAGCGAAACCCCGTCCTGGATCATGACAGTATGTATGTGTGTGTCTGTATGTATGTATGTGTGTCTGTGTGTATGTATGTGTGTATGTCTGTGTGTGTATGTATGTGTGTCCTGCATTACAGTGTGCCTGTGTATACTGTATGTATATAGTGTGGACCTGTTTACAGTATAGTGCTGTGTATACACTTTATACAGCCCCTCAGCCTCTATTCTATATACAGCCAGCACAGCAACAGCCTCTGATATATACAGGTAAACAGCCTCTGATATATACAGCCCGGCAGCAGCCCCTCATATATATACAGCCCAGCAGCAGCTTCTAATATATACAGCCCAGCAGCAGACCCTCATATATATACAGCCCTGCAGAAGCCTCTCATACATATACAGCCCAGCAGCAGCCTCTGACTTATAGAGCCCAGCAGCAGTCTTTGATATAGAAAGGCAAAAGAAGCAACAATGAAATCAACAGAAGAGACAGCGAAGACAAGAAAATTGGACGAGTTCCTCACTGTTTATTCAAGGCAAGTGTCGGAAAGGAGTAACGATCTTGCAGAATCTGACCAACCTGACAATGCTTCAGTGGAAATGGTTGTTGATCCTGGCAAAGAAAAGGCTGAAGTAGTAAGGTGTACAACTGAAGAACACAAAGAAAAGGAGACTGATAGTGGCACATCTTATGAAGAAGGTGAAGTTGAGGGCCCACCTGTTATGATTCCACCACACGGCGGGGAAGGAAGGTGCCACTGAGCTCCACCCCCCCGCTGACCCTACCTACTTGCCGGCCCCACCCTAGCCGGTGGGCGACAACTGGGCGGCGGTCCCTTCCTAGGCGTAAGTGCAGGGAGCTACAGTGAGGGTAAACCGAGGGTGGAATTAATGCTGGACAACCTAAGGGAGACAAGCAGCAGCAAGGAGGACTACAAGAGTGATACTAAAGAGAGAACGAACCTGAAGGGTTAGTCCACGAAACCGAAAACTAACACACCAAACAGTACTAAACCTTCAGCGAAGACAAAGCGGAAAGCTAGAGTCCAGAGGTACTCAGACGAAAGAGAGACCGGGAGGCTGTCAGAGGTTGTACCGGCAGCGCAGTGGAGAAGGCAGGAATCCGTACCACAAAAGAATCACCGGCAAGGAGTGAAAGCCCTGAGGAGTGCTAAATAGGAAGAAGGCGGGACATACGAACAGGAAACAGTGAAGCAGCCAATCACCAGAACGGGGAAGAATGATGAACGAAAAAGAACTAGTTGATCAGAAACTGAATATTCCGACAGCCAGTAAGGCAGCGAAACTTGCTGTGGAACCCAGACTAGACCCCGGTACGAATCCTGACATTACCCCCTCCTTTATGAGGGGCCTCCGGACCCTCACCCGGGGAAGGCTTCTCAGGAAAATCGACATGGAACCTCCTACACAACCTGGGGGCATGAACCTCGGAATGAGACACCCACGACCTCTCCTCAGGGCCATACCCCTTCCAGTCCACCAGGTACTGCAGGACCCCACGAACTTTCCTGGAGTCCAAGATCTTTCTTACCTCAAACTCGGGGTGACCAAGTACAACAACAGGAGCAGGAGGTGTGTCAGCAGGACAAACTGGAGGTACATAAGGTTTTAGGAGAGAAACATGGAATACCCTATGCACTCTCATCGCCTGGGGGAGGTCCAATTTGACAGAAACAGAGTTGATTATCTGAGATATTTTAAAGGGCCCAATGTACCGGGGAGCCAGTTTACCAGAGGGGACTCTCAGTTTCAGATTTTTAGTAGAAAGCCACACTTTCTGCCCAACTTCAAAGGAAGGACTTCTCCTCCGCTTCCTATTAGCAAAGCGGCACTGTGACTCATGAGCCTTTTTGATGTTGCTTTGGACCTGCTCCCAAACCGACCGCAGATCAGAGGAAACAATTTCTACCTCAGGACTGTCCGAGGGGTCCCCAGAGAAAGAGCTGGATTTAGGGTGAAATCCCATGTTGCAGAAGAAGGGAGACATCCCTGTGGAAGAGTTCACCCTATTATTTATGGCAAACTCTGCCAAGGCAATAAAAGATGCCCAGGTCTCTTGCTTATCAGCCACATAGCAACGTAAGAATTGTTCAAGGGCTTGATTGGCCCGTTCTGTCTGCCCATTGGTCTCCGGGTGAAAGGCCGATGAGAAAGCAAGGGAAACGCCAATTTTACTACAGAAAGCTCTCCAGAATTTGGAGACAAATTGGGTACCCCTATCTGAGACAATATTAGAAGGAATTCCATGTAGCCGCACCACATGATTTAGAAACAAGGGGACCAATTGCTTGGCGGATGGTAATTTGGGTAAAGGAATAAAGTGCGCCATCTTACTAAAGCGATCTACCACAACCCACAAGGTAGTCATTCCCAGGGAGGGAGGTAAATCAGTAACAAAGTCCATGGACAGATGGGTCCATGGCTTGGAGGGAACAGGTAGAGGACATAGTTCTCCCAAAGGCCGTGAGCGGTTAACCTTAGACCGGGCACAAATGTCACACGCCTTGACATAGGCAGTGGCATCCCGGCGTAAAGTCGGCCACCAAAAATTTCTGGAGATTGACTCCATAGTACCCGAAATACCAGGGTGACCTGAAAGAGGAGAGTTGTGGTATTCATTCAGCAGTCTCAAACGCAAATGACAGGGAACGAACCATTTATTATCAGGAGAGCCGGACGGAGACAAATGTTGAAATTGTTTAACTTCAGCAAACAAATCAGAGGTATTAGCAGCCAAAAACACTTTCTCAGGTAAAATGGGAACAGGTGGGATGTTTGACGGTTGTTCAGGCAAGAAGCTTCTAGATAGCGCGTCTGCTCTGGCATTTTTGCAGCCGGGTCTGAAAGAAATCACAAAATTAAAACGTGAAAAGAACAACGCCCACCTTGCCTGTCTTGGATTCAGCCATTTGGCCGTTTTGAGATATTCAAGATTCTTATGGTCGGTGAAGACAGTAACAGGATGTTTGGCCCCCTCCAAGAAATGCCGCCATTCCTCAAAGGCCAACTTTATAGCGAGCAGTTCCCTGTTCCCAATATCATAGTTTTTTTTCCGCTGGGGAAAACTTCTTTGAGAAGAATGCACAGGGTTTCAAATGAGTCAAAGACGAAGTCCCCTGTGAAAGTACTGCCCCCACCCCCGCTTCTGAGGTGTCAACCTCAACAACAAAGGGTCTCTCCTGATCGGGCTGGGTAAGAACAGGAGCAGTGGCAAAGCTCTCCTTAAGAAACGTGAAGGCGTCCACTGCATCCTTACTCCAGTTTACCAAGTCGGAACCTTTCACAGTAAGATCTGTGAGAGGTTTCACCACAATAGAGAAGTTTTTTATAAACTTGCGGTAAAAGTTGGCAAACCCCAGAAATCTTTGAAGAGCTTTCAAAGATGCAGGACGAGCCCAATTAAGAACCGCTTTTACCTTCTCCGGCTCCATTGTGATGGCCTGGGGTGTCAAAATATGACCCAAAAAAGATAGACTTTGGACCCCGAAAATACACTTTTCTTGCTTGGCGAAAAGTTGGTTATTGCGGAGTACCTGGAGTACATCCCTTACATGATTCAAATGTGAGTCCCAGTCAGGAGAGAACACCAAAATATCATCCAGATAGACAATTACATAGCGGCCAATAGCATGTTGGAAAATATCATTGGTGAAATTTTGAAAAATCGCCGGAGCATTGCACAGCCCAAAGGGCATAACTAGACACTCGAAGTGGCCCTCGGGGGTATTGAAGGCGGTCTTCCACTCGTCGCCAGCCTTTACACGAATGAGATTATACGCCCCTCTCAGGTCCAACTTCGAGAACCATCGAGCCCCCTGAACCTGGTTAAACAGGTCCGGAATCAACGGTAGTGGATATTGGTTACGGACAGTTATTTCATTAAGACCTCGGTAGTCTACACACGGCCTAAGTCCTCCATCCTTTTTACTGACAAAAAAGAACCCTGCGGCCAGGGGTGAGGTGGACGGACGGATATGCCCCTTTCTTAGAGCCTCTTGTACATATTCACGTAAAGCTTCTCTTTCAGGAGGTGATAAATTATATAGGCGTCCCTTAGGGAATTTACAATTGGGAACCAAATTGATAGTACAGTCATAGGAGCGATGAGGTGGCAACCGCTCAGACTCCTTCATAGAAAAGACATCTGCGAATTGGCCCAAAAGATTCTGAAGAGAAGCTTGTACGGAGACGATACCACAAACGTGTGTTAACAAGCATTTCTGTGAACAATCTGCACCCCACTTCTCCAATTCACCAGAAACCCAGTTAATGTTGGGGTTATGGAGCTGGAGCCATGGAAGCCCCAGTATGACACTAGTTGGGAGGTCATGCATAACCAAAAATGACAGCTGTTCCACATGCAGTACACCAACCTGAAATGATAGCAATGGAGTACAGAGACTAATCTCCCCATTTGCTAGTGGGGTGTTATCAATACCAACTAATTTAGTGGGGTGAGCAAGTGGAATTAAAGAAATACCCAATGAGACAGCAAACTCATAACACATAAAATTAGCAGTAGCCCCTGAATCAATCATGGCAACTCCTTCTCCCTTAGAGGAGGTGAAAGCAATAGAAATTGGCACTAAGAGTCTCTTAGAACTTAAAGGAATTACCTGTCCACCCACAGGCCTAGGTGGTGTATTCCGAGAAGATTCCTGTGGAGTGCCAGGGCGCCGCGGGCAATCCTTTATCCAGTGCCGAGGATCTCCGCAGTAAAAACAGGTTCCAAGTGCGTGGCGTGGACGGCAAGGACTAGGATCTGTGGTAGCTTGCATGGCTCCCAATTCCATAGGTTCGGTAGCTGGCAGATTCGGAACAGCCGGAGTGACCCTAGAGAAAACGGAAACTTGCGCTGCTGCCTGCTCCGATCTCCTCGCCCTTAACCTGCGATCTATTCTGACCATTAAAGCCATCAGCTCCTCCAGAGACTGGGGCAGGGTGTAGTGTACCAATTCATCCTTTAGGGCTGGTGAAAGGCCCCGCTGAAATTGATTCCG
Organism: Dendrobates tinctorius; assembly: GCF_039654945.1. Classification (NCBI taxonomy): domain Eukaryota; kingdom Metazoa; phylum Chordata; class Amphibia; order Anura; family Dendrobatidae; genus Dendrobates; species Dendrobates tinctorius. The sequence continues at coordinate 7,237,199 of NW_027361859.1, forward strand.
AAGGGCGGGATCATTCCAACGGGTAGCTAAGCTCCATCTACGAAACTGGGTGCAATAAAACTCTACCTCCTGATCACCCTGGGTCAGGGAGGTAAGGTTTGCCTCGGCCAGAGCGACTTGGTCAGGCTCATCATAAATATTCCCTAAGGCTTGAAAGAAGTTGTCTACTGAATCACGGAGATTTGAATCTGGCGGCAGAGAGAAGGCCCACTCCTGGGGTCCCTCCCGTAAGCGAGAGATTATGATACGGACTCTTTGAGCTGGGGGGCCAGAAGAAATAGGTCGTAATTGAAAATATAATTTACAATTTTCTCTAAAAGAAGCAAATTGGCTTCTATCTCCGAAAAATGGCTCGGGTAAGTTAACTCTAGGCTCAGAATTAGTTGTCCCTGCAACGGCAGCTGCTTGAATTTGCTCCTGACGCTGGACCTGCGCAGCAAGATCTTGCACCAGCTGAGTAAGACCCTGCATTTGATTGACTAAAGAGGTCATAGCGTCCATAGGGAAGGCCGGTGATTCTGTTATGATTCCACCACACGGCGGGGGGAAGAAGGTGCCACTGAGCTCCACCCCCCACTGACCCTACCTACTTGCCGGTCCCACCCTAGCCGGTGGGCGACAACTGGGCGGCGGTCCCTACCTCGGCGTAAGTGCAGGGAGCTACAGTGAGGGTAAACCGAGGGTGGAATTAATGCTGGACAACCTAAGGGAGACAAGCAGCAGCAAGGAGGACTACAAGAGTGATACTAAAGAGAGAACGAACCTGAAGGGTTAGTCCACGAAACCGAAAACTAACACACCAAACAGTACTAAACCTTCAGCGAAGACAAAGCGGAAAGCTAGAGTCCAGAGGTACTCAGACGAAAGAGAGACCGGGAGGCTGTCAGAGGTTGTACCGGCAGCGCAGTGGAGAAGGCAGGAATCCGTACCACAAAAGAATCACCGGCAAGGAGTGAAAGCCCTGAGGAGTGCTAAATAGGAAGAAGGCGGGACATACGAACAGGAAACAGTGAAGCAGCCAATCACCAGAACGGGGAAGAATGATGAACGAAAAAGAACTAGTTGATCAGAAACTGAATATTCCGACTGGCTGTGTGGCACAGCCAGTAAGGCAGCGAAACTTGCTGTGGAACCCAGACTAGACCCCGGTACGAATCCTGACACCACCAGGGGGCGATGACATTGGACTTTGGCCATCCATTATTTCGGAACAGATGCGAGATTACTGGCTAAAAAGGGGTGTATCAACAATCCAGCACTGTGATGAAAGTTTGTTAATTGCACACTCGGTTCAGCAACCTAGAAAGGCCCGCAATATTCCAAGAATGTGCACACTTGGGCTTTCCGTCGTCAAAATCATAATGGAGAAGTCATAACGAGGAATTGGTTATGCTTCTCTCCCTCTAAAGGATGCATTTACTGCTTCACGTGCAGATTGATGATGTGCTTTATTACAGCATCTGAGTTTTCTCAGCTTTCGTCTAATGGATTCTGTGATTGGAAACATTCACAAGAACGTATAAAAAGTCATGAGCAGTCAGTGGAACATCTGAACTCTACAATTGCTTTCAATATGAGGTAAAAAGCTATTGGGCGAATTGATACGGAACACAACAGGTCGAGGCTCAGGAGCATTATTGGAGGTCAGTATTGAAATGAGCAGTAAATGTTATTCAGTTTATTGCCGAGCGTGGCTTAGCATTTAGAGGAGATAACGAATTGGTTGGATCACCTAGAAATGGAAACTTTCTGGGCATTCTTGAACTCATCGCCCAGTACGATGACCTTATTGCACAGCATATCAAAATTCAAGCCAATCGCGGCAAGGGTTATACAAACTACCTGTCATCTACAATTATGGAATAAATTATCAATGTAATTGCGAACAAGTCCTCAGAGAAATTATTCTCATGTTAACAAAACAAATCAAAATACTACTCCATCTCTTTGGACTCCACACCTGATGCAGCTCACGATGATCAACTAACCCTTGTTGTTATGAATGGGTCACCGAGGAGAAAAAAAAACCAACACACGCTAAGTCTCAGAAAACCAGAGAGGTTGGTAACTATGCAGATTGCAGATCCCTGATCTTAACACACAACTAGCAGCAGTCGTGGAGCGTGCCTACGATGGTCCTGGACGCCTCATCACAACCGAAGAGCTAAATAAGCCTAAAGTAAGAAAAGAGGAAAACTAACTCCCCCAGAGCAGACCCCAAAGGAAAGACAGCCCCCCACATGTATTGACGGTGAAGCAAGATGAAAACACAAACAAAGGCAGAAAAATAGGCTGAGCAAACGATGGGGCCAAACTAACTTGAAAGGACAGGAAAGGAAAGATACTGTCTGCAATCTGCCAAAAAACCCTACCAAAAATAATGTCCAACACTTCTGATAACAAAATTAACCCTGAAGTCACTAGACTTCTCCCACTATATCAGCACTCTGAAATATTCTGAGACAGAGCAAAAAAGATGCCAATATAATAAAGGACAAAAAGGCAAATTGGCAAATACAGATAAATAAAAGTGGAAATTCAGCACAGCCCAGCCGGGCTGGCTGACCACACAAAAACTGAGTAGACCAACAAGAGCAAGTGTGAACATTAGCAAAAACAAACTTAACTTGAGAAGACTGGAGCAGAGCTGAAGTCCAAGACCTGAGAAGCAGACTGAATCACCAGCAACAGGATAGAGTGTCGGCTGTCTTATATCCAGTCTGATACTCCAGAGATCCAATCATTATCCTCCTCGTCAGGTGGCAGACCATCACCAATTAAACCAACCTCACTACCTCCTGTCACCACCAGAGGGAAAACGGAAGGAGAACTCCCAGCTGGTAGAGCAGAAAATGAGCTCATAACAGTACCCCCCCCTTGAGGAGGGGTCACCGAACCCTCATCCACGCCACCAGGTCGATCAGAATGGGCCCGGTGAAAAGCACAAACCAATTTATTGGCATGAATATCCGAGGCAGAGACCCAAGAATTATCCTCCTGGCCATAACCCTTCCCTTTGACCAAATACTGGAGTCTCCGTCTGACCAAACGAGAATCCAATATTTTCTCTACCTCATATTCCACATTGCCTTTAACCAAAACAGGGTCAGGAGGTGCCGCCACAGGAACTACTGGCTCATCAAACCTCCTCAACAGTGATTTGTGAAATACGTTATGGATTTTGAACGTAACTGGAAGAGCCAATTGAAAAGAAACAGGATTAAGAATCTCCAAAATCTTATAAGGTCCAATAAATCTTGGCTTAAATTTTGGAGATGCAACTTTCATAGGAATATTCTTAGACGACAACCAAACCATATCACCCACTTTAAACCGGGGACCAATGGTCCTATGCCGGTTGGAAAAACACTGGGCCTTTTCATGAGAGAGTGACAACTTATCCACCACTTGGTCCCATATCTGCTGCATTCTCACAACCACAGTGTCCACACCTGGGCAGGATGAAGATTCCACTTGTCCTGAAGAGAATCGAGGATGAAACCCAAAATTACAGAAAAAGGGTGACATCAAAGTGGCAGAACTAGCTCTATTATTCAGCGCAAATTCGGCCAAGGGCAAAAATGAGACCCAATCATTTTGATCAGCAGATATAAAACATCTTAAATAAGACTCCAGGGTCTGGTTTGTTCTCTCAGTCTGCCCATTGGTCTGGGGATGAAACGCGGAGGAGAAGGATAACTGAATTCCCAGATTGGAACAAAAGGCTTTCCAAAATCTGGAAACAAACTGGACCCCTCTATCGGACACAATGTTCTCAGGAATCCCGTGTAACTGAACCACCTGTTGTAAAAACAAGGGTACCAACTCAGCGGAAGATGGCAACTTTGGGAGTGGTACAAGATGGACCATCTTTGAAAATCTATCACAAATCACCCAGATAACAGTCATTCTCTGAGAGACAGGAAGATCAGAAATAAAATCCATTGAGATATGGGTCCATGGCCTCTTGGGCACCGGGAGGGGCATCAGCAACCCACTAGAACGAGAACAGGGTTTAGACCGAGAACAAGTCCCACAGGACTGTACAAAATTCCTGACATCACGAGATAAGGCAGGCCACCAAAACGACCGACTCACCAAATCTCTGGTGCCAAAAATACCTGGATGACCAGCCAATGCGGAGCAATGGACTTCAGACATCACTCTCTTTCTCCACTGGTCAGGAACATACAATCTTCCCATAGGGCAATGTTCCGGTTTATCCTCCTGAAATTCCTGCAGGGCGCGTCTCAAATCGGGTGAAATGGCAGAAAGAACTACCCCCTCACCTAGGATAGTAGTAGGCTCAGTCACATTAAGAGAATCAGCAAAGAAACTCCTAGAAAGGGCATCTGCTTTAACATTCTTAGTGCCCGGAAGAAAAGAGACCACAAAATTAAAACGCGTGAAAAACAAGGCCCATCTAGCCTGCTAGGATTCAAGCGTTTAGCCGACTCCAGATAAATCAGATTCTTGTGATCGGTGAGGACCACAAATTGATGTCTAGCTCCCTCCAACCAATGTCTCCACTCCTCAAATGCCCATTTCATGGCCAACAATTCCCGATTCCCCACATCATAGTTGCGTTCTGACGGGGAGAACTTTCGAGAAAAGAAGGCACAGGGATTCATCTTAGAAGTCACAGGGTCTTTTTGGGACAAAACAGCTCCTGCACCAATCTCAGAAGCGTCTACCTCCACTTGAAATGGAAGTGAGACATCAGGTTGCCGTAAAACTGGAGCTGAAGTAAATCTCCACTTAAGCTCCTGAAATGCTGAGACAGCTCCAGGAGACCAATTCAGCACATCAGCTCCCTTCTTGGTCAGATCAGTCAGTGGTTTGACAATACTAGAAAAATTACGTATAAATTTACGATAGAAATTAGAAAAACCCAAAAACTTCTGGAGAGCCTTCAAAGAAGTAGGCTGAACCCAATCATAAATGGCCTGTACCTTGGCCGGGTCCATTTAAATAATCGATGGAGACAAGATAAATCCCAAAAATGAAATCCTCTGTACACCAAAGAGGCACTTTGATCCCTTAACAAACAGGGAATTCTCCCTCAAAATCCGGAACACAGTCCGGACATGTTCCACATGGAAATCCCAATCACTAGAAAAGACCAAAATATCATCCAGATAGATGATCAAAAACTTATCCACAAAGTCTCGGAAAATATCATTCATAAAGGACTGGAGGACAGAAGGGGCATTAGAGAGCCCAAAAGGCATCACCGGCTACTCAAAATGTCCCTCCAGAGTATTAAACGCCGTCTTCCATTCATCCCCGTGCTTGATGCGAATAAGATTATACGCCCCCTGAGGTCAAGCTTAGTAAACCAGCAGGCACTCTTAACTCTGGAGAATAAATCAGACATCAGAGGTAACGGGTACTGATATTTAGCCGTCATCTTGTTAAGGGAACGATAATCAATACACGGTCTTAATGAACCATCTTTCTTGGCCGCTAAAAAAAAACAGCACCTAAAGGTGACGAGGATGGTCTAATATGACCCTTCTCCAATGACTCCTTAATATAGGATCGCATAGCATCATATTCGGGTACAGACAAGTTGGAAAGCCGACCTTTGGGAAATTTACACCCAGGCATCAACTCAATTGCACAGGCATAACTACTATGAGGAGGTAAAGACGCAGACTTACACTCACTAAAAACATCAGAGAAATCAGCCAGATAATCAGGAATATCATGAGACTGAGGAGAGGTGGAGAAGACAGGAGCGTCCCTAAGAACACACTGACAACCCCAACTCACCACAGACACAGATTTCCAATCCAAAACTGGGTTATGAGTTTGCAACGAGGGGAAACCCAGAACAATAGTATCATGCAAATTATGCAGCACCAAAAATTTACAATTTTCTTGGTGGTCTGGGGCAACTCGCATTATCACCTGGGTCCAAAACTGAGGTTTATTCTCTGCCAAAGGAGTGGCATCAATACCCCTCAAAGGAATAGGCGTCTGCAGAGGCGTCATGGACAAACCACAACGTTTAGCAAAGTCCAAATCCATCAGATTCAGAGCTGCTCCTGTATCCACAAAAGCCTTAGTGGAAAACGTGGACAAGGAGCAGATCAAAGTAATTGCCAAAAGGAACTTAGGTTGTACACTGCCCACAGCAAATGTGTGTGCAAAACGTTTCTCTCGTTTATGGCAGACAGAAATAGTATGAGAGGCGTCTCAACAGAAAAAACACAGCTTATTACGCCTTCTAAACTCCTGACGTTGCGCCCTAGACAACACCCCATCACATTGCATAGGTTCAGGCATTTGTTCAGAAGGTGGCAGCGCCTCCTGTGTAGTTTTACGTTCATGTAAACGCCGATCAACTTGAATGGCTAATGACATAGAGCCATCCAGACCAGAGGGAACAGGAAATCCCACCATAACATCTTTTATGGTCTCTGATAAACCTTTCTGAAAGAGAGCTGCCAGTGCACTATCATTCCATTTAATAAGGACCGCCCACTTTCGGAATTTTTGACAGTATAACTCTGCAGGATCCTGACCCTGGTTTAATGCCAACAGGGTTCTCTCAGCTTGATCAACGGCATTAAGTTCATCATACAACAACCCCAAGGCTTGAAAAAATGCATCCACATTAGTCAGAATAGGATTTTCAGGTGTCAGAGAAAAAGCCCAATCCTGGGGATCACCGCGCAGCAAGGAGATGACAATTGTAACCTGCTGCACAGAGCTCCCAGATGAGTTAGGCTTCAAAGCAAGAAATAATTTACAATTATTCTTAAAATTCTGAAATTTAGACCGATCCCCAGAAAACACATCAGGAGTAGGGATCTTGGGTTCAGCAACATGTGACTAAATGAGGTAGGTAGAAATTCCCTGCACTTCAGCAGCAAGTTGCTCCACACAATCAGACAGTTACTTGTTCTCCATTAGGAGAGAAAAAAAAAATCCTCCTACGGCCCCAGAGAAAAACAGGAAAAAATATTTTAAAAAAAATAATAATTCTGACACCTTTTTTTCTCTTTTTTTTTTTAAACAATTTCTTCCTGCTTTGAGTACCCTAGAATCTTCGGTATGGCTGGTGATTCTGTTGTGAATGGGTCACCGAGGAGAAAAAAAACAACAACACATGCTAAGTCTCAGAAAACCAGAGAGGATGGTAACTATGCAGATTGCAGATCCCTGATCTTAACACACAACTAGCAGCAGTCGTGGAGCGTGCCTACGATGGTCCTGGACGCCTTGTCACAACCGGAGAGCTAAATAAGCCTAAAGTAAGAAAAGAGGAAAACTAACTCCCCCAGAGCAGACCCCAAAGGAAAGACAGCCCCCCACATGTATTGACGGTGAAGCAAGATGAAAACACAAACAAAGGCAGAAAAATAGGCTGAGCAAACGATGGGGCCAAACTAACTTGAAAGGACAGGAAAGGAAAGATACTGTCTGCAATCTGCCAAAAAACCTTACCCAAAATAATGTCCAACACTTCCGATAACAAAATTAACCCTGAAGTCACTAGACTTCTCCCACTATATCAGCACTCTGAAATATTCTGAGACAGAGCAAAAAGAAGCCAATCTAATAAGGGACAAAAAAGGCAAATTGGCAAATACAGATAAATAAGAGTGGAAATTCAGCACAGCCCAGCCAGGCTGGCTGACCACACAAAAAACTGAATTGACCAACAAGAGCAAGTGTGAACATTAGCAAAAACAAACTTAACTTGAGAAGACTGGAACTGAGCTGAGTCCAAGACCAGAGAAGCAGACTGAATCACCAGCAACAGGAAAGGGCGTCGGCTGTCTTATATCCAGTCTGATACTCCAGAGATCCAATCATTATCTTCCTCATCAGGTGGCAGATCACTACCAATTAAACCAACCTCACTTCCTCCTGTCACCACCAGAGGGAGAGCGGAAGGAGAACTCTCAACTGGTCGAGCAGAAAATGAGCTCATAACATCTTGTATTGAGGTATATGGAGAAAGATGGCCCTGTGGTACGCTTTGTAACATTCATGGCAAACAAAGGCCATGGCGCTCAAGGCATGTTCAATGCCTTGTTGGAATTTTTGAAGAGACATGACCTAGACCTGGGAAATTGCCGCGGTCAAAGTTATGACAATGCATCTGCAATGAGTGGCAAATACAACGGCCTGCAAGCCAAAGTGAGAGAGAAGAACAATCTTGCATCCTTGATTCCTTGTACGGCACACTCTTTAAATCTGGTTGCTAAAAATGCTGTAGAAAGCTGCTCAAGTGCTGTACATTTTTTTTACTTCCTTGAAAAGCTGTTCCTCTTCTTCACAGTTTCAGCACATCGGCATCAGGTCCTGCAGAGCTGACGCTACTAAGACCCTTAAGCATGACTATCAGCAGATTAAAGATGTGCTTAAACAGATTGCTGATGACTTTGAAGAAAAAAGCTGTGTACGGTGTGAAGCAGAAGGACTGTTAAGACATATGAATTAGCTTGAAATTGGTATTATCACCACCTTCTGAAATGATATCCTGCAAAGAACAGATGCTACTAATAAAAATCTACAACACGCAAAACTCGATCTAAACACTGCTGTGGCATCACTGACCAGCTTAAAGCATCAAAGCCTGACTCCTTCAAAATTTATGAGAAGCAAGGCAAAGAGCTGTCTGGTTCATCTGAGTATGTAAAGACGATAACTCGACACAGGCGCCGAGACTTATGTCTCAATCCATTGGATTATGGCCATACGGAAGAAGTACAACTCATCCCTTCTGAAAAATACAGAGCAGAAACTTTTTTGCCTATCATTGATCAGTTTATCACTTTTCTTGACCAACGTCTTCAAGCATATAAAGATATATCAAGCAAATTTAGCTTTTTTAGCCATCTGAAAGAACTGTCTTCAGACGAGCTTAAGGCCACAGCAGAGCAACTCGTCAGGTCTTACTCAGATGACTTGGACATTACATTTATCAATGACAAGGAGCCAAAATATATCAGCGCTGAAGTTTTCATGTACAAGCTTATCATGGAAAAGGGTGTGCAGGACACTTTCCCAAATACAGTAAGGATATATCTAATTTTCATGGTAACAAACTGCAGTGGTGAGCATTCCTTCTGAAAACTCAAATTAGTTGAAAACCAATTAAGGACATCCATGAAGCATGAACGACTTGTAAATTTGGCTATCATGAGCATCGAGTCAGATATACTGCGTGAATTGGACTTTAGTGACATCATTAGTGATTTTGCAGCACGAAAATCAAGGAAAGTGCCAAGATTGTAAAAAATGAAGGATTTTACCTGAATTACTCTGCATAAATGATTTTTGTAAATAAACTTGCGTTTGTTTCATTTTGTGTTTTTGCATTACATATTGCAACACCTTGAAAAATGGGCCTCCCTCCAAAATAGGCCCCTGGCCACCCACCTCTTAAATCCAGCCCTGCCTGTGCCAGCAGTGGGCCCCCTGTCCATCATTGCAGGGTCAACTGTATTGGCTAGATGCCGATACAGCTGACCAAATTGATGAGAGAGGGAGCGTTACGCTCCCTCTCCCATCTTCCCCCTCTCAGTGTCTGACGTAACTGACGCAGACACTGATAGGGGTCGCGATGACATCAGTACTCGGCGCCTGCGGTCCGTAGATGTGAGGGCACTCACAGCACCGCTGGAACAAGGAGGAGAGGAAAGGACATGGTGAGTATTGGATTTATTGTTTTTATCTGGGTGCATTATACTATACAGGCCATAGGGAATGCATGATACTATACAGGCCTATGAGGAATGCATTACACTATACAAGCCTATGGGGATTGCATTATACTATACAAGCCTATGGGGAGTGTATGATACTATACACGTCTATGGGGAGTGCGCATGATACTATACAGGTCTATGGGGAATGCATGATACTATAAAGGCCTAAGGGGAATACATTATACTATATAGGCCTATGGGGAGTGCATGATACTATACAGGCCTATGGGGAGTGCATGACACTATACAGGCCTATGGGGAATACATGATACTATAAAGGTCTATGGGGAATACATTATATTATATAGGCCTATGGGGAGTGCATTATACTATACAGCCTATGGGGAGTGCATGATACTATACAGGCCTATGGGGAATGCAATATACTATACAAGCCTAAGGGGAGTGCATTACACTAAACAGGCCTATGGGGAGTGCATTATACTATACATGCCTATGGGGAATGCATTGTACTATACAGGACTATGTAGAGTGCATTATACTATATTGAGGACTATCTGATACATTATACTATATGGAGGCTATCTAGAGGCCATTATACAGTGTGCCGATTACAGTGAGGGAGAAATCACACAGTGTTGAAGGCATCATACAGTGTGGGGGTTACTAAGGGGTCAGTACACTGTGTGGGTGGTACTATACAGTGAGAGGGCATTACACTGTGTATAAGAGAGCATCATACTGTTTATAGGGGAGCTGTACAGGGGGGACATTTTTCAATGTTAAGTGGGCACTTATTGTTTATAGGGGAACTCAGGTTACTGTGCGTATCAAAGGGGCACACAGGGCACTATTACTTTCTAGGGGGAAAATGTGGGCACTGTTTTCTAGGGCACTTGCGCCCAGCATTACTATATTCTAGAGAGTTTCTTTAGAGTTTAGAGAACACAGAGAACACACAGAAGGTGCAGTAATAGGGACACATATGGCAGAAGCGGCTCAGCATTGTGGTATCAGCAGGATAAGGAGTTTGTGCAAGTTAGGAATAGATGGAGAGGGTGCTGAAAATATATGACGTGAAATGTGTCTTTGCTGTTTTCTCTGGGTGGAAAAAGTTGTTGTGTCGGTCTGAGCCAGATGGAAAAATGGAAAAAGTGAACAATTCCATCAGAAAGAACATCAGCAGTAAGTCACCAACTGTAACTGCTGTGCAGAATGGAGACATGGTGCAGAATGGAGACATGGGGCAGGATGGAGACACATGGGGTAGGATGAAGACAGATGGGGCAGGATGGAGACAATTGGGGCAGGATGGAGACAGATGGGACAGGATCATGGGGCAGGATGGAGACAGATGGGGCAGGATCACGGGGCAGGAAGGAGACAGATGGGGCAGGATCATAGGGCACAATGGAGACAGATGGGGCAGGATCATGAGGCAGGATAGAGACAGATGGGGCAGGATCATGGGGAAGGATGGAGACACATGGTTCAGGATCATGTGCAGGATGGATACAATGGAGACAGATGGGGCAGGATCATGGGACAGATATGGCTGGAGCCAGGAATGAGACATATGGGGGCCAGGATGGGGGATATTATTACCATAAGGGATAATTAAGGGATATTATTACTGCAGTGATATATTTATTTTATTTTTTGAGGAGACTGTTTTAAATGGGGTAGGCGGTACTGTTACTGTGCAGAACGACACTATGTCGCCTTTTTTTCTTCATCTAGTGTAGTTTAGAAGTTGGAAAATATTAAGTAATGTGCTCTGCAAGCGTTGCTCTAGATAACTGTGTTATTTGCTGCAGAGACGAGCTCTGGCTAGAAGAAGTGATGAAGGACTTCACCTACAGACATCAATGGTGAGTCATTGTGCTACCTGTACACTGACACTATACATTGTATACTATATACAGCGGTCCTGTGTACAATGTCACCAGTGATCATCACTGTATTACCTTTACACTGACACTATATACAGAGCGCCTGTGTATAAAGCCATTGATCACAGTATAAACTGTACAATATATACAGAGCTCCTGTGTATAATGTAGCCAGTAGTCACTGTATTACCTGTACACAGACACTGCATACTAAGTACAGATCTCCTGTGTATAATGGCACTTATGGCGATATTAGTATTGTGTTTTTTTATTAATGCATACTAAGTACAGATCTCCTGTGCATAATGGCACTTATGGTGATATTAGTATTGTGTTTTTTATTAATGATCAGTATTGTAGTATTCAGTCACTATGTGGTGGTAATATGTTGTCCGGCCATGGTGTGGTGGTATTTGTTCCTTGTAGGTGCTATTATTTGGTCTCTATGTGGTGGTAATATGTGGTCTGGTCATGATGTGTTGGTATTTGTTCCTTGAATGTGGTATTATTGGTTACCATGTGGTGGTAATATGTGATCTGGATGTGGTGCGATGGTATTTGTCCCTTGTATGTGATATTATTCGGTCACTGAGGTGGTAATATGTGATCTGGACATGGTGTGGCGGTGTTTATTCCTTGTATGTGGTATTATAGGTCTCTATGTGGTGGTAATATGGTGTCTGGTCATCGTGCGGTGGTATTTGTCCCTTGTATGTGATATTATTGGTAATTTTAAAAATTGAAAAATAAATAAAAATATATCTAAATTGTATTGGATATTTTAACAAGTGATTAATAGGATAGAGTAGAGCTTGGCCAAAAGAGTCTACTTTGTCGTGGTGGTGGCTTAAAAAATCTTTTGGCCAAAACAAAAGCTGCTGGCTATATGTGTGATCTGGGGATGGGAACTGTTAATGTGTGATTGGTAAGAAGTGGAGTTTTTGCAAGAGAGAGCGGTGGGGCAGTGAACAGTTCAAGGGGCTCTGCCTGGGTGGAGTTTCAATAGGGCCCTGGAAATTTTGCCAGCATGGGGCCCAAAATTACTAGTGGTAGCCCTGAGTACTGGTATCTACCACTGACCATATTGCGGTAATATCAATGTTGGTCTTTATATAGAGATTATTTTCAATAACAGCGCAGTCATCTGCTGAGGTTCTCCTACATCCACTACTGTACTAGAGTGCATCACCCAGTTGTAATCAAGGTTACCTGGTTCGGGGCCCACTCAGAAGCTTCACCTCCCCTGAACCAAAACCTTAGCTATGCCTCTGAGTACACCCAATACACCCCCAACTGCACATGACCGGAAATGATGCGCTGCAGCGTCATACCAGGAAGAAACAGCACACAGATTCCAAATGCCGGGAGTGCGCTTGGAATTGGAGCGAGGGAGGACATGAACGTCCAGAGTGTCTGCACTTCCGTAGACATGGTGGAAAATATTTTGGCATGGGGGGCCCCATTTGAAAGTTTGCATTGGGGCCCATAACTTTGTAGTTGCGCCACTGTAGTTACGACTCAACCATCAACTTTTCAACTCCTCAATCACCCTGGGATCTAACATCCTCTTCATCTCAATTGCTATTGTGGCGCCCCTGAGGGTCCAGTCGCCACAGAGGTACTGCACCTCACCCAGAGGTGTGGTATCCCACAACCAGGTAAGGTGGAGACACCCAACCAAACTCCAACACCCACATGCCACACACACCAGTAGTGTAGCAGAGCACCCTTTATGGCCCCTGCGTGGAACATGAAGAGTGCTGGGAGGTGGGCGGCGCATAGCTTGAGAGCAGGAGAAGGATAGAAAGCAAGATTAGATTCCCTCTGAGGGAGGGAAGGAGAAGGACATGTCTGCAGCAGCTCTACAGATTGGAGGGATTGGATTATACAGAAAGCTCCCAAAAGGAAAGAAGGTTCTTCTGGGACACGGCTGGAGCATACTCCCCGTGGGTCCATTCTCCACGCTGACTACAGGTCAGGTGGAGGGAGAAACTGGACGCAAAGGGTCACGGCCCCTAGCCTAGATAGCATACCTCAGGGCGCTACTAGCAAGCCGATAGCTTTGGTTACTTTATGGACCTTCACCCCTACCACGGTTAGTCCGACTGGAAAGTCAGCTATATAGGATCACAGAAAAGGAAGGGTACGTGTTGTCTGACAGGATTCGCAGCTGCTGGCCTAGAACGATAACTGTGAAGTGCTAGAAAGGAAGGAAGGAGTAAAACAGCATCTTTTGTGGAGACTGCCAAGAAAGGTACATACTGACAGGGAAAGCTGGAAGGGTGTACTTCATCTTATCTGGAATTTGTCTGGACCCCTCTCCTGTAGAACGCAGCACTGAATCCGGCATCTGTACTGCAGACAGAACTTTGAGTAAAGCCAATTGGAACTTCATGCAATTGTGTCATCTCTCTTCTTTCTGCACCTCTCACTCAGCACTGCTACATCCTCCACTCCACACTACCTCACCAGCTACAAATTAATCTCAACTGCCCTGGGACTACAGCTCTACCTGTGGAGAGCTTTTACAACTCTGCTGCATGACAACATCTGTCCCAGAGAAGCAACACTGCAGCGCTGGTCACTCTGACCAGAAACCACAGGTGGCGTCACAAATTCCTACATATAAACTCTATTCTCACCTAATTGCACTCATTTTACATGACCGCCTGGGGGCACGGACTGGGTCTCTGCCACTGTGACACATCCCTTTAAGATGACCGGCCGGGACCCAGTATTCCACGGCCCCTGGGGCGCATCACTATTACCTCTCTGCAAGGGAGGACATGAATGTCCAGAGTGTCTGCACTGCCCAGGTTTCCTTGGCAATGTCAAGGAGCCCTTGCGGATGTCGACCATACAGGAACTCGAATGGCAAGAAGCCAGTAGAGGTTTGAGGAACTTCTCTGAATAATAATAGCAGAAACAGAAGCAGATAGTCCCAGTCTTGACCGCCATCTCAATGACCTTTTGAGCATTGCCTTTAACGTCTTATTGAAGCGATCTACTAGGCTGTCTGTCTGCGGATGGTAGGCTGAAGTTCGCAGCTGGGCAATCTGAAGGACCTTAAACAACTCCCTCACTACCTTGTTCAAAAAAGGTGTTCCCTGGCCTGTCAAAATCTCCTTCGGCAGACCTGTCCGTGCAAAAATACGGGCGATACTCTTGGCCGAGGAATTTCTTAGTGGTGCAGCTTCAGGGTACCGGGTCGCATAGTCCATGACCACTAAGATGTATTGGTGACCTTGTGCAGATTTAACTAGAGGACCCACTAGATCCATGGCAATCCTCTCAAATGAGACCTCTATCCCCGGTAACAGAACTAGGAGAATTTGGAAATGAGTAGAGGGAGCGGTTATCTGGCAGGTGCTAAAATAGTTTAGGATCTCCTAGTAACACCCCGGCCAATAGAACCTCTGCATTATTCTCTCCTGCATTTTCTCTACCCCCAGATGTCCCTCCAAAACATGTGACTGGGCCATGTCTAACACCTTCCACTGGTAGGTACCTGGAAACAACAGCTGCTCCACTATCTGCCCTCCCCTCAGTTTGGTCACCTAATACAGTAACTCGCCATCAACTGCAAAGTGTGGGAACCAGGTGTCACCCCCCGACTCTTGAGCAATGCCATCTTTCACAAACACCTTTCTGAATGCCCCTTTTAGCGTAAGAACCCGCATTTGAGCAGAGCCAAAGATTTTCCCAGAAACTCTCAGATCAAGAACCTTGGCCTCACTGGACACCATCTCGCCACCAGGAGACACGAGGAATTCCCCCCTCTGGCTGTGACAGGGATTTTTAAGGGTTGAGTTGGCTTATGTCTGAGGCACTTAGCATCTCTGCCTTTGCCCACAAGTCCCAAAACAGACTGAAGTCAGGCTCGATTATCAAGTGGTGTAGTAAGTCTCTCAGAACCCCAACCTTATGGGACTCAGTACCACAGTTTGTTTTTATAGACACTCTGGCAATGGGGTAGTCCTTGACATCACCATGGATACAGCGTTTGCCCACGTGTTACCCTGGGATCAACTGGTGGGGGAGTGTGGAGCTTATCAGGGTCACCTGAACTTGTGGAATGGGCTTCCGGTTTCCCAAGAACCGCCTCGGCAAGCAACTCAATCTGCTACTGTTGTCTGAACTGGTGCTGTTGATATTGCTGCTATTTTTGGAGTTGTTGCTGATGCTGCTGCTGTTGCATCTGCTGGATAAGCAACTGAGTCGTCTCCTGATGTGCCAGCGTTGCTGCTACTGCGCGTTCACCAGAAGTTTGAGCAAGTCCTCCATTTTGTCTGACATTGCTGGTTTGTGGCCTCCTTTACCAAGGACATACGGTTTGGCCATGTCTGCTACTGGTGTTCCCGGAACATGGCCCGCATTCGAAAC
Source organism: Dendrobates tinctorius (assembly GCF_039654945.1). Classification (NCBI taxonomy): domain Eukaryota; kingdom Metazoa; phylum Chordata; class Amphibia; order Anura; family Dendrobatidae; genus Dendrobates; species Dendrobates tinctorius. Next base: position 7,253,163 of record NW_027361859.1, read on the forward strand.
ACCACTTGTAGTAGTTCAGCTCACTTGTCAGTACACAGAGGTAGAAAACAGGAACACTGCCTCTTTAAATATTCAGTTAGTTTATTTTATTGCAGCATAAACCAACAAGAAGGAGAAAGTAAACACAGCCCTTCAGGTAAAAACAGGAAAACAACAAAAGAAAACAAAACGTTGTAACAGAGTCCATTCATTTGCGTGTAGCAGGCCGCTCTGGAGCAGTCTTTTCTCCCAACGACACAAGCGACTGGAGAATCCTTTCTCCAGTCTTGCTGAGCAAAGACTGCCTCTTGATCCAAGCTATTTAAGCCCCGGACCATGTGACTCTTCTTCCAGGTGACTGAACACATGACTGTGACATCACACAGGTCCTGTCAGTACACCTCGGTGCCAGCTTTGCAGATGCAGATTAGGTGGACACCCTCCCACCCACTATATGGATGTCCACATAAAAACCAGCCCATTATGCAACTTAACTAAATCCTCACAACACTAAATGTGCTGAAGGGACATTACTCTGGGTTTTACATCACTGACGCCATTAAGTGTAGTGGCACAGATCTCCTATCCAGCATCCTACCAGTGACTTTGTCACACCCTTTACAATGTAGTGCCCCCATATATTGTAGCACTCCCATAAATTGTGCCCCCATTTAGTGTATTGCCCCCATATATTTTTGTGTCCTCATACATTTTGACCAGCTTGTGCTTCTGCATCCCTTAAATTGTTAAGTGCACTCTCCTCTCTACTATAATGCCAAACATGTGGCCGCTTACTACTTGGATACTGGACCAGGTGAGGAAACTAAAAATCAAATAAGAAGAGGTACCAGATAAAGAGGCCTGCCACCCATGAGTCACTCCAACAGATAGACCAGATACAAATAATGCCTACCGACTCTTCTGATGTGACTGAACCTCCTCAAATTTCCCCTTCTGTCACTTTGTAAGGGGTAAAGCTTTCCGACTACATTTTGACACCCTCCAAGATATCTATTGTATATTACAGTGTGGTCTTACCTTTTCACCAATGCAGATGTTCGATAAATTTACTTTGGTTAAAGATCTTCTTTATCTTTTTTGAAGAAAATTAGTTTTTAGGATGATTTCTAAACAACCAGCTATCATGAATTCAATGGCAAAGGATGAGTGACTCCTTTCCACACAGGAAAATTTTTCCTATTAAGCCTATGTCGGCAATTTCACCACTCTCCTTAGTCCCCACCCAGTAGCGTAGCTATCAGGGGGGGACACAGGAGGTGGTTGCCCCGGGCCTAGAACTCTGAGGGAGCCCACTCAGAGCTACGCTACTGTTACTGTATCGACATGCGCAGCTCACCAATAAAGTTACATTCTGCGGCAGAGCAGGGAGAATCAATCTCCCTGCTCTGCCGCCCGACCGCAATGGGGCCCCTGAGCAGGCGGGGGGGGACCCAGTGCCAGCATCACCGCAAGTGCAACTGTATCGGCTTGATGCCGATACAGCTGACAGCATTGATGAGAGAAGGAGCATTACCCTCCTTCTCCCATCATCCCCCTCTCAGTGTTTGACATCACTAATGCTGACACTGACTGGGAGTCGCGATCATGTCACTACTCAGCACCCCCTGTCCAGAGATGTACAGTCATTCAGAGCAGCGGAGGGATGAGGAAGTGAGTATTGTATTTATTTTTTATGAGGTGAATTATACTATACAGTCTGCCTGTGGGGGTGCATAATATTAGGGGCTGCATTATACTATAGAGTCAGCCTATAGGGGTGCATAATATTAGGGGCTGAATTATACTGTACAGTCTGCCTATAGGGGTGCATCATATTAGGGGCTGCATTATACTATAGAGTCTCCCTATAGGGGATGCATTATATTAGGGGCTGCATTATACTATAGAGTCTGCCTATAGGGGTGCATTATTTTAGGGACTGCATTATACTATAGAGACTGCCTATGAGAGTGCATCATATTAGGGGCTGCATTATACTATAGAGTCTGCCTATGGGCTTGCATTATATTAAGGGCTGCATTACACTATAGAGTCTGCCTATGGGAGTGCATTATACTTTATCGAGGCCTATGGGGAGTGCATTATACTATATTGAGGACTATATTGAGGACTGTGCATTATACTATAGGGAGGCTATCTAGGGGGCCATCATACAGTGTGGAGATTACAGTGTTGGAGCCATCAAACAGTTTGGAGGATACTAAGGGGTCAATATATATACAGTGAGGGGCATTAGACTGTGTATAAGAGAGCATCATACTGTGTATAGAGGAGCTGTACAGGAAGGAAATTTGGGATTATTACATGCAAAGTGGGCGCTTATTTTTATAGGGAACTCAGGTTACTTTGACTGTCAAAGGGGCACACAGGGCATTATTAGTTTCTAGGGGACAAAATGTGGGCACTATTCTCTAGGGCACTTGCCCCCGGCATTACTATATTCTAGAGGGTTGATTTAGAATTTAGAGGGTACAGAGAACCACACAGCAGGTGCAGTAATAGGGACACATATGGCAGCAGCTGTTCAGCATTGGGTTATCAGCAGGATGAGGAGTTCGTGCAGGTTGGGAATAAACCCATTTGTGACAGTGCTGAAAATGTGAGAAGGGAAATGTTTCTTTGTTGTAATCTCTGCAGCCGAGTCATGGCTGGAAGTTGTCATGTCGATCTGGGCCAGATGGAAAAGATGTGAAAAGTGAACAACTCCATCGGAAAGAATGTCCTCTGTAAGTCATCATCTATAACTGTACTGTAATCTCTTATATGTTCTGTAGGACTGGTATTTACCACTGACCATATGTAATATCAATATTGGTCTTTATATAGTGATTATTTTCAGTAACAGCGCTGTCATCTGCTGAGGTTCTCCTACACCCACTATTGGGGACGTTTCCCAGTTGTTGTCAGGGTTATCTGGTTAGGGACCCACTGAACCAAAACCCTAGCAATGCCAGTAGCTAATTGGGCCTCGTGGCTGTACCCCAATTAGGTCTAACAATTTTTAAGTGGACATCTGTCCCTCTGTTTTGCCACTGAAACAAAGTTTGATCACAAATGATTTGAGGTAGCAAATGGGGCTTCCGTAGACTTCCACCCAGATTTTGCACAATCTACTTCAATGGTGGAAGATCGATTTCACACAGGACAGGATATTATCTATTTTCCTGACAAGTTCACTATCATCAGCAGAACTAGTGCAGGAGTGACTTCTCTGTACTGTGACACTGAGACAATGGCACCAACAAAACAATATGTCTGCTTTTTATATAGCCAGGGACATGTGTGAAGCAGTGGCCGAGAGACAACCACAATGCAGGGAGACTACAGTACGTAAGATGAGGTGCAAACAACAAATTGTTAATTTATTTACAGGCAAGGAATGCAGTGTTAGGAAGGTGTAAACAGGGGTATGCAATGACATAAAACAATTTACAAAAGTGATATTCTCTAGCTGGGCCATCAAATAGCACAGTAAACCAACTATTACAGATCAGTGTATTTTTCCAAAAGTCAAAACAATACAATAATGTACAGTATGCTGCTACTCTAACTATAGCCTACCTGGCCTCTGCTACACCGGCCACACGGCTATCGTGCTCTATCTATTGCAGCCTATCCTAATCCCTAACGTGTGCGCACATGGGATTAACACTCACAGTAATGTTAGTGTCTCAGTTCCTTCCCGGGGGCCCCCTGCAGTTCTCTGCAAGATGATGCGACGTCCTCCTGGAAGGAAGCTCTGTGAAACGTGGTCTTGTCCTTGTGTGAAGATCCCGAGCCTGTTCCTAGAAATGGTGGATTGCCTCCTCTGGATTTCTTCCTTGTATATCTTCGTGGCCCCTCACAGCAACACAGAAAAGCCACCTTCGTTATCCCCAGAAGGGTCTACACAATCCCACAAGTTCAGTCAGTTTCAAGCTGCACGTTTTCTCCTCATAGCTCCCAGCATGTTAGCTACCAGCAGACTCCCAGCTCCGAACACACACAGGAAAAACAGCTCTTCCCCTCTCCATTGCTGACAGAACAAACCAAAACAGTCTTATTGCAGGGGAGATCCGAATGTCCTATTGCTCTAGCCAAGGGGGTGCTGTCTCTTAAAGTGGCAGTTTGTCTCTACTGTTCATAGCAATGCTACCCCTTTACATGTGACTTCGCTGAAGGAATCAATGTAAGGAGGAGAACCGGGCCATGGGTACCTGTCCTGTGCCGGTTCCAGAACTGTCGGGGTTGTCTCCTCTGTTGTCCGAGGAAAAGAGTAAGAGACTGGACTGACCTTTGCACTCGGAAATAGGGGGTGGGGCTAAGCAGCAACAGACACAGTGCACGTGGAAGCAGACAGTCTTGGCGGGAACAGGCAGTGCACAGCACAGAGAGAGGAGTGCTCTGTCCCTTGAGCACCGGGACTGCACCGGCCAGGATCCGTCTATCCCTGCCGTCACCAGCGGGGATTACAGAGAGAAGCGCAGTGTGCCCGGTAACTGGCAGAGAGCGAGGTACTGTGCACGTCGTGACTGTGAGTACAGTGCATGTGCCACATAGAAGAAACCGGGTACTGGACAGACGTTTGCGTCCCACCTTACCAGCATATGCCTGCGCGCCCATGGTGGACCCTGATAGTGCTGCAGCCTTGTTTGCTCGGGCCGCATATACTCATAGACTATTGGCTCAGCGGAAGGTTCCGGAGACTGACCGCTGCCGTTAGAAGACGAACCACCGTTACCAACAGAATCTTCTTAGACAAGCACCGCGCCAGCTGTTGTTGGTGCTACCAACTCACAAGTAGTGCCTGCAGTCTGAGAAACTCCTGACAGGTTAAGTGCACAAAAGAACTGCCCTCACTTTGTTTATTAACCCTGCATATCCTTTGCAATTGGACTGCTATTCCCCAGTTTAACCATTCATCTCCCTGAAAGGAGTTAACCCCCTGTTAAATTATAACTGTTAAATTTGTTAACCCTTGCTCTGCCTTCTGTCACTGCATCCCGCAACATGCTTTCATCAACATCCATAGAGTTAACCGAAAAAAAAGAGTGCATCGCTTCTATAACTTCTCCACACGCTCTTCTAACCTCTCCACACCCCGTCTAATCATCAAACATGTCACCCCATCCACCCCGCTTATCACACAGCACCACTCTCCTAGCCAAAGTAATAACAAAAGCATTAGTGGAAATGCAATGATTTACAGAACTGTGACCGAATTTTGCCGACTTTGAGTAAAAATGCTTGTGAAAGTGAACATGAATCCGAATGTGCTACGGTCATGCTGAATTTGAACTTGGTGAACGTTTTCTGAACACGTTTGCTCATCTCTACGTGTCATTCATTTGTTACAAGCCGAGAAGGCATCGACAGGGTCTCATGGCAGTCTCTCGCTGGCCAACTCTCGACTGGGTTCAACTTAAAAATATAAAATTTGTGCTCTATATAAATCCTCAAAAGCTAGAATTAATCACCACTTCTCTACTCTTTGGTCATGGAGTACCACATGGGCACCATACTCTACAATCCAGACATACGGGTTATTGAGATTTAGAGTCATCCGTATTCCTACGAGCTATCCAGACTCTTTTCTTTTAATTTTCAATTATTCTTATCCAAACTATGGGAATCTTAGTTCCTGAAATTGTGGTGAATTCTTCTGGTTTGGCAGAATTAATAATCTCAAAATGACAGCCCTTCTCAGATTGTTAGATCTATTTCAAAGTACTCCAGTACATATCCCCTCCTTCTGGAACAACATTTGGCACAACTTTAATCGCTTTTTATTGTCCACAGGTAGTCTTAGGACCAGCGGTAACACTCTAATCACTCCTAAAGATGAAGGATTCATTGAAATTCTCAACTGCCTCCAATATTACCTGGCCTTATGTATTGTTCACACTCAAAGCTTTGGGTCAAAATAGCTCAGGTCACTTACTATTTATCCATCTCTTCCCTGCCCTGGTCTTGGCCATCTTTGGGCTGAAACAAGAATATATCCCTCTCATACAGTGATACAAATTAAAAACTCTTTACGTTGCAAGAATCAGGGGATCTTTGATCGACCCCCATGGAGCCCTTGCTTCTATAACAAATGATCCCAGGTTTCCTCCGTGCCTTATCCAACTCTTTTCTGGGTGGTTCTAAAAACGCTCCTCTTTGCATTTATCAGGTCACCTCATAGGGTAATCTTTTGCTTCTTTCTACCATCTTACATAGATGAATCCCAACGTTACGTCAACACTTTGAACATATTCAACTCCAGCATTTCTATCTTTTGCTAAATGGATTACCTAATTTCTTGAGCCTTCTATCCCCATTCCAAACTATGAACTTCCTCCCCTGGTCCTACACATGCCATCTCAGTCTTTTACCAATTCTTATTACCTCCAGACTTCTTAGACTCCCTTTCGCACTTCTGTACTTTCTGGGAATCCGAATAACAACATAAATTCACAGAACAATAGGATAGATGCTTCCATCTGTCCCATAGATCCCTATTTACAACTAATGCGCAAAAAAAAATTATAACATCATCTCTAGATGGTAATGTGTCCCCTCGGTTCTGCATAAGTAGTTCCCAGATATATTAAACCTATGTTGGCATTGTGATGTGTCTGAGAGGACATTAACCCCTTAGTGACAGAGTCAATTTGGTTCTTATTGACCCAGCCAATTTTTACAATTCTGACCACTGTCACTTTATGAAATTACAGCTCTGGAATGCTTCAACGGATAACACTGATTCTGAGAATGTTTTTTCATGACATATTGTACTTCATGATAGTGGCAAAATTTCTTCTATATAACTTGCCCAACCCTAACTTTATCCCAACTCTAACCCTAATGGAAAAATGGAAATAAATATTTATTTTATTTTATTCTTTTTACCTAACTAAGGGGGTGATAAAGGGGGGTTTGATTTACAATTTTTTTTTTATCACTGTGATAGGGTCTATCACAGTGATCAAAATGAAACAATAGGAAAAATTTCCTATTGTTGCCAGGTGTCGGCCGGCAGGTATCTGAGGGTGCACTACGCATGCGCCCGCCATTTTCTTTGCAGAAGAAGACACCGGCGCCAGGGAGACTTCATGAGGGGGCTGCAGGGACACCGGAGGTACTAGGGGGGATTGAAGAACCCATTTCTCTCTCCTCTAATGTGCGATCACATCAAAGGAGAAAGAAATTAAATGGGAAATCTGACTTTTTTTTGCAGTCGCTGTTATTCCGTTAATAACAGCGATCGTAACACTGGCGAACCCGAATCATGTTCCCTGGGGTCTCCGCTACAACCGGTAGCCGAGACCCCAAAGAAATTGTGACGCTGGTGGCTATAGCTATACACTTATTTCTCAGCACCTTTAAAAAGTGGTGCTGAGGCATAAGTACCCTTAATTGCAGACGTTAAAAGGCGTATCGGCGGTTGTTAAAGGGTTAAAACACATTTGGTGGTCTTGTTCCATTCTAGGGGCTTTCTGGGAGAGAGTCAACAAGTTAATCTTGGAGATAATGGGGGTAGCAATATCCTAAACTCCAGAAGCTGTATTGTTATTTGTTTCCTATATCTGGGCATAGCTTTAAGAACTCTCTCTTGAGACACTTGTTACATACAAGTTGTTGAAACAATAATTCCTCACCACTGGAAATCTCCAAATGTGCCTTGTCTAGAAGAATAGTTTGCAGAAATTAATGTGAGCCAACACATGGAATTTTTAATAATCCAAGCAAAGGAAATCAAAAATGCCAATAAATGGTTTCCCTGGAATTCATTCTTATCCTCCATACTTTATAGATCCATCTTAAGATGACTTATCTACATTTTAAGCCATCTACACCGCAATCTCCTCAGATGACATGAATCCTTTAGTCTATCTATTGATCTCCTTTTCTCTTTTCCGCTTTTTATTTGTGTTCTCCGACTTGTTTGTCTCTCCTTCCCACTCTCATACCCTAGTCTTAATAACGACTGTTCATGTTCACACCTCCCCTAGGTTCCTACTTTTCATTCTTTTTATCTCAAGCTTTTGGTGATGCCTGGATCCTCCGTGATCCTTGGTTTCCTTAAATCAGTTTTTCGTTAATGTTTTTAAGGCTAATAGTTATTTCCCTCTACAGTATTTCATTATGTTCAGGTGCTTCTCATAAAATTAGAATATCATTGAAAAGTTAATTTATTTCAGTTCTTCAATACAAAAAGTAAAACTCCTATATTATATAGAGTCATTACAGAGTGATCTATTTCAAGCGTTTACTTCTGCTAATGTTGAGGATTATGGCTTACAGCCAATGAAAACCCAAAAGTCATTATCTCAGTAAATTAGAATACTTTATAACACCAGCCTGAAAAATGATTTTAAAATCTGAAATGTTGGCCTACTGAAATGTATGTTCAGTAAATGCACTCAATACTTGGTCAGGGCTCCTTTGGCATCAATTACTGCATCAATGCGGCGTGGCATGGAGGCGATCAGCCTGTGGCACTGCTGTGGAGTTATGGAAACCCAGGTTGCTTAGATAGCAGCATTCAGGTCGTCTGCATTGTTGGATCTGGTGACTCTCATGTTCCTCTTGACAATACCCCATAGATTCTCTATGAAGTTAAGGTCAGACAAGTTTGCTGGCCAGTCAAGCACAGTGATACTGTTGTTTGTAAACCAGGTATTGGTACTCCTGGCAGTGTGAATAGGTGCCAAGTCCTGCTGGAGAATGAAATTTCCATCTCCAAAAAGCTATTTTACATGTTATTTGTGTAATAAAGATTTCCACTTTTTAAAGTTATTTCATCATGGGACATAAAATTATTTCAGTATTTTATTACCACTAGAGTTGAGCGAAACGGGTCAAAAATGTCTAAAAGTCGCCGACTTTTGGTAAAGTCGGGTTTCATGAAACGAAACCCGACCCCAGCGTCAGGTCGGCCACGTGTTCGGCGACTTTACCGCCAAAGTCGCGTTTCACAAAATGGTTGAGCGCCCTTTTTGCAGCCAATCACAAGAACGGACACTGTGGGCAACGTAATGACATAGGCAGGGGTCACCACCATCTTGGAGAAGGGCATGCAAGTGATTGGCTTGCTTTGTGGGGCGTCACAGGGGGTATAAAAAGGGCGGGGGCGCCGACCGCCATGTTACTCATGCTGATCTCAGAATAGGGAGAGCTGCTGCTGAGGAAGATTCTATAGGGAGAGCGTTAGGCAGGGAAGAAGAAACCAAAAACTGATTCTGCTGCTAGCGATTTTGCCTGTATAACACACCAGTCACTGTGCAGTGCAAGGGGAGGCTATATCTTGGTGCATCAGCTCTGTTGGTTATTAGGCTGCCTTTTAAGGCTACCTGGTAGCTGCATTGCTGTGTGCACACTGCTGATCCAACTGCTTTTTTCAAAGCAATCCAGATTTTATTGTTTTGTCCTTGTGAGTTACTGAGCGTTGATTTTTCACACACCGTACAGCGGTGTACGCTCCTCTCTCAGTACCGTGTAACGGCTGTTATCACAGCCACAGTGAAGCTCTCTGTGTGTGACTCTGTAAGGAAAAGCCGAGGAGTTTGTCCATTCTTACAGACCTACACCTTATAGTTTTGTCTGTTTTTCAAACAGTATAGTAAATTTGCTGTTTGATTACATTCAAAACTAGAGAGAGACAGCGTGTCAGTCCGTATACAAAAACAGAGCTTGACAATTTTACATACACTATACAGTGGTGTACGTGCACGCTCCTCTCTCAGTACCGTGTAACGGCTGTTACCACCTTTCTCACAGCATAGAGAATCTGTCTGTCACATTGCGGTGTTACATACACAGGGCATGACTGAATCCAACAGTGTCCTGAAGTGTAGATAGATTCCAAAGCTACACAGTCCTCCATACACCTTTCTCACAGCATAGAGAATCTGTCTGTCACATTGCGGTGTTACATACACAGGGCCTGACTGAATCCAACAGTGTCCTGAAGTGTAGATAGATTCAAAATCTACACAGTCCTCCATACACCTTTCTCACAGCATAGAGAATCTGTCTGTCACATTGCGGTGTTACATACACAGGGCCGTCAACAGTGTCCTGAAGTGTAGATAGATTCAAAATCTACATAGTCCTCCATACACCTTTCTCACAGCATAGAGAATCTGGCTGTCACATTGCGGTGTTACATACACAGGGCATGACTGAATCCAACAGTGTCCTGAAGTGTAGATAGATTCCAAAGCTACACAGTCCTCCATACACCTTTCTCACAGCATAGAGAATCTGTCTGTCACATTGCGGTGTTACATACACAGGGCCTGACTGAATCCAACAGTGTCCTGAAGTGTAGATAGATTCAAAATCTACATAGTCCACCATACACCTTTCTCACAGCATAGAGAATCTGTCTGTCACATTGCGGTGTTACATACACAGGGCCGTCAACAGTGTCCTGAAGTGTAGATAGATTCAAAATCTACATAGTCCTCCATACACCTTTCTCACAGCATAGAGAATCTGCCTGTCACATTGCGGTGTTACATACACAGGGCCTGACTGAATCCAACAGTGTCCTGAAGTGTCGAGCCATTCCAATTCTCCCCAATACTATATACACCTTGTACCTTGTTTGACAGTACCAGAGAGTTGCTGGAAATTTGGGTACATTTTTCCCAAAAATGAGGAAGTGTGGTGGAAGAGTCCGTGGAAGTGGGCAGGGGTTGGCAGCTGGTAATGATGGTGTTGGTGGTGGATCTGCTGGTAGTGGCAAAAGCAAAATAGCACCTAATGCAGGAGGTGTTGAGGCTGCATCATCGTCTGGCTCCAAAAGGCCTCGAAGGCTCACTTTTCTGGGAGTAGGTAAACCGCTTCTAAAGCCGGAGCTTCAAGAACAAGTTTTGGCTTACATTGCTGACTCAGCCTCCAGCTCTATTGCCTCCTCTTCTGAAGTTTTAAAAAATAAAAGCAGTGATTCCTCCTTGGAGGCTCATGGTCATGAACCACACCTTTCCTTGTGTCCTTCACCCCTACCAAAATTGAAGGATGCGGCAGGCCACACTACAGATTACTCCATGGAGCTGTTTTCACATACCATGCCTGGGTTATCAAGTCAAATCGTGAATGACCCAGGCAAAGATGAATCTGACATGGAGTGCACTGATGCACAGCCACTGATAGATGATTCTGCTGGTACATTCACTCAGAGCACTACATTGTCCTCGCTGTGTACTGAGCCAGAATCTGATCCAGATGAAACTCAGATGCCCTTCCCGCATACTATACCACCATACACGGTGACACAGAGGAAGGTGCACATGACAGTGAAGAGGAGGTGATGGATGACCCAGTTGTTGACCCAGATTGGCATCCATTGGGGGTAGAGTGTGCCGCTGCCAATAGCTCAGAAGAGGAGGATGTGCAGCGGGCATCGACACCGCAACAGTTGTTATCTGGCAGGCCCGGAGCAGTCCAAAAACGGGTTACAAAAACCCAAAAAATTGCAGGACAGCTTGGCCAGATGGTCAAAATAGCACAGCGTGCAAGGCTTCAAACTGTCTTCCCTAGTAGGAAGAGTGCAGTGTGGCACTTTTTTGAACAACATCATAATGATCAGGCAAAGGTTATCTGTAAGAAGTGTGCAAAGACCTTTAGCCGGGGGAAAAATCTGAGAAATTTGAATACCAGTTGCATGCTAAGACATTTAACCACCATGCACTTGCAAGCGTGGACGGACTACCAAAACTCACGTACCACATGTGCTACTGCTCCCAACGAAGGTAGTCAGCAACGCTACATTGTTTCCCCCACTGTAAGTCCACCGGTTAGCACACCACCAGCAGCAAATGTAGAGTTGTCGTCGCAAGGGCAAATCAGTCAGGGAATCACACTGTTATTGCAACGAAAGACTGAATCTAGGTCATCAGAAAGAACACCAACTCCATCACCATCATCAACCCTCTCTCAGTCCGCCATGTCCACCGCTAGTTCCACCATATGCAGCTCTCAAGTCCAGCTCACCCTACCAGAGACTATGAGTAGAACAAAAAAGTACTCATCCTCTCATCCGCGTACACTGGGTTTGAACGCCCACATTGCCAAACTAATCTCGTTAGAGATGATGCCCTATCAGTTGGTTGAAAGCGCAGCTTTCTGCGAACTAATGGCCTACGCAGTACCACGCTATGAACTACCCAGTCGCCACTTCTTTTCTCGCAAAGCTATCCCAGCCCTCCACCTTCATGTGAAGGACCGCATTGTCCATGCACTCAAGCAATCAGTGAGTGGAAAGGTGCACCTCACAACTGATGCATGGTCCAGTAGGCATGGCCAGGGCCGATATGTGTCCATCACTGCGCACTGGGTTAATGTGGTGGATGCAGGGTCCACAGGGGACAGCGGTGGTGGGACAGTGCTGCCTAGCCCACGGAATAGGAAACAGTTGGCTGTTGGCGTTCGACCCTCCTCCTCTTACTCCTCCAGAAGCGAAAGCTCGTCCCCAGAGCGCAGTCGCTGCAGCACTCCATCCGCAGCTGCCAGTGTTGCACACGAGGTGTCCCCCTATCGATCAGCTAGCTAGTGGAAAGGGTCAGCAGGCTGTGTTGAAGATGATGTGTTTGGGTGACAGACACACCGCGGAGGTACTGGCCGACTACTTTCAGCAACAAACTGAGTCATGGCTGGGCAGTGTACATCTTGAGGCAGGCAAGGTAGTTAGTGATAACGGGCGTAATTTTGTGGCTGCCATATCCCTTTCAAAACTCAGATACATACCGTGCTTGGCTCACACCTTGAACCTGGTGGTGCAGTGCTTTCTCAATCCTTATCCAGAGTTAACAGGCCTGCTCCTGAAGGTTCGAAAACTGTGCTCGCACATCCGCCGTTCGCCCGTACACTCCAGTCGTATGCAGAAGCTGCATCGATTGCTACACCTTCCAAAGCACCGGCTAATTATCGACGTTACAACAAGGTGGAACTCCACCCTGCACATGGTTGAGCGGCTGTGCGAACAGAGGCAGGCTGTAATGCATTTGTGGGAGGATACCCGGACAGGCACTTTGAGGGCAGACATGGAGTTGACCGGTGTGCAGTGGTCAAAGCTGAAAGACCTCTGTAAAGTCCTTCAGTGTTTTGAGGAATGCACACGGCTGGTAAGCGCAGACGACGCCATCATAAGCATGAGCATCCCACTTATGCGTCTGCTCATGCAAACTTTGACGCACATTAAGGAGCAGGCGTCTGCAGCCGAGGTTGACGAGGAGGAAGAGGAGGAGGAGGGAATCCTTGCTGACAGTCAGCCATTGTCTGCTCCTGGACCTCTCCTGGATGAGGTGGAGGAAGAAGAGGAAGAGGAGGAGGAGGGTGATGATGGGGATGATTATTTAGGGGAGGAGGATGCTTCTGGTGTGTCCAGAGAAAATGTTGGTGTGGCAAGGGCTGGTACAGGGTTTGTGCGTGACTGGAGGGATGTGGGTTTGCCAGAAAGTGCTCCTCCAACATGCAGTCGCACTGCATCATTGACACCGGGAACATTGGCCCATATGTCAGATTATGCCTTGCAGATCCTAAAAAGGGACCCCCGCATTGCCAAAATGATGAACGATGATGACTACAGGTTGGCCAGCATCCTCGATCCACGCTATAAAGGCAAATTCCAAAACATCATGCCACAGGAGAACCTTGACCTAATATTGGCTAACAAACAAGCAACTCTGGTAAACAGGTTGGTTGAGGCATTCCCAGCACACAGCAGCGTTGATGTTTGTCACACGAGCCGTAGGGGCCGGGGGCAGCTTGGAAGAGGTGTTGGTGGTGCACACATCAGGAGTGGCGTTGGAGAAAGGGGTTTCATGACCATGTTGTGGAGTGATTTTTCAAGTCCCGCTCAAACAACTGGTAATACTGCATCGATGGAAAGTGACAGGAGACAGCACTTGTCAACTATGGTTACAAACTACTTTTCCTCCCAGGTCGATGTTCTCCCTCACAGGTCATTCCCCGTTGACTATTGGGCCGCTAAACTGGACACCTGGCCTGAATTGGCACAATATGCGTTACAGGAGCTCGCTTGCCCAGCTGCAAGTGTGCTATCGGAAAGAGTCTTCAGTGCTGCTGGATCAATACTGACAGAAAAAAGGACCCGTCTGTCGACCCAAAATGTGGATGATCTAACCTTCATTAAAATGAACCATGCATGGGTTTCCAAGGATTTTGTCCCACCTTCCCCTGATGACACATAGGTTGACAGAAACATGGCTTGCTTTGTTCCTCCTCTTCCTGGGACTTGACCAATTTCGCCTTTTGCATCAGCTGAATGTCCAACATCACCATATGCCATTGTGTAAACCTCCCTAACTGGGCTGCCCCCCCCCCCATGGTCGGGTTCACCAGCTAGCGCACATAACCGTGCGAGTGCCGTTGCCCTTGACAGGTGGGTAGGCTGACTCTTGGGCGCGGGCACTGGCACAGGGTCCCTCATAGTGCAATCAAGTGTCTCTGACGGTGGTGGTGCACACCCACCGTCAGACACACCGCCGTACTACCCGTGCTTGGCCAGGGCCCCAGCATTTGCAATCTTTACCTCTCCCTGCTCCTCCGCTGTGTAGTCTGGGCTGTCAAATCCATACTGGGCCTGACACCGTCTGAGCCTGCCTCCTGATGTATAGACATATATTTTTAATGTGTAAACTATGCTATCCATACATGTTATCCGGTGATACGGTACCCTTTCTCACCTTTGTGCAATCACGTGTAATCCATACTGTGCCTGAGAACGGCTGGCGAGCTGTTATGCAAGCTACAGCACCTGTGGTTTGCACACATAAGTTTTTCCCTTTTTCAGGAATGACAGTTAGGCCTAATTCCGGAACAGCGGTTGACCTGCACTTACTGGGAAATCATCGTTCGCGGGTAATAATTGTCATCCCAGATCCCCATCACTAACGGTGTTCAGCGGCTTATCTACACCTGTAAGCGACACACGCTGGCCCTTTCGGTGTAGCGCGCATGCAGCCACGGACATGTAAGGCCTTGACACACCACTTATTGGCCAATCTCGCATGCCAGAGCCTCGCGTGTCCCTCTAGTAAGCTGGACGCGGACCGCGTGGGCAGGACGGAGTCTCGTTTGTTAGCGGAATTAAGCTTGCAATGCGTGCATCTTTTCGGTTGCTGGATGGTTGAGGTTGCCCGTGTTGAGTCCAATTATGCCACAGGCTCCACTCCTGGTGGTGCCCTTCTGGACATTCCTTTAAGGTTCAGCTTTGCAACTATACTGCCCACGTCAAACTAAAATTTTGCCTTCATGGACGCTGTTTGGAAGGTCGTGAGTCGTGGGAATCATGCCGCCCAATCAATTAACCTGCTAGAGAGATCCTTCGTTGCTCCCAAGCATGACATCACACTCCCTAGGAGGAGGGTAATGCCAGTGTGGCGACCATACTCCTGTGGGCGCCACAAGTGCACTGATGCCCAGCCACTGCTCAATGATTTTGCTGGTACATTGACCCAGACCACTACATTCCCCTTGCACTCTACACAGCCTGAATCTGACCCTGATGAAACTCAGGTTACCCTTGTCATATAATTTTCCACCTTACACGGTGACAAAGAGGACGCTGCAGATGAAAGTACAGGTTCTGCCCACCTGCCATCAGACACACCGCCGTACTATGAGGGGCCCTGTGCCAGTGCCGTCGCCAACGAGTGGGCCTCCCCTGCTTGCTCAGGATCACAGCACTTGCAAGGTTGAAATACTTAGCTCTCCCTGCTCCACCGCCATGACGTCTTCCGCGTTTCCTGACACTGATATTCTGATCAGAGAGCGCAATGACATCACATCTGTACGCCCTCTGCCTAAACAGCCAATTGCAGTGGGATGGAAGATGGGGATGACAAGGAGGCCTGACTAGTACAGGGATTCCATAGCGAGGAGACTTATTTCATTGTTTTCAATGTTGGGCCTGCTATTTTTGGGGAGCACTATACTCTGGAGAATTATAGATGGGGCCCACCATACACTGGAACATTCCAAAGGTGGACATCAGACACTGGAGCAGCATGTACAGGGCCCATTATACACTAGAGCATTAGAAATAGGGTCCATTATGTATGGAGCATTATTTGGGCCCATAAGACAGTGGAGCTTCATCCATGTGGACCAACATATACTGTAGCATTATGTGGAGCTCATCATATACAGTTTCAAACATTATATGGGATCAATGATTCTGTAGGGAGAAATAGATGGGCCTCATTACTCTGTATAGCGCACTATGCGGTGGCCATAATACTGTATGGAGTAATATACTGTCCGTTTTTGGAGCTATTGGAGAATTTTAAATGGATATCAGTCATGAGATGTAAAAAGTGAAGTATTTTTCATTGTACTAGACCGCTATTTCTCTGCCGTATCAGAGCTTCATGAGTTGTGGTATGTGTTAAAGGGGCGCTCTTTGGCCCAGGGCACATGAAAACCTGGAGCCAGCCCTCCCCCACGCAAATTTAGCCAAATAACCCCCATTTTTCAATGCGTAGCTTGTATTATGAAGTAAATAAAGGGTGACAAGCTTCAGGAATGAGAATTTATGGTTTTGGCATTCAAATGGGCACTGTAAGTGTGTTTCCTGTCCTCTTTTCACTCCCGACTTTTCTTCCCCATTGACTTACATTGGGTTTCGTGTTTCGGTCTGAACGAAACCCGACTTTGTCCGTTAATCGGACGATCTCACTCGACCCGACTTTTGAGAAAGTCGGGTTTCGTGAAACCCGACTCGACCCGAAAAAAGGCAAAGTCGCTCAACCCTAATTACCACGGTTGTTGTTTCTTTATCTTTTATCCTCTGTTATTAATGTTTTTTTCTTATTCTGTATTTGAAAAACCAATAAAACCTTAAGGCTGTGTGCCCACGTAGCGATTTTTAAGCGTTTTTGCCGCGATTTTCGGCGCGAAAACGCTGCAAAAATGTTTAAAAATTGTGTACAGAACGCCCCCCATGCATTCCTATGGCATTCCGCACATTCTGTGCTAATGCTGCGCTTTTTTCCACGGTGGAATCGCATCGCGGGAAAAATCGCAGCATGATCATTCTTTTGTGCGGAATCGTAAAGAATTGCCGCGATTCCGCACCCATAGGAATGCATGAGAATCGCTTACTTCCCGCATGTGGCTATGCCCACCATGCGCAAAGTTAAGCGTCTCATGTGCGGTTGGTACCCACGGTGTGGAGGAGAGGAGACTGTCCTCCAGGCCCTGGGTACCATTACCCCTGTAAAAAAAAGAATAAAAAATAAAAAATCATGGTATATTTACCTTCCGACGTCCCGCGCTGCATTCCCGGCCTCAGCGTTCCCAGTAATGCCTTGCGGCAAGGTCCTGTGATGACGTAGTCTCGCGTGACTATAGCGGTCTCGCGAGATCGCTATAGCAACGCGAGACCAACGTCATCACTGGTCTCGCAAGGCATTACTGGGAATGCTGAGGCCCGGGGATGCAGCGCGGGACGTCGGAAGGTAAATATACCACGATTTTTTTTTTTTCTCTTTTTTAACATTCTATCCTTTACTATTGAGGCCGCATAGGCGGCCTCAATAGTAAAAATCCGGTCACACTTGTCAAACACTATGTTTGACGAGTGTGACCAACCTGTCAATCACTTTCCAAGCGATGCTTCAAATCGCTTGGAAAGTGCTTGAGAAAATCGCGGCAAAATCGTGGTGAAATCGCGCGGAAAAAAACACGCGATTTCTGGGAAGGATTCCGGTTTTTAGTGTGCGTTTTAAAATGCTACGTGGGTACATAGCCTAAATGAAAAAAAAAAGAAATTGAGTCAGAAAATCTTTAAAAGACTTCAGAGCATTCAGGTACTTATGTCTTTAAGATACCCCATGTCCTCTACTCTCAGTCTCTTACATTTTTGTGCAGTGTCCACTTTTCTCTCTTTCACAGATATGATCCAGGGTCTTTCTACCTCCCAGAATTTCCTTACATTTTCTTCTCTTTATAATTCATTCAGTTCATTTTATATTAATAACTTTATCCCATTTTTTCTATTCTGGAAATATAGATGACTCCTGAGCCAATAATTTACTTTCTCTTATTAAATGAGCCAAGATTGGTGGATATTTAGCGCTAGAGGATCTAGAAGGTGATGGTCACTGGTAGATGACCATGCGTTGTCAGGAGTATTGAGCTCCTTCTAGACAATGGATTATATGGATTTTTCGCCGATGAAAAAAACTGAGCTGAAAGGAGAATTATCGTCAGTAACAAATCCGTTTCTGCTGTGCGTATTTACTGCTACCTTCAACTCAAGCAATGAAAAAGGACGGTTTCCGAGCTGCTGAAAGTATTGAGACATGTATCCCGGTAAAAGTTGAAAAAGGTGGTGGGTTATTTGACGTGTTTCAAATACAGAGTTACTTCTTCATGACAGAATATGGCGACTCCAGTTTTTTCTTCTTCCATATTCCAATACCTACCCAGCTCCTTCCGATATCCCCACTCCCGAAATAACACACACTATAATTTTTAATTCTTTTTGGATAATTTTGGCCACAGCGGCCAATTTTATTAACAAACAATAACATTAACAATAAACATCAATATTAATCATAATGCAAATATGAGGGGAGGGTTCTTGGAGCTAAAACATCTGGCTATAAAACCTTTTGGCCCAAAAACCAATGTAAAAAACTCGACCACCATGTTACCCTCAGCCGTCCATCCCCAGCTCGAGGGCACCGTAACTCCCATTCCGGGAGACTAACCACCGAGGTAAAAACCCCGTCCAGAGCCCATAACCAAAAAGCCAGATCCCCCATACCATTTTAAAACTGTCGGGAATATTACTTCCAAATCCTTCCTTGACCAATCATCGTCAACTCCAAGAACCCCACCCCCCGCCAACCACAAACAGCCCTGACCACCTAAGGCTCGTGAGTGCCCCAAAACCACCAAGGCCCTCTCAATCCCCTCCTGTATTGAGAATTCCCACAAATCAATTCCAATAGAATTTAAACGAACCCCAATCGTCCAACCAGAAATTACCGACACCTGCCTCCAACTCAAAGTGCCTCACACCAATGCCTCCATTCCTGGACACAAATCCCGACACTGCCCGATTCAATTTCACCCTAGTCCTGTTAATCCCTTTTAAAGACCTCGCTTGCCTCCAATTCTTTCTAGGCACCACGTCCGACCAGACAGTCAACATGTTCGGGAAAGCCGTCCATAAGCTTAAAAAATCGGAACGTATGTCCCTAATTAATTCCCTCACCGGCCTAACTCCCAAATCGTTACCCCCAGCATGTATGACAAGAACGTCGGGGGGTCTATCCAGGCGAGCGGACTTGGCTAATTCCAGGAGCACCCTGCTCCACACCATACCTCGGAAACCCAACCAACGGATCTGAACCTGTTCCCTCCTAAAGCCCAATAGCCTACCATCTGCCTTTGCGCCAGCTTGTAGCGCACCCCAATACACGTACTAGTGTCCAAATATCCAAGCCAGACAGGGGTTGCCACCTGAAAAAGCATAACAGAATATAGAGAAAACAAAATCCCTAAACATACAACAAACGACAATTAACGTCGAACATACGATAAATAACGATCCGACTTCCACCTGCCAATTCTCCTGATCACCTCTGCCCCCAGACCGAGGCTGTCAGCCTCAGTCGTGGCCCCGATCCTAAAGGAATGAGACCCGTACATGTCCGTTGGAAGGCCCAGCTCTAACAATCCCTTTTTCAAAACCATAATGAACTGAAAGTGAGACAAATAGGTGCCGTCCGCATGGCACAATAGAGGACCCGTTCTACCTGCCCACTCATCCCAATACGACTCCAAACAACTCCGTGGGCACATCACCGCCCCTTCAACTCGACCCAAAACTACCCATCTGCCCCTACCCAGTTGATCAGTTTTTGAGCGCCAAATCCAAAAAGCAATGCCCCCCGCCCAAAATTCCACGTCTTCTGCCAACACCCCTCCAGCTGAGACCATGCTAACTGACACCACCTTGCCAATGCGCATTGCCCCGAAAAAGGCCAAAGAAAAAGCCAACCTAAAAAGCGCCAACTCAAACCCTGAAGTACAAATACCTTCCAGAACTCTACCTAAGCCCTCCAACATACTGAAAGAAATAGGCCGTCGTTTGTCCCCTGCCTTTTTTCCCCTGCGAAACCCCCTCAATGCCCGTCTTACCAAAAATTGTTTTGTCACGTCCGTCAACCCCTGTAATCTGACAACGAAAGCTAAACCCGCTACAAACTTGTTTACCTTAGCACTGTCGGCTGCCTTCCCAATTAAAAACAATACCGCCAACATCCTATCCTCCTCGCTTTCAATCCCGCCCCATTCCGACACCCAACTCTGCCATACTCGCCACCAGGATTTGTAGGCCGACCAGGTCTGATGCGATAACGATTCCCGAATCAGTCTTCCCGCTCTTCCATAATCACTTGCCACAGATAAGAAGGGCATTCCACGCCCGAGGCATCCGCTCCTGGCGCCAACTCTCGAAAATGCCCCCACTGAAAACGAGACAAAGAATCTGCTATTGAATTTGTAGCACCGGGCACATGCACTGCAGAAATCCCTACATTCAACTCTAGACATCGAAGAACCAAAACTCTAACCAATCTGATCACAGGGGGAGATGAGGCCGATAAACTGTTAATCACCGCCACCACACTCGCGTTGTCGCAATGAAAACGCACCCTCCGATTCGCGAACATAGGACCCCACACCGAAACAGCTACTTCAATGGGAAACACTTCCAACAATGCCAAGTTTTTTGTAAGGCCCAACGACTTCCATGTCTGTGGCCACTGCCCCACACTCCACTTCCCCTTACAGTAGGCGCCGTAACCAGAGCTGCCCGCTGCGTCCGTATAGATCTCAAAGTCAAAATTGCTCAATGTCTCCTCCTGCATCAATGACCGACCATTGTAATTCTGCAAAAAACGCTGCCAAACCATCAAATCCTCCCTATGCTCCTTAGTCAAGCGAACATAATGGTGCGGAGCCTTAACTCCCGCTGTCGCACTGGCCAGGCGACGAGAAAAAATGCGCCCCATGGGCATGATCCTACAGGCAAAGTTCAATCTCCCCAATAAGGATTGCAACTCCTTTAGGGTCACTTTCCACAACTTCGCCATCCTATCAACTTCCTGTTTCAAAAACGACAACTTGTCCTCTGGTAAATGACACTCCATCCTTTCTGAATCGACGACTATGCCCAAAAAACTTATAACGTTCTTAGGGCCTTCAGTTTTCTCCGATGCCAGCGGCACCCCAAAATGCTCCACCACCCAAACCATAGCTGCCAACGCGTTCCTACACACCGGTGAATCCGGGGGACCGATAAAAAGAAAATCATACAGATAATGAATGATAGATTGCACGCCTGCAACATCCCTTACCACCCATTCCAAAAAAGTGCTAAACGTCTCGAAAAGTGAACAAGAAATTGCACAACCCATCGGCAAACACCTATCGAGGTAGAACTCCCCGTTCCAAAAACAACCCAACAGCGGGATGCTTTGTGCATGAACCGGCAATAAACGAAAAGAGGATTCAATGTCTGTCTTTGCTAACAGAGCCCCTGAACCATAACATCGCACCCAATGCACCGCCGTATCAAAGGAGGTATACTCCACAGAACACAAATCTGTTATGAATGAGTCACCGAGGAGGAAAAACAAAAACAAGCTAAGCCACAGAAAACCAGAGAGGTTGGTAACTAAGCGGATTGCAGACCCCTGATCCTATTCACACAACTAGCAGTAGCCGTGGAGCGTGCCTACAATGATCCTAGACACCTCGTCACAGCCGGAGAACTAAATAAGCCTAAAGCAATAAAAGGGGAAATCTGAAATGCCCCAGAGCAGACCCCAAAGCAATAGACAGCCCCCAAACATGTATTGTTGGTGAGATAAGATGAAAACACAAACACAGATAGAAAAATAGGCTGAGCAAATGATGGGGCCCACACTAACTAGAAAGGACGGGAAAGGAAAGATGCTGTCTGCAATCACTCACAAAAACCCTGCCAAAAAATGTCCAAAACTTTCTGATAACAAAAACCCTGAAGTCGCTAGACTTCAATTCCCTATATCAGCACTCTGGTATATTCTGAAGACAGAGCAAAAAAGAGACCAATCTTATCAGGGACAAAAAAGCAAACTGGCATAAACAGAGACATAAGAATGGAAATTCAGCACAGCCCCAGCGGGGGCTGGCTGACCACAAAAACTGAGTAAACCAGACCAAATCTCAAGTGAAAAATAGCAGAGCACACTTAGCTTGAGAAGGCAGGAACAGAACTGGAAACTAGAACCTCAGAGCAGGAAAATCACCAGCACAGAATTAGGGAGTCGGCTGTCTTAAATCCAGTCGGAGACTCCTGATGTCCAATCACAGTCCTCCTCCTCAAGTGGCAGGTCTCTGCCATTTAGATCAGCTTCATTACCTACTGTCACCACCAGAGGGAGCCCGGATGGAGAACTCACGACTCCTCTGTCAACACAGCCAGCTCCACCACCCTCACTAGAAGCCAGAGGTAAACCAGAAAATGCGTTCACAACAGTACTTGAGGAGGGGTCACCGAACCCTCATCCACGCCACAGGCCGAAAAGGATGGGCCTGGTGAAAAGCATGAACCAATCTAATGTCAGAGGCAGAGACCCAAGAATTGTCCTCCTGGCCATAACCCTTCCACTTGACCAAATACTGGAATCTCGTCTAAAATAATAAATAAAAATACAATCAACGCAAACTGGAAGGAGTGATTAGTCAAGCAGCGCACGTTTTAATCCATAAACCTTCTCCCGCAAAGCTGATGATTCGGGGTCACGGCATGGCCCTTTGGATGTGCAGCAAGCTGACTTTTTATTCCTATATGTCTGAAGCTCCCTGCATAAGGTGAGTATAGTGATTTGATTTCATATCATTTTCTACTCGGGTAAGACCCTATTGCGCTCTTTTTCTTTTAGTGTATTTGAGGAGTCTCTGTCTAGCCAGACGAGAATCCAGTATTTTCTCTACCTCATATTCCACATTACCTTTAACCAATACAGGGTCAGGTGGTGCCGCAATAGGAACTACTGGCTCAACAAACCTCTTCAACAGAGACTTATGAAACACGTTATGGATCTTAAACGTAACTGGAAGAGCCAATCGAAAAGAAACCGGGTTAAGAATCTCCAAAATCTTATAAGGTCCAATAAATCTTGGCTTGAACTTTGGAGAAGCAACCTTCATAGAGATATTTTTTGACGACAACCAAACCATATCACCCACTTTAAACCGGGGACCAATGGTCCTATGCCGGTTGGAAAACCGCTGGGCCTTTTCTTGAGAGAGGGACAACTTATCCACCACTTGGTCCCAAATCTGCTGCATTCTCTCTACCACAGTGTCAACACCTGGGCAGGCTGAAGATTCCACTTGCCCTGAAGAAAATCGAGGATGAAGCCCAAAGTTACAGAAAAAGGGCGACATCAAAGCTCTATTATTTAGAGCGACTTTGGCCAAGGGCAAAAATGAGACCCAATCATCCTGGTCAGCAGATATAAAACATCTCAAATAGGACTCCAAAGTCTGGTTTGTTCTCTCAGTCTGCCCATTGGTCTGTGGGTGAAACGCAGAGGAGAAGGATAACTGAATTCCCAGCTTGGAACAAAAAGCTTTCCAAAATCTGGAGACAAACTGGACTCCTCTGTCTGACACAATGTTCTCAGGCATCCCATGCAACTGAACCACCTGTTGTAAAAACAAGGGCACCAACTGTGAGAAAGATGGCAGCTTTGGGAGTGGTACAAGATGGACCATCTTCGAAAATCTATCACAAATCACCCAGATAACAGTCATTCTCTGAGAGACAGGAAGATCAGAAATAAAATCCATTTAGATATGGGTCCATGGCCTCTTGGGCACCGGCAAGGGCATCAACAACCCACTAGAACGAGAACAGGGTTTAGACCGGGAACAAGTCCCACAGGACTGCACAAAATTCCTGACATCACGAGATAAGGCGGGCCACCAAAAAGACCGACTCACCAAATCTCTGGTACCAAAAATACCTGGATGACCAGTCAACGCGAAGCAATGAACTTCAGACATCACTCTCTTCCTCCACTGGTCAGGAACATACAATTTTCCCATAGGACAACGCTCAGGTTTGTCCTCCTGAAATTATTCCAGGGCACGTCTCAAATCGGGCGAGATGGCAGAAAGAACTACCCCCTCACCTAGGATGGTAGTAGGTTTGGTCACAATAGGAGAATCAGCAAAGAAACTCCTAGAAAGGGCGTCTGCCTTAACATTCTTAGTGCCTGGAAGAAAGGAGACCACAAAATCAAAAGGCGTAAAAAACAAGGCCCATCTAGCCTGTCTAGGATTCAAGCGTTTGGTCAACTCCAGGTAAATCAAATTCTTGTGGTCAGTGAGGACCACAACTTGATGTCTAGCTCCCCCAACCAATGGCTCCACTCCTCAAATGCCCACTTCATGGCCAACAATTCCCAATTCCCCACATCATAGTTGCATTCAGATGGGGAGAACTTTTGGGAAAAGAAGGCACAGGGATTCATTTTAGAAGTCACCGGATCTTTTTGGGACAAAACAGCTCCTGCACCAATCTCTGAAGCATCTACCTCTACCTGAAATGGAAGTGAGACATCAGGTTGCCGTAAAACTGGAGCAGAAGTGAACCTCCGCTTCAGCTCCTGAAATGCCAAAACAGCCTCTGGAGACCAATTCAGCACATCAGCGCCTTTCTTGGTCAGATCAGTCAGTGGTTTGGCAATACCAGAAAAATAAGCTATAAATTTACGATAGAAATTAGCAAAACCCAAAAACTTCTGGAGAGCCTTCAAAGAAGTGGGCTGAACCCAATCATAAATGGCCTGTACCTTGGCCGGGTCCATTTCAATAGTTAACGGAGACAAAATAAATCCCAAAAATGAAATCCTCTGTACACCAAAAAGGCATTTCGATCCCTTAACATACAGGGAATTCTCCCTCAAAATCCGGAACACAGTCCGAACATGTTCCACATGAGAATCCCAATCACTGGAAAAGATCAGAATATAATCCAAATAGATGATCAAAAACTTATCCACAAAATCCCAGAAAATATCATTCATGAAGGATTGGAAGACAGAAGGGGCATTAGGCTGGTTTCACATTAGCGCTTTTGTGCGCAGCGCATCTAGCGCAGCCTAGCGCATGCGCACGGCGCACCTATGTTTAACATGGCGGGCGCATGGTTTTGCGCACGTTCGCGTATTCGTGCGCATGCGCTTTTTTGTCTTTCGCGCCAGGCGCGCCAGACGCAACATGTTGCATTCTTTGGACCGCCCTGTCTCGTCAAAGCAACGCATGCGCACGATTGCGCACGGAATGCGCAAAAAAACCACATTGCAGTCTATGGTAACGCGGGCGTGCGCATGGTCTTGCGCACGCGTGCGCTTTTTCGCGCATGCGATTTTTAAGTAAACAAGTCTGGAATGTGGTCTAAACAATTAAAAACCACTCCCAAAAACCAAGGTGATAAAAGATTGTGTGGGCACTGGAAATCCCTAATACTCTACAGACTGCTGCAAGAGTGACGACAACAACAAGCTATACTCCAATGTAAGTATAATGTCTGGCTGAATTTTGAATACATTTCTATGTACTTATGTCTCTTTTTTTATTGCAGCATGTCTTCTTCATCTGGTGAAGAATGTGTCCCCGGGACAGGGCAAGAGGCACAAGAAGTGAGTACCATGCTTCCCTATGGATTGGTAAAAATATACACATGTGGCTAATTTTTTTTGTTTAATTTTCAGACCTCATCCTCCACCACACCACCACCACCGGAGGAACGGCAGGAGCAGCAAGGGCCAGTGCGCTCGGGAAGACGGAATGTAAGTACAGACGGTCTGTTTTTATTATTTTTGTCATTAGTTTGTTATGCCTTTTTTTTCATCTTCATTTGTTTCATTTTGTGCTGTATTTTGTTCAAATTTTTTGTTTGGGGGAATTCCTTTTTTTTTTTTTTTTTTTTAAAAACTTGATTTCTATGCTTGTTTTTTTTTTTTTGGAAACTGTATTGAAATAATCTTTTTTTTTGTTTGGTAATTTTTTTATTACAATTTTTTGTTAATTTTTCGGCGGTTATTTTGGGGTTCTTTTTTCTGTACGTTTTTTTTTAAATTCCAAGCTGGTTTATTTTCTATGTTTTTTGTTAATAATTTTTTAATGTATTTTTTTTAACATTTTCATGCTGCTTTTTTTCTGTGTTTCTATTCATGCTTTTTTTGCTTTTATTTTCATTTCAAAAATTTTTTGTTTCATGGCTGGTTTAATTTTCTATATTTTTCATTTAAAAATATTTCATTAATGTTTGTCTTTCTTTTCTAGGCTCCACAACGGGAGGAGGACCTCACCCTGGACAATGATGAGCTCATCCGTCTAGTCCAGGAGCGAGTTCCGCTGTGGGACACCCGTCACCAACTGCACTCGGACAACGTGGTGATCCGGCGGCTCTGGAACGAGGTGTCCAAATCGCTGATGGATGGCTGGGACAACGCCTCTCCCTGGGTCCGCAAGGATTTTCGTAAGTATATAAATGCAGTGTGATGCAGCAGTGATCTTGGCCGGGATCACTCAACTGTGTGTGATGCTAGTAACTCCATGGAGTTTCTAGCATCACACACAGTTGGGTGATCCCGGCCTCCAGTGCATAGTCTTATTTTTTTTTTAACCCACAGTGAACAAAGTCAGAACCCGTTGGCGCTCGATGAAGGACCGCTTCAACAGGGATATCCGTCAGGAGAAGCAGGTTCGCAGTGGTGCTGCGGCAAGGACCGGCACGAAATACAGATACCATCGTGCCTTGGAATTTTTAAGACCGGTCCTTGCCTCCCGAACGTAAGTATTTTCTAGTTGTATTGTGTTTTATTCTGTGCTTTTCTATTCCACAGGAGTTGGTGATTGTTAATTTATGGTAGTAATTTCTTTATTTTCCTTTCACAGCACCTGGAGCAGCACCCTCAACCTGGGCCCGAAGCAGTCCTTCATCAAGCTGCCCCGGACCCGTCCCAGCCATCCATCAGCGAGGAAGCACCTTGCAGGTCTGCACCACAGTCATCTGGAGACCAGGAAGCTGGTCGCTCAGGTGTTCCCCTGTCCCAGGTCTCTGCCACTGGTTTTGCGGGCACTTCCCGCCAGCAGCGGCAGAGGGCCTTGGACAGGCCTGTCATGCCCGAGTTCGTTGAATTGAGCTCGGTCTTTCAGAGTACCCTCAAGGCACTCTCCGATAGACTTGAGAGCGGTTTCCTCCTTTTGGACCAACGCTACAAGTCTATCGAGGGTCGCCTTGAGCGCCTGGAAGTCGACCTCGCCAGACCAGCGCATCATTTCTACACACAAATAGCTCGGGACACGGCGGAACACCTTACCCCTGAACTCCAGTTGACTGTCATGCAGGCCTGCAACAATGCTTTTATGCAGGCTATGCAGCAGAGTAGGTATATGCAGCAGTCAGCGGTGGCATTTCCACCGGTGTCACCGCTGACTCGATTCACAGCATTACCTACTTCTGCTGCATATCACTGCACGGCCACCACACTTCCAAGCCATGCCGGACACCAATATACCCCCCCAAGTCCAAGTGCAGCTGGACACTTCCCCGCCAACACCATGCCAAGCGCTGCTCCTGCCTGGCCCACCACTGCTGCCGCCGCCACCACCACTGGATGGCCCACCGTTACCACCCCTGCCTGGAGCGCCACCACCACCCGGAGCACCACCCCTGACTGTGGCAACACCGCCGCCGCCACCACCATCACCACCGGGATGACCACCCCGGTATGGACCGCCACCAGTACCACCACCTCGGAGCAGCATCAGCTGGGGGACCCGCATTCAATATTTACGGCCCCTGCCAGGACATCCACCACCACCAGCATGCCACAGCAGCTACATGATCCTGGCAGGCGGTCCACAAGCTCTAGGCGGTCCCCCAGCTCCAGCCGGTCCACGGCCTCCAGGCAGTCCACAGGATCAATGCGGTCCCCGGGGTCGAGCCAGTCCTCAGGGTCCTGGTGCTCCAGGCAGGACAGCAGTATGCAGACGGGCCACCACCTTAAAAAAAAAAAAGAGAAGGACTCTAACCCTCCCTACTCCCTCACCTCCCACTTTCCAAGTTTCCTTGCCTCCGCTGCCTTCCCCCACTTCTTTGGTTCCTCCTTCCCCTAGAACCCCTTCCTCCACCCTAAGCCGTTCCTCATCCCTCCACACACCCAGTTTCCACCAACTGACCCCAAGTAATTTTTTTTTTGTTAAAATCTTAAAATATTTTTTTTAAATAAATTTGAACATTTGATTAAAACAATGTTTGGTTATTGTGTCTTTCACCGCCTGCACACACTGCACCGTACACTTTTGTGTTTTTGACACCTCATAGCTCCAGTACTGACACATGTGTCAGTCCTGGAGCTATGTGATGTCAAAAAAACAAATATATGACTTGTATTTTCATCCACCATGCTCTTCAGTCTGCTAATATTGGTCAGACTGATGGTGGAGGGTGCAAGGCATATCAAGTCTCACCTTGCCGGGTGTCATAAAGAGTGAATTGAGGATGGTGTGTTTTGCCCATCCTCATTTCAATCTTTGTGACACAAGGCCAGGGGATTCTAGATACCTTGTAATGAACCACATCATCTATACAGTCTGTGGCAAATGGACTGAATAGATGATGGAGAAATTACAGGCCATATCTACAAATATCCTGGCCTGGTGTCATAAATATTTAGCACACCTGGCCATGTGAGTATACCTATGAGTTGTAATCTTCAGCGTCACTTCAGTCTTCATTATCTATTGCACACAGACTGGAGAGATGCTGGAGGTTAACTCCTGTGTGTATTCACCTGGCCAGGTGTCCTAAATTTGTAAAAGTTGTATAAACCTTTATCATGTCTCCATTCTGCGTGCGACAGTGGAGATACTATAACTAATAATTTTAATCACATGGTCAGTTATCAGACAGAGTGAAGGATGCTACTGCATCCCCAAATCAATATACTTTGGCCAGGTGATATAAATATTAGTTGTATTATCTACACCTTCTCTGCAATATGCCTTATGAACACGGACTGGAGAAATGAGGAAGGTCATACAACTTTTATATGTAGGGTCACCTGGTCAGGAGTCCTAGTAAAGTCAGGAAGCACAGCATCCTGATTTCACTGGACACCGGGGCAGGCGAGTAGTGGAGTGTATTAAGACACATTACACTGGGTACAGGTTTAAAAAAAAACGTAATTTTATTATTAACAAACAACAAAGCTATTACACCATTTGATCCTGCCATGCTACACGACCCACAGTGGATAAGAAGAAGTCCGCAAATTTGTCCCTCATTTGGGCAACTTCGCCTGATGACCGAAGAGGGTGCTGAGTAAAATCTGGCAAAGGGTTGGCAGCAGGTTCATCCATGTCAAAGTTCGGCCACTCCTTTGCCATTACAAAATTGTGCAGAACCACGCACGCCTTCACCACCTCATCCACTGTTTCCAGTTTGAGATTGATGGCGGTGCTGAGAATTCGCCATCTGGACACTAGAATGCCAAAGGCGCACTCTACAGTCCTGCGTGCCCTCGTAAGCCTGTAGTTGAATACTTTCTTAGAGTGGTCCAAGTCACGGCTGGAGTACGGCTTGAGCAGGTTTTGGCACATCTGAAATGCCTCATCCCCAACCACTACAAATGGCAGTGGTGGAGCTTGGGTTTGGGGAAGAGGCCGTGCCAGTGGAAAATTGAACTGGTTGCCGTACAACCTCCGTCCCATATCAGAGTTTTTAAAAGTCTGGGAATCGTTGCCCCGTCTGAATGCCCCTATGTCCACCGCCACAAACCGGCAGTCTGCATCTGCAATGGCCATGAGTACTGTAGAAAAGTACTTCTTGTAGTTGTAGTACTCAGAGCCACTTCTTGCGGGTTTTGTGATGCGGATGTGCTTCCCGTCCACCGCTCCTAGGCAGTTCGGGAAATTGCAGACTGCCCAGAATTTGTCTGATATTTGAAGCCACTTTTCGGCGGTGGGCAAGGGCAGAAACTCCGGACACAGAACATCCCACAGAGCCCTGCAGGTGTCGGCAACAATCCCAGATAAAGTGGAGATTCCCAGCCGGTACTGGAAATGCAGGGATGAAAGACTCTCTCCAGTTGCCAGGAACCTGCAAAACATAAAAAGTAAAACAATTTATATTTCTGTCTAGGGTACTAATAAAAACACTGAAAATAAAAAGTACATGGCATAACTATTTTGCATGGTTTTTTAATACAACATAGCAGAAAAAACTAAAATAAAGGCTTGTGATTAGTAAATGACAGAACAAAAACCATTATGCAAAAAAGCAATTTCCCAAAAATAATGTTAAAATTCATTACCAAAAAACACAGAATTTTGTAGCCAAACAAAAAAAAATAAAAATTTAAAAAAACAAATTAGGCAAAAATAAAAACATTACATACAGTAAGGTGACGAAGAGCCTTTCTTTGGGAGGAATGGCACGCCGGAGCTGAGTGTCCCGTCTCTTGATGATTCCTTCAACCATACCCAGCAAGTCCAGGAAGCTTTGCTGGGACATCTGGGTATAGTCTGCAAATTTCTCCATGTTTTCCTGGAGCTCGCTGTACAGCGTGTGATACGCTCCACGGCTTTCCCGGAGTTCGATGATTGGATGCCTCCAAAACCGACGCCGCTGCCGTCTCTGCTGTCTCTCCCTCTCCCTTTGTTGCTGGCAAGAAAAGGCATACACCTGAGACAGCGCGATGTCAAGATCCAACTTGAATCGGAAATTATCCAGACGCAGGTCCATGTTGACACCGGAAACAACAGCAAAATCTGAGTAAAATTCATATAACAGGGTCTATATAACATTCCAATCACACGCCCACTGGTGTCCCATTGGTGTACTCTGTTTCTATTGTTTTTAAAGGATGTGAAATGTCACACCTCGAAACGCATGCGCAAAAAATAAGCAAACGCATGCAAAAACGCATGTAAAACGCAAGCAACGCTGTGTTTTTTTGGCGCATCAGCGAACGATTGACGCTAAAAAAACGCGCCTTTGTTTTGCGTATGCATGCGTTTTTCATTGTGTTTTTTATGCGCACGATGCGCTGCGCAAAAAAACGCTAATGTGAAACTAGCCTTAGTGAGCCCAAAAGGCATCACCAGGTACTCAAAATGTCCCTCCGGAGTATTAAACGCCGTCTTCCATTCATCCCCATGCTTGATGCGAATAAGATTATACGCCTCCCTGAGGTCGAGCTTAGTAAACCAGAAGGCACCTTTAACTCTGGAGAATAAATCAGAAATCAGGGGTAACGGATACTGATATTTAACCGTAATTTTGTTAAGGGAACGATAGTCAATACAAGGCCTTAATGAACCATCTTTCTTAGCCACGAAAAAAAACCCAGCACCTAAGGGTGAAGAGGATGGCCTAATATGACCCTTCTCCAACGACTCCTTAATATAAGATTGCATAGCCTCGTGTTCAGGTACAGATAAGTTGAAAAGCCGACCCTTGGGAAATTTACACCTAGGCCTCAACTCAATTGCACAGGCATAACTCCTATGAGGAGGCAAAGATGCAGACTTACTCTGACTAAATACATCATAAAAATCAGCCAAATAGTCAGGAGCATCATGCGACTGGGGAGAGGTGGAGAAAACAGGAGCGTCACTAAGGGCACACTGACAACCCCAACTCACCACAGACACAGATTTCCAATCCAAAACTGGATTATGGATTTGCAACTAGGGAAAGCCCAGAACAACAGTATCATGCAAATTATGCAGCACCAAAAATCTACAATTTTCTTGGTGGTCTGGGGCGACCCGCATTATCACCTGGGTCCAAAACTGAGGTTTATTCTCCGCCAAAGGAGTAGCATCAATACCCCTCAAAGGAATAGGCGTCCGCAGAGGTATCATGGGAAAACCACAACGTTTAGCAAAATCCAAATCCATCAGTTTCAAAGCCGCTCCTGAATCCACA
Organism: Dendrobates tinctorius; assembly: GCF_039654945.1. Lineage (NCBI taxonomy): Eukaryota > Metazoa > Chordata > Amphibia > Anura > Dendrobatidae > Dendrobates > Dendrobates tinctorius. The sequence continues at coordinate 7,285,174 of NW_027361859.1, forward strand.
AAAGCCTTACTGGAAAATGTGGATAAGGAGCAGATCAGAGTATTTGCCAAAAGGAACTTAGGTTGTATACTGCCCACAGCAACTGTGTACGCAAAACATTTCTCTCGTTTAGGGCAGACAGAAATAATATGAGAGGCATCTCCACAGAAAAAACACAGCTTATTACGCCTTCTATACTCCTGATGTTGCACCCTAGACAAAACTCTATCACATTGCATAGGTTCAGACATTTGTTCAAAAGGTGGCAACACCTCTCGTGTAGTTTTACGTTCACGTAAACGCCGATCAACTTGAATGGCTAATTACTAGTGTTGAGCATTCCGATACCGCAAGTATCGGGTATCGGCCGATATTAGCTGTATCGGAATTCCGATACTGAGATCCGATATTTTTTCAATATCGGATATCGGAATCGGAAATTCCCATCTGATTGGCTGCCGAAATGACGTCATCATGATGCGCGGTCTGTGCGCATCATGATGCGCCGTCAGTTCGGGTCTTCCGGGGGGTCTGTGCGGACTGCCCGGGGTCTGTACCGGCCTGCCGGGGGGCTGTGCCGGCCTGCCGGGGGTCTGTGCAGACTGCCCGGGGTCTGTACCGGCCTGCCGGGGGGCTGTGCTGGCCTGCCGGTGGTCTGTGCCAGCTGTCCGTGGGTCTGTGCAGGCTGCGGGGGTCTGTACTGGCCTGCCTGGGGGTCTATACCAGTCTGCCGGGGGGCTGTGCCGGCCTGCCGGTGGTCTGTGCTGACTGTCCGGGGATCTGTGCAGCCTGCGGGGGTCTGTGCAGGCATCATCCGATGGGACTACAAGTCCCATCGGGCGATGCCTGCTACCATGACGGTGATTGACACATTAGCCAATGATGGGACAGTAGTAGTCCCATCATCCGGCTAATCTGTTGAATGTAAAAAAAAAATTACATACTACATACATACTACATGCTACATACATGCTACATACATACTACATACATACTACATGCTACATACACACTACATATTACATACATGCTACATGCTACATACATGCAACATACATACTACATACATGCTACATACATACTACATACATACTACATGCAACATACATACTACATACATACTACATACATACTACATGCTACATACATACTACATACATACTACATACTACATACATGCAACATACATACTACATACATACTACACACATGCTACATACATACTACATACATACTACATACATGCAACATACATACTACATACATGCAACATACATACTACATACATACTACATGCTACATACATACTACATACATACTACACACTACATACATGCTACATACATGCAACATACATACTACATACATACTACATACATACTACATGCTACATACATGCAACATACATACTACATACATGCAACATACATACTACATACATACTACATACATGCTACATACATACTACATGCTACATACATACTACATACCTACTACATACTACATACATGCTACATACATGCAACATACATACTACATGCTACATACATGCAACATACATACTACATACATACTACATACATGCTACATACATACTACATACATACTACATGCTACATACATGCAACATACATACTACATACATGCAACATACATACTACATACATACTACATGTTATATACATACTACATACATACTACATACATACTACATGCTACATACATACTACATACATGATACATACATACTACATACATGCTACATGCTACATACATACTACATACATACTACATACATGCTACATACATACTACATACATACTACATGCTACATACATACTACATACATACTACATACATGCTACATACATACTACATACATACTACATGCTACATACATACTACATACATGCTACATACATACATGCTACATACATACTACATACACTCACTGGCCACTTTATTAGGTACACCATGCTAGTAACGGGTTGGACCCCCTTTTGCCTTCAGAACTGCCTCAATTCTTCGTGGCAGAGATTCAACAAGGTGCTGGAAGCATTCCTCAGAGATATTGGACCATATTGACATGATGGCATCACACAGTTGGCGCAGATTTGTCGGCTGCACATCCCTGATGCGAATCTCCCGTTCCACCACATCCCAAAGATGCTCTATTGGATTGAGATCTGGTGACTGAGGAGGCCATTTGAGTACAGTAAACTCATTGTCATGTTCAAGAAACCAATCTGAGATGATTCGAGCTTTATGACATGGCGCATTATCCTGCTGAAAGTAGCCATCAGATGTTGGGTACATTGTGGTCATAAAGGGATGGACATGGTCAGCAACAATACTCAGGTAGGCTGTGGCGTTGCAACGATGCTCAATTGGTACCAAGGGGCCCAAAGAGTGCCCAGAAAAAATTCCCCACACCATGACACCACCACCACCAGCCTGAACCGTTGATACAAGGCAGGATGGATCCATGCTTTCATGTTGTTTACGCCAAATTCTGACCCTACCATCCGAATGTCGCAGCAGAAATCGAGACTCATCAGACCAGGCAACGTTTTTCCAATCTTCTACTGTCCAATTTCGATGAGCTTGTGCAAATTGTAGCCTCAGTTTCCTGTTCTTAGCTGAGAGGAGTGGTACCCAGTGTGGTCTTCTGCTGCTGTAGCCCATCTGCCTCAAAGTTCGACGCACTGTGCGTTCAGAGATGCTCTTCTGCCTACCTTGGTTGTAACGGATGGCAATTTGAGTCACTGTTGCCTTTCTATCAGCTCGAACCAGTCTGCCCATTCTCCTCTGACCTCTGGCATCAACATGGCATTTCCGGCCACAGAACTGCTGCTCACTGGATTTTTTTTCTTTTTCGGACCATTCTCTGTAAACCCTAGAGATGGTTGTGCGTGAAAATCCCAGTAGATCAGCAGTTTCTGAAATACTCAGACCAGCCCTTCTGGCACCAACAATCATGCCACGTTCAAAGGCACTCAAATCACCTTTCTTCCCCATACTGATGCTCGGTTTGAACTGCAGGAGATTGTATTGACCATGTCTACATGCCTAAATGCACTGAGTTGCCGCCATGTGATTGGCTGATTAGAAATTAAGTCTTAACACACAGTTGGACAGGTGTACCTAATAAAGTGGCCAGTGAGTGTATATACTACATGCATGCAGCATGCATACTACATATATACTACATGCATGCAACATACATACTACATACATGCTACATACATACTACATACATGCTACATACATACTACATATATACTACATGCATGCAACATACATATATACTACATACAATACATTCATACAATACATACATATAGACATACAGTGCATGTAACATAGAGTACATACTCACCATCACTTGTCACCTTGATCCCCGAAGCCATTGTCATCTGAGGAATAAATATTAAAATAACAAACCACCAATATACTTACCCCTGATCCGCAGAAGTCCACGAGTGTCCCACGACGATCTTGCGTGGAGAACAGCAGCATCAGCTGATGCTACCGTCCTCTACGGGCTCCAGGAATCCAATGACGGAGGTAGGTATCCTTCCACACTGTATTCCTCTGCCACTTAAAAAAAAAAAGTCCCTAGTCTCACTTTATGGTAAAAGCTGCGTGGGAAATTTCTCACACAGCTTTTACCATAAAGTGAGACAAGGGACTTTTTTTTTAAGTGGCGGAGGAATACAGTGTGGAAGGATACCTACCTCCCGTCATTGGATTCCTGGAGCCCGTTGAGAATGGTAGCATCAGCTGATGCTGCTGTTCTCCACGCAAGATCGTCGTGGGACACTCGTGGACTTCTGCGGATCAGGGGTAAGTATATTGGTGGTTTGTTATTTAATATTTATTCCTCAGATGACAATGGCTTCGGGGAACAAGGTGACAAGTGATGGTGAGTATGTACTCTATGTTATATGTACTGTATGTCTATATGTATGTATTGTATGAATGTATTGTATGTAGTATATATGTATGTTGCATGCATGCAGTATATATGTAGTATATATGTAGTATGTATGTAGCATGTATGTAGTACGTATGTAGCATGTATGTAGTATGTATGTAGCATGTAGTATGTATGTAGTATACACTCACTGGCCACTTTATTAGGTACACCATGCTAGTAAGGGGTTGGACCCCCTTTTGCCTTCAGAACTGCCTCAATTCTTCGTGGCAGAGATTCAACAAGGTGCTGGAAGCATTCCTCAGAGATTTTGGACCATATTGACATGATGGCATCACACAGTTGGCGCAGATTTGTCGGCTGCACATCCCTGATGCGAATCTCCCGTTCCACCACATCCCAAAGATGCTCTATTGGATTGAGATCTGGTGACTGAGGAGGCCATTTGAGTACAGTAAACTCATTGTCATGTTCAAGAAACCAATCTGCGATGATTCGAGCTTTATGACATGGCGCATTATCCTGCTGAAAGTAGCCATCAGATGTTGGGTACATTGTGGTCATAAAGGGATGGACATGGTCAGCAACAATACTCAGGTAGGCTGTGGCGTTGCAACGATGCTCAATTGGTACCAAGGGGCCCAAAGAGTGCCCAGAAAAAATTCCCCACACCATGATACCACCACCACCAGCCTGAACCGTTGATACAAGGCAGGATGGATCCATGCTTTCATGTTGTTTACGCCAAATTCTGACCCTACCATCCGAATGTCGCAGCAGAAATCGAGACTCATCAGACCAGGCAACGTTTTTCCAATCTTCTACTGTCCAATTTCGATGAGCTTGTGCAAATTGTAGCCTCAGTTTCCTGTTCTTAGCTGAGAGGAGTGGTACCCAGTGTGGTCTTCTGCTGCTGTAGCCCATCTGCCTCAAAGTTCGACGCACTGTGCGTTCAGAGATGCTCTTCTGCCTACCTTGGTTGTAACGGGTGGCAATTTGAGTCACTGTTGCCTTTCTGTCAGCTCGAACCAGTCTGCCCATTCTCCTCTGACCTCTGGCATCAACATGGCATTTCCGGCCACAGAACTGCCGCTCACTGGATTTTTTTTCTTTTTCGGACCATTCTCTGTAAACCCTAGAGATGGTTGTGCGTGAAAATCCCAGTAGATCAGCAGTTTCTGAAATTCTCAGACCAGCCCTTCTGGCACCAACAATCATGCCACGTTCAAAGGCACTCAAATCACCTTTCTTCCCCATACTGATGCTCGGTTTGAACTGCAGGAGATTGTCTTGACCATGTCTACATGCCTAAATGCACTGAGTTGCCGCCATGTGATTGGCTGATTAGAAATTAAGTCTTAACACACAGTTGGACAGGTGTACCTAATAAAGTGGTCAGTGAGTGTATATGTAGTATGTATGTTGTATGCATGTAGTATATATGTAGTATGCATGTTGCATGCATGTAGTATATATGTAGTATGTATGTTGCATGCATGTAGTATATATGTAGTATATATGTAGTATGTATGTAGCATGTATGTAGTATGTATGTAGCATGCATGTAGTATGTATGTAGCATGTAGTATGTATGTAGTATGTATGTAGCATGTAGTATGTATGTAGCATGTATGTATGTATGTAGTATGTATGTTGCATGTATGTAGCATGTATGTAGTATGTAGTATGTATGTAGTATGTATGTAGCATGTAGTATTTATGTAGTATGTATGTAGCATGTAGTATGTATGTAGTATGTAGTATGTATGTAGTATGTATGTAGCATGTAGTATGTATGTAGTATGTATGTAGTATGTATGTAGCATGTATGTAGTATGTATGTAGCATGTAGTATGTATGTAGTATGTATCTAGTATGTAATTTTTTTTTTTTTTTTTTTTTTTTTTACATTCAACACATTAGCCGGATGATGGGACTACTACTGTCCCATCATTGGCTAATGTGTCAATCACCGTCATGGAAGCAGGCATCGCCCGATGGGACTTGTAGTCCCATCAGACGATGCCTGCACAGACCCCTGCAGGCTGCACAGACCCCCGGACAGTCGGCACAGCCCCCCGGCAGGCCGGCACAGCCCCCCGGCAGGCCAGTACAGACCCCGGGCAGTCCACACAGACCCCCGCAGCCTGCACAGACCCCCGGACAGTCGGCACAGACCACCAGCAGGCCGGCACAGCCCCCCGGCAGGCCGGTACAGACCCCGGGCAGTCCACACAGACCCCCGGGGCAGGCCGGCACAGCCCCCCGGCAGGCCGGCACAGACCCCCGGAAGGCCCGTACAGACCCCCGAGAAGCTGTACAAGGACAGGAAAGGGTTTTGCTTATTCCGATACCGGAAGTCCCATAGACTTGAATGGGACTTCCGGTATCGGAATCGGCGATACCCGATACTTTTTTAGATCGGCCGATACCATCCGATACGATATTTTTAAGTATCGGGCGGTATCGCTCAACCCTACTAATGACATAGAATCGTCAAGACCAGAGGGAACAGGAAATTCTACCATAATATCTTTTACGGTTTCTGATAAACCCATGCGAAAGAGAGCTGCCAAGGCACCATCATTCCATGTAGTAAGGACCGCCAATTTTCGGAATTTTTGACAGTATAACTCTGCAGAATCCTGACCCTGGTTCAATGCCAATAGGGCTTTCTCAGCTTGATCAATAGTATTAGGTTCATCATACAACAACCCCAAGGCTTGAAAAAATGCATCCACATTAGTCAGAATAGGATTTTCAGGTGTCAAAAAAAACGCCCAATCCTGGGGATCGCCGCGCAGCAAGGAGATGACAATTTTAACCTGCTGCACAGAGCTCCCCGATGAGTTAGGCTTCAAGACAAGAAATAATTTACAATTATTCTTAAAATTCAAAAATTTTGACCGATCCCCAGAAAACACATCAGGAGCAGGGATTTTTGGTTCAACATCATGAGATTGAGCGAGATAGGAGGAAATTCCCTGCACTTCAGCAGCGAGCTGCTCCACACGATCAGACAATTGCTTAATCTCCATTAAGGAAAAAATCCTCCTACGGCCCCAGAGAAAAAGAGGAAAAAATACATATATATATAAAAAAAAAAAAAAAAAATTCTGACACTTCCTTTTTTTTTACAATTTTTTTTTTCCTGCTTTTGAGTACCCTAGAATCTGCTGGTGATTCTGTTATGAATGAGTCACCGAGGAGGAAAAACAAAAACAAGCTAAGCCACAGAAAACCAGAGAGGTTGGTAACTAAGCAGATTGCAGACCCCTGATCCTATCCACACAACTAGCAGTAGCCATGGAGCGTGCCTACGATGATCCTAGACGCCTCGTCACAGCCAGAGAACTAAATAAGCCTAAAGCAAGAAAAGGGGAAATCTGAAATGCCCCAGAGCAGACCCCAAAGCAATAGACAGCCCCCAAACATGTATTGTCGGTGAGACAAGATGAAAACACAAACACAGATAGAAAAATAGGCTGAGCAAACGATGGGGCCCACAGCAACTAGAAAGGACAGGAAAGGAAAGATGCTGTCTGCAATCACTCACAAAAACCCTGCCAAAAAATGTCCAACACTTTCTGATAACAAAAACCCTGAAGTCGCTAGACTTCAATTCCCTATATCAGCACTCTGGTATATTTTGAAGACAGAGCAAAAAAGAGACCAATCTTATCAGGGACAAAAAAGCAAACTGGCATAAACAGAGACATAAGAATGGAAATTCAGCACAGCCCCAGCGGGGGCTGGCTGACCACAAAAACTGAGTAAACCAGACCAAATCTCAAGTGAAAAATAGCAGAGCACACTTAGCTTGAGAAGGCAGGAACAGAACTGGAAACTAGAACCTCAGAGCAGGAAAATCACCAGCACAGAATTAGGGAGTCGGCTGTCTTAAATCCAGTCGGAGACTCCTGATGTCCAATCACAGTCCTCCTCCTCAAGTGGCAGGTCTCTGCCATTTAGATCAGCTTCATTACCTACTGTCACCACCAGAGGGAGCCCGTATGGAGAATTCATGACTCCTCTGTCAACACAGCCAGCTCCACCACTCTCACTAGAAGCCAGAGGTAAGCCAGAAAATGAGTTCACAACACAAATCTCTATCAATACCGTCATTGACTGACAAACCTTTTGGGTATGATAAATGCTGAATCAAACGAAACTTGTTCGGCTCCTTCTTTGGCACTACCCCCAAAGTGGAAACAATCAAACCCGCTACTGGTTCCATGGGGAACGGACCAGCCATCCTGCCCATTTCCACTTCCTTTTTTAACTTCGCATCCACCATCTCCGCATGAATCATTGCCGACCGCAAATTTTTAACCGAGAAAGGAACAACGTGCCCAGGAGGGGGTATCCTGAAGCCCTCAACAAAACCATTCCAAATAACATTGGCCTCTACCCGAGCCGGGTACCTATTTAGAAAGGGGGCCATTTCTTGAATTCTCACCGGGCTCTCCCCCTTGACCGGCACCCACATGTGGTTTACCCTTCCCTTTTTTGAAACATTTAGAAGCCCCGTGAGAGCTACCATTGCAGTGGGAGCACACGTGTTTGAACTTGCAGCTGTTCCCGTACTTACACTGCCCGTCATTAAATTGCCAGCACGTTCCTGACTTGTCCTTTCCTCCCTGGGTCGCCTGACCACCACCTCCGTGTCCTGCTTGCTGACTGCCACTGCCCCCGATCCCGTGAAAGGACTGCCCATACCTCACTGGAGCCATCACTTTCAGCCACAACCCGATATCCTTCTGATCCCATTTTATCTCTGGCCGTACCGCCTTCCTCTGTCTAAACTGCTCGTCATATCGCAGCCATGCCTGCCCCTATAAATACGATGCGCCTCTCCAATAGCATCCAGGTAACAAAACAGGCCAGAACAATTATCCGGAGACTTCTGACCTATTACACTCGCCAAAATAGCGAATGCCTGCATCCAATTCACAAACGTCTGTGGAATCTGCCGCCACCTCCGTTTTTCTTCCTCTTCTTTTTTACTATCATCCTTCTTTCCCTTATCCAGGTTATATTTTTCCAACGGGAGGAGGGAGAATATCTCAACATACTCGTCCCGCCAGATCTTGTCCTTCACCTCCTTCTTTAAATGGGCACCCAAAGGCCCCTCAAAGCACACATAGACCTCTCCCTTAGCCCTATCGTCCAGTTTTATCTTATTTCCCTTGTCCGTCTCGGTCTGCACTGAGACCGAAACCCCCGCCGATGCTCCTCCGACGCATTCGGCCGAGCGTAGCGCCTCACCTTCTGACTGAGTGCCGGACCCGCGACCCACTAACCATGCCCCCGCCGGAGATGAGGCTGCCTCCCCAATTACCCCCCTTCCAATCTCCTCAATATTTGAGACATATTGCTCAAAATATCCCTCAGCCCGGGAACTTCAGCCCCGCTAGGCCCACTATGCCCCCTCTGCTCCCTACCATCCCCCAGCCTACCCCCAATCTCCTGCAAAACAACCCCTGTGGGCGACAGACATGACATGGAGCCATACTCACATAGCTGCGCGGGTGCTGTGTCCCCGCCAGCCAAATATCCCGAATCCTGACGTGCTCAGCGCTCCTGATGTCCGCTCCGCCGCTCACGGCCTGCGCCCCCCTGCCTGCCGCGCCACTCAGCCTGGAGCCCCATCTGGCAGGCACCTCAGAGCGGGCCTCATACTCGGGGGTACCTGCCGTGTCATCCGCTGCTCCCGTCGTCCCTGTCGCCACCTCTGCCCGCTGTCCTCCTGGCTGTTGCGACGCAGGCCTGCCACGACCTACTCCTGCTCCTGTAGGCCTGCCTGGCACCGCCGCGCACCGCGAGACTTCGGCTCCCGCCCGCGGCGTCCTCATTTCCGGTCTGGCCTGAGCTCTCTGCGCGTCTCCCGCTCTCCCTCTGCTTGCGCCCGCAGGCCGGCTTTGCGGATTCCTGCCGGGACGGGTGCTGAGGGGAGAAGCTGCCCCTGTGCTTGCACCGCCCGCAGGGTCCTTGGAGGGGCTCCGCAGCCTGCGCCTGCTGCGCGCTGTCACCTCCGGTGACAACCTCTCAGGGGGCCGTGTCCTTCTTCCCCACTGGCTGGTTGCCGGTGCATCCGCCGCCCTGAGGAGGGAGGACAGCTGGGTAAGGAGCCATCCTCCCCTCCTGGACCGGGCCACGTCCTGGAGCCTGGACATCAGCTCCTCCTTCACTCCTCTGCTTCAGATGCTGAATGCGGCTTTTCCCGCACTTTCTCCCCACTGCCCAGGCTGCCCCCACTCCGAACTCCTCCCCTGGCCCCATCCCAGCCATTCATGTCACGGCAGCCAAAACAAATTTAAAAAACTTGCCCGCCCATTGCAGTCATGGGGGGCTTCTATCAGGCTGTGCCCTCCCCAGCCCCCTCCTGGAATGACCACATGTAATCTTTTTCAACTTTTACCAGGATACACGCCTCAGTACTTTCAGCAGCGCGGAAACCGTCCACTAATTACTTTTACTCTGATGGCTGTTGGTCACTTCCTGACCCCATGTATTTTCTGCAGCTGACATCTAACATTACTTGCCTTCTCAACAGATCAATCAGGTTAGTTTAATCTGAGCAAAATGCTTATTATGTCTCTTGGATAAGGCTAGTTTCACACTAGCGTTTTTTTGCGCTGCATTTGGAGCGCACATGAAACGCATGTCAAAAGCGCATGCAAACGCTTGTAAACGCTGTGTTTTTTGTAGCATTATTGTGCGCATAACTACAAAAAATCCAGCGTTTGTAAGCGTTTTTCATGCGTTTGCATTTTTTATGCGCAATAAACTGGAGAAAAAATCCTTGAAAAATTCTTGCAACACACTCCACCAATGGGACATCAGTGGGCGTGTCTTATGGAAATTCTTTATATAGCCCCTGTTTACAGCTGAATTCCTCACATTTGCTTGCATTTGACTTGAGAAACATGGATCTGCGCTGGAAGAGCTTTGACTTGGATCTGGACATGAGGATGGCTCAGGCTTATGCCGTTGCTTGCCATGAACAGAGGGAGAGAGAGAGGCAGCGAAGACAGCAGCAGCGGCGTTTGTGGATACATCCCATTATTGAACTCCGGGAGAGCCATGGAGCGTACCATACCCTCTACAGCGAGCTCCAGGCAAACCCGGCGAAATTTACAGATTATACCCGGATGACCCAAGAAACCTTTCACTATTTGCTTGGTCAGGTAAAAGAAGTCATCCGGAGACAGGACACGCAGCTCCGGCGTGCGCTTACTCCTGAGGAACGGCTCCTGGTCACATTAAGGTAGGTAGTTTTGCTAAACCAATGCCTGCTGATTTTTCTTGGTTGTGACATGTACTCTTCCAAATCTGGCAGAATTACAGTTCTGCCATGTCGTTACCTAAAGGCTGCCGTAATTTTTGATGCCGTGTATTGAACCAAAGGCTGCAGATTTTTTTTTTTTTAATTTAACGTGTGTAAAAAAATTACGTATACACAAATATTAATTTTTTTTGTTTTCTTTGTGTCACAGATTCCTGGCTACTGGAGAGACCCTCTCGTCACTGCACTTCCAGTACCGGATTGGAATCTCCACGTTGTCTGGAATTGTAGCGGACACCTGCCGGGCTTTGTGGAACGTTCTTTGTCCCGAATTCATGCCCATGCCAACCGCAGAAAAGTGGTTGGAAATCGCCGACAGATTCTGGACTGTATGCAATTTCCCTAACTGTTTGGGAGCGGTGGATGGGAAACACTTCCGGATTATCAAGCACAAATGAACAGGCTCTGAGTTCTATAACTAGAAAAAGTACTTTTCTACTGTACTGATGGCCATTGCGGATGCAGACTGTATGTTTATTGCAGTGGACATTGGGGCATTTGGCTGTGGGAATAACTCACAGGCTTTTAAGACCTCTGACATGGGCAGGAGGTTGTATGGCAACAACTTCAATTTCCCCATGCCACGGCCTCTTCCCAACACCGAAGGTCCGCCACAGCCATTTGTAATGGTTGGTGATGAAGCGTTCCAGATGTGCCAAAACCTGCTCAAACCCTACTCCAGCCGGGACTTGGACCTCCACAAAAGGATTTATAATTACAGGCTCACCAGGGCCAGGAGAACAGTAGAGTGTGCCTTCGGTATACTTGTATCTAGATGGCGCTTCTTGGCACAGCTATTAATCTGAAACTGGAAACAGTGGATGAGGTGGTCAAGGCCTGTGTTGATCTACATAATTTTGTAATTTCTCGAGAGCATCCGAACTTAGATCTTGATGATGTTGCTCCTAATCCATTGCCTGAATTTACACAGCACCCTCTCAGGTCATCCGTTGAAGTTGGCCAAATGAGGGACCAATTTGCGGCCTACTTCAACTCAGATGTAGGACGGGTGGAATAGCAAGAGCAAATGGTGTAAAAAAATTTTATTGCATGTTGTTGGTATGTTAATAAAAAAAACTGTTTTGATACCTGTACTGAGTGCATTCTCTGTTTTTACAGTCTCTACATTCTAGTAATATTGCACAGACTGGATCCAGCAGGGTTCCCCAACTCCACTCCTCAAGGTCCACCAACAGATCATGTTGTAATGAAATCCATAGCTCCGTTGCTAACTGCTTCACAAGAGCACAAAAAAAAGAGGATTCCATACAACATGATCTGATGGTGTATCTTGAGGACCAGAGTTGTGGAACCCTGCTGGATCCAGTCTGTGCAATATTACAAGAATGTAGAGACTGTTGTTGAAAAGACAAGTCATGTAGATTTGTTTCGTTGACAACACATATCTCCAAGACTGACACAAGAAACATGTCTCAGTAATGGAGATATCTGGTGGCAAAAATGCTAAGTGTGTGGCGCAGTGTGTGTACGGCGCAGTGTGTGTAGTCGGCGATTGACACAGTAACCAATCCAAATATTTTGAAAGCACAATTGCACATTTATTTTGTAACAAAAAATAAAAAAAACTTTTTCATTAGGAATGACGTTTGGGGGAAGATTGGGATACTTTGGGTGTGTGGAGAGACGAGGAACGACTGGAGGTTGAGGAAGGGGTTCTAGGAGAAGGGGTGACGAAAGTACTCGGGGAAGGGAGCTCTGGAATGGACATGGAGGCAGGTTGAGATACATTAGGAGGAGAGGGTGGATGGACGAACAAAGTTTTTTTTTTTTTTCTTTGGCGCAGGAATATCCTGCTCGGACCGACTTGCAGCCTGTGACCGCCTTACTTTGGTCGACCGCCTGGTGATGGTGGACTGTGTCGTTGCCCCGAAAATAGGGAATGCGGATCACCCCTTTGCTGCTCTATGGTGGCGGTGCTGCTAGAAGTGGCAGTGGCGGTGCTCCTAGAAGGAGAGAAAGTTGGGTCGGTGCTCCGAGCAGGAGGCTGCCTGTCTGGGATCTCAGCCAAAGTTCTTGGGGGACTCCGAGGAGGAGTATTGGTGGCGGTGATCTTGAGATGAGGAGTGCTGGCGGTGCTCCTTTGATGAGGAGTGCTGGCGGTGCTCCTTTGATGAGGAGTGCTGGCGGTGCTCCTTTGATGAGGAGTGCTGGCGGTGCTCCTTTGATGAGGAGTGCTGGTGGTGCTCCTTTGATGAGGAGTGCTGGCGGTGCACTGTTGCTGAGGAGTTCTGGCGGTGCTCTGTTGCTGAAGATTGCTGGCGGTGCTTTGTTGCTGAGGAGTGCTGGCGGTGCTCTGTTGCTGAGGAGTGCTGGCGGTGCTCCTTTGGTGTTGACTGGTGGTGTCTGTGGCCCAAGAAGGTTCTGTGGTGGTTTGGCTCCAAGCTGGTGGTGCTGTGGCGGTGGTGGTGCTCCATACAGGAGCAGCGCTTGCCATAGTGGTGGTGGCGGAGGAGTGTCCAGCAGCACTCAGACTTGGGATGGTGTAGTTTTGTCCTGCTTCGCTGGGAATGCAGGTGACCGTGCAGTGGTATGCAGCAGAAGTCGGTAGTGTGGTAAAGCGAGTCAGCAGTGGAACTGATGGAAATGACACCACTGACTGCTGCACAAACCGATTCTGCTGCATAGCCTGCAAGTAAGCAGTGTTGCAGGCCTGTAACACACTCAGCTGTTGCTCAGGACTAAGGTGTTCCGCCATGCCCTTTTCAATTTTACTGAAAAATTGGTGCGCTGGTCTGTTGAGATCGGCCTCCAGACGGTCAAGGCGCTGGTCGACAGAGTGGAAGCGGTGTTCCATGTGGTTAAAACCACGTTCCATCAGGGAAAACCTGCTTTCCATTCTGGCGGACAGCGCCTTGAGGCTGCCCTTAAAGGCCTCGCTCAAGAGCATGAACTCAGGCATGACAGGCCTGTCCAAGGCCCTCTGCCGCTGGCAGGTAGTGCCCACATAACCAGTGACAGAGACCTGGGACAGGGGAACACCTGATGGACCAGCTTCCTGGTCACCAGCTGTCTGTGTTGCTGACCTGCAAGATGCTTCCTGGCTGTCGGATGGCTGGGACGGGTCCAAGGTCGATCGATGAAGAACCGCTCCCAGGACAGGTTGCAGGGTGCTGCTCCAAGTGCTGTGGAAAGAAAGGGAAAACATTAGTATCATTTATTTACAAGAAGCATCAGCTATGGAATTGAATAGCACATAGTAATAACAAACCAAAAAAAAACAAAAAAAACTTACGCTCTGCTGGCAAGGACCGTTCTCAGGAAAGCCAACTCTCGATAATACCGGTACTTTCTTCTGCGCCTTGCCGCTGAACCACTCCGAACCTGTTCCTCAACACGAACAACAGTGTTGAAGCGGTCCTTCATCGAGCACCAACGTGTGCGGATTTTGTTCACTGTTGGGAAAAAAAAAAAATTAGAAAATGCACTTAAGGCAACTTAATTATCAGCACACACACCAGACAGAACTTTGCAAACAGTCAATGATGCAGCACAAATAAAATTCTAGACACAATGCAGTCACTGTTGATACTGAGGACACTGTTATGTTTCCTTCTAGAATATATGTAGCAGCGAAAACAACAGTATCATCCGGAGCAAGAGTGAAAACAGGATCAAGACAGCAGTTGACAAAGCAATCACAATTTTCCACATGGCATTGGTGTTTTTAATGCAAGAATATATCTTGCCAAAAAAAACACCAGCACCATCAGGACCATAAAGCAATGCAGCAGTTGAAGACAGAAATCAATCACTGTTTTCCACAAGGCACTGGTGTTTTTAATGCAAGAATATATCTTGCCCAAAAAACACCAGCACCATCAGGACCATAAAGCAATGCAGCAGTTGAAGACAGAAATCAATCACTGTTTTCCACATGGCATTGGTATTTTTAATGCAAGAATATATCTTGCCAAAAAAACACCAGCACCATCAGGACCATAAAGCAATGCTGCAGTTGAAGACAAAAATCAATCACTGTTTTCCACATGGCATTTGTGTTTTTAATGCAAGAATATATCTTGTCAAAAAACACCAGCACCATCAGGACCATAAAGCAATGCAGCAGTTGAAGACAGAAATCAATCAATGTATTCCACAAGGCATTGATGTGTTTAATGCAAGAATATATCTTGCAAAAAACACATCAGCAACATCAGGTCCAAAAATCAATGCAGTATCACAGAGCATCTTTATACTTACTGAACGCCCTTTTTGAACTCGGAGAGGCGCTGTCCCAGCCATCCATCATCGCTGCGGCCACCTCATTCCAGAGCTGCCGGGTCTTTGTACTGCTAGTCACGGCTGTCCCACAACGGGATACGCTCCTCAACGAGGCGGATCAGGTGCTCCTTGTCGATGTACACTACTTCTTCGTCATCCCGTTGTGGAACCTAGAAAAAATAATATAATGTTTTGAATTTTGGAAAATTAAACAGAAACAAAAGAAACAGAGAAAAAGCAAGATAAATAAAGACAGAAGAAAAAAAAAAAAATATATACTAACATTGCATCTCCTCGCCACGACTTGACTACGCTGCTCCCGCTCAGAATCCTCCCACTCAGACTGCTCCCACTCAGAACGCTCCCGCTCAGAACGCTCCCGCTCAGATCGCTGCCGCTCAGACCACTTCCGCTCAGAATCCTCCCGCTCAGACTTCTCCAACTCAGAACGCTCCCGCTCAGACCGCTCCCACACTTCATCTTCAGTGCCCGTGTCCGATGTCTGTAAAGAAAGAAAAAATTAAAACACATTTCTAGAGGCAGCTATACTTACCCAAAGGCAGCAAGATTCTCACCTCATGATCAGCTTGGGCCAGTTCTTGCCGAGATGGCGAATACAGTGATCCAGAAGAAGACATGCTGAAATGAAAACAAAATAAACATTAGTACATTATAAAATTGTACAGGACACACAGACATTATGTTGAAGAATACTCACATTTTGGCTCCTGAAGCTTGAATCCACACTTGGAAGGCTCTTCTAGGCTCTTGTCTGCTCTCTGCAAGGCTGTCTGTAGAGTAATTGTCCCTGAAGACACCTTCTTTTATCTACACTCCTCCCAAACAATGTTGCTTGTTTAGGGAGAGTTTTAGACAAGTGTCTAGACATTGTTTACTCAAATCACATGCGCGCACAAGGCGCTGACGTGCGCGGTGCCAAGCGCTCGTCAGCGACTACATAGACTGTAATGCTATTTTTGGGCGCACACCGAGCACACACGTGCGCGCGCGATTTTTTTAACGATGTAGGCGGAACAAAAAATGCAACAGGTAGCGTATGGCGCGTCTGGGCACACACCTGTAAAATGCACAGCGCACGCTAAACGCTGAAGAGCGCGTACATTCGCAAGACCCTGCAACCACCATGTTAAAGATAGGGGAACATTGCGCTTGCGCCCGATAGCGCACGATGCACTGCGCGATCAAACGCTAGTGTGAAACCAGCCTAAGACACTATTTTTGCTCTGATCTCTCCTACAGCTTCTTTGAACCTCTAACTCAATGAAATTGTTCCACTATATTGACCTTCAATGGTAGGTAATGGTCCTTGCACCCCAGACACAAGTTCTCTCCTATGATACAATAATGTTATTGGAAGTGGAAGGATCGATCACCTGAGCAGGAAACAAACCCCATCTGCCTGCCATAGAAGGAAACCTTATCTCCAGCCCTACCAGCCATAGTGAGATGTAGAACTATGATAGAGGCCGTGTTATATCAGACATCATTTCCTGGTAATATCTGGTCTCATCCGTATGTGATTGCACAGACAGATAACTGTAAATGTTCTTCTGATTCATCAGTTGTACAATCTCAGCATCCAGTCACTTGGTTTTCTGTATAAAGTCACATTTGTTATTTCTTTATTGGTTATTTCTTTGGATAACGATACAGTACATTGCGTCTGCTGCAGAAGGGAATAGTCTGAGATAACTACAAGGTAAGTGACTGTAAACATGGTAAACAGATAATTTACATAGAAACTGTGTTATACCGTATAGAAATAGATGATAGATTATTATTATTATTATATTTTTATAGCGCCATTTATTCCATGGCGCTTTACATGTGAAAAGGGGCAAATATAGACAAGTACAATAAGCATGGGCAATACAAGACACACAAGCACAGAAAGAGAGAGGACCCTGCCCGCAAGGGCTCACAGTCTACAGGGGATGGGCGAGGATAGACTAGGAAAGGGTAGAGCTGGTCGTGCGGCGGTTCAGTAGACTGAGGATCACTGCAGGTTGTAGGCTTGTCGGAAGAGGTGGGTCTTCAGGTTCTTTTTGAAAGTTTCCATGGTAGGCGAGAGTCTGATGTGTTGGGGTAGAGAGTTCCAGAGTATAGGGGAAGCACGGGATATGTCTTGCATGTGGTTGTGGGAAGAAGAGATAAGAGGGGAGTAGAGAAGGAGATCTTGAGAGGATCGAAGGTTGCATGTGGGTAAGTACCAGGAGACCATGTCACAGATGTATGGAGGAAACAGGTTTTGGATGGCTTTGTATGTCATAGTTAGGGTTTTGAACTGGAGCCTCTGGACGATAGGAAGCAAATGAAGGGCTTGGCAGAGAAGAGAGGCTGGGGAATAACGGGGAGACAGGTGGATTAGTCGGGCAGCAGAGTGCAGAATGGATTGGAGTGGTGCCATAGTGCTAGAGGGGAGACCAGGGAGTATGAGGTTGCAGTAGTCGAGGCGGGAGATGATAAGGGCGTGCACTAGTGTTTTGTGGTTTCATGGTAAAGGAATGCACGGATCCAGGAAATATTTTTGTTTGAGACGGGAGGAGGAGGCAAGGGTTTGGATATGTGACTTGAAAGAGAGGGCAGAGTCAAGGATCACCCCGAGGCACCGAGCATGCGGGACTCGGGAAAGTTAGCAGCCATTCACGTTGATGGATTGGTCTAGTGGAGGGGTAGAGTGAGAAAAGTTTAGAGGCAGCCGGGGTGGAAGCGTCAATGGGGATGTTGAAGTCACCCATGATGATAGTGGGGATGTCAGCAGAGAGGAAATGAAGTAGCTAGGTGGTGAAGTGGTCGAGAAAGGTGGAGCTGGCTAGTTCTGTGGGGCGGTAGATGACAGCCAGCTGGAGGTTGGAGGGGGAGTAGATGCGGACAGAGTGCACCTCAAGCGAGGGAAGAGTGGCGGAGGGTGGTAGTGGAATTGGGGTAAAGTAGCAGGTATCGGAGAGGAGCAAGCCAACTCCTCCACCATGTTTGTTGCTGGAGCGAGGGGTGTGAGAGAGGTGAAATCCACCAGGTTTCGGTGATGCCAAGGCAGGAGAGCTTGTTGGTGATGAAGAGGTCATGGATAAATGACAGCTTGTTGCAGACAGAGCGTGTGTTTCATAGGGCTCCAGGTAGGAGGACCGGGGGAGTGGGGGCTGGATGAATGGGTATGAGGTTATCATGGTTGCGAAAACGTGTAGAGGATCGAGGCTGGATGTTAGAAGTGAGTGTGGGGATGTGTTGAGGAGGGCCAGGATTTGGGGATATGTCACCAGCAATGAGGAGTAACAGACAGAGCATTAGAAGTTGGTAGCAGGATAAGACATAATGTGGCCATGTGTGTCTGGAGAAAAAGGATTTTATGTGGAGGAACAGTTCTGAGGAAAAGGTGAAATGGCTGGGGAGGATGGAGGGGGAAATGACTAGGTCCTTACTGGGTGGGGGGATTACAGGACTTAGGGTGAAAGTAAGGAGTATGACACGTCTGGTCAGACTCATGGCCCTGAATACATGAATGACAATGAATATAGATGACATTGTTCTACATATTTTCAGAAGATGTCAGGTTCAGTTATGAAATGAGCCATTTCTAAATGATTTTGGACTACTGAAAATGAAAATTTGTATTTGGCTCTTGTTGTTATGTTGTCAGAGTTTTCCTTTTACTGCTACAGTACATATAATTAATGTACAAAAGTTTCAGTACTTTAAAACATTATTATTGTTATTCATAAATTATTTTTATTTTTGCAAATATAAAGATACAGAATATTTTGCTATGCCAATTTTCTCATTTATTTAGAGGAAACTTAGCAATAATACCAGAGGCGTAGCAAGGGGTTCAGCTCGGGGGGGGAGGCGAAACATCTCAGAGGGCCCCTAATAGATGGATATATCATTAGTGCCACCTGCACGACCGCACATGGGCCCAAGAGATAAGGAGGTCTATACAAAGACCAGCACTGATATTACCGCCATATGGTGACATATAGAGGTAGATACCAGCCCTGCATAATATATACACTCACTGGCCACTTTATTAGGTACACCATGCTAGTAACGGGTTGGACCCCCTTTTGCCTTCAGAACTGCCTCAATTCTTCGTGGCAGAGATTCAACAAGGTGCTGGAAGCATTCCTCAGAGATTTTGGACCATATTGACATGATGGCATCACACAGTTGGCGCAGATTTGTCGGCTGCACATCCCTGATGCGAATCTCCCGTTCCACCACATCCCAAAGATGCTCTATTGGATTGAGATCTGGTGACTGAGGAGGCCATTTGAGTACAGTGAACTCATTGTCATGTTCAAATAACCAATCTGAGATGATTCGAGCTTTATGACATGGCGCATTATCCTGCTGAAAGTAGCCATCAGATGCCTGTTCTTAGCTGAGAGGAGTGGTACCCAGTGTGGTCTTCTGCTGCTGTAGCCCATCTGCCTCAAAGTTCGACGCACTGTGCGTTCAGAGATGCTCTTCTGCCTACCTTGGTTGTAACGGGTGGCAATTTGAGTCACTGTTGCCTTTCTATCAGCTCGAACCAGTCTGCCCATTCTCCTCTGACCTCTGGCATCAACAAGGCATTTCCGGCCACAGAACTGCCGCTCACTGGATTTTTTTTCTTTTTCGGACCATTCTCTGTAACCCTAGAGATGGTTGTGCGTGAAAATCCCAGTAGATCAGCAGTTTCTGAAATACTCAGACCAGCCCTTCTGGCACCAACAATCATGCCACGTTCAAAGGCACTCAAATCACCTTTCATCCCCATACTGATGCTCGGTTTGAACTGCAGGAGATTGTCTTGACCATGTCTACATGCCTAAATGCACTGAGTTGCCGCCATGTGATTGGCTGATTAGAAATTAGGTCTTAACACACAGTTGGACAGGTGTACCTAATAAAGTGGCCAGTGAGTGTAGAGATTACACTACAGTTACAGGTGGTGACTTACTGCTGTCATTCTTTCTGGTGGAGTCGTCACTTTTCCCATCTTTTCCAACTGGTCCAGACCAACATGTCGACTTCTCCAGCCAGGACTCGTCTGCAGAAATTACAGCAAAGACACATCTGACTTCTCATATTTCCAGCATCTTCCCCATCTATCCCCAACCTGCACAAACCCCTCATCCTGCTGATTCCCCCATACACAGTATGATGGTCTCACAGCTCCCCTATACACAGTATGATGGGCCCACAGATCCCCTGTACACAGTATAATGGTGACAGAGCTCTCATAGCTCTACTATACACAGTATAATGCCCCCAGAGTTCCCCTATATACAGTATAATGAGCAAACAGCTCCCCTATACACCGTAAAATGCCCCCACAGCTTGCTTATACACAGTATGATGGGTTCACAGCTCTCCAATGCATAGCAATATGGGTTCACAACTGCCCTAGTATAATGCCTTCCCAGCTCCCTCATACACAGTATGATGGGCCCACAGCTCCCCTATACACAGTATGATGGGCCCACAGCTCCCCTATGCACAGTATGATTGGCCCTCAGCTCCCCTATACACCATATGATCTCCCTGCTGCTCCCCTATATACAGTATAATGCTGACAGTGCTTCACTAAGCACAGAATAATGCCCCCACAGCTCCCTTATACACAGTATCATAGGCCCACAGCTCCCCTACATATGGTATAATGTCCCCCAGAGTTCCTCTAGACATAGAATGATTTCCCCACTGCTCACCCAAAACACAGTATAACAACTCCCACAGTAGTCCTCACCATTTATGATGGCCCCTAGACTGTGTATATGCACCCACAGTAGCCTCCACAATGTTTATTAGTCCTCACAGTAGCCCCCATACTGTATAAAGTATAATAGCTGCCACAGTAGACCCCACACATTATGAGGGCCATACACAGAAGTCCACACACTGTATAATGGCCCTCCCATTAGCTCCCACACTGTATAATGGCCCCCACAGTAGTCCCCACACTTTATGATGGCCCCTGACAGTAGTCTCCACACTGTATATGGGCTCCCACATTGTATGATGGCCCCCAAACTGTATAGTGACCCTCACGTTAGCTCCCACTCTGACCTTCTGGACATGCACTGGTGACTCAGCCGTTCTGGTTGTCTACAAAGCGGAGAGCGGTAGTGCAGGGAGACTGTCTCCAGGCTCTACTGCAGAGCTTAAAGGGAACCCATAATGTAATGCCATTAACCTGCAGACATGGGGTTAGTCTGCAGGCTAATAGCGTTTTGAAACTGTGCGGCGCCTACACTGAGAGCTTTAACTTTATTCCTCCCGGCAGCCTCGCTATTCCAGTCATAGGGGTGGTGTCAGCACGGTTTCAGTCACCGCTCTGTGCACAGAGAATGGCAGGTGTAACCACACCCGGCACTGTCTGCCACCCAGTTTGTATAGCACTAATAAATAATAATGCTTCTTAACCCCTTTCCGACATTGATGTCAGACTCCGTCCCTTTGATGTGGGCTCCGGCGGTGAGCCCACATCTTTCCGAGCACATGTCAACAGTTTTGAACAGCTGACAAGAGCCTGGAATAGCCGTGGGTGATATTGCGATCCACCCGCCGCTATTAACCCGTTAAATGCCACTGTCAAACTCTGACAGTGGCATTTAACAAGCGCTTCCGGCAATCGTGCCGGAAATCCGCCTACCAGTGACCCGCGTCACGTAATCGTTGGTCACCAGTGTGTTGGTA
Organism: Dendrobates tinctorius; assembly: GCF_039654945.1. Classification (NCBI taxonomy): domain Eukaryota; kingdom Metazoa; phylum Chordata; class Amphibia; order Anura; family Dendrobatidae; genus Dendrobates; species Dendrobates tinctorius. The sequence continues at coordinate 7,307,379 of NW_027361859.1, forward strand.
TGACAAGCGGAGGTCTCCTGGAGACCTCTATGGTTGTCAGTGCCGGCTTGATGTGAGCGCCACCCTGTGGTCGGTGCTCATAGCAATGCAGTAATTCTGCTACATAGAGGTGATCTGATCATCGCCTCTATGTAGCAGAGCCGATTGGGTTACGGCACCTTCTAGCCTCCTATGGTGACTATTAATGCATGCCAAAAGTAAAAAGAAAATGTTTTTAAAAATATTTAAAAAATAAAAAAATGTAAAAGTTCAAATAAACCCCTTTCGCCCCATTCAAAATAAAACAACAAAAAAAAAATCAAACATACGCATATTTGGTATCGCAGTGTTCAGAATCGCCCGATCTATCAATAAAAAAAGGATTAACCCGATCGCTAAACTGGTCGCCGCGACATTGCATTAAAATCCAATATTGGGCGATCAAAAGATCATATCTGCACCAAAGTGGTAAAATATATAGGTAATGGGGTGCTCACCACATATCCAATAGGTGCTCAGAGGTAAAAAATATACACTGATAGAGAGAACAACCTCGGCACACAAATAAATGATTCAAATCAATCAAGACTTTATCTGTAGATAAATTGGTCCTAGATTATGCAGACAAGGCTTCATATTCAGTAGTGGCACCAGCGCACCACGTTACCGCACCAGCTCCAGATGGCCAGAACTTGAAAGCGCGTCTTTGAAGGTGACTCCTATAAGTCACTACTGAATATGAAGCCTTGTCTGCATAATCTAGGACCAATTTATCTACAGATAAACGCTTGATAAAGACTAGAGAGCGGAAACGTTGATGTTTAATTATCTGTATTCAATCTTTTTTGGTCCGTTTAATAAAAGCAGCCATATAAATTCATTTTGAATCATTTATTTGTGTGCCGAGGTTGTTCTCTCTATCAGTGCACCAAAGTGGTATCATTAAAAACGCCAGCTCGGCGCACAAAAAATAAGCCCTCATCCAACCCGAGATCACGAAAAATGGAGACGCTATGGGTATCGGAAAATGACGCAATTTTTTTTTTAAATAAAGTTTGGAATTTTTTTCCACCACTTAGATAAAAAATAACCTAAACATGTTTGGTGTCTATGAACTCATAATGACCTGGAGAATCATAATGGCAGGTCAGGTTTAGCATTTAGTGAACCTAGCAAAAAAGCCAAACAAAAAACAAGTGTGGGATTACACTTTTTTTTTGCAATTTCACCACACTTAGAATTTTTTTTCCCATTTTCTAGTAAATGACATGGTAAAACCAAAGGTGTTGTTCAAAAGTACAACTCGTCCCGCAAAAAACAAGCCCTCACACGGCCAAATTGATGGAAAAATAAAAAGTTATGGCCCTGAGAAGAAGGGGAGCAAAAAACAAAAGCGCAAAACCTAAAAAAGCTCCGTGGGTTAAGGGGTTAAGTGCCTAGTAAATATTTAACAATGAGTCCCCCTATGTACAGTAATAATGGTCCCAGCATCGCTGATGTGATCAGGGGGTCGTGTGATGACTTTTTTGGCTTCTTCCAATTCTCTTCAATTGAGAGAAGTCAAACTTATCTAGTTGACATGTGCAAATAGCAAGCGTGGTCGCATGACTGCCTGATCCCACCAGTGGTATTGGGGTCTCATGACGGCAGGTGCACCCCATGATTTGGCAGTCTGTAGTCTCAGAGTGACTGCAGACATTTATCCCAACCCTGTAATAACTTTATAATAATAATAAATTGCATATTATGAAATTATTAAATAGAATGCAGCTCGTGTTTACTGCATTGCTATGCTTGTTAGGGGCCAGACAGATGGATGTATTTCTCATGTGAGGATCGCATCGCAATCCTCGGACTGACCATCTTCTCTCCTGACCTGGTGCGGGTCAAGTCCAAGGATTGCGATGCAATCTTCGAATGAGTTATATGGCATTTGAGTCCATATGCTAATACTTATACTTGTTAGACTAATACTTAAATATTAACCTATTATTAAACTATTAACCTGTATTGTTATGCTTCTTATACTAACACTTATAAAAGACCCAGCTTGCAAGTATAAAAAGCCCCCGACCTCCCCATCTCCAGCCCTCCAAGACAGCAACTATCGCATGAGATTGATTGCATATAATCTCATAATAACATTAAACAGTATAATGATAATAATCAGCACCCCAGTGCCGTGTCCCCCCTCCCATACCCAACACTCACAATACCACCATCTCTCACAATCACCCCACGGTGACCATGACATGCCAAAATTGAATCAATCTAATAAAATCCATCCCCACTTACCGATGAAGTTTGCAGGCAGAATCAGGAAGTGTTGAGTCAAGGATTGTTGAGTTGAATGCAATCCTTGGCGTCGGGAGGACGTGTTCCATTCCAAGGTCTGAATGGGTCCCGTCTTCCACTATGTTAACCCAGTGTGCCATCAGCAAGATGTACTGTCCCTGGCACTTGTCCACGTGTCCGTGGTTAGGTGTACTTTCCCAGTAACTGCATTGTTGAGGGCACAGGTAATGTTGTGGGACACGTGCTTGTGTAATGCCGGGACGGCACAGCGGTAGAAATAGTGGCGGCTGGGGACTGAGTACCTTGGGACTTCCACTGCCATCAGGTTGCGGAAAGCGTCTGTCTCCACGAGCCTAAAAGGCAACATTTCGAGAGCAAGCAGTCGACAAATATGAGAATTGAGTCCTGTGGCCTGTTGGCTGCATATTTACGCTTACGTTCCAATGACTTGGGTATGTACAACTGAAGGCTGGGCTGGAACAAGGATGTGGACATGCTTGATGATGGTGCTATTTGACTGTGGGCAACGGCAGGTACAGGGCAGGAGGCATCTTCACATGCACCATGGACAGGGGATTGGCTTGCACGCACAACAGTGGAAGAAGCTGTGGTGTAACCCACAGACACTGTGAAGGGTCGGTAGTGGGGTGCCGAGCTGGGGGGGGTGGTCCCACTTCTTACCGCGCAGAGATGACAACAGAGACACGATGGAGGCAGATTCTGGGTGCAACAGGTCCAAGTTTATTTCTTCACTTGCCGTCCGACTGACGGCACACCTCGCGGCCCTCCGTTTCCAGAGCCGCTTCTCACACCGTACACTGGAGACGTGTCTGCACACACCGTCCCCTCCTTTACTGTCGACGCTCCTGACAGTTCCGTCACTGTGGCCGCCTTAGGCCCATTAACCAACAGCGCTTCTACTGCTCAGTCGTCGTGTCACATACGGTGTCTCACACCCAGTACCTCGTCTCAACTGCGGTCCTTTCCTGTCAGGACCACCCCCCTGACGTCCTCTCTCCTCAGTCCCCCTGGTCTGGATTCTCCTCAGAGTGCACAGACTGTCGTAGTCCTCCTGTCACTTGAGCTCCCCCTGGGGACTGGAACTTTCTGGAACCCTCCCTCAGTATTTATAACTCACCCGGTTCCTTGAAACTGTCACTCCAACTGTCAGCACGCCCCCCATGACCAACGGTTTCTAAAGCCCTAAGCTGCTGTCAAGTCCTTTGCTCACACTCCTCCCTGCCATCTAATGGTCAACCCAAGGTACTGCACGTCCACTACACTTTCCTAGCTGTTTCCCCACTGTACACCTACCTACACTGTGCATCCCTTTCCTTCTTCACTCTGACTAGTCCGTCCGTCCGTCAGGTCACCTTCCCTACACTCCCCCTTCCTTTGTCCATTGTCATCCTCGACAATCGTCATCCCTGCCTTCGTCGTTCTGAAGCTACACCTACATTCTGTTGTCGGACCAGCTGTTGAGTCAAACCCACTGTCTGCGGGGACCGAACCATACTGGGAGCACTATGCTCTGAGCAGCCTACTGCTACTCACCAGCGCACACGCCACATGACAACGTCTTTCAAAATTGGGCTAGGTACACCCATATTCTCTCTATGGCGTGTACCTTCCCCTACTCTCCCCTTCTGTTACCTTTCACTATTCGGTACGCCATGATCGAGGTCTCTTACCTTCCAGATCATTACCAGCGCCCGCCTTCCTCCTTCAGGGGTGTCCGTGGTGTTGGGGACCTGACCTAGGACGGCTGTCTCTCTCACGTCTTCCAACTCATTTTCCTTTCAATTACATGTCATGGTCGGCGTCCCGGTCTCCCAGACCTCCTCAACTCTTAGATCCCTACCGGATCTCACACTTTCCTTTGGTCCCGCAGACCTTCCCTTACCCGGACCTGTTGCATTTTCTTGTGCATATTGTACCCCAGAACAACTTTACAATATCACAAGTACCCATTTTTATATTTTTTTTCGTTTTCTTTTGCTTTTAAAACCTACATATAACAACATAACATGGCAGATCCTCTTCCTTCCTTCCTCCCCCCCTTCCTTGGACCTGGACACTCCTACGCTTTTCCGTATCCCCGTTCTGTCAGGTAAACATATTTTCGTATACTTTCATATGAAGAACATAGAAAGAAGAAAGAAAGAGAGAGAGAGAATAGTTGCATCAGATAAACAACAAAAACATTTTCTTTTTAAATGCAACTGTCCTTATAACTTGCACAACGGTGCATTGAACTCCTGACAGTCTATACCACTCTCAATGGACAGAGGTGAGGGCTCCACAGCCGTGGAGCCCCTGGGGATACTGAGGGTGTCCATTCAAGTCCTCTTCTTTTCCATGACGGCCTCTCCTTGAGTGTGGAGCAGGTTCCACACTTCCTGCTCCCTGGCCCTCTTCTTCCTGATCATCTCCGCTACCCACACGGAGGGAACAGCACGGGCTCTGGAGTCCGGTGGGCGGGGCTCCACTGAGAAAGACCGCAAGACAGAAACGGCCGAAGATTTCTGCGGCCCAGCAGCCGCTGAAGTCAGGTGGCAAATGGGGACAACCGGGTCCTCGGGGGCTGGAATCACAGGGCCCGCTAAGCCAGCCGCAGCCGACTCCAGCAGCGACATAACCGCGGCCTCAGGACAGGCCGCATCCACTACTTCCAACTGAGCCGGAGTAACGGCCGATTTCAACGATGCAGCTGCTATTAGCAGGGGAAGCGCAGCAGCGTCTTCTTTGGGTGAGCTCTGCACTGGTGACTCCGGGCGGGGTAGTTCGGGGACATGAGCGGGGGCCTCGCTCAGTTCTGCATACACCACAGGGCCCGATGTAACTAGGCCTTCTGGTGCGCAGGGGGCCGCGTGCTGTGACAGAATGGTGGGGGCTGCTTGCGGAGGCACTGGTGGGGCCGGGGGTACTCTCACCTTCCCCGGCGCTGCGGCCTCCGTCTCACCATCACGCGGCTTTCCCCGCAGCCTCCGTTCCTCGCTCCACTGTCCTGCGGGCCTTTCCTCCAAACTCGGGGGCTCCGCGGAGAAGTCCTCTGCTGATATTGGTGGCGGCCACTCTCGCCGACTCCGCTCAGGCTCCGCTCCCCGGCCCAGCATCCCGCTGCCCGCCCGCGGCTCTACAGATGACTTCTGATGCAGCTCCATCTCCCGCCGCCACTGCCACTCCAGGCGGCCAATGCCCCGACACCCGCAGCATCTCATACCGTCGGTTGGGCAGCACTCAAATGGCGTCAGACAGCCGCAGCCAAGTCTCTCCTCTGTGCCACTCCCTCTGTGAGGCGGGGTGTCGGCAGGCCTCTCCACCCACCCGTCAGGGTCCAATATATGGAAGCGTCGATCTCCAGGCACATACTGCTTCCCCCTGGGGCACGCTGGAGGGGGTCCCAGTCCACTCTGAACAACTGCGAACACCCGGACCTCTCCTCTGCGCTGAAGCAACACCGCCATACTGCACAGTACCTGGTACCACCCCGGATCCTCTGCTGGCCACACAGATCCGACACAGCGCTCCCAATTCATATTCCACAGGTAAGTCATTTGTAATCCACAGGTGTTTATAATCCATGCAGCATAGTCCAAGTCCTTTTCCATTCTTTGAGGCAGGCCTGCCACAGAAGATGAGGTATTAGCGGCGGCGATCCTGCCGACTACGCCAAATGAAGGGTCGGTAGTGGGGTGCCGAGCTGGGGGGGTGGTCCCACTTCTTACCGCGCAGAGATGACAACAGAGACACGATGGAGGCAGATTCTGGGTGCAACAGGTCCAAGTTTATTTCTTCACTTGCCGTCCGACTGACGGCACACCTCGCGGCCCTCCGTTTCCAGAGCCGCTTCTCACACCGTACACTGGAGACGTGTCTGCACACACCGTCCCCTCCTTTACTGTCGACGCTCCTGACAGTTCCGTCACTGTGGTCGCCTTAGGCCCATTAACCAACAGCGCTTCTACTGCTCAGTCGTCGTGTCACATACGGTGTCTCACACCCAGTACCTCGTCTCAACTGCGGTCCTTTCCTGTCAGGACCACCCCCCTGACGTCCTCTCTCCTCAGTCCCCCTGGTCTGGATTCTCCTCAGAGTGCACAGACTGTCGTAGTCCTCCTGTCACTTGAGCTCCCCCTGGGGACTGGAACTTTCTGGAACCCTCCCTCAGTATTTATAACTCACCCGGTTCCTTGAAACTGTCACTCCAACTGTCAGCACGCCCCCCATGACCAACGGTTTTTAAAGCCCTAAGCTGCTGTCAAGTCCTTTGCTCACACTCCTCCCTGCCATCTAATGGTCAACCCAAGGTACTGCACGTCCACTACACTTTCCTAGCTGTTTCCCCACTGTACACCTACCAACACTGTGCATCCCTTTCCTTCTTCACTCTGACTAGTCCGTCCATCCGTCAGGTCACCTTCCCTACAACTGTTCCTGCAGCATGGGGTTGGGCCCACAAAATCGGGTGCTTTGTTGCCATGTGCCTGATCATGCTGGTGGTGGTGAGGCTGGTGGTTTTGCTACCCCTGCTGATGCTGGCATGACAGATGTTGCAAATGGCCTGCTTGGGGTTACCAGCAGAGTCTTTAAATAATAACCAGACTAACAGATGGACTGGAAACTTCTGTCATGTTGGTGTTACAGGGAACAGTTGCACGCCTTCTGTCTGCGGCCACTACATCACTTATTCCTGCCTGAAGGGGTGCTACGCCTCCCTCCCCCTGTGTGCTGCTGTCCTCATTCTGAATGTCCTCCCGCCAGGTTGGGTCTGTTACTATATCCTCCACCACCTCTGTGGCGCCCCTGAGGGTTCAGTCGCCACAGAGGTACTGTACCTCCTCCTTAGGTGTGGTGCCCCACCATTCAGGTAAGGTGGAGACACCTGACCACGCTCCAACATCTGCATCCCACACAACACAGTAGTGTAGCAGAGCACCTTTGGTGGCTCCCTGCTTGGAACACGAAGCGTGCTGGGAGGCGGGTGGAGTTTAGTTAGCATCAAAAGAGCGGGAAGAGTTTAGGATTTAGTCAGTCAGAAAGAATGAAGATCCCCTTAGTGGGATGGATGAAGGAAGTGCTGTAGCCGACCTCAGTGATCTGGGTCCGCTGGCACAGGAAAGGAACATTGATAGGAAGACTGACTCTCTCCATAGGAAAGAAGGATTAGTACGGAACATAAGGAGAGGAGGACTAAGGATCAGGGTTAGAGCAGAGCCCTTCCCAAGTTCACAGCGCAAGGCCGGGGTCCAGTCCCCGAGGTTGTATGGATACTAATGGTCCTGCGACAGACACCGGAGGAATAGAAGTTGTCATCACTTTATTCCCACACAAGACTTGGGAGCACAACAGCAACGAGACTGAGCCGGGACTTAGTAGCAAGGAGTCCCAGAAGCAGGCTACAGCTGTCTGCCGTACAAGTAGAGTTCTAAGAATATCTGACAGGAGGAACTCCAGTGTAACTCAGTACTGAGAGTACTTCACTATAGGCATAAAAGGGAGATGTTCAGAAAAGGCACGTATGTTGGCGGAGTGTTGGAACGGAGTACTTCATCTTGCCTGGAGGTTGGCTGAGCCCCGGACCAGGAGGACACAGCACGGGTGCGGGCACCTTTAAGCTCAACAGACTGTGAGTAAAGCTTTGGAACTACATGCCCAGGTGTCCTCCGCTTATTCCTGCCCCAACCTACTCAGCACCGCTACATCTCTGTGCTTAACACTGCACCATTACGCTCTCCTCACTAGCGCTTCATCTACACTGCCCTGGGACTACAGCCCTACCTGTTGAGGGCCACAACATCATTGCTGCACCACACCATCTGTCCCAGAGGATCTGTCTGCAGCCTCGGCTTAACATCTTCATTGCCGAACACCACAGGTGGCATCACGAATCATTCACTAATAAACTTTAATCATTATCATCCACACGCTCAACACTCCCCTTTTACAATGGATGCCCAGGGCCACGGACCAGGTCACCGCTACCGTGACATCTCCCATTGAAACCAACGGGCCCGGCTCCGAGTACCCCGCCGCCCTGAGTGCGAGGGTGATCCACCTCATCTTCCACTTCCGCACCCTGGTCCGCCTCCTGACTTTTCAGCAATTGTGTCTCATTATCGTCCACCTCTTGTAAACATGGCTGCTCAAATATTTGTGCATCGCTACATGGAATATCATCTTGCCCTGCTTCAAGTGGACCGGGCAAGAGGCACGAATCTCCAAATGGAAAACTAAACATCTCTTTGGAGTGTCCAAGTGTTGGATCAGTTGTCTCAGGGCACTCAGCATGGTGGGAAGAAGAAGGATCAGGGTAAGGAATATACGTTCCAGATTCACGGCTACTGTGACTTGACCATGTGGAAGACAGGGTGCTGGTGGTGGTGGATAAGTAACTGGAAGTATTATCTGCTATCCAACCAACAACCTTTTCACACTGCTCTGGCTTCAATAGAGGTGTGCTGCGGTCCCCTAGGACTTCAGACACTAAGCGAGAAGATGTGGGTGTTTTTGGTGGCCCAATTTTAGCTTGGCCACGGCCTCGGCATGCACCATCACCATCAGGTCCACTTCCCCGTCCCTTGCCACGCGCCTTGCCCATTGTAAATGGACTAGAATATTATACCCCTTCACTACAAATGGCTGATTTGGGAGGCAACTTGTATGTGATACGTCTGTGGGAAAACCACACTTTTACCTATCTTGACTGTAGGTAAAAATATTTTTTGCCTTATCAGATTTGTGTCAATAAGTACGTTAACAGACTGCAAAAAAACTGCAATATGTGGGCCTAAAATGGCCAAATTTTTGGCACAGATAATTGAGGCCTGTTAGGGAGATACCAAACCAACAAATCTGTGGCCTGTATGTTTTGCTTTTTTGGCTAAATAGTGCTGTATATAAGTACAGTGACACACAGGACAAAAATGGAAAACCGGCCTAAACTGCCCAAACTTGGAGCACGCACAAATATGAGCTGGCACGGAGATACCACACCGACAAATCTGTGGCCTGTATTTTTTGCTTTTTTAGGCTAAATAGTGCTGTATATAACTACAGTGACAGACAGCAAAAAAAAAATTGAATTTAGGGCTAAAATGACCAAAATGTTTAGCAGACGGATGGATGAGGCGTGTCACAGATATACCACACTGTAAAATATGTGGCCTGTATATATTTTCTTGGGATTCAGCAAAATAGTGTCAAGAAATTGTGTAAGACACTCAAAAAAATTCTACTCTACCGTACCACATAAGAATTAAATATTTCTCTGCGCACTCAAAAGTGATTTTTGGGACCCCTTTAAAATTGCAGGATTTTCAAGCTGTGCTAGTGTAGGGGAAGTGGGCTGACATACGGACCTGTCTGCAGAAGGAGGGTAAGGTATAGTGTGCTTTAGGTGTACTGTTGTATTTATAGATGGGAAACAGCTGAAGATAGTGGAGATGGGTGTAATACTGGTAATGCTGAAGTTTGGCCACAAGATGGCAGTAGAGAGTTGTGAGAAAAGGACTGAACATTAGCTTAGGGCTACGAAACCGCACAGTCATGGGGGCGGGGTTACAAGGACTCTAGGGGGAATTCCCAAGGAGGGGGATAAAAGGAAGACAGAGAGTTCTAGAAGCGCTCAGTCCAGGAGAGGAGCTCAGGAGAGGAGAAGACTAAAGGGAGAGGTGGACAAAGAAGAAGCTCTGGAAGGGACTGGCTACAGAGACAGTCAAGGGGGTGGCCCTGATGAGAGAAGCTGCAGACAGAGAGAGAGCCTGGGGTACCACAAGACGGACGGACTTGGACGGGTGAAGCGCTGTGGTGGTAGGCCTAGGGCAGCCACAGTGAAAGAGCCGCGAGAGACGTCAAACAGGAAAGGAAGGAAGTGAAGGCTCAAAGCAGGATTCGCTAAATCATCCCAGACAGATGTCTGTCCAGCCCCTGTTTGAAGACTTCCATTGAAGGAGATCTCACCACTTCTCGTGGCAGCCTGTTCCACTCATTGATCACTCTGTCAAAAAGTTTTTTCTAATATCTAATCTGTGTCTCCTCCCATTCAGTTTCATCCCATTGCTTCTAGTCTTTCCTTGTGCAAATTAGAATAAAGATGATCCTTCTACAATGTGACAGCCCTTTGAGATATTTGTAGACAGCTATTAAGTCTCCTCTCAGTCTTCTCTTCTGCAAGCTAAACATTCCCAAATCCTGCAAACTTTCCTAATAAGACAGGGTTTGCAGACCGGTCACCATTCTGGTCGCTCTTTTCTGAACTTGCTCCAGTTTGTTGATGTCTTTTTTAAAATGTGGTGCCCAAAACTGGACACAGTATTCCAGATGAGGTCTGGCCAAAGAGGAGTAGAGGGCAATAATGACTTCACGTGATCTAGATTGTATGCTTCTGTTAATACATCCTAGAATTGCATTTGCCTTTTTTGCTGCTGCATCACACTGTTGACTCATATTCAGTCTGTGATCTATTAGTATACCCAAGTCTTTTTCACATGTGCTGTTGCTTAGCCCTATTCCTCCCATTCTGTATATGCTTTTTTCACTTTTATTGCCCAGATGTAGTACTTTGCATTTTTCCCTGTTAAAAACCATTCTGTTAGTTGCTGCCCACTGCTCCAGTTTAATTATATCTTTTGCATCCTATCTCTCTCTTCTCTAGTATTAGCTATCCCTCCTAGCTTTGTGTCATCAGCAAATTTAATCAGTTTACCCTCAATTCCTTCATCTAAATCGTTGATAAAGGTGTTGAACAATACAGGGCCCAGGACAGAGCCCTGTGGTACCCCACTTGAGACATTCTTCCAACTGGATGTGCAGCCATTTACGACCACTCTTTTGGTCCGATCACTAAGCCAGTTATGAATCCACCTAACAGTTGCCTTGTCCATTCCATACCTAGTCATTTTTTCAATAAGGATTGTGTGAGATACTTTGCCAAATGCTTTGTTGAAGTCAAGATATACTACATCTACAGTATTTCCCTGATCCACCCAAATCAGTGATTCCGTCATAGAAGGAAATTAAGTTAGTCTGACATGACTTATTAGTTACAAACCCATGCTGACTCTGTTTAATCACTTCATTCTTATCCAGGTACTGACATACATGTTGTTTAATAATTTGTTCAAAGATCTTTCCTGGTATAGAAGTCAGACTCACCGGCCTATAGTTGCCTGGGTCCACCTTCTTCCCCTTTTTGAAGATAGGAACAACATTTGCTCTTCTCCAGTCTTCTGGGACTTCTGTTCCTGTTCTGTGTGTTTGGGCGACAACAGACACACTGCGGAGGTACTGGCCGACTACTTGCAGCGACAAACTGAGTCATGGCTGGGCAGTCTACATCTTGAGGCAGGCAAGGTAGTTAGTGATAGCGGCTGGAATTTTGTGGCAGCCATAGCCCTTTCAAAACTCAGACACATACCTTGCCTGGCTCACACCTTGAACCTGGTGGTGCAGTGCTTCTTCAATAATTATCCGGAGTTAACAGCCCTGCTCCATAAGGTGCGAAGACTGTGCTCGCACATCCGCCGGTCGCCCGTACACTCCAGTCGTATGCAGAAGCTGCAGCGATTGCTCCACCTTCCCAAGCACCGCCTAATTATCGACACACGGCTGGTAAGCGCAGACGACGCCATCATAAGCATGAGCATCCCACTTATGCGTCTGATCATGCAAACTTTGACGCACATTAAGGAACAGGCGTCTGCAGCCGAGGAGGAAAAGGAGGAGGGAAGCCTTGATGACAGTCAGCCATTGTCTGCTCAGGGAAGTCTCATGGATGAGGTGGAGGAAGAATAGGAAGAGGAGGAGGAGGATGTTGGGGATGATTATTTAGGGGAGGAGGAAGCTTCTCAGGGGGCAAGAAAAAATGTTGGCGTGGCAAGGTCAGGTACACGGTTTGTGCGTGACTGGAGGGATGTTGATTTGCCAGAAAGTGCTCCTCCACCCAGCACTCGCAGTGCATGATTGACACCTGGAACATTGGCCCACATGTCTGATTATGCCTTGCAGATCCTAAAAAGGGACCCCCACATTGCCAAAATGATGAACGATGACGACTACTGGTTGGCCAGCATCCTGGATCCACGCTATAAAGGCAAATTCCAAAACACCATGCCACAGGAGAACCTAGAGCTAATATTGGCTAACAAACAAGCAACTCTGGTAAACCGTTTGTTTCAGGCATTCCCAGCACACAGCGGCGGTGATGTTTCTCCCACGAGCCGTAGGGGGCAACATGGAAGAGGTGTTCGTGGTGCACACAGCCGAAGTGGCATTGGACACAGGGGTTTCATGACCATGATGTGGACTGATTTTTCAAGTACCGCTCACACGACTGGTAATACTGCATCGATTGAAAGTGACAGGAGACAGCAGTTGTCAACTATGGTAACAAACTACTTCTCCTCCCATATCGATGTTCTCCCTCACCGGTCATTCCCCTTTGACTATTGGGCCAGTAAACTTGACACCTGGCCTGAATTGGCACAATATGCCTTACAGGAGCTCGCTTGCCCTGCTGCTAGTGTGTTATCTGAAAGAGTCTTCAGTGCTGCTGGATCAATCCTGACAGAAAAAAGGACCCATCTGTCGACCCAAAATGTTGATGATCTAACCTTCATTAAAATGAACCATGCATGGGTTTCAAAGGATTTTGTCCCACCCTCCCCTGCTGACACGTAGGTTGCCAGAAAAATGGCTCGCTTTTGTCCTCCTCTTCTGCGGACTTCTCTAATTACTCCATTTGCAGCTGCTGAATGTCCAACATCAACATATGCCATTTTTTCCACCTCCCTAACTGGGCTGCCTCCCCCCACAAGGCCGGGGTCACCACCTGGCGCACGCACCCATGCGAGTGCCGTTGCCCTGGACAGGTGGGTGGGCTTACTCTTGGGCAACGGCACTGGCACAGGGTCCCTCATAGTACAATCAAGTGTCTCTGACGGTGGGGGTGCACATCCGTTGTCAGACACACCAGCGTACTATGAGGGGCCCTGTGCCAGTACCGCCGGCCACGAGTGGGCCCCCCCTGCTTGCTCAGGGCACCAGCACTTGCAATACTTACCTCTCCCTGCTCCACCACTGTGTAGTCTGGCCTGTTAAATACATCACTGGGACTGCCAATACAAATTTGGTGAAATGATAGATGATGGTTAAGACGTAGCTATGCCCTGTCCTGCTGGGCTCTATCTTCAGATGATCAATGGCTTCCATTTGTTATGGACGTCGACTCAGAATGAGATGCAGTGGTGGTTTATCATCAGCTTTCAAGGTTTTCCGACTCACAGACGTGTGACATTCCTGCACACATTTTTAAATGTGTCCACTCATGCCAATCCAATAGAATCGCCTACGGCCTGTGGCTTTTATCTTTTGCACTCCAAAGTTGCCTGACAGATCATGATAGGCAGTGAGGACAATGTCTACATCTCTCCCTGTGATCACAATTTGATGGAGATGAGTAACGGTGATGGGTTCCACGGTACTGCGATACAGCAAACATTTCTTCGCAAGAACTGTTTTCTCTGTCTCCACAGACAAAGTAATTGAGGGTCAGCATCGCCTCTGAGATTTCTCCCTGGAGATTTTCCAGTGATTAGTAATTCCAAAATTTCTGCAATTACTCGACTTTCCGTCTGTACTCGTATCCATCTCGTTTCCTCTTGTGGAGAGTCTGGACTGTCTTACTGAGACTGAAATATATACAGTATGAAGATTGGAAAATACCCCAACAGTGTATACTGGTGTGTGCTTCGAATACATAACCTTTTTCTACTTTTTAGATTCTTGTCTAATCCATACTGAGGCTGTGAGCGTCTTTGTCGGACTCCGGAAATATACACGGAGAATTTTAATGTTTAAACTATGCTATATATATACCACAATAACACCCCGGCAGCAGGTGCGCTGTCTGGGTGTTATGTTTGACACCAATCTCTCCTTCACATCCTATATACAATCTCTTGCCCGCTCTTGCTGCTTACACCTAAAGAACATCTCTAGAATCCGTCCTTTTCTCACTATGGAAACAACAAAAACCCTCACTGTTGCATAGATCCTCCCGCCTGGATTACTGCAATGCTCTATTAATTGGCCTCCCCGTCACTCGACTATCCCCTCTCCAGTCTATACTTAATGCAGCGGCCAGGATCGTCCATCTGGCTAATCGGTACTCAGACGCGTCCGCTCTTCGCCAGTCCTTACATTGGCTGTCCATTCATTATAGGATCCAATTCAAAGTACTTGTTCTCACCCACAAAGCTCTCCACAGTGCGGCACCCCCTTACATCTCCTCCCTCATTTCTGTCTATCGGCCTAGCCAATCACTGCGCTCTGCAAACGACTTTCGACTAACCTCTGCACTAATCCGTACCTCCCACTCCCGACTCCAAGACTTCTCCCGTGCTGCTCCTATCCTCTGGAATGCTCTACCCCAAGAAATCAGGACTATCCACAATTTGCGTAGTTTTAGGCGCTCCCTCAAAACACACTTGTTCAGAGCGGCCTATCACGTTCACTAATCAAAGTCATTCTATGTGTAAGTGTGTGTGTGTAGCCCATTCACTATCTCCATCCATCCTTCACTCCCTCAAGATGGCTGGACCTTCATTGTAAATACACCATTGTAAATTCACACCCATACTTTGTATCTCCCTCATCTCATTGTAGATTGTAAGCTCTCACGAGCAGGGTCATCTTATTTAGTCTTATTCTGCTTTAATTATTGTATTGCTAACGTTGTTACTTATGACTTGTGTTTTGAAACTGTAAAGCGCTGCGGAATATGTTGGCGCTATATAAATAAAGATTATTATTATTATTATTATATATACCTGCTATCCAGTGATACTGTACCCTTTCTCAACTTTCTACAATCATGTCGAATCCATACTGGGCCTGAGAACGTCTGAGTCTGCCTCCTGATTAGAGATGAGCGGTGTTCGAGTCGACCTGTTCGCCAAGTTAAAATTCGAACACTTTGCTTAAAATTCAGCTGTTCGAGGTTCCGTTCGAGAACGGTTCGTTCATCAAAAGCGTAACTTCATTTTCACATCAATAATGGTTTTCAATGTTAATAGACTGTTTCATGGCATAGTAGCGGTGTGTGGTAGCAAGTGGTGTAGTGCACCTGTCAAGGAGCTACACCGTGTGTGTTTCTAATAATTTTTTACCGCATCTTGTCCAGAAAATCCTTTAGGGCCTTGTAGCACTGTCTGCTACTCAGCAGAGGAGCCCACCAGTGAACCTAGCTATGCCGCCTGTTTATGAAAGAACCAGTTTTTGACTGCATTTAGCACAGTTAATACTTTGGGCCTAGTAACGGTGTCTGCTACTCATCAGAGGAGCCCACCCGTGAACCAAGCTGTGCCGCCTGTTTATGTAAGAACCATTTTTTAACTCCATTTAGCCCAGTGAATACTTTGGGACTAGTACCAGTGTCTACTGCTCAGCAGAGGAGCCCACCTGTGAACCTAGCTATGCCGCCTGTTTATGTAAGCACTGTCTGCTACTCAGCAGAGTTGCCCACCCGTGAACCAAGCTATGCCGCCTGTTTATGTAAGAACTGCATGCTACTCAGCATAGGAGCCCAGCTGTTAAGCAAGCTACAGCACCTGTGGTTTGGACACTTAATTTTTCCATTCTTTCTGGAATGCCGGTTAGGCCTAATTCCGGAATTCCGGTTGACCTGCACTTACTGGGAAATCCTCGTTCGCGGGGAAGGATTGGAATCCCAGATCCCCATCACTAATGGTGTTCAGCGAGTTATCTGCACCTGTAAGCGACACACGCTGGTCCTTTCAGTGTAGCGCGCATGCAGCCCCGGACACATAAGGGCATGACAGACCCGTTATTGCTCGATCTCGCGTGCCAGAGCCTCGCGTGTCCCTCTAGTAAGCTTGACGCGTACCGCGGGGGCATGCTGGAGTCTCGTTCGTTAACGGAATTAAGCTGACAAATCGCTAGCACAACTAAAAATGGACATCCACCACCACCCACTGAATCGACAAAGCTTGCAATCTGTCCATCTTTTCTGTAGCTGGCATGGTTGAGGTTTCCCGGGTGGAGTCGAATTAAGCCGCAGGCTCCACTCCTGGTGGTGCCCTTCTTGACATTCCTTTCAGGTTCAGCTTTGCAACCATACTGCCCTCGGAAACCAAACACTTTGCCTTCATGGACACTGTTCGGAGGTTCGTGGGAATAATGCCGCCCGATCGGCAGTTGGCATAATTTATGGTGGGAAGTCCGACGGTATATGATCGTCTTCGATTTCAGATTTTTATTTTTTTTTTGTATTTTACATTTTTATTCCAGCCTTTCTTGACTTCATAAGGGCATGACATGCCTATATCTGTGTCTCCTCCTCCTCCTTTTACTCCTCCACCTCTTTTCTATATGTAGTTGCCCATTTCCATATGTTATTTTTGTATTCTGAGCATTTTGTCTGCTTTGGGACACCTTTTAAGGTGTTTTGTAATTGTTTTCTATGTGTTAGTATGTGTTTGTGTTTGCCTGCCATTGTTTTCAATGGTGTTCGACGGTGTTAGTCGAACGTTCAACGAACATTCGACGAACTTGCCTCCTGTTCGACGAACCAAAACGAACTCGAACACTAGCGGGGTGGCTCAACACTACTCCTGATATATAGACGTACATTTTTAATGTTTAAAATATGCTATATATACCTGGTATCTGGTGATACTGTACCCTTTCTGCCAGGAAGTCCTCCTCCACCCACCACTTTAAGTGTATCATTGACACCTGGAACATTGTCCTACATGTGTGATTATTTCTTGTGGATCTTCTTGTTATATTGTGGTGTGATCCATCCTGAGCGTATGACAGTCTGTGGGTTAGTCCTGCAATTTAGATGTACATTTAAAAATTACCCCAACACTAGTGTATACAGCTCTACGATTGTGATACATTACCCATTTCCTGCTATTTATATTCTGGTCTAATCCAAACTGACCAAGTGAGAGTTATTTTCTGACTGTGGAAATAAATACTGAGATTGACAACAATGACCTCCTGCTGAGACTACTAGAGTTCACCCTCACACACAATTTCTTTGTGTTTAAGGGGTCCTTCTACCTGCAGCTCCAGGGGACCGCGATGGGAGCGGCCTATGCGCCCTCCTATGCGGGTCTTTTCCTGGGGCTGTGGGAGAGGGACCTCTTTATGTCAGACGAGGGTCTCTCAATGTGCCGTGTCCCCTTCTGGACACGGTACATTGATGACATTTTCTTCGTCTGGCATGGCACGCCCGTCGACCTTGAACAACTCATTATTCTCTTGAATGGCTATGATCAGAACATCCATTTAACATTCTCCTATAGTGTAGAATCTCTGGACTTTTTAGATGTCACCATTAAGAGGGACCATGCTGGGGTCCTACAGACGGACATTTTCAGGAAGGTCACCGCCACTAACTCTCTGTTACATGCCAGTTCTAGTCACCCTAAACATATCATCCGTGCCGTCCCTGTGGGGCAGTTTCTGCGACTCCGTAGGATCTGCTCTACGGACGATGATTTCTTTCGGCAAGCTGAAATCTTGCGGCAACGGTTTCTGGCACGTGGCTATAGCCACAGGTCCATTAAGCGGGCCTTTAATAGGGCTAAGTATGCTTCCCATCATGATCTTCTATATCGTTCAGAGTCTGTCCAGCACCAAAAAACAGACGGGACTATTAGGTTTGTCACCACATTTAGTTCTAGGTCTAACCAGGTACGTATGGCACTTCAGAGAGCTTGGCCTATTCTTCGGGTTGACCCAGTAATCAACCAGTTCCTATCACAAAGACCATCCATGTCCTTCAGGCGCTCTAAGAATCTTAGAGATTATCTGGTTTCTAGTCATTATATTGCCCGAAAACCACTGACCTTTTTGGATAATTTTGTTTCTGGGGGAGGCTGTGTCCCGTGTGGTGGCTGTGTGGCATGTCCCAATATAACACGTAGTAATTCTTTTTGTGACTCCAGTGGGACCAATATTTATGACATTCGTCAAAGAATAACTTGTACCACTTGATATGTCATCTACCATGCTACTTGTCCTTGTGGCCTGATTTATATTGGCCTTACAACACGTCAGCTTAAGGTAAGAGTGAGGGAACATGTACTGGGGATTCTAGCGGCACATACACACGAGGACCCTGCCACCCTTAGAACTATACCACGTCATTTCTTAGATTATCATGATTGTGATGCCACCTCATTGAAGGTCAAAGGGATCGATGCGCTTAAAATCGATATTCGAGGCGGGGGTCTATCCAAGAGACTCAGCCAGCTCAAAACCAGGTGGATCTGGCAACTTAAGACTGTTCATCCACATGGCCTCAATGAAAGCCTTTCCTTTGCCCCTTTCCTTTAATCCAGTTATATGATATTGGTTGTGGTTTTAGTATGTTTTTAATTTGTTTTTACTCTTTATTATAGTGACCTTGTGTTTCTGCTGTCTTCTGGCCCTTCATGTGAATGAATACTCCAGCTTTTTTGATTTGAGGATGTGTCGCTTAAGGATCCTTTCTATATACTCTACCTCTTTCTACTGGATATTGATGTCGGACTACCTCTATCTTTTGGCCCTACACTTGGGCCATCAAATATGTCTCTTAAATATGTTCCTGTTTTTTATGTGCATATTTCCTTTTTATATATGTCTGTTCTATGTGGCGTTAGGACCCAATGTTGATATGTTGATATACTTTTTATGCCTATTTATGTATACTGGCCATCCATCTACATAGATCATATATGTACATATACACTATTTTTCTTTTTTCTTTTTTCTTTGCCCATTGTACCTTATGCCTATTGCATTATGACAATTTGACTTTTACAATGTCTCTTACAATGCTATTTTTCTGTACCATTTGGCATTTACCTTTGGTTTATGCCCCTTTCCCTGCACTGAGATGGCCCCGTGTACTGCTCTCCATGCTTGGGGCAGGCACTGATCTTATTTCTGCCTTTTCAGCGCTCCCCTTTCAAAGATGGCCGCGGTAACTTCCGCATGTATTGCGCATGCGCTGATGACGTTACGGATCGCGTGACATCTCCCCTCCTTTCCCCTTCCCCTCTCAAAGATGGCCGCGGTAACGTCCGCATTTATTGCGCATGCGCTGATAACGTCACGGACCGCGTGACATCTCCCCTCCTCCCTCCCGCCCGCCGTCTGACGTCTGACAACGCGGGGCCCCGTGATTTGTCAGCGTCAGCGGCGATGGCCATGCTGGGATGGGTGGGTGTGTCTTGTGGCCCTGGGCGTGATTGGTGTCCTTTTTTTACTTCCCCTATATAATGGGCCATTATCAGCACTAACACATGCCCCCTGAGGAAGGCACAATTGCCGAAATGCGCTTTGGGGTACGGCCGTGGTCCCTCTGGTTGCTCCTGCACCAAGTGTTCCCCCATATCATTGCTCTACTTTTGTCTTATATTACTCTGCCAGGAATTTTTTCCTTTATTATATGGCTATGTCCTTGAGTGAGCACTGCCTATGTCTAGATAATGAGGTACTCTAAGATGATTATGTACTTTCATGATTATTTTTTCGGAGCAATCATTGTCACCCGGTCTGTCGTTTTCTTGCCAATGTCACGTTTTAGTCATGTTCTGCTGTTTTCATCCTTCAATAAAATTTATTTTGCACTTTACTATGCGGTATTTGAACTCTTTCACTGCTTTTTTGTTTAGTTGTTGTACTTAATATGCAGTGTGTTCTGCACTGTCCATTCGTGTGCTGGAATCTTGGTTGTGATCACCAGCACATCTAGATTATCATGATTTTGACAAATCACTCCAGCACATTTTGCTGTCTTTTGCTCTTACGACCCCTACACTGTGTACAGCTGTACTCTTCAGATCCATTACCGTTTTACGGCTTTTTATATTGTGTTGTAATCCATACTGAGCCTGAGAGTGTCTGTGTCTGCCTCCTGAAATATCTACGGAGATTTAGAATGTTTAAACTATACTATATATACCTGCTATCTGATGATACTGTACACTTTTTCTACTTTTTATATTCTTGTCTAATCCATACTGAGCCTGTGAGCGTCTCTGCGTGACTGATGGAATATATAGGGAGATTGACAATTATCCTTTGACTGTATACAGCTGTATGCTTCTGATACAGTACCATATATCTGATGTTATTTTGGTCACATTTTCTCCAAAATTTTGAAGTATGATGGTAGAGGCTGCGGACGTGGGCGTGGGGGGGCCAGCTGGTGCTGATGGTGGTGGTGCATCTTCTGGTAGTGGCAAAAGCACAATAGCAGCTAAGGCAGGAGGTGTTGAGCCTGCGTCATGGTCTGGCTCCGGAACGCCTGGAAAGCTACCTTTTCTGGGAGTAGGTTAACCACTTTTAAAGCCGGAGAATTAGGAACTGGTCTTGGCTTGCATTGCCGAAACAGACTCCAGCAACTATGCCCTCCTCTTCTGAAGTTTCAAAAAATGCAAGCACTGAGTCGTCAAGTGCTGGCTCCTGGTCAGTAAGAACCCCTTTCCTTGTGTCCTTCACCCCACCAAAAGTGAATGATGCAGCAGGCCACACTTCACATTAGTCCATGTAGCTCTTTCTATCATACCATGCCTGGGTTATCAAGGCAAATCGTGAATTCCCCAGTCCAAGATGAATCTGACATGGAGTGTGGGTGGCCAGCCAGGGCAGTGGGGTTAATCGGTACCGGGCCAGTGTCTCAGAGGGATGTGTCACGTTGGTGGTGATGACCCGTTCCATGGCCCTGGGCGTCCATGCAAAGGGGTGAATAACGTTTATAGGTGAATGATACGTGACGCCACCTGTTGTTTCTGATCAGATTGACCCGCACTGCAGTGTCGCTTCTCTAGGACAGATGTTGTGGTGCAGCTAAGATGTAGAAGCCCTGCACAGGTAGGGCCGTAGTCGCAGGGCAGATGAAAGAGTTGGTAGATGGTGTGCAGTGCAGGATGTAGCAGAGCCGTGTGCCAGGCGCAGGAGAAAGATGACAGACACAGTCGTGCAGTTCCTTTACCTGTACTTGGTAAGTGCCGTCCAGGATCCAGAGAACAGATGGAGAAGGAGTTGGTCAGCCTGGAAGCAAATTTGGAATTCTCTCTCTGCAGATAGGTAGTGTGGCCTCCATTCTAGCACTTATCTGAGGTACTCGCAGTACTGAGTTCACTGAAGTTCCCCCTGTTGACTCTCATTTGGAACATTCTCGTATGGCAGGCAGCCATAGCCTTTTCCTTCTGGCTCACACACGTCGCTGCTGGGGCCTCCGAGCCTTAGTTGGGAACAGTAAATGAAGATGGCTATAAGGTGCAATGATACACTGCACTGCTGTAGGTATAATTCAAGGAGCTTTATTGGTGCCTATGTGTTTCCTGAGCTTTCCCAGCTCAATTCATCAGGGCATGATACAAGCATGTAATGCAGGAGTTTATATACAATCCAAAGTGGAAAAAAGAAAAAAAAAAAGGGCACGACAAGTAACTGCCACATCAGCAAGGCAATAGTATAAAACACATTAAAATAATTGTATTTTAATAGAATATATTAAAACCACATATAATAAGAGTATATACTCAAGAACAATAAAAAAAATATACATATATATTTCTTTTGAAATAGACACGAGGGATCACGGAGTCCAATAAAAAGGTAGCTAGAACCATCCTAAAGGAGTCTAGAACCCAGTTCCAAAGTTAAGCATGTATGGTGTTTTAATCCACATGACTATGGTGACTAGTGAGGAAGAGGGTATGATTTTTCAGATCAATGTTGAGATCAATCTATTCTCTTCCAGAATAAATCCAAATAGATGTACCTTGAATTATGGAATAAAGTGCAGTAGTGTTTTAATATTAAATATATTAAACCATAAAAACATGATAACCATGTAAAAAAAGGGGGGTTGTA
This sequence comes from Dendrobates tinctorius, assembly GCF_039654945.1. Classification (NCBI taxonomy): domain Eukaryota; kingdom Metazoa; phylum Chordata; class Amphibia; order Anura; family Dendrobatidae; genus Dendrobates; species Dendrobates tinctorius. The sequence continues at coordinate 7,329,558 of NW_027361859.1, forward strand.
GTATTTTAAAGAGACACTAAAATGGCGCTAACACGAGCTTCAAGAAAGTGTCAGAGGCTTGAAGAGAATACTATAGTTAAAAGAGAAAGCTTTCTGTGTGAAACCAATGTGTGGAATGGAAGGATAAAACAAGATGGTCAGGCTAAACATCCCAATGGAGGGTTCAGTATGCATGGGAGACAGGGACAAAAAGCAAAATGGCCTTTTAATAAAAGACATCAGAAACAATATTTAGTCCAAAGGGTTCCAGAGAAAGAGGTGTACTTGATTTACAAATTAAGATGGGGACGACGAGGAGTCCAGACTAGTACAGGGATTCCCTAGCGAGGAGACTTATTTAATTGTTTTCAATGTTGGGACAGCAATTTTTGGAGAGCACTATACTCTGGAGAATGATATATGAGGCCCACCATACACTGGAACATTCCAAAGGTGGACATCAGACACTGGAGCAGCATTTACAGGGCCCATTATACACTAGAGCAGTAGAAATGGGGCCCATTATGTTTGGAGCATTATTTGGGCCCATAAGACAGTGGAGATTCATCCACGGGGACCAACATACAGTATACTGTAGCATTATGTGGAGCTCATCATATACTGTATTGAACATTATATGGGACCAATGATTCTGTATGGAGAAATATATGGGCCTCATTACTCTGTATAGCGCACTATGCGGTGGCCATTATACTGTATGGAGTAATATACTGCCCGTTTTTGGAGCTATTGGAGAATTTAAAATGGATATCAGTCATGAGATGTAAGAAGTGAAGTATTTTTCATTGTACTAGACCGCTATTTCTCTGCCGTATCAGAGGATCATGAATTGTGGCATGTATTAAAGGAGCCCAGTGACACTCTTTGGCCCAGGGCCCACGAAAATCTGGAGCCAGCCCTACCCCCCACTACTTTAGCCAAATAACCCCCAGTTTTCAATGCCTAACTATTATTATAAAGTAAATTAAGGTTAACAAGCTTAAGTAATAAGAATTGATGTTTTTGGCATTAAAATGGGCACTGTAGGTGTGTTTCCTGTCCTCCACTCCCTGCCGACCTTGGTTCCCCATTGACTTGCATTGGATTTCGTGTTTCAGTCGGGCTTCGACTTTTCACGATAATCGGCCTATTGCGTTCGACCCGACTTTTGAGAAAGTCGGGTTTCATGAAACCTGACTCGACCCGAAAAAAGGCAAAGTCGCTCATCTCTAGTCAGGATAGTTGAAATCTCCCATGACAACTATGTCAAATTTTTTGGAGAAGTTGGCCATTTGATGCATAAAGAGTTCATTCATATTTTAAGCTTGCACAGGTGGCCTGTAATAAATGCCTACAATGGTGTCCTTTCCTTTGTTCTGTCCATGTATTCTTACCCAAATAATTTCCACAGAACTCCCAGTCTCTGAAGCTTCAATCTCTGTGCAGATATACGCGTTTCTAACATACAATGCGACACCTCCTCCTCGTTTATCAAGTCTGTTTCTTGCAAATAAGTTGTATCCTTCTAGCCTTGTACCCAATCATGTGTATCGTCCCACCAAGTTTCAGTGATTCCAATGACATCATATTTCTTTTCCTGCGTTAGTAGTTCCAGTTCTCCTTGTTTGTTGCCCATGCTTTGTGCATTAGTATAGAAACATTTTAGTTTGTGATTGGTTTCTCTTCCTCCAATATTTTTATTATTTAGATTCTTTTGTCTTTGTTCTTCCTTTCCACTTCTAATAGCAGAGTTCTCAATAGCATTTGTCAGGTGTATGGCTTTTTCTGGCCTTTTGCTTCCCTTCCCACATTGTTCTAGTTTAAAGCTCTCCTGATGAGTGTAGCAAGGCGACTTCCAAATACATGTTTTAGAGTCTTCGTAAGGTGCACCCCATCTCTAGCAAGTAGTCCATCGTATAGGTAATTCACTCCGTGATCCAGAAATCCAAATCCTTGCTGACGGCACCATCGATGTAGCCAGTTGATCACCTGCAGAAACTTATCCCACCTCCTTGTTCCATGGCCATCCACTGGGAGGATGGAAGAGAAGACCACCTGTGCTCCCAGTTCTTTCACTTTCACTTTCCAAGAGGACCTGTTGGACGTACTACAGTCTCTGTCTCAGTCTGTTCGTGGCGGTAAGAGGACCACCCCCCCAGACGGCCCCCCTATCTACATTTGGCGTAGTCAGCAGGATCATCACCTCCAATACTCCATCTTCTGCGGTAAGCCTGCACAGAAGATCCAAAGGACCCAAGTGGAACGGGTTGAAGATTACCCTGTGGATTACAAGACTGGACTGTGTTCAGGGCTCTTGGTTGTCACCAGGTGGCCCGGAGTATACTTGAAAATGGTGCCGGAGTGGAATACAAATTGGGACTGTGACTGGAACAATCCAAAGAAAACCTGAAAGAGACTTTGTGCCTCCCTAGCGCTGGTAACCTCCGGTCAAGAGGAGGTTGGCGCTAAAGTGGACTACCAGGAGCACCCGCTGGAGGAACTGTTGCTGACCCTCCCTGCGGAACTATCGGGCCTGGAGGCTGGTCCTGCTGGACGGTGGGATGAAGAACAGCAGCGGACACCAGACGACGGGAGCGGGAGCCACGGAGGAGCAGCGGAGACTAGTGACACCCCAGACTGACCTCTGGGAGAGTGGTGGAACAGCCTGCAGGAAGCCGCGGTGCCGGGGAAGGTGACAGTACCTCCGGTGCATCCAGTGGTGCCGCAGGCAGGTCCCGTCCCCACGTCCCAGGCACGAGACAGGCCCCAACATCGGCCCTTGGCCTCCCCGCTCAGTCTCCCACTCTCCAGTGACCCTGGCTCTGGATGACTCCGCGGCCCCCGCAGGGCCGACCGACACCTCCGCCGACGACCCCGAGCCGTCCGGCCCGGCGGCGCCTTGTCCCGCATCACCGGCACGGAGCAGACCCGCGGCCACCTCTGCCGCACTCCACATCCCGGCGGCGGCCTATCCACCGAAGCCCGCTACCACTTTGGCCCCGCTCCAGACCGCCACGGTGGCTGGGCCACCAGCCTTCGCGGCCTGCGCACCGATGACTGAGGCCACCTCTGCTCCGCTTCCAACTCTGGCTGCGGCCTACTTGTCAGGTTCCGCAGCCTCCTCACCCCTGCCCGCGGCCGCCTTTGCCCCGTCCTTGACTCCGGTGGCGGCCTACTCACCGGCACCTGTGGCTGCCTCTGCCGCACTCCAGATCGCGGCTGGTCACTGGGCTCCGCCACCTCTGCAGAGCCGTCTGCCATTCGCGCTGTCGGACCCCGGCTTCCCCGCTCCGGTTCTTGCCAGTTGGCGTCCCCGGCCCCCTGCCTGCGGTTGGAGCTGCAGGAGCTGGGAGCTGAATGAAGCGGAGCCACCATGTCCCCGGAGAGGAGTGCGCCTATGCCACCACCGGTGGTGGACTGCTGGGCCCTGGCGCTGTCCCCCGGCGGGGACGCAGGGTCTGGGGCCCCTGTCACTGGACATCCACGCCAGGCATCCCCGGGGGTCACTGGGCCCTGTGAAGAAGGTGCCAATCCATGCGCAGGGGCAGCTGAGGCCTACTCTGCCCCTGAGACTCTCCTGACTTTTAAAGATGCTGAAGTGGTGGAGCTCTCTGCAGCCCGTGCCAGAGCCTCGTTGCTAAGTAAAGAGTGGTTGCAGGATGTGCGCTGCGGAACTATCTTCGGCCCCTTCTTTCCTTTTTGATGCATTGATGGCTTTTTGATGGCTCAGTGGTTAGCACTGCAGCCTTGCAGCGCTGGGGTCCTGGGTTCAAATCCCACCAAGGACAACATCTGCAAGGAGTTTGTATGTTCTCCCCGTGTTTGCATGGGTTTCCTCCGGGTACTCCAGTTTCCTCCCACATTCTAAAGACATACTAATAGGGAATTTAGATTATGAGCCCCATCGGGGACAGTGATGATAATGTGTGCAAACTGTAAAGCGCTGCGGAATATGTTAGCGCTATATAAAAATAAAGATTATTATTAAGATTATTATCTCTCAGGAGGGAGATGAACTCCAAGGTCCTGGGCAATAAGAACACTCAGGGCCCAGGAGCCGTCAAGACATCCCAGGAACTCCACGGCCAAGGAGTTCCTTGCTATTGGCAGAACACCGGCCATTAGGAGACGGCCGGGAGCACCGCTGAATATGGACTGCCGGGACTGCTGTGCGCTGTTGCGCAGCATAGGGACTGTTCCGCGTCCCCTTGGGGTAAGAAACCCCACCTCTCGATATAGCAGGGATGTATGGGAGTACTTCCCACAAAGGAAGGGAGAGCACCAATGATCATGTTTTGTAAAAAAAAAATGTTATGACTTATTTGAAAATGCTGAAAGTAAAGGAGAAGTTAAAGGTGGTAGTATTAAAACATAGTATAGTTAAAAACTATGTATAGTATATAATAGTTGATTTGAAATATTATTTGCATTTAAAAATGAGAATGTTCAACAGGTCCCGGGTACTAAGGGTACAGAGGAAAACCGCCGACCATCACTATTCAATTTGACAGGAAAAGAGACAGATGGAATTGTAACAGACAGCGATCAGGACGCTGATGATAATAATATAGGTAGATGGTTGACCCAGCTTAGGGGAAGGAATTTTTTTCCCTATGGAGAAAATTGGCTTCTACTCTGTGGGTTTTTGCCTTCCCCAGGATCAACAATGCAGAACAGCTGCACTAAAAATAGGCTGAACTAGATGGACATAAGATCTTCCTTCAGCCTTCAAAACTATGTTACTATGTTACCTGGTAGGTTAGGGCCTAAGTCATTGCGCTCCAAATTTGCAAAATGTCACAGACGGGAGAAAAGATGGCAGTACGCACCCGTAGAGGAATCCGGGTGGTCTTAGCCCAACCAGACGGAATTGTCATATTGGCGTAAGCTACCCAGAGCATGGTTGCTCCCGGTTTGGTTCAGCCCCTCGTGTATCTCGGGCCTGGCTCAACAACCGGTCTGACAAAAGAAGGTGGGGAAGTTTTAGAACGAAAAAGAGAGGAGCGAGATTGTCGAGGGTGACAATGGTCAAAGGAAGGGGGAGTGTAGGGGGAAGTGGGCTGACATACGAACCTGTCTGCAGAAGGAGGGTAAGGTATAGTGTGCTTTAGGTGTACTGTTGGATGGGAAACAGCTGGAGATAGTGGAGATGGGTGTAATACTGAAGTTTGGCCACAAGATGGCAGTAGAGAGTTGTGAGAAAAGGACTGAACATCAGCTTAGGGCTATGAAACCGCACAGTCATGGGGGGCAGGGTTACAAGGACACTAGGGGGAATTCCGAAGGAGGGGGATAAAAGGAAGACAGAGAGTTCTAGAAGTGTTCAGTCCAAGAGAGGAGCTCAGGAGAGAAGAAGACTAAAGGGAGAGGTGGACAAAGAAGAAGCTCCGGAAGGGACTGGCTACAGAGACAGTCAGGTGGGTGGCCCTGACAGGCGAAGCCGCAGACAGAGAGAGAGCCTGGGGTATCACAAGACGGACGGACTTGGACGGGTGAAGCGCTGTGGTGGTAGGCCTAGGGCAGCCACAGTGAAAGAGCCGTGAGGGACATCAAACAGGAAAGGAAGGAAGTGAAGATACCCGGGCCTGTGTGAGGAGTCGAGCAGCTGCTGTGTGGTGCTGCAGAGTCGAGCAGCTGCTGTGTGGTGCTGCGGAGTCGAGCAGCTGCTGTGTGGTGCTGCGGGTCGTCGAGAGGATGGCTAATAAAGAGGACCTGTTGGACGCACTACAGTCTCTGTCTCAGTCTGTTCGCGGCGGTAAGAGGACCACTCCCCCAGTCGGCCCCCCTACCTACACTAGGAAAAGGATCTGGCTGTATTGTGCTCTGTCAAAAAGCAAATGGAGAAAAAAAAAAGAACTCTGGATTGATTTGCAATAAAAAAAGCTCTATTAACCCTGGCCAAAAAATTTTCCAAGCCAATTAGACCTGGAGCTAAGTATATACGGTCAATATATCCTATAGATAGCAGCAGCACCAGTACACAGGAAGGGAATGGATGTATTGACCTCTTGATGTATGCAATGATCTATATACACACATACAGTGCCTGCAGGTCTTGCACTGATATGTATAGAGCGATGTGCACTACCCTGCCTGCCTAACACTGGAACCTATATACTCCGGAATTAGTCCTTAGAAGGACTTTTGGTTTAGTTGAATTTGAGTAGTTTACGATGGTAGACTCCACACTGACTAATAAATCCCCAAATCTGACCCTCTTGGCAGCAGCTCTCCCTACACCAAATCCGGAGTTGAATCTGCCGAGCAGGGCGGCGTCCGGTCTCTTATACCCCTGATGATGCTGTGCGGCCAGCCAATCACTTCACGACCACAACAAAGATGGCTGCGGCATTCCATTGCCTGGCAGACAATCCCTGCATCATGATTTGGTCTCTAAAGTCTACCAAAAATGATGGGTGGAGACCCAAGGTCCCCTGTAGTAATCCTGGAAATGCTTGCTGCTTGCCGAGTACGCCGAGTACCATGATACTCGGGCGAGTAACGAGTAGTGGCGAGTAGGGTTGAGCGACTTTGCCTTTTTTCGGGTCGAGTCGGGTTTCACGAAACCCGACTTTCTTAAAAGTCGGGTCGAGTGAGATCGTCCGATTAACGGACAAAGTCGGGTTTCGTTCAGACCAAAACACGAAACCCAATGTAAGTCAATGGGGAAGAAAAGTCGGGAGTGAAAAGAGGACAGGAAACACACTTACAGTGCCCATTTGAATGCCAAAACCATAAATTCTTATTCCTGAAGCTTGTCACCCTTTATTTACTTCATAATACAAGCTACGCATTGAAAAATGGGGGTTATTTGGCTAAATTTGGGTGGGGGAGGGCTGGCTCCAGGTTTTCATGTGCCCTGGGCCAAAGAGCGCCCCTTTAACACATACCACAACTCATGATGCTCTGATACGGCAGAGAAATAGCGGTATAGTACAATGAAAAATACTTCACTTTTTACATCTCATGACTGATATCCATTTTAAATTCTCCAATAGCTCCAAAAACGGACAGTATATTACTCCATACAGTATTCTGGCCACCGCATAGTGCACTATACAGAGTAATGAGGCCCATCTATTTCTCCCTACAGAATCATTGATCCCATATAATGTTTGAAACTGTATATGATGAGCTCCACATAATGCTACAGTATATGTTGGTCCACATGGATGAAGCTCCACTGTCTTATGGGCCCAAATAATGCTCCATACATAATGGACCCTATTTCTAATGCTCTAGTGTATAATGGGCCCTGTACATGCTGCTCCAGTGTCTGATGTCCACCTTTGGAATGTTCCAGTGTATGGTGGGCCCCATCTATCATTCTCCAGAGTATAGTGCTCCCCAAAAATAGCAGGCCCAACATTGAAAAAAATGAAATAATTCTCCTCGCTATGGAATCCCTGTACTAGTCAGGCCTCCTTGTCGTCCCCATCTTCCATCCCACTGCACTTGGCTGTTTAGGCAGAGGGCGTACAGACGTGATGTCATTGCGCTCTCTGATCAGAATATCAGTGTCAGGAAACGCGGAAGACGTCATGGCGGTGGAGCAGGGAGAGCTAAGTATTTCAACCTTGCAAGTGTTGTGATCCTGAGCAAGCAGGGGGGCCCACTCGTTGGCGACGGCACTGGCACAGGGCCCCTCATAGTACGGCGGTGTGTCTGACGGTAGGTGGGCCGAACCTGTACTTTTATCTGCAGCTTCCTCTTTGTCACCGTGTAAGGTGGAACATTATATGAGAAGGGTAACCTGAGTTTCATCAGGGTCAGATTCAGGCTGTGTAGAGTGCGAGGGGAATGTAGTGGTCTGAGTCAATGTACCAGCAGAATCATTGAGCAGTGGCTGGGCATCAGTGCACTTGTGGCGCCCACAGGAGTATGGTCGCCACAGTGGCATTACCTTCCTCCTAGGGAGTGTGATGTCATGCTTGGGAGCAACGAAGGATCTCTCTAGCAGGTTAATTGATTGGGCGGCATGATTCCCACGACTCACAACCCTCCAAACAGCGTCCATGAAGGCAAAATTTTGGTTTGACGTGGGCAGTATGGTTGCAGAGCTGAACCTTAAAGGAATGTCCAGAAGGGCACCACCAGGAGTGGAGCCTGCGGCGTAATTGGACTCAACACGGGCAACCTCAACCATCCAGCAACCGAAAAGATGCAAGCTTAATTCCGTTAACGAACGAGACTCCGTCCTGCCCACGCGGTCCGCGTCCAGCTTACTAGAGGGACACGCGAGGCTCTGGCACGCGAGATTGGCCAATAACTGTTGTGTCAAGGCCTTACATGTCCGTGGCTGCATGCGCGCTACACCGAAAGGGCCAGCGTGTGTCGCTTACAGGTGCAGATAAGCCGCTGAACACCGTTAGTGATGGGGATCTGGGATTACAATTATTACCCGCGAACGATGATTTCCCAGTAAGTGCAGGTCAACCGCTGTTCCGGAATTAGGCCTAACCGTCATTTCTGAAAAAGGGAAAAACTTATGTGTGCAAACCACAGGTGCTGTAGCTTGCATAACAGCTCGCCAGCCGTTCTCAGGCACAGTATGGATTACACGTGATTGCACAAAGGTGAGAAAGGGTACCGTATCACCGGATAACATGTATGGATAGCATAGTTTACACATTAAAAATCTATGTCTATACATCAGGAGGCAGGCTCAGACGGTGTCAGGCCCAGTATGGATTTGACAGCCCAGACTACACAGTGGAGGAGCAGGGAGAGGTAAAGATTGCAAATGCTGGGGCCCTGGCCAAGCACGGGTGGCCCACTCGTGGGCGTCGGTACTGGCACTGGGCCCCTCATAGTACGGCGGTGTGTCTGACGGTGGGTGTGCACCACCACCGTCAGAGACACTTGATTGCACTATGAGGGACCCTGTGCCAGTGCCCGCGCCCAAGAGTCGGCCTACCCACCTGTCAAGGGCAACGGCACTCGCAGGGTTGCGTGCGCTAGCTGGTGAACCCAACCATGGGGGGGGGCAGCCCAGTTAGGGAGGTTTACACAATGGCATATGTTGATGTTGGACATTCAGCTGATGCAAAAGGCGAAATTGGTCAAGTCCCAGGAAGCGGAGGACCAAAGCAAGCCATGTTTCTGTCAACCTATGTGTCATCAGGGGAAGGTGGGACAAAATCCTTGGAAACCCATGCATGGTTCATTTTAATGAAGGTTAGATCATCCACATTTTGGGTCGACAGACGGGTCCTTTTTTCTGTCAGTATTGATCCAGCAGCACTGAAGACTCTTTCCGATAGCACACTTGCAGCTGGGCAAGCGAGCTCCTGTAACGCATATTGTGCCAATTCAGGCCAGGTGTCCAGTTTAGCGGCCCAATAGTTAAAGGGGAATGACCTGTGAGGGAGAACATCGACCTGGGAGGAAAAGTAGTTTGTAACCATAGTTGACAAGTGCTGTCTCCTGTCACTTTCCATCGATGCAGTATTACCAGTCGTTGGAGCGGGACTTGAAAAATCACTCCACAACATGGTCATGAAACCCCTTTCTCCAACGCCACTCCTGATGTGTGCACCACCAACACCTCTTCCAAGCTGCCCCCGGCCCCTACGGCTCGTGTGACAAACATCACCGCTGCTGTGTGCTGGGAATGCCTCAACCAACCTGTTTACCAGAGTTGCTTGTTTGTTAGCCAATATTAGGTCAAGGTTCTCCTGTGGCATGATGTTTTGGAATTTGCCTTTATAGCGTGGATCGAGGATGCTGGCCAACCAGTAGTCATCATCGTTCATCATTTTGGCAATGCAGGGGTCCCTTTTTAGGATCTGCAAGGCATAATCTGACATGTGGGCCAATGTTCCCGGTGTCAATTATGCAGTGCGACTGCATGGTGGAGGAGCACTTTCTGGCAAATCCACATCCCTCCAGTCACGCACAAACCCTGTACCAGCCCTTGCCACACCAACATTTTCTCTGGACACACGAGAAGCATCCTCCTCCCCTAAATAATCATCCCCATCATCACCCTCCTCCTCCTCTTCCTCTTCTTCCTCCACCTCATCCAGGAGAGGTCCCGGAGCAGACAATGGCTGACTGTCAGCAAGGATTCCCTCCTCCTCCTCTTCCTCCTCGTCAACCTCGGCTGCAGACGCCTGCTCCTTAATGTGCGTCAAAGTTTGCATGAGCAGACGCATAAGTGGGATGCTCATGCTTATGATGGCGTCATCTGCGCTTACCAGCCGTGTGCATTCCTCAAAACACTGAAGGACTTTACAGAGGTCTTTCAGCTTTGACCACTGCACACCGGTCAACTCCATGTCTGCCCTCAAAGTGCCTGTCCGTGTATCCTCCCACAAATGCATTACAGCCTGCCTCTGTTCGCACAGCCGCTCAACCATGTGCAGGGTGGAGTTCCACCTTGTTGTAACGTCGATAATTAGCCGGTGCTTTGGAAGGTGTAGCAATCGCTGCAGCTTCTGCATACGACTGGAGTGTACGGGCGAACGGCGGATGTGCGAGCACAGTTTTCGAACCTTCAGGAGCAGGCCTGTTAACTCTGGATTAGTATTGAGGAAGCACTGCACCACCAGGTTCAAGGTGTGAGCCAAGCACGGTATGTGTCTGAGTTTTGAAAGGGCTATGGCAGCCACAAAATTACGCCCGTTATCACTAACTACCTTGCCTGCCTCAAGATGTACACTGCCCAGCCATGACTCAGTTTGTTGCTGAAAGTAGTCGACCAGTACCTCCGCGGTGTGTCTGTCGCCCAAACACATCATCTTCAACACAGCCTGCTGACGCTTTCCACTAGCTGATCGATAGGGGGACACCTCGTGTGCAACACTGGCAGCTGCGGATGGAGTGCTGCAACGACTGCGCTCTGGGGACGAGCTTTCGCTTCTGGAGGAGTAGGAGGAGGAGGGTCGAACGCCAACAGCCAACTGTTTCCTATTCCGTGGGCTAGGCAGCACTGTCCCACCACCGCTGTCCCCTGTGGACCCTGCATCCACCACATTAACCCAGTGCGCAGTGATGGACACATATCGGCCCTGGCCATGCCTACTGGACCATGCATCAGTTGTGAGGTGCACCTTTCCACTCACTGATTGCTTGAGTGCATGGACAATGCGATCCTTCACATGAAGGTGGAGGGCTGGGATAGCTTTGCGAGAAAAGAAGTGGCGACTGGGTAGTTCATAGCGTGGTACTGCGTAGGCCATTAGTTCGCAGAAAGCTGCGCTTTCAACCAACCAATAGGGCATCATCTCTAACGAGATTAGTTTGGCAATGTGGGCGTTCAAACCTAGTATACGCGGATGAGAGGATGAGTACTTTTTTGTCCTACTCATAGTCTCTGGTAGGGTGAGCTGGACTTGAGAGCTGCATATGGTGGAACTAGCGGTGGACATGGCGGACTGAGAGAGGGTTGATGATGGTGATGGAGTTGGTGTTCTTTCTGATGACCTAGATTCAGTCTTTCGTTGCAATAACAGTGTGATTCCCTGACTGATTTGCCCTTGCGACGACAACTCAACATTTGCTGCTGGTGGTGTGCTAACCGGTGGACTTACAGTGGGTGAAACAATGTAGCGTTGCTGACTACCTTCTTTGGGAGCAGTAGCACATGTGGTACGTGAGTTTTGGTAGTCCGTCCACGCTTGCCAGTGCATGGTGGTTAAATGTCTTACCGTGCAACTGGTATTCAAATTTCTCAGATTTTTCCCCCGGCTAAAGGTCTTTGCGCACTTCTTACAGATAACCTTTGCCTGATCATTATGATTTTGTTCAAAAAAGTGCCACACTGCACTCTTCCTACTAGGGAAGACAGTTTGAGGCCTTGCACGCTGTGCTATTTTGACCGTCTGGCCAAGCTGTCCTGCAATTTTTTGGGTTTTTGTAACCCGTTTTTGGACTGCTACGGGCCTGCCAGATAACAACTGTTGCGGTGTCGATGCCCGCTGCTCCTCCTCCTCTTCTGAGCTATTGGCAGCGGCACACTCTACCCCCAATGGATGCCAATCTGGGTCAACAACTGGGTCATCCATCACCTCCTCTTCACTGTCATGTGCACCTTCCTCTGTGTCACCGTGTATGGTGGTATAGTATGCGGGAAGGGGCACCTGAGTTTCATCTGGATCAGATTCTGGCTCAGTACACAGCGAGGACAATGTAGTGCTCTGAGTGAATGTACCAGCAGAATCATCTATCAGTGGCTGTGCATCAGTGCACTCCATGTCAGATTCATCTTTGCCTGGGTAATTCACGATTTGACTTGATAACCCAGGCATGGTATGTGAAAACAGCTCCATGGAGTAATCTGTAGTGTGGCCTGCCGCATCCTTCAATTTTGGTAGGGGTGAAGGACACAAGGAAAGGTGTGGTTCATGACCATGAGCCTCCAATGAGGAATCACTGCTTTTATTTTTTAAAACTTCAGAAGAGGAGGCAATAGAGCTGGAGGCTGAGTCAGCAATGTAAGCCAAAACTTGTTCTTGAAGCTCCGGCTTTAGAAGCGGTTTACCTACTCCCAGAAAAGGGAGCCTTCGAGGCCTTGTGGAGCCAGACGATGACGCAGCCTCAACACCTCCTGCATTAGGTGCTATTTTGCTTTTGCCACTACCAGCAGATCCACCACCAACACCATCATTACCAGCTGCCAACCCCCGCCCACTTCCACGGACTCTTCCACCACACTTCCTCATTTTTGGGAAAAATGTACCCAAATTTCCACCAACTCTCTGGTACTATAAAACAAGGTACAAGGTGTATATAGTATTGGGGAGAATTGGAATGGCTCGACACTTCAGGACACTGTTGGATTCAGTCAGGCCCTGTGTATGTAACACCGCAATGTGACAGGCAGATTCTCTATGCTGTGAGAAAGGTGTATGGAGGACTGTGTAGATTTTGAATCTATCTACACTTCAGGACACTGTTGGATTCAGTCAGGCCCTGTGTATGTAACACCGCAATGTGACAGCCAGATTCTCTATGCTGTGAGAAAGGTGTATGGAGGACTGTGTAGATTTGGAATCTATCTACACTTCAGGACACTGTTGGATTCAGTCAGGCCCTGTGTATGTAACACCGCAATGTGACAGCCAGATTCTCTCTGCTGTGAGAAAGGTGTATGGAGGACTGTGTAGATTTGGAATCTATCTACACTTCAGGACACTGTTGGATTCAGTCAGGCCCTGTGTATGTAACACCGCAATGTGACAGCCAGATTCTCTATGCTGTGAGAAAGGTGTATGGAGGACTGTGTAGATTTTGAATCTATCTACACTTCAGGACACTGTTGGATTCAGTCAGGCCCTGTGTATGTAACACCGCAATGTGACAGCCAGATTCTCTATGCTGTTAGAAAGGTGGTAACAGCCGTTACACGGTACTGAGAGAGGAGCGTACATTTACACCACTGTATGGTGTATGTAAAATTGTCAAGCTCCGTGTTTTTGGATACGGACTGACGCACGCTGTCTCTCTCTAGTTTTGAATGTAATCAAACAGCAAATTTACTATACTGTTTGAAAAACAGACAAAACTATAAGGTGTAGGTCTGTAAGAATGGACAAACTCCTCGGCTTTTCCTTACAGAGTGACACACAGAGAGCTTCACTGTGGCTGTGATAACAGCCGTTACACGGTACTGAGAGAGGAGCATGCACGTACACCGCGGTACGGTGTATGTAAAATTGTCAAGCTCCGTGTTTTTGGATACGGACTGACGCACGCTGTCTCTCTCTAGTTTTGAATGTAATCAAAAAGCAAATTTACTATACTGTTTGAAAAACGGACAAAACTATAAGGTGTAGGTCTGTAAGAATGGACAAACTCCTCGGCTTTTCCTTACAAAGTCACACACAGAGAGCTTCACTGTGGCTGTGATAACAGCTGTTACATGGTACTGAGAGAGGAGCGTACACCGCTGTACGGTGTGTGAAAAATGAACGCTCAGTAACTCACAAGGACAAAACAATAAAATCTGGATTGCTTTGAAAAAAGCAGTTTGCTCAGCAGTGTGCACACAGCAATGCAGCTACCAGGTAGCCTTAAAAGGCAGCCTAATAACCAACAGAGCTGATGCACCAAGATATAGCCTCCCCTTGCACTGCACAGTGACTGGGGTGTTATACAGGCAAAATCGCTAGCAGCAGAATCAGTTTTTGGTTTCTTCTTCCCTGCCTAACGCTCTCCCTACAGAATCTTCCTCAGCAGCAGCTCTCCCTATTCTGAGATCAGCATGAGTAACATGGCGGTCGGCGTCCCCGCCCTTTTATACCCCCTGTGACGCCCCACAAAGCAAACCAATCACTTGCATTCCCTTCTCCAAGATGGTGGTGACCCCTGCCTATGTCATCACGTTGCCCACAGTGTCCGTTCTTCCTGATTGGCTGCAAAAAGGGCGCTCAAGCATCCTGTGAAACGCGACTTTGGCGGTAAAGTCGCCGAACACGTGGCCGACCTCACGCTGGGGTCGGGTTTCGTTTCATGAAACCCGACTTTGGCGAAACTCGGCGACTTTTAGACATTTTCGACCCGTTTCGCTCAACTCTAGTGGCGAGCACGTAGGCTCATCACTACTAGCCACCCCCTCTAAATCATAGAAAGATGGGCAGAGATGCCACTAACTTATTAAGAAGCATATGGAGGAGCTTATTCTAGTGGCTTTTTATAAATATAAATCCCCTATAGTGCAGAGTGGCTATCGTAGATTATGCTCCCCCCACAACATAATCACAGCAATTGGACTTGTGTGCTGTTCACTTGTGTTGGCCATTTTAATGCATTGCCCACATGGTCTCCAAATGGAGAACAGATGCAGGAACAGAGCAATGGAGTCTGGAATGGGGGTTTAACTTCTTCAACAATGAGTCTAGTTTTTATCGTGGATCCATGCTCCAACACCTGCTTCCCACACAACATAGTAGTGTAGCAAAGCACCCTTTGGTGGCTCCCTGCTTGGAACACGAAGCGTGCTGGGAGGCGGGTGGAGTTTAGTTTTGCACAAAAAGAGCGGGAAGAGTTTAGGATGCAGTCAGTTTGTCACTGGAGTCTGACAAGGTCAATCTGTGAGAGGAGATCCCCTGAGTGGGATGGATGAAGGGAGTGCTGCAGCCGACCTCAGTGATCTGGGTCCGCTGGCACAGGAAAAGAAACTTTGATAGAAAGCCTGACTCTCCATAAGAAGGAAAGGATTAGTACGGAACGTGAGGAGAAGAAGAGAACTAAGGATTAGGGTTAGAGGAGAACCCTTCCCAAGTTCTAAGCGCAAGTCCGGGGTCCGGTCCCCGAGGTTGTTTGGATACTAATGGTCCTGCGACAGACACCGGAGGAATAGAAGTTATCACCACTTTATTCCCACACAAGACTTGGGGGCACAACAGCAACGATAGTGAGCCGAGACTTGGTAGCCAGGCGTCCCCGAAGCAGGCTACAGCTGTCTGCCGTACAAGTAGAGTTCATAGGAACATCTGACAGGAGGAACTCCAGTGTAACTCAGTACTGTGAGTA
The DNA here is from genome assembly GCF_039654945.1 of Dendrobates tinctorius. Classification (NCBI taxonomy): domain Eukaryota; kingdom Metazoa; phylum Chordata; class Amphibia; order Anura; family Dendrobatidae; genus Dendrobates; species Dendrobates tinctorius. The sequence continues at coordinate 7,345,014 of NW_027361859.1, forward strand.
CTTCACTAAAGGCGCTAAGAGGGAGATGTTCAGAACAGGCACATACTGTATGTTGGCGGAGTGTTGGAATGGAGTACTTCATCTTGCCTGGAGTTGGCTGAGCTCCTGACCCGGAGGACACGGCACGGATGCGGGCTCTTGTGCCACAACAGACTGTGAGTAAAGCTTTGGAACTACACGCCTGGTGTCCTCCACTTATTCCTGCATCAACCTGCCCAGCACCGCTACCTCCCCTACGCCCGACACTATACCATCTAAGTGTCACTTCACCTACTCTGCCCTGGGACTACAGCCCTGCCTGTGGAGGGCTACACAATCATTGCTGCACCACACTATCTGTCCCAGAGGATCTGTCTGCAGCGTCGGCTTAACATCTTCATTGCTGAATACCACATATTAAATATATAAATGTATATATATATATATATATATATATATATATATATACACAGTATATGCAGCAACAATACTGGTTATGGGCAAAGGATTAGCTGCACTCACTGACCAAAGGGAAGGGATCCTGGCGGAGAAGAAAGGAAGGTAATGATATCTATCTATATATTATCTATCATCTATCTATTATCTATATATCTATATATTATCTATTTATCTATTATCTATCATCTATATATTTTCTGTCATCTATTATTTATCCATTATCTAGCATTTCTATTATCTATATATCATCTGTCCATGATCTATTTATCTGTCGGCACAATTCCCCCAATCTGTGTATATGGTCGTGTTGTGTCTTCTCAGTAATGTCACAGAGGAACACGACCATATAAACAGTTGGGGAGAGGATTGTGCTGACAGATTCCCATGAGGCACCTCCAGAAGATATTGCCCTGATTGGGTCGGGTGTTATGTCTCGTGTGATGAGTGATAATGATAAATCTGTAAGAAGTCATTCCACAGCAGATAAAGATGTCTTTATCAGTGGTGGGATACAAATTTGTTAATAACCGGTTCCTTTCCTTGGAGACCTGTTTGCTGCCCACAAGATTGGTAGATTTGTGGTAATTTGTCCCTGCCCCCCATATAAAATAAGAAAATATTAATATTCCACACATTTCTAAGCTTTCCCCAGCACCAATATTTTTGGATCCTGATCACATGAACTATAACTATACAGCGTGCAGCTCATCTTACTCCAGCCGCCTTTATATAAATCCCCCCATAGTGTAAGCTGGAGCCACGTGTGATTACAGGAGCCCCCAATGTGCTTATTGTCCCCCCCCGTTAGTGATCAGTAATATGTGTAGAGAGTGTATTCCATTACTTACCAGCCGCCGTCATCTGCCGTTTCCAGCGCTGCTCCAGTCTACTCCGGCTCCACTCCACTTCTCTGTGGCCGGAGGTCACTTTTCAGTGTTAGTCTATGAGACGCAGAACGAGGCAAAGAAAGCTGGTCAGTAATGTAATACACTCGCTACACACATTATTGATAACTAACAGGGGGACAATGAGGAAACAATGGCTGGAGAGCTGCTTTACCACAAGATCCTACTGTACTGATACGGTGATTACATGGTCTGTTGTATTATTATTACTTGTAGGTGAATCTTCAGAATGGACGATGCTGCTGCTGATGAATATGAATATTCTTTTGATAATCTGACCACATCTAATACAACTCTGGACTACAGCGACTGGTAAGTTTATATTCCCAATTCTGTATTTCTATTGAGACATAAGTGCGGACTCATCTCATCTTCTCATCTATATCCGAGCCTCCTCCCCGATTACATCCATATTCATGGGGATATGGAGCGCCCCGTGCAGGGCCGTGGGGTACTCGGTACCGGGCCCGTTGACTTCAATGGGGGATGTTGCGGCGGCGGTGACCCGGTCCGTGGCCCTGGGGCGTCCAGTAAATAAAATAGGGGAAAGTTTTGTGATATTGAAGTGTGGTAAAAATGAAGATAACGTTTATGGATGAATACGTGACGCCACCTGTGGTATTCTGGTCAGAGGCGAACAGCGCTGCGGTGTTGTTCCCCTGAGACTACTGGTGTGTCGCAGCTGAGGTGAAAATAGCTCCCCACTGGTAGAGCAATAGTCCCAGGGCAAATATATTTGATTAATAGTTAAGATGGCGGTGGACGTTGGTGTGCAGAGAAATGAGAGAAGTACACAGAGAGGTGCAGTTTCTTTACCTTTTACTGGCAATTGGTTGCAATCCGGAGTACCACATACAGGTGATGGATTGAGTCCGGCTCACCTGGAGGCATTCAGGAGATCCACCTTGCCAGGTGGGGGTTTGGGAACTTCCTTCTGCGCTTTGTGTGTGGGTCTCTGCTGTTTGTAACTAAGCTGTGACCCTCTATTTCTTGATGGTTTCTCTAACCTGTATGGCTGACAGCGTGAGCCTATTCCATGGGTACCATCCTTTTCACCGTCAGCCCCGGGCTCCTTATTTGCTGCCGTGCCCTCAGGTGTTCAATCTTGCACAGGAACTTATAGTCCCCTGTCCTTTCAGATTCGGCGATCAGGACATACAGCTCCTGACCACCAACGACTCTGGCGTCCCTTTTCTCTCTATTAGCACTTCGCTCTGGGGTCTGCTATACGCAGTTTTTAGATTCCCTAGAGCCTCTCTGTTTCTGCTCTTGTCCCTTTCCCTCTTCACAGATCAGCTCCCCGACCTGAACTCCTCATAGATCAGCTCCCCGTCTTGAACTGACTGGACCTTCCAGAAAGATTTTTTTACCTCAGCTCAACTGTCTTGTCATTTTGCTCACAGCTGCTCTCGTTCCCATGACAACTCCCTCAGCTGACTTCTAGCTGACTCACCAACCCCATCTGCTGGTCAGAATTTATAAGGCAGCTCCCTTTTCTGACCTGCAGCAGGAATTGTGATTTAATCTATGTTACCTGGCATGGGGGCCCCCCTTTTGCCTCCAAGCATGACTTTACCCATTAGAGGAAGGTAATGTCACTGTGACAACCGGACTCTGGGGTGTCACAGATAAATCAGCTCTACATGCAGCGATTATTCCTACCATAATGATGGAAACTCTGGATAACCCATCAAGCCCCTCTGTCCTCAGTGTCGCCCATCAGGAGTCAGTGGTGTCTGTAGTGCAGAGGATTCGGCTCTGCACTGTGGCTCCTGTGTATAGTACTATCCTGAGTGCTGTATATACATGATAGGAGGTTGAGTGCAGAATATACACTATAGTAGACTAAGTGCTGTCATGTATATACAGCACTCTGCCTCCTATCATGTATATTCAGCACTCTGCCTCCTATCATGTATATTCAGCACTCTGCCTCCTATCATGTATATACCGCACTCAGCCTCCTATCATTTATATACAGCACTCTGCCTCCTATCATGTATATACAGCACTCTGCCTCCTATCATGTATATACAGCACTCGGCCTCCTATCATGTATATATACAGCACTTTGCCTCCTGAGTGCTGTATATATACATGATAGGAGGCCAAGTGCTGTATATACATGATAGGAGGCCGATTGCTGAATACATGATAAGAGGCTGAGTGCTGTATATACATGATAAGAGGCCGAGTGCTTTATATACATGAGAGGAGGCTGAGTGTTGTATATACATGATAGGAGGCTGAGTGCTTTATATATGGGTCACCCTCCCAGGGCCGTGGGGTGCTGTATATACATGATAAGAGGCTGAGTGTTGTATATACATGATAGGAGGCTGAGTGCTTTATATATGGGTCGCCCTCCCAGGGCCGTGGGGTACTCGGTACTGGGCCGGTGTCAGCGGGATGTGTCACAGCAGCGGTGACCCGGTCCGTGGCCCTGGGCGCCCAAGTAATGGGGGAATTGAAATGATGGAATGTAGTTAATGGAATAATTCGTGACGCCACCCGTGGTGTTCGGCAAGTGAGATGTTAAGCCGACGCTGCATGCAGATCCACTGGGACTGATGGTATGGTGCAGCAAGGGTGTCAAAGCTCCCCACAGGTGAAGCTGTAGTCCCAGGGCAGTGTAGATGGTTGGCACGGGGATGTAGCAGTACCTTTACTTGATAAATGCAGTCCAGGATCCTGATTACAGATGGTATCGGAGCAGGCTAGCCTGGAAGCAGCTCAGGATTCTCTCTCAGCAGAAGGGCTGTGCAGTCTCCTTCCTAGCGCCTATTTGGATGAAGTACTCCTAGTACTGAGTTACACTGGAGTTCCTCCTGACAGATGTTCTCAAGAACCTTACTTGCACGGCAAACAGCTGTAGCCTATCTCGGGGACTCCTCTCTCCTGAGTCCCGGCTCACTCTCCAAGCTGCTGTTGTGCCCTCATGTCTTAGCTAGGAGCTGGGCATTTACAGCCTCCAACTCATCTGGTGTCTGTTGCAGGACCGTTAATATCCATACAACCGTGGAGACCAGGCTTCAGTTCATGCGCTCTCGCTGTGAGGGAGCTCTCCTTCCTCAGCTCAACCTCCAGCCTCTCTCCACACGTCTGCACACGTGGATCTCCTCACACTAACTGAACACTCCTTCCTCTTGGCCCTCAGAGAGCACTCCTCACTTCCATTCTGGTTCAGAGTTCCCCCTGCTGGCCTGGAGTGAAACTGTGTTGCATATATAGGTTAACTGCGAGAGAGACCCTTCACTGCTTCCAAGCATGACCTCACCCTCCCTGGAGGAGGGCAAAGTCACTGTGGCGGCCATACTCCTGGGGGCGCCACATATACATGATAGGAGACTGAGTGCTGTATATACACGATAGGAGGGTGAGTGCTGTATATATGTAATAACCTGCAGGTACTAAGTATGTCGTCACGGATCAGAGACAGACCAAGAGTTAAAGGGTTTATTTACAGAAGGTAAATTCTCCATTCAAGGAGGAGCAGTAAGGGGACTAAATGAGTAAGAGTAACAATATAAACAGCCAAATAGACTAAGAAAACTACTAAACAGTTATGCAGAGTTGAGACTGTTGACTTATCAGTCAGGGGAAAGCTGTAGTCTCCTTGGGATGTAGCTGGAACCTCAGGGGTTAAGGCCGTGTTGAAAATTGTGAAAAACTGATGCGACAGATCCGCTAGTCGGATCCGTCGAAAAAACGCATCTGTCGCATCCGTTTTTTTCATCCGTTTCTTCCATTTTTCGATGGATCCGTTTTTTAAAAACGCCAGAAGGGAGGCTCTCTAAACGTTATTGGCTACTGGAAACCTATATAGAGTGTTTTAACACCCCATGTTTGAAAGGTTGTAGAGTAAGTGGCTGAAATGGAAGGAGTTATAGCAAAGATTGTGAACATCTATGCGGATTTTGCTTTTGAGGTAAATCGTTTGGCAGTGATCATTTGGGAAAAGGAGGAAGCAAGACAGCGCATCCTGCACCTGCGGCGGCGGTGACGTCTTTGGATCCACCCAATCACTGCACAGCGAATGACACGTGGTGTCTATTCAATGCTGTATATGGAATTGAGAGTAAACCCCGAGAAGTTTTTCAACTATGTACGCATGAGAGCGAAAAATTTTATTTTTTTTGGTGAAATGTGTTGGAGAAGTAATCAGGAGAAATGACACGTATTGCCGCTTCTCCATATCACCGGCAGTGCATTTGATCGTTACTCTTCGGTAAGCCATTTTTATTGTTTCTCCTCCTGCAGACTTACACTCACTGGCCACTTTATTAGGTACACCTGTCCAACTGTGTGTTAAGACTTAATTTCTAATCAGCCAATCACATGGCGGCAACTCAGTGCATTTAGGCATGTAGACATGGTCAAGACAATCTCCTGCAGTTCAAACCGAGCATCAGTATGGGGAAGAAAGGTGATTTGAGTGCCTTTGAACGTGGCATGATTGTTGGTGCCAGAAGGGCTGGTCTGAGTATTTCAGAAACTGCTGATCTACTGGGATTTTCACGCACAACCATCTCTAGGGTTTACAGAGAATGGTCCGAAAAAGAAAAAAAATCCAGTGAGCGGCAGTTCTGTGGCCGGAAATGCCTTGTTGATGCCAGAGGTCAGAGGAGAATGGGCAGACTGGTTCGAGCTGATAGAAAGGCAACAGTGACTCAAATTGCCACCCGTTACAACCAAGGTAGGCAGAAGAGCATCTCTGAACGCACAGTGCGTCGAACTTTAAGGCAGATGGGCTACAGCAGCAGAAGACCACACTGGGTACCACTCCTCTCAGCTAAGAACAGGCATCTGATGGCTACTTTCAGCAGGATAATGCGCCATGTCATAAAGCTCGAATCATCTCAGATTGGTTTCTTGAACATGACAATGAGTTCACTGTACTCAAATGGCCTCCTCAGTCACCAGATCTCAATCCAATAGAGCATCTTTGGGATGTGGTGGAACGGGAGATTCGCATCAGGGATGTGCAGCCGACAAATCTGCGCCAACTGTGTGATGCCATCATGTCAATATGGTCCAAAATCTCTGAGGAATGCTTCCAGCACCTTGTTGAATCTCTGCCACGAAGAATTGAGGCAGTTCTGAAGGCAAAAGGGGGTCCAACCCGTTACTAGCATGGTGTACCTAATAAAGTGGCCAGTGAGTGTATAACTGTAATGTTGTTGCTGGTAGTTTGTATTAATTATTGTCTTTGCCTTTTTGAACAGATTCCTTGCAACTGGCGAATCCCTTTCCTCACTACATTATCAATTCAGGCTTGGGATTTCAATGATATCGGGGATTGTAAAACAGACCTGCCGAGCATTGTGGGACTGTTTACACGAGGAGTATATCCCACATCCAACACCGGAGAGGTGGCTGGACATAGCAGAAAACTTTGAAAAGATTTGCCAGTTCCCCAATTGCTTGGGTGCAGTGGATGGAAACCATATAAGGATTGTCAAATCAGCTGCATCTGGCTCAGAATATTTTAATAATAAAAAATATTTCTCAATCGTGCTTATGGCCATTGCAGAAGCACAACGCAAGTTTATAGCAGTGGATATTGGGGCCTATGGCCGCTCCAATGATTCTCAGGTTTTTAAAATGTTTGCAATGGGGCATAATTTATGCGGAGACACATTCCAATTTCCACCTCCAAGACCGCTCCCTGGAACCTCTGGGCCACCAATGCCATTTGCATATGCTGGAGATGAAGCCTTCCAACTTTCGCAACACCTGCTGAAGCCATATGGAAGTAGTGGCTTCACGCCAACTAAAAGAGTATTCAATTATCAGTTAACAGGAGCGCAAAGAGTGGTGGAATGTGCTTTTGGCATTCTAACATCGAAATGGTGAGTTCTGTTGACTGCTATTAAACTGAAGACTGAGACTGTGGATGAGGTGGTGAAGGCTTGAGTGGTCCTGCACAATTTTGTCATATGCAAGGAACAGGTTGCCATGGATGACAATGTGTTTGAAACCACCTTGCGTGATTATCAAAATATTACTTTTCCGAGTCCTGTGGCAGTTTCTAGAATGAGGGACAAATTTGCTGAGTACTTTATGTCACCTCAAGGAAGAGTAGAATGGCATGATGAGCTGGTTTGACATCTTTGGCTTTTGATATAATGTATGTTGGAGTATCAAACTTTTTTGTAGCTTTACCCCAAGTTTTTTACCTTTTACCCAAAGTATTCTACGTTTTGTACCTTTTCCCCCAAAGTGTTGTACATTTTGTAACTTTACCACAATTTTTGCATGTTTTGTACTTATTTCGATAAATTTTGTACGTTTTGTCCATTTTACCAAAAGTATTGTACCTTTTGTACCTTAACCCAAAGTGTTGTAACTTATCATTAAAAAAATGAAAGACAATAAATATTTTTTGAAAAACAAATTATTTTTCTTTATAACATATTTACATATTCATGTAGTTTGAGGTGGAGATAGTACCGGAGGGGCTGACAGGGCGGATCACGTCGATAGTGGGGAAATGGAGACCGGGTTGGGGTTGATCTGAAGTGGAAGGGGTGGAGAAAACATGAGGTTGGGCAGGGAGTGGAGGTACAGATGGTGTAGGTGGGAGCTGGTACGGTGAAGGAAGCTGGCACGAGGAAGGAATCTGTAACGGGGAAGGAAGCTGGTACTGAGGAGTGGGAGGAGGGACAGTAGCTGGAGGGGGGGTAGATGTGGGAGGAACTACCGAGGCAGGTGGAGGGGCTTGAGAGGTGACCTGCGCTAGAGCAACCTGGCAGGCTTGCATGACATGCATCTGATGGTCAGGAGATAGCTTTTCCATGCGCTCGAGTACTGCCTGAAAAAAGCAATGATTCGGCAAATTCCTTGCATCTAACTGCATCCTATCCAGACGACTGCTGAATTCAGCCATGCTGTTGCGCATGAGGTTGAATCCAGCAGTCATTTGCTTGGCCAAAAGCATGATCGAGTTCTGGAAGGCTGCATTTAGATGCAAGAACTCGGGCGCATAACTCCTTTCCTGACATCTCTGGCGCTGCCGGCCAGAACCCAAAGGTGTTCTAGAGGTGGCGGCAGTGTCAGAGGGGTGGGGTAAAGGGAAAGCTACATCATCACTAGCAGCCTCATGTGGCGAAGTCTGCCATGATACTCCAGCGCTTGTGGATGGGGCCGAGGGCTCAGACGTGAGGGAAGGTGCAGAGGAGTCGGGTCTCTCGACGTGGTCCCCAGTGGTGGACTCCTGAGTAGAGTTGAGCGAAACGGGCCAAAAATGTCTAAAAGTCGCCGACTTTCGCCAAAGTCGGGTTTCATGAAACGAAACCCGACCCCAGCGTGAGGTCGGCCACGTGTTCGGCGACTTTAGCGCCAAAGTCGCATTTCACAGGATGCTTGAGCACCCTTTTTGCAGCCAATCAGGAAGAAAGGACACTGTGGTGTTGTGAGTTCATTTTCCCCTTCATCACTGAGGCCCGAGGAACTCCCTCTTCTGGTAAGGAGAGGTAGTGAGTCTGATTATCAGACACCTGAGATTAATGATGATGACTGGCTGAGTGGAGTCACAGATTGGATATAAGGCTGCATTCGCCCATTCCTCCCTGCGGGTGATTTCTCTGTGGTATCCAGTCTGAATTCCTCCTCTGCTAAAGCTAAGTTTTCTTCCTTGCTTTTTGTATTTGTGCCTTGCTTTGTTTTTGCTGGATTTCAGCCATTCCCTGCTGGAGTGAGCTGGACTCCTTAGCTCTGTCTCCTGAAAATACCAGAGTGCTGATTTAGCTTTTGAAGCTTAGTTGCTTCAGGGTCTTTTTCCATTTCAGCTTGCTGGCCTCTGTTTTTGATAGGGTTTTTGCCGATTGCAGACAGCAGCTTTCCTTTCCTTTCCTGTTTAGATTAGATTGGGCCCCAACGTTTACTCAGTCTATCTTTCTACCTGTGTCAGTGTTTTTTTCATCTTGCTTCAGCGTCATTATATGTTGGGGGCTGCCTTTTACTTTGGGGTCTGCTCTGGGGCAGTTTAGATTTCCCTTTCTGCCTTTAGGCTATATAGTCCTCCGGCTGTGCTCGAGGGGTCTAGGGCACCGTAGGTACCCCCCACGGCTACTGCTAGTTGTGTTGGTAGGTTCAGGGGTCTGCAATCGGATAGTTGCCAGCCCCTCTGGTTTTCTGGACGTAGCTTCTATTTTTGTGTCTGCCTCCTACGGTCACTCAATCATAACACTGTGGGCAACGTGATGACATAGGCAGGGGTTACCACCTTCTTGGAGAAGGGCATGCAAGTGATTGGCTTGCTTTGTGGGGCGTCACAGGGGGTATAAAAGGGCGGGGACGCCGACCGCCATGTTACTCATGCTGATCTCAGAATAGGGAGAGCTGCTGCTGAGGAAGATTCTGTAGGGAGAGCGTTAGGCAGGGAAGAAGAAACCAAAAACTGATTCTGCTGCTAGCGATTTTGCCTGTATAACACACCAGTCACTGTTCAGTGCAAGGGGAGGCTATATCTTGGTGCATCAGCTCTGTTGGTTATTAGGCTGCCTTTTAAGGCTACCTGGTAGCTGCATTGCTGTGTGCACACTGCTGATCCAACTGCTTTTTTCAAAGCAATCCAGATTTTATTGTTTTGTCCTTGTGAGTTACTGAGCGTTCATTTTTCACACACTGTACAGCGGTGTACGCTCCTCTCTCAGCACCGTGTAACGGCTGTTATCACAGCCACAGTGAAGCTCTCTGTGTGTGACTTTGTAAGGAAAAGCCGAGGAGTTTGTCCATTCTTACAGACCTACACCTTATAGTTTTGTCTGTTTTTCAAACAGTATAGTAAATTTGCTGTTTGATTACATTCAAAACTAGAGAGAGACAGCGTGCGTCAGTCCGTATCCAAAAACACGGAGCTTGACAATTTTACATACACCATACAGTGGTGTACGTGTACGCTCCTCTCTCAGTACCGTGTAACGACTGTTACCACCTTTCTCACAGCATAGAGAATCTGTCTGTCACATTGCGGTGTTACATACACAGGGCATGACTGAATCCAACAGTGTCCTGAAGTGTAGATAGATTCCAAATCTACACAGTCCTACATACACCTTTCTCACAGCATAGAGAATCTGGCTGTCACATTGCGGTGTTACATACACAGGGCCTGACTGAATCCAACAGTGTCCTGAAGTGTAGATAGATTCAAAATCTACACAGTCCTCCATACACCTTTCTCACAGCATAGAGAATCTGCCTGTCACATTGCGGTGTTACATACACAGGGCCTGACTGAATCCAACAGTGTCCTGAAGTGTCGAGCCATTCCAATTCTCCCCAATACTATATACACCTTGTACCTTGTTTTACAGTACCAGAGAGTTGGTGGAAATTTGGGTACATTTTTCCCAAAAATGAGGAAGTGTGTTGGAAGAGTCCGTGGTAGTGGGCGGGGGTTGGCAGCTGGTAATGATGGTGTTGGTGGTGGATCTGCTGGTAGTGGCAAAAGCAAAATAGCACCTAATGCAGGAGGTGTTGAGGCTGCATCATCGTCTGGCTCCACAAGGCCTCGAAGGCTCCCTTTTCTGGGAGTAGGTAAACCGCTTCTAAAGCCGGAGCTTCAAGAACAAGTTTTGGCTTACATTGCTGACTCAGCCTCCAGCTCTATTGCCTCCTCTTCTGAAGTTTTAAGAAATAAAAGCAGTGATTCCTCATTGGAGGCTCATGGTCATGAACCACACCTTTCCTTGTGTCCTTCACCCCTACCAAAATTGAAGGATGCGGCAGGCCACACTACAGATTACTCCATGGAGCTGTTTTCACATACCATCCCTGGGTTATCAAGTCAAATCGTGAATTACCCAGGCAAAGATGAATCTGACATGGAGTGCACTGATGCACAGCCACTGATAGATGATTCTGCTGGTACATTCACTCAGAGCACTACATTGTCCTCGCTGTGTACTGAGCCAGAATCCGATCCAGATGAAACTCAGGTGCCCCTTCCCGCATACTATACCACCATACACGGTGACACAGAGGAAGGTGCACATGACATTGAAGAGGAGGTGATGGATGACCCAGTTGTTGACCCAGATTGGCATCCATTGGGGGTAGAGTGTGCCGCTGCCAGTAGCTCAGAAGAGGAGGAGGAGCAGCGGGCATCGACACCGCAACCGTTGTTATCTGGCAGGCCCGGAGCAGTCCAAAAACAGGTTACAAAAACCCAAAAAATTGCAGGACAGCTTGGCCAGATGGTCAAAATAGCACAGCGTGCAAGGCCTCAAACTGTCTTCCCTAGTAGGAAGAGTGCAGTGTGGCACTTTTTTGAACAAAATCATAATGATCAGGCAAAGGTTATCTGTAAGAAGTGCGCAAAGACCTTTAGCCGGGGGAAAAATCTGAGAAATTTCAATACCAGTTGCATGCTAAGACATTTAACCACCATGCACTTGCAAGCATGGACGGACTACCAAAACTCACATACCACATGTGCTACTGCTCCCAAAGAAGGTAGTCAGCAACGCTACATTGTTTCCCCCACTGTAAGTCCACCGGTTAGCACACCACCAGCAGCAAATGTAGAGTTGTCGTCGCAAGGGCAAATCAGTCAGGGAATCACACTGTTATTGCAACGAAAGACTGAATCTAGGTCATCAGAAAGAACACCAACTCCATCACCATCATCAACCCTCTCTCAGTCCGCCATGTCCACCGCTAGTTCCACCATATGCAGCTCTCAAGTCCAGCTCACCCTACCAGAGACTATGAGTAGGACAAAAAAGTACTCATCCTCTCATCCGCGTACACTGGGTTTGAACGCCCACATTGCCAAACTAATCTCGTTAGAGATGATGCCCTATCGGTTGGTTGAAAGCGCAGCTTTCCGCGAACTAATGGCCTACGCAGTACCACGCTATGAACTACCCAGTCACCACTTCTTTTCTGTTCTTTTCTGTTCCTGGGACTTGACCAATTTCGCCTTTTGCATCAGCTGAATGTCCAACATCAACATATGCCATTGTGTAAACCTCCCTAACTGGGCTGCCCCCCCCCCATGGTCGGGTTCACCAGCTAGCGCACGTAACCGTGCGAGTGCCGTTGCCCTTGACAGGTGGGTAGGCCGACTCTTGGGCGCGGGCACTGGCACAGGGTCCCTCATAGTGCAATCAAGTGTCTCTGATGGTGGTGGTGCACATCCACCGTCAGACACACCGCCGTACTATGAGGGGCCCAGTGCCAGTACAGACGCCCACGAGTGGGCCACCCATGCTTGGCCAGGGCCCCAGCATTTGCAATCTTTACCTCTCCCTGCTCCTCTGCTGTGTAGTCTGGGCTGTCAAATCCATACTGGGCCTGACACCATCTGAGCCTGCCTCCTGATGTATAGACATATATTTTTAATGTGTAAACTATGCTATCCATACATGTTATCCGGTGATACGGTACCCTTTCTCACCTTTGTGCAATCACGTGTAATCCATACTGTGCCTGAGAACGGCTGGCGAGCTGTTATGCAAGCTACAGCACCTGTGGTTTGCACACATAAGTTTTTCCCTTTTTCAGGAATGACGGTTAGGCCTAATTCCGGAACAGCAGTTGACCTGCACTTACTGGGAAATCATCGTTCGCGGGTAATAATTGTCATCCCAGATCCCCATCACTAACGGTGTTCAGCGGCTTATCTGCACCTGTAAGCGACACACGCTGGCCCTTTCGGTGTAGCGCGCATGCAGCCACGGACATGTAAGGCCTTGACACACCAGTTATTGGCCAATCTCGTGTGCCAGAGCCTCGCGTGTCCCTCTAGTAAGCTGGACGCGGACCGCGTGGGCAGGACGGAGTCTCGTTCGTTAACGGAATTAAGCTTGCAATGCGTGCATCTTTTCGGTTGCTGGATGGTTGAGGTTGCCTGTGTTGAGTCCAATTACGCCGCAGGCTCCACTCCTGGTGGTGCCCTTCTGGACATTCCTTTAAGGTTCAGCTTTGCAACCATACTGCCCACGTGAAACCAAAATTTTGCCTTCATGGACGCTGTTTTGCTAGAGAGATCCTTCGTTGCTCCCAAGCATGACATCACACTCCCTAGGAGGAAGGTAATGCCACTGTGGCGACCATACTCCTGTGGGCGCCACAAGAGCACTGATGCCCAGCCACTGCTCAATGATTCTGCTGGTACATTGACTCAGACCACTACATTCCCCTCGCACTCTACACAGCCTGAATCTGACCCTGATGAAACTCAGGTTACCCTTCTCATATAATGTTCCACCTTACACGGTGACAAAGAGGAAGCTGCAGATAAAAGTACAGGTTCGGCCCACCTGTCGTCAGACACACCGCCGTACTATGAGGGGCCCTGTGCCAGTGCCGTCACTAACGAGTGGGCCCCCCTGCTTGCTCAGGATCACAGCACTTGCAAGGTTAAAATACTTACCTCTCCCTGCTCCACCGCCATGACGTCTTCCGCGTTTCCTGACACTGATATTCTGATCAGAGAGCGCAATGACATCACGTCTGTACGCCCTCTGCCTAAACAGCCAAGTGCAGTGGGATGGAAGATGGGGACGACAAGGAGGCCTGACTAGTACAGGGATTCCATAGCGAGGAGAATTATTTCATTGTTTTCAATGTTGGGACTGCTATTTTTGGGGAGCACTATACTCTGGAGAATGATAGATGGGGCCCACCATACACTGGAACATTCTAAAGGTGGACATCAGACACTGGAGCAGCATGTACAGGGCCCATTATACACTAGAGCATTAGAAATAGGGTCCATTATGTATGGAGCATTATTTGGGCCCATAAGACAGTGGAGCTTCATCCATGTGGACCAACATATACTGTAGCATTATGTGGAGCCCATCATATACAGTTTCAAACATTATATGGGATCAATGATTCTGTAGGGAGAAATAGATGGGCCTCATTACTCTGTATAGCGCACTATGCGGTGCCCATAATACTGTATGGAGTAATATACTGTCCGTTTTTGGAGCTATTGGAGAATTTTAAATGGATATCAGTCATGAGATGTAAAAAGTGAAGTATTTTTCATTGTACTATACCGCTATTTCTCTGCCGTATCAGAGCATCATGAGTTGTGGTATGTGCTAAAGGGGCGCTCTTTGGCCCAGGGCACATGAAAACCTGGAGCCAGCCCTCCCCCCCGCAACTTTAGCCAAATAACCCCCATTTTTCAATGCGTAGCTTGTATTATGAAGTAAATAAAGGGTGACAAGCTTCAGGAATAAGAATTTATGGTTTTGGCATTCAAATGGGCACTGTAAGTGTGTTTCCTGTCCTCTTTTCACTCCCGACTTTTCTTCCCCATTGACTTACATTGGGTTTCGTGTTTCGGTCTGAATGAAACCCGACTTTGTCCGTTAATCGGACGATCTCACTCGACCCGACTTTTGAGAAAGTCGGGTTTCGTGAAACGCGACTCGACCCGAAAAAAGGCAAAGTCACTCAGCCCTATTCCTGAGGGATCGCTCCAGAAGGGTCTAACTCAGCAGCAGGCTCCTGAGTGCTGCAGACGGTGCTGTGGTACAAAGAAAAAAAAAATTAATATATTGTTATTGAATTGCCCTGGTTGAAACCAAAAAATAAGGTTAGACATGTAAACATTTTGACTTAATAAATGGGGTGGGGAAAATTTACCTTCTGCTCACCATCGTCGACCAGAGGAACGACAAGGCTCTAGCATAATTGTACTTACTCCTGCGTACTCCCAATCCACTCGGGGACTGCATCTCCTTGTTGAACTCCCACTTGAAGCGATCCCTGAGTGACTGCCACCGCTTGATAACCCTTTCACCTGTAAAGTAAAAGCACAAATTGGTTAGTATACAACACATTACATCCTGCAACATAACTTAATGAACTGTGAATACTTATGCGCTTGATTCTGGGCCGGAGCGTCAAGGTTCTCCCAGTCGTCCACAACTATAAAACAAACTTCCTCCCAGAGCCAACGGGTCACGACAAGGTCAACCATGTTCCACAGCGGCTCCTGCTCTCAGACCTCATTGATGATGAGGTCTATGTCCATTCCAGCTGGGTCGCCCTCCCAGGGCCGTGGGGTACTCGGTACCAGGCCGGTGTCGGCGGGATGTGTCACAGCAGCAGTGACCCGGTCTGTGGCCCTGGGCACCCAAGTAATGGGGGAATGGAAATGGTGTATTATAGTTATTGGAATAGTTCGTGACGCCACCTGTGGTGTTCGGCAAGTGAGATGTTAAGCCGACGCTGCTTGCAGATCCTCTGGGGCTGGTGGTGTGTTGCAGCCAAGATGGTGAAGCTCCCCACATGTGAAGCTGGAGCCCCAGGGAAGTGTAGATGTGGAGTTAGAGGAGAGGCACAAGCGGTATAGAAGCTGGTACCCAAAGGTAGCAGTGCTGGGTGTGTTGGCGCAAGAATCAATGGAGGACACCAGGGCTTGTAGTTCCAAAGCTTTACTCACAGTCTGTAGTACACACAGGTGCCTGCCTCCGTACTGTGTCCTCCAGGTCAGAGGCTCAACCAACCTCCCGGTCCAATGGAGTGCTCCCTTCCAACGCTCCGCCAACATGTACCTTTCTGAACGTCTCCTCCTATAGCGCCTTTAAGTGTGAAGTACTCCCAGTACTGAGTTACACTGGAGTGCCTCCTGACAAATGTTCCCAAGAACTCTACTTGTACGGCAGACAGCTGTAGCCTGCTTCGGGGACTCCCTACTCCTGTGTCCTGGCTCACTATCCAAGTTGCTGTTATGCCCCCAAGTCTTAGATGGGAGTAGTGCATTTACAGCCCACTACTCCACCGGTGTCTGCTGCAGGACCATTAGCATCCATACAATCTCGGGGACCGGGCCCCGACCTTGCGCTTAGAACTTCTAGGCAGGGTTCTCTTCTAACCCACGTCCTCTCTGTTACCTTTTACGCCTTCGTTCCGTACTAATCTCTCTCTCTTATGGAAGATCAGGTTTCACTTCAATGTCTTTCTCCTTCTTTCCTTTCCCATGCCAGCAGACCCAGGTCACTGAGGCCTGCTGCAGCACCTCCTTCCTCCATCCCTCTCTCAGGGATCTTCTTTCCTCACTCCTCTCTGAGTGGCTTCCTCTCCCAGACTGACCTGTAATCCTAAACCTTCCCGCTCTTTTATGTATTCTCAACTCCACCCGCCTCCCAGCACGTTTCATGTTCCAAGCAGGGAGCCACCAAAGGTGCTCTGCTACACTCCAAGCAGGGAGCCGCAATGTGGCTTTGCTGAACTACTGTGTTGTGTGGGGTGCGAGTGTTGGAGCGTGGTCAGGAGCCTCCAACTTACCTGGATGGTGGGGCACCACACCTCAGGAGGAGGTGCAGTACCTCTGAGGTGGCTGAGTCTCAGGGGCGCCACATCCCCCCCATTAAACACAGCACATCCACGGACTGCAAGGCAAACAAAGTTGACAACACAGGAACATACAAAATTTTGTAATGCTAAACAAACAATTCTTATGCTAAACTTCCCAATGTGGGAGGCACTCATTCTTGAACAAAAAAAAAAATTAAAAAAAATGTTTTTTTTATTTTTTAGTTCAGGATATTTGTGTTTTTTGCTTTTTGTTTTTTTTCTGATTAATGGTCATGTGTTAATATGCACTTACATTGTGCATACACATTAACTTACTTTCTCAGTTCAGATTTGTTTTTTATTAATTTCATTGTGCATTCAGTGCATATATGGGTGTGACCGCCCTCTTTCTGAGCTGGGAAAACTATCCTGTCTGGCCTAAGCTTTTACTAGTGGTTCAGCTGCTCGATCCTTGTTCACATTCACGTCACTTGGCAAGTGAAAAGATTTTAAATACTAGAGTAGGGACTGTACCACAAGGGTTGCCGTGATGTGGCGGGATGGCTTGAACATTATTTTGATCAAAATTATGTTTACTAAATACCCTTATTATTATTATTACCTTCATGCATTATTTGCAGTTTATTTTTTATTTTTTAGTTCAGGATATTTGTGTTTTTTGCTTTTTGTTTTTTCTGATTAATGGTCATGTGTTAATATGCACTTACATTGTGCATACACATTAACTTACTTTCTCAGTTCAGATTCGTTTTTTATTCATTTCATTGTGCATTCAGTGCATATATGGGTGTGACCGCCCTCTTTCTGAGCTGGGAAAACCATCCTGTCTGGCCTAAGCTTTTACTAGTGGCTCAGCTGCTCAATCATTGTTCACATTCACGTCACTTGGCAAGTGAAAAGGTTTTAAATACTAGAGTAGGGACTGTACCACAAGGGTTGCCGTGATGTGGCGGGATGGCTTGAACATTATTTTGATCAAAATTATGTTTACTAAATACCCTTATTATTATTATTACCTTTATGCATTATTTGCATTTTATTTTTTATTTTTTAGTTCAGGATATTTGTGTTTTTTGCTTTTTGTTTTTACTCATTCTTGAACGTTGCAAACAATCCTTAATTAACTATCTAAAATCTTAAGTCAAAAGTGCAATTTTCAATACAATATGTAATTCAAAGTGCTATTGTCTGTTACTCACTATCACTTCAGCATTCTTCATCAACACATTTCCTTCCATCTTTAGTGCATATTTTCTACTTTCTTTTAACTCTGAGTGACAACCGTGGTGCTTGGTTCATCACCTATATTTTTCTATTCTTTATTCAAATCTCTCATCTCTCTATCAAAACATTCCTAACTCTATATAAAAGCCATAGTTATAGTTACCAATACTCTCATAAGACACATCATTATCAAATATTTCACATTAAACTTTCAACAATTCTTGTAAACGCTGGACACCGCTCCCAGCCGGGATCTCTTGCAGTGTCCTTTGATTGGAGTCATACTCCAGATGAGGTAGACCTTATCTTCGCAAAGTGTCTATGTAAAACCAAGAGAGGGCACCTAAAGAGGTGCAACTATTTACAATAGCAGTTTGATTAATTGTGGTTGTTATCCCCTCCTGGGGTTCCTGAAAATTGGTTCTTTGGGCTGTTGTTTCCAGTGGAGATGCTTTGGGTATCTTCATCCTGTTGCTGGTTGTTGGCTATAGGGCACCGAAACTGTGGTAGAGGGAACCCAGGATGCATATCAATGCCCATCAGCTGTTCTCCATTGGTGGGTGGTTCCGTTGCCTTGGTGCGCGGCCGAACATCCATGGAGGTCATGGCCTGTTGGTGCTGGTAAGCGGCTACACGGGGGTTTAGCAGCCAAGGAATCTCAAGGTCGCTATCCCAGAGCGACCTAGACTCCTCCAGGCCCTGAAGATGTCGGATCGTGCGTGCCTGTTGCAGCCATACCCTCCTCAGTAGGGACCTCCTCCACCTCCCCATCTCCGACAGCCTAGTGTCCCCAGCTGATTCTTCCAACTGCCCCATTTTGAGTTCCCACAAGCCAGCCTCTGACAACCTGAAGTCGGAGGGAAATCCGTTTGGGGGCCGGGATATATACCTGGCGCCTCCCGACGGTGCGGTCTCTGCTCCAGTGCAGGCATAGTGGCAGTGGATGCCGTTTGGTGCGATACCGGGGATGGCGGTGGAGCTAATGGTGGCTCCGGATCCACGGGGATCTCTGTAGGGGCCTGCGTGGCCACGTCAGGTCCGGACGGGGGCTTCTCTTCCTCCGCTTCAGCTCCCTGTGCTGTGTACAACTCTTCCGGTAGTAACGGCAGGGAGGGAACAGGGTACGCTGCCGGTGGAATGGCAGCGGTTGCAGGCTCCACAGGGTCTGCCTGGAAAAGGTCCAGTGCAGCAGCGGCGGGTACCGGTGTCGCGGGTACCGCAGGTGTAGGCCCCTCCCGGGCGCGCTGCCAATTCAGCCTCCACAAGGCCTCCTGCCTCAGCCGCAAACATTGGGTCAGCCGGGCAATCTCCTCCTCTAGCTTCCGTCAATTCAGCCTAGAAGCAGGGTCCGAGCCTTCAGCCATGGCGCCGGGGAGATCCACCTCTCCACGCTCTGCAGGCCTCCTTCCCTCTTCTTCCATCATGGTGTTCTGGCGTTCCTCTTCCTGCCTCGGCCCCTTTCTCGCCACTGTCTTCTGCTCCTCCTTCTTGGGGTGGCATCTTCTTCCAGCGCCTCCATACCAAGCCAATATACGAACCCCTCGGGGGGTGGGCTGTTATGAATGGGTCAACGAGGAGAAAAAACTAAACAAGCTAAGTCACAATCCCTGATCCTAACCACACAACTAGCAGCAGCCGTGGAGCGTTCCTACGATGAATCTAGATGCCTCGTCACAGCCGGAGGACTAAATAAGCCTAAAGCAAGAAAAGAGAAAACTAACTGCCCCAGAGCAGACCCCAAAGGAAAGACAGCCCCCACACATGTATTGACGGTGAAACAAGATGAAAGCACAAACACAGGCAGGAAAATAGGCTGAGCAAACTATGGGGCCCAAACTAACTAGAAAGGATAGGAAAGGAAAGACACTGTCTGCAATCTGCCAAAAACCCTACAAAAATAATGTCCAACACTTCTGATAGCAAAATTAACCCTGAAGTCACTAGACTTCTCCCACTATATCAGCACTCTGAAATATTCTGAGACAGAGCAAAAAGAGGCCAATCTAATAAGGGACAAAAAGCAAATTGGCAAATACAGATAAATAAGAGTGGAAATTCAGCACAGCCCCAGCTGGGGCTGGCTGACCACACAAAAAACTGAATATACCAACAAAATCAAGTGTGAACATTAGCAGAAAAACTTAGCTTGAGATGACTGGAGGAGAGCTGAAAACCAAGACCTGAAAAGCCAGAAGGAATCACCAGCACCAGAATAGGACGTCGGCAGTCTTAAATCCAGTCAGATTCCTGAGGTCCAATCGTCATCCTCATTATCAGGTGGCAGATCTCTACCTCCTCAGTACCTCCTGTTACCACCAGAGGGAGCCTGGAAGGAGAACTCACAACTAGTAGACCAGAAAATGAACTCACAACAGTGGGCCATGTTGCTGTCACATAGTAATTCAGGCAGGGGAGGCCCAAGACTGTTCGCGGTCTTTTCCTAGGATCTCCCATATCGTCACGCCCTTCTTCACCGCACCAGCCGCCATTTTTAATGTTCATTTTACAGTCTATTGAACTGGGTCTTAGGCACATCTTCAAAACTTTAAGTCTTAGGCACACAGAACCCGATGGAATCGGGTCTCGTCATCCTGTTCGTGATGCCAAGTTGGGTCGCCCTCCCAGAGCCATGGGGTACTCGGTACCGGGCCGGTGTCGGCAGGATGTGTCACAGCAACAGTGACCCGGTCCGTGGCCCTGGGCGCCCAAGTAATGGGGGGAATGGAAATGGTGGATTATAGTTAATGGAATAGTTCATGATGCCACCTGTGGTGTTCGGCAAGTGAGATGTTAAGCCGACGCTGCTTGCAGATCCTCTGGGGCTGGTGGTGTGTTGCAGCCAAGATGGTGAAGCTCCCCACATGTGAAGCTGTAGCCCCAGGGCAGTGTAGATGTGGAGTTAGAGGAGAGGCACAAGCGGTATAGAAGCTGGTACCCAAAGGTAGCAGTGCTGGGTGTGTTGGCGCAAGAATCAATGGAGGACACCAGGGCTTGTAGTTCCAAAGCTTTACTCACAGTCTGTAGTACACACAGGTGCCTGCCTCCGTACTGTGTCCCCAGGTCAGAGGCTCAACCAACCTCCCGGTCCGATGGAGTGCTCCCTTCCAACGCTCCGCCAACATTTACCTTTCTGAACTTCTCCTCTTATAGCGCCTTTAAGTGTGAAGTACTCCCAGTACTGAGTTACACTGGAGTGCCTCCTGACAGATGTTCCCAATAACTCTACTTGTATGGCAGACAGCTGTAGCCTGCTTCGGGGACTCCCTACTCCTGAGTCCCGGCTCACTATCCAAGTTGCTGTTGTGCCCCCAACTCTTAGATGGGAGTGCATTTACAGCTCACTACTCGACCGGTGTCTGCTGCAGGACCATTAGCATCCATACAACCTCGGGGACCGGGCCCCGGCTGTTATGAGCTCAATTTCTGCTCCACCAGCTGGGAGTTCTCCTTCCGTACTCCCTCTGGTGGTGACAGGAGGTAGTGAGGTTGGTTTAATTGGTAATGGTCTGCCACCTGACGAGGAGGATAATGATTGGATCTCTGGAGTATCAGACTGGATATAAGACAGCCGACGCCCTATCCTGTTGCTGGTGATTCAGTCTGCTTCTCAGGTCTTGGACTTCAGCTCTGCTCCAGTCTTCTCAAGTTAAGTTTGTTTTTGCTAATGTTCACACTTGCTCTTGTTGGTCTACTCAGTTTTTGTGTGGTCAGCCAGCCCGGCTGGGCAGTGCTGAATTTCCACTCTTATTTATCTGTATTTGCCAATTTGCCTTTTTGTCCTTTATTAGATTGGCCTCTTTTTTGGTTTGTCTCAGAATATTTCAGAGTGCTGATATAGTGGGAGAAGTCTAGTGACTTCAGGGTTGATTTTGTTATCAGAAGTGTTGGACATTATTTTGGGTAGGGTTTTTTGGCAGATTGCAGACAGTATCTTTCCTTTCCTGTCCTTTCAAGTTAGTTTGGCTCCATCGTTTGCTCAGCCTATTTTTCTGCCTTTGTTTGTGTTTTCATCTTGCTTCACCGTCAATACTTGTGGGGGGCTGTCTTTCCTTTGGGGTCTGCTCTGGGGGAGTTAGTATTCCTCTTTTCTTACTTTAGGCTTATTTAGCTCTCCGGTTGTGACGAGACATCCAGGACCATCATAGGCACGCTCCACGACTGCTGCTAGTTGTGTGAAAAATAAAAAATGGATGCTGGCTGTATGCTTGCTGTCACATTGAGGAGTGGAGCCCTACCTGGCAGGTTTATATAGATTTGGGGCTGTCTGGCCAATTGATTACAAAATAAGATTTGGAGCATGCTCAGTTAAAAAAAAACGAAATCCGTTGCTGGATTCCGTCATTTGAAGGACAGCAACGGATCTTGTTCCCATAGGCTTCCATTATAGCCAACAACGGACGGCGCTGGATCCATCGCTGTCCGACTTTTTGACGTAAACAAAAAAACATTACTTTGTCCGTCATCACCAGACGACGGACAAACAAATTCCGACGGATTCAGCGAACAACGGACGAAACGTGAGGCCACCCGTCACAATCCATCGCTAATACAAGTCTATGAGAAAAAAAATCAGATCCAGCGGCATCAGTGGCAGGATCCCTTTTTTTCCCAAAAACGACAGATTTCGACTGATGCTAAAAAACTGATGTGTGAAAGAGGCCTAAGTCTCTGCAGTCTCTTCTCAGGGTAAAGTTGGAACCTCAGGGGTTAAAGCAGGAAGCAGGGAGATGCTGGGAACCTGAGCCTTCCCTGCTCTAAGTCTCTGTATGGTAAGCTGACAGTCTCTCTGCAGTAAGGATGCTATGCCCACTGGGAAGTCTGTGTGTGATTCCAGCCCCCTCCCCCCTCCTCCAGCTACACAGGCTGGTGTAATGTGAGCTGCTGACCAGCCAAAACCAGCCATTGTTTAAAAGCACATGGCACATGGTTTCTTTGTTCATTCAAACTAGTATATAATGATGCAGATTAGGCATAGAAGTAGTAAACCTATATTTTTGAATCTACATCATAAAAGCTATCAACAGGTGGGTTTTGAAACTTCAGCAATCCCCAGAATTCAAGAAACTGATTTCTACCTGACCGAGCCACACAGCCACGCAGTGGCGTAGCAACTGTTTGTGGCGCCCGGGGCGGTCGAAAAATTTGCTGCCCCTTTGGTCATTGATAATTCGGAAGCATCCGAAGAGCCCACACTACACTCAAAGATCTAATTTTTAGTCTGCTACTAACTCTGCTATTATTTCGAAATTTCTAGACTTTCAACTTCTTGCAGTTCTCTCTATATATATGTATGTATTAGCTTGATGATGCTGGATGAAGACCTAATGGCTTTTTTAATAATTTTTAATAATGTGACAGAAAAAAAAACAGAAAGTACAAATTATTTTGGCAGACAGGGGGCGGACACTGACAGCTTGGGGTCCCTGTGCAAGAAATGTGTCCGGGCCCCCCTCCTTTTATGGCGTCAAAGCTACGTGTGTGTATATATACACATATATATATAGATAGATTATTGATATTATATAGCCACACACACACATACAGGTATATATATTACAGTCTCCTTTATTATGCATATTGCTGTCTCTTACACAGTGCCCTCTCTTGTTATGTACAGTACCGTCCCTTACATATTGAATTATATAGAGCCCTGTTATTTATTACATACCGTCCTGTCTTGTTGGCTGTATAATGCAATGATGGCTGATGGAGCATGGGAAAGCTTCCTAAAGGAGGAGCTGATGGACTGGTAGTTTGGTCACCGGCTCCTCGATCAGCAGTCATTTTATATCTAAAAAGAGAAGGGACTATGTAATAAAAGAGGGCACTGTAAATAACAAAATTAACAAGAATACACTATGTAAGAGACATCACTATACATAACAGCAGAGGAAGCTATATAATAAGGGACGGCATCATATATAACTAGAGAGGATGATACGTAATAAGGGATGGTGTTATACATAATAAAAGAGGAAACTATGTAACTAAGGTTGGTGTTATACAGAATTAGTGAGTACACTATATA
Source organism: Dendrobates tinctorius (assembly GCF_039654945.1). Classification (NCBI taxonomy): domain Eukaryota; kingdom Metazoa; phylum Chordata; class Amphibia; order Anura; family Dendrobatidae; genus Dendrobates; species Dendrobates tinctorius. The sequence goes on from NW_027361859.1 coordinate 7,368,900, forward strand.
CTAAGGGACTGTGTTAGACATAATAAGCGATAATGTCTTCCTCCACCTCCCCCTGTTCCTAAGGCCATTATAAGTCCCCCTTCCTCCCATCCCAATCCCCCACACCCCTCATTGTCCTCCTCCCCTCGCATCCCATTATTGTCCTCTCCCCCACCTCCATCATTTTCTTCTCCTCCACCACTATCTTTGCTTTCTCCCCCACCACTCCCATCATTGCCCATTCCACCACCTCCATCATTTCCTCCTCCTCCACCACCCCCATTTATTGCCCTTTCCACCACCACCATCATTGCATTCTCCCCCACCACCCCATCATTGCCCTCTCCATCACCCCCATCATTGCCTTCTCCTTCACCCCATCACTGCCTTCTAGACCATCACCCCATCATTGTCTTCTCCCCATCACTGCCTTCTCCATCACCCCATCACTGCCTTCTCCATCACCCCATCACTGCCTTCTCCCCATCACTCCCATCATTGCCTGCTCCATCACCCCATCATTGCCTGCTCCATCACCCCCATCATTGCCTGCTCCATCACCCCCATCATTGCCTGCTCCATCACCCCATCACTGCCTGCTCCATCACCCCCATCATTGCCTGCTCCATCACCCCATCACTCCCATCATTGTCTGCTCCATCACCCCCATCATTGCCTGCTCCATCACCCCATCACTCCCATCATTGCCTGCTCCATCACCCCATCATTGCCTCCTCCATCACCCCATCACTGCCTGCTCCATCACCCCCATCATTGCCTGCTCCATCACCCCATCACTCCCATTATTGTCTGCTCCATCACCCCATCATTGCCTGCTCCATCACCCCCATCACTCCCATCATTGCCTGCTCCATCACCCCCATCACTCCCATCATTGCCTGCTCCATCACCCCCATCACTCCCATCATTGCCTGCTCCATCACCCCCATCATTGCCTGCTCCATCACCGCCTGCTCCATCACTGCCTGCTCCATCACCCCCATCATTGCCTGCTCCATCACCCCATCATTGCCTGCTCCATCACCCCATCATTGCCTGCTCCATCACCCCATCATTGCCTGCTCCATCACCCCCATCATTGCCTGCTCCATCACCCCCATCATTGCCTGCTCCTTCACCCCATCATTGCCTGCTCCTTCACCCCATCATTGCCTGCTCCTTCACCCCGTCACTGCCTTCTAGACCATCACTCCCATCATTGCCTGCTCCATCATACACACACACACAGACAGACATACACACACACACACAGACATACATACATACATGCACACATACACACACACACACAGACACCACCTCTCTCCTCTCACCTGTCTGCAGCATCGCCCGCGCTTCCACCCTCACACAGCAGCGGCCGCTGAATGATGATGTCATTCAGCGGCACTCCTCTGTGTGAAACAGGAAGCGCAGGCGCCGGGCAGGAAGCAGGACGGACCCTTGAGGCTCCGCTCCTGCTATTCACTCTTGCAGGCAGAGGAGCTGCTGTGATCGCATCGCTCCCTGCCCGCCGCTGCACTGCACTGCAGCGTGGAATTGCTGCTGCCGCACCGCCCCCACACACATGCCGCCTGGGGCGGACCGCCCCCTCCGCCCCCCCACGCTACGCCAGTGCAGCCACGGCATGTTTAGACTTGACTGCTCATACCTAAAGGAAAACCCTTGCCCCTTTTCCCCAACGCAAAGAAAGAATCCAGTCATTAACTAAAACATATCTTTAATGGAGAGTAACACATTTACAATAACTCTCATCTTCTCAAAAACCCATTGTTGGAGGGGTAAGGTCACAGCTCTGGATTAATTAAACACCGGAAGCTGTGGGTGATATGTCACCGAACTCCCGGCACATGTTAACCCGACTTATTCTTCCGCCAAGGAGTAATGAGATGCAGTAGAGCTACGACCCCCCACACAGAACAAATAGCGCCTCTTGAATACCATCTTGTAAACCTGAAAGAAAATCTATCCAAGCCAAATATCCGTTAAATGTACCCCATCTCGACGCATCAGCCTGGCATTGTTACCTTCCAATTGCCTGTGCCGATCTATAACACCCCCCTTAAAATGAAAAAATGAGATATTTGGTGATTTACTGTATAGCTCTCCGAGAATATTCGATGCCAGCCCACTCTCGAGCACCGCGCCACACCATCCTGGGGATTATTCCTGACCAAACTATGACGAGTTGGGAGAAAAACCCGGAACTTTATCAATATCTGCTCGCATTAGTGTGAGAAGCTCCGTCAGTTGTATCGCACCTAAATCGTTTTCCCCCGCATGCAGCACCAAGATAACTGTGGAGGCCATCAATCTAGAGATGTGAACCACTTCAATCAGCACTTGCGACCATGTTAGCCCTCGAATGCCTTTCCAATTCACATCGACATTGAAGAAACCAAGCGATCTCCCGCCAGGATGCAACTTCACCCTCAGTTTGGCCCACCAGACATAAGAATGACCCAAAATCCATACACTTGGTCTTGCACCACCTATAATGAGAAAATTGAAATTCAACTGTACATTAATTAATATGACATTAGTAACTCTGGCCTTATGTAATGAAAGAAACACGTGGAACGCCACCTGCGTATTCTATGATTTCCTCAACCTTGAAAACCCACCCGAGCCGCTACTGTCGCTGCACCAATTCTGAAAGAATGGGTACAAAAAATCCCCCGATGGAAGACCCAAAGCTATGCAAATTTAGATGCATGACTGCCAAGAAATGAAATCTGATTTACGGGGACCCGTCAGTCATGCGCAAGAATGCTTGGCTGTCTGGCCTAAACGCCAAGTACTGAGTAATCAATTTAATAGGGCACACCGGGCCTGAATGAAAAATAAAGGAAACCATGCTCCCTTAACTGTGATTAGTTTTTGAACGCCGAATACGAACACGAATACCACCATTGCAAAACGATACATCATTATGCTGCAATCCCCCTTTGTATACGAGCCGAAGGTGCAGCCACTCACTAATAAGCACTGCCCCAAAAACTGCAATCCCGAATGCCACAGAAAATAGAGCAGATACACCCTGGGAGCTACAAATCGTATTTGTGCTATTAATAATTCTGACCAACCGAGAAAAAGAGATTGGCCATCTAAGAAAATTAAGATTTTTTTTTTGTGTATGTTGGAGGTGGTTTCCCTTCCTGAATATTTCCTATATAATCAATAACTCAAGTTTTGGGAGAATGACAAAGATATTTAATGACAAGTAAAATAAGATAGTAATAAGACAATTCAAACAATAATATAACAATAAAACCTTTCTTCAATGTCCTAGAATTAGATAAATACCAATACAAATATCTATGTAATACAAGTATACTTAGCAGTGGTTCTTCATGGCAATAATGAGAGAGAGATTGCCTTGATTCTTCCTTCATTTATACCCAGACTTCACATTCACACCCACATACAACCCATGACTCCACCCTTCTTCCGGTATCTTCTGTGGCAAATATCCAATCATCTTCCTGTAATAGGAACACTGTCATTGGCTACAGTATTCAACATTTCCCTGTAGATGGCGTCCTTGTATTTAGGATAAAGTCCTGGTGTCAAAAGGCCTGAGGGTATTCAGTTTAGGCCAAGACTAGATGTCCATCTGAAGAACTATAGTTTATCATCCAAGCACCACAGACATTGTGTATCAGTGTACATATCCATAGGCCGGAGACATGATGTCTATCTCAGGACCACTGGTTCGTAATGGAAACCTACAGGAGCTGTGTAAGTATGCAGATAACAATGGGTCACAAACAGGATAGAGGCTATTCATTCAGGACCTCCATAATCTACACCTGTATCTTCTATTATGTTGGAAGACCAGTATTCATTTCGTATGCAGATGCACTTTTATCTTATGTCTAAAACAAAAAGACATCACACACGAACGTAGGCCTTCTCATGTACACAGTCTTGCAACTGGTTTATCTCATGAATAGAGTCCTGGAATTATTCAGCTCTCATAAATTCGATATAGAGTTCAGTGATTCCTATGATACATAGATCGTCCATGTTATCTTCCAACATACCCCCCTTTGTGTCTAAATGACACACAACTGTTAGGAGGCCACAAATCCAGAATCCTCTTCACCACTGTAGTTGATTCTTCTTAGGGCAAGGAGTCTTAATACACTCACTCATTAGCTGCCAACATTCACTCCAAAGAAGAAAAAAAAATAATGTAGCTTGATTTCTATTAGGACATTGAAGGAGGCATGGAAAAAAAAATACATCATATCATACATATAATCATTACATCACACAAAAATCATATAGAAAACAAGCAATTTATAATTTGTGTTAGGATATCAATTTCTTACTAGGAATTACCTATAGGTTTCGTTTTGGAATCAAACAACCTTTTTTACTGTGCCCTCTTCTGCCACAGTTCTCACATATTACAATTTCCTTTAATTCGATGGGAATTTGTACATCCGTGACACATGATGCAATTTTGACATTGACTTGTCCTTTCACAGTTAAGCTCTGAATCTTCCTATATAGGTACCGGGTAACACAGCACATATAGATTTGTACAAGGATTAAAATTACAGAAACAATAAGCAATATAACAATCGGGTGGATTAAATAATTCAGTATGCCACTTGCCGCATTTGAATGACCAAATATTATCTCCCACCAATATCCCTTAGCATTATTTTCTAACAGATGGGTAACTTCTTTTAGTTCATTTTGGTCATGATGTAATAGAATTGTGGCATTTGCCTTTTCTTGATTAAGCTTCATCAATAAATATTCATCCCTATTAAATTTTCCCAACCATTCTCCAAGTTTTTTTTCCCATTCCTAGGCTTAAGGCTTGCAAATTAACTGGACTGTGGTATTTCAGATCAATTGACAGATTAGCAATAGTAGGAATTACATAATTCCAGTTAGGTGTCTTAATTTTTGTAACTCCACTAAGAGTGCACCATGCTCCCCTAGCTACAGATGTCATTACATAACAATGTTGTGTTGTTATAGATACATTGGCTGTATTTAGGAGAAAGAAACAAGCTCTTTGATGCCCTAGATAGAAGATTGGTGCTTTGTCTTTTTAGATAGATTCCCCATCTAGAACACAAGTGGATGAATTATTCCAGCATTTGTCTTCAACTAACCTAAACTGTCCTGGCGTACATAGAACATGATGATTCCTTTGTATGCAAAGAGAAATGTCAACCTGTTTCCACTTTCCATTTCTCCTAATTACTTGAGGATGCTCTAATCTAGGGTGTAGTAATGTAGAATCTCCAGTTAAAATACCTATTGAACTAACTTTATGTATGAGCTCTAAAGGTGAATTAGTGTATGGAATAAATGAAGAGGCATAGCATTTCTCAAAGTCATAGTTGTTGCACCCAACCCATGCGTTCACCCACCATTTTGAATGTGTACAGCTCATGAGTTCAGGTAACACTGTAGTGGCTTGAGACAACCATTCAAATGGCCATTGTCCATCATAAATAGCTTGTACTGCTAGCTTGATGTTAGTTGATAATTCCATTTGTCCTTGTGTACAGACTAGAGCCCAAGACATATTCCTACCTCTTGCCCGCGTATCTTCCATTAATTCTTTAAAATGTTGGATGAAATCTTTTGCTACTCCGATATAAGTGTTTACATGATCTTTTTGCAAATTGTTAATTACATCATTGATTTTCCTTTGTACTTCAAAACCTTTCTTGCTATTGGTTGCTATGTCTATAAGTTTCATCCTTAAACTACTGATATCAGCTTCATTAATGATACCCATACCTGTTCCTAATCCTCCTAACAGTGTGCTGAAAGTATCTCTTCGCCCTCCGTCATTCTTTGAATTAGATAGTTTGTTATTGTGTCTTATCTGATTTCCTGAATTTTTATTAGTAAACCATCTATATAGGGCATGTACATGATTTAATGTATATCCTGCACAAATTGGGTAGTAGGTTTTTATCAACCATAAGGAGATATTAACTCTCCAAGTAACAAACGCATATTGAACGTCACTAGCAATTGTTTGAGTAGAATCTAGGTTGACTTGTAAAGGGTGTCCCTCTTCTAAATACATTGTCTGCTGATTGCTGTCAGATTCATTGGTGACACATGGTTTCATGTAATCTGGAGCGGCATCAATAATGTGCATCTCACCTATCTCTATTTCTGGTGCTCCACATGCCCAATAACCAACCATTTCTCTATAGGACTCATATGGCTTAGACATTGAACCAATTATAAAATTTGGCCCTTGCTGAACTGACATCTCCACCTCTGTAGCATCTCCAATGTATGCTTCACGATATGTGAGGGTAATCCTTTTTGGCCTGAACGTTGGGTGTATACTATTATGCCAATATATACCACATACAAACAAATATTCTCTTGCTTTTAAGTTGTCACTAAAAAACCCATAATCTATCCCCTTTTCCTCATTTTTGTTGGGTAACTTAGACTCTTCCCCAACCAGTACCCAGTTTCATTTACATATATTGTAGCGCTCATGAATGGCTGTAGTGATTTTGGATCTATATTTTGTACTCCTTCCATATACGTTAACCTCTGGGTACTAGAGCTATGATTGACTCTCCCAAACGAAAAGACAACACTATACTGCCTGCTGGGACCCTGATAATATCTCCCAGTTACCTTTTTACCCTCTGGTATCAGTCTAGCTGTCCTACTTTTAACACCATTATCTTTGTAGTCGCTACTTGCATCAATGGTTATTATGTCTGGGTGTGTAAATAACACGTTCCCATATTCCTTGTTAGGTAATATACCCTTATCGATATCTCCTGAGTGTTCAATGTGAGTTGATTCCATAGAATTGATGATTCCAATTGTCAACAAAATTGCTGCAATTCTCATATCCAGAATCCAGAAATTTCCATCTTTTACTTCACGCTTCATTTAGGATCCTGGGAAACAAGAACAAGAGCGGCATCAGATTCTTATCAGTTATATCCGTTTACACTGATCTACATGAACCCACTTTTCTATATCTCTCCTTTTTATGCATTTGACACTTTTCTTGTCTATTCGTTTAACTTTTACCACTTGTTCACTCAGTGTCATAGTTACTACATAAGGTCCTACCCAATTTGCATCCCATGAAGATTTGGGTACAAAATTCTTTACCATCACCCTGTCACCTAGTTGTAATTTTATTGGTGGTTTGCCTGGTCCTTCCTTTGCCTTTGGAGCCATATTAGCAGCTGCAAAATTTAAATATTTTTGTACTTGATCTTGTAACTGTGTCAGGAATTTTTCCTTCTCTGCACTTTCTCTCATGGGAGTACTAAGTTTGGGATCTGCAGGATGGCAAAGGTTCATTACTCTACCAGTCATTAGTTGATATGGGGTGATTGCAGTGCTCTTTGCATCCGTTCCACGTATTGCCATTAGAATCGCAGGCAGGTGATACAGCCAATTACTTCCGGAATGCAAAACCATTTTCTTTAATCTCTCTTTTGAAGTTCGATTCATTCTTTCTACTATCCCAGATGATTGCGGATGATATGAGACATGAAACTTCTGTTCTACATTCAACATTTCACACATATTAGCCATGATTTTGCCAGTGAAATGTGTACCTCTGTCTGATTCAATGACCTTTGGGAATCCCCACCTTGAGAAAACTTCTCTCCATAATGCAGTTGCTGCTGCAGTAGCCGTGTCCTTCCTTATGGGCAAAGCTTCCACCCATTTGGAAAAAAACATCAACTATTACTAGTAGGTACCGATAACCTCCTGGAGCACTTGGCAAGGGACCAACAAAGTCAATCTGTAATCTCTCCCATGGCCCTTCAGCCATAGGTACCCTGGAAAGTACAGGTTTTTGTCCCTTTGGTCTAGGGTTCATTTGGGCACAGATTAAACATTCTTGGATAATATCGGAAATAGTATTCTCCATGTTCTCCCACCAGTATTTGGTTTGAATAAACTTTAAAGTACTGTCAACCCCCATGTGCCCTGTTAACCTATGGTTTTCTTTAGCAATATCCTTTTGGTACTGAGATGGCACTACAAATTTCAGGCCTTTTGAAGTCTCTCTTAGTAATAGCTCATCTTGCAGGATATATTTTTGGGGCTTATCTGTTGACCCTTCTTTAATTTTGTATTTGATTTGATTCAAATTTGAGTCCTTATCCTGTTCTGCTGCCAAACAAGGTGTAGGTACTTTAACAACAGGGCAACACTCTAACTCAAGCTCATCCTTGTCCTCAAAATCTTGTTCTTCCCAGGCTTGTTTTCCCTCTACATCATAGGGAGCCCACTTTTCTCCTATCACTGCTGCCTCTTTGGCTAATTCATCTACCTTGTTATTACCAACTGTAATTTCGTCATTGCCTTTTTGATGTGCTTTCACCTTTATAATCGCTACTCTTCATGGTTCTACACTAGCCCTGTCCCAAATGTTTTTCAAAACTGAACCATGTACTAGTGTCTTACCTGATGCATCACTGAATCCTCTTGTGTGCCATAAAGGCATGTACTCAGTCAGTGATCTTGTGACATAAGCACTATCAGAGAAAATTGTGATAGGCCCTGCGGTGAAATGTAAAATTGCTTCCCTCACAGCTTCTAGTTCAGCTCTCTGTGCTGAGAATTTTCTTGGGCATTTAATGAGAATTTGTTCATTTGTTTGAGGACACCACAGGGCATAACCTGTGTAGAATTGTCCCCCTTCACAATACCTTGATCCATCCACCCAAATTTTTAGATCTTCCTTTCCTGCCACTAATCTAAACACTTCCTGGGTCTTGGTCATGTGTACCTCCCCACAGTCATGTTTTTCCCCTTTGTATTGCATTAATTGTGGCAGGATGTAGTTAGTATCGTGAGTTACTGTGATGTTCCTAGGAGTCAAATCTACCAGCCATCTTGCTACTCTTTGGGAAGATACACCACTGAGTGTTCGCTCCAAGAGCATTTTGATGGGAGTGTGGGGTGTTTGTAGTATGATTTTAGAAAATTCTACTATGTACTCTGTGGATAGTATTGCCCAATGTACTACCAACAGATTCCTCACACAATCATAAAATCCTATTTCCACAGGGCTTAACAATCTTGATAGGTATCCCACAGGAACCCATTTTCCTTGTCTCTCCTGTAGCAATACAGCCGTAATTGCTATCACAGAGGCGTGAACCTGTAACGCAAAAGGTAGATCCGAGTTCGGATTGCTCAGAGCAGGTGCTTGAGTGAGGCTGGTTTTCAACCTGACAAAGGACCCTTCATGCTCTCCTATCCATTCCAGTGGATCAGCTTCCCTTTTATCACCTTTGAGGAGTTCATAGAGGGGTTTTGCTTTTTCAGCAAATCCCTCAATGAAATCTCTGCAAGATCAAACTAGTCCCAAGAACTGTCTTAGTGCTGTTTTTGTGTTTGGCCTTGGCAATTTCCTTATAGTCTCACACCTGTTGGGGTCAGGAATTTTTCCTCCCTTTGAAATTATCACCCCCAAAAATGACACAGACTCTTTCATCAACTGGGCTTTGTTAGGATTAAGCTTAAGTCCTGACTTCTCAAGAATGGTTAATAGTTCACTCAACAATGCATAGTGTTGTTCTTTTGTGTCAGTTTGGAGCAGAATGTCATCAACATACTGTATAATACAATCAGGTTCTGAGAAAGGTGACAAAATTTCAACCATGCACTTATGGAAGTAAGTAGAACTAGCCTTGAAACCTTGTGGCAACAGACAAAATGTTAATTGTTTCCCTTGAAATGTAAATGCAAATTTGTATTGACAATCAGGGTGTAAAGGAATGGAGAAATATCCATTCGAGATGTCTATTGAGGAATACACAGTGGAGGAGGGTTTGAGTGCTGTCATCATATCAGGCATTTTGGCAACCACATTAGTGACAGGAGGGGTACACTTGTTTAGAGCTCTGTAGTCCAATGTCGGACGCCAACCATTTGGTTTCTTAACTGGCCATAGGGGCGCATTATTGGTGGATTGGCACTCTCTGATGACATTTTGAATTAGTAAATCATCCAGTATTCTCTTAATGTATGGGACTGACTCTGGTGGTATTTTATACTGTCTCTGGGGAGGGGGATCAGGACCCTCTACCATTACCACCATGTTAGACACTCTGCCACATTGGGTTTTTGAATTCGCCCACACATTGTTATGCTGCCACAAGATGTCAGCTAATAGTTCATCATCTGTCCTCAAAAGCATAGCTGCATCTAAAGATTCCGCACCTTTGATTGAACCAATACCATAATTGTCAATAACCATTTTTAAACTGCCTCTATACCTTTATCCTCTCCACAACATCCAGTTGCACAAATCCACAATAAGTCCATGTTCCTTCATAACATCTGACCCGATAATGGTACCTTCATGTGTTGGTGAAAGATATAAGCCATGCTCAACACATAGGTTTCCCAGGTTGATTGTTACTGGCAAAGATTGCTCTGAAGATACTAATTGTCCTCCAAAACCTCTCAGGAAAATCTGTTTACCACTAGGATCTATTTTCAAATCCAGATTAGTTAAACTGACAGCAGCACCTGTATCCAGTAAGATGTTTGTACGATGGCCCCCTACCGTACCCTGAATACGGGGTCTCCCGCCCTTGTCCCTGCTAAGCTGACTCACTAGGGACAACTCTGGGGCCTGACATCCCTATTGTTTTACATAAGGATTTGTTGGAGGTGGGGGTCTTTAATTCCTCTGGCTTTTCTGCCATTGCTTTTCCAATCTTCCTCAGCTCTTCCAGAAGTGGACCATATAACGTAACTTCAGGAAGACTATGCTCTCCATTACTTGCATTTGGTTCTAGGTTTTGATTTTGCTTCTTATTAATAAAAGGTCTATTATTGATAATTCTTTTACTACTCCTGCACTCTTTCATAGTGTGACCTGCGTATCCACATCTATAACATTTCCCTACAAACCTTGCTTTGCCTTCATTCTTTACTATCTCTGAGATTCTCTTTTGGGGCTTAGTGTCATGACTTGTGTCCTGAATCCAATCCTTTAATATATTTACAAAGGCTTGGTATGAATTTGCATTCCTCAAGGCAACCTTTGTTGGATAGTCAACAAAAGTGCATTTGTTAGCCATTGAATATAGAAAACTGTTATCATCAGGAGACATGTCAGGGCAGTTATAGGTAGAACGATATAATGTTAAATATTCACTGCAGAAAATAATTGGATCATCTCCTCTATTAAGTTTTGCATTTTCTAAGGCATTAGTACCTCTCGTATCTCTTCCTCCCATGACTCTCTTTAATTCCTCCATTCTGTCACTAGCATTTCCCCAATTGCATTCAAGATCTGAAGACAATCCTTTGTGACATCCTACAGGGGGCTGCAACTTTTCACAGAGTTGGGATGGGAGCCATACCCGAAGTAATGCACACGCAGCCCTATTACCTAGATTTTATTGTGTCACTACAGCCTCTAACCTATTGGAGAGACTAATGGCTGATGCGCTTGTGTCAAATTTCCCTAATATCTGGCATAGGTTTGTTTTCTCTTGTATGGTGAGTGTTGTGCAATGTACTTGATTACTGCCATTTAACAGTGAATTCTCCCTCATTTGTCTCAATCTACCTGACTCAGGAGTAAAGAGAGAGGAACTCTGATTTGGGTTACCTTCAGGGCTATCAGCAGTGCATACAGGCTGCTCCTCCCTCCTTTTCCAGCCTCTTTCCTCCGGGTCATTAGATTTACACATTTGATTACAGCACTGATTATTCATTTTAGTATTTTCCTGTGATTTCAAAGACATACTATCATTTTCTTTTAGTTCCAGCTTTACATTAGCATCATGCAACTGATTTCTAAGTATTGTCATAACATCATTATACTTTGCTTCTTTGTCTTCTAGCAAAGCAATTCGCTGTTCCCTAAGTTTACATCTTTCCTTATACTCCTCGAGCTTATCTTCTAACTCACAATTTTGGTACATCATATTGTCTACCTCATCCCTTAGATTTTCACATTCACAACTATGATCTTCAGCACTAGCAATAGCCATACTGACTTCCTGTTCAGTTTTGTCCACATCACCTCTTAATTGAGCTTTCTCTGAATACCAATGCAATTCCTTTTGTTCTGCAATTCCTTTCATTTTCAACAACATACACAAAACATTTGCTAACTTCTCTTTCTTTGCTTTCTTTTTTGACAATTTACTTTTGTTCTCACTTTGCCCTTCACATTGCTTCATTAGGTCATTAAATTGATGTGTCAATGCATCATCTTCACAAGTATTAAACTGAGCAGAGGCATACTTTTCAATAAATTTACTGACTATTTCCATGTTATTTTCAACTATTTCCACAGAAGACAAACAAAAATAAATCAACTTTCCAAACAGAAATTAACAAACAACAATACAAAAACCAGTGAATATTACTTCACTAAAACAGGGACTCAGATTGAATACAATCTTCCCTCAGGCAGTCACAATCCAACACTAGAGGCTTGTGACTTTACCTATATCTGACTGACAGTATCTCATGCACTTGATCAAATACAGATCCAAGATCCAGGCCACAAGTGATCTCCTATTGAAGCATAAGGCTACTTCCCCTTAACATGAGATTTAGATTTTATCCAAGATCCAGGCCACGAGTGATCTCCTATTGAAGCATAAGGCTACTTTCCCTTAACATGAGATTTAGATTTTAACCTCTAACTCACTTTCTTCTCAGAGATGTCTGGTTTTATCCTTTAGATCTTATGAGAACCTCTAACTCACTTTCTTCTCAGAGATGTCTGGTTTTATCCTTTAGATCTTATGAGAAACTCAATCAACAGGGTGCTACCCTAACTTTACCGGCAAAAATTCAACAACACTTAAACAAACAAACACATACCAATAGGCCTAAACATAACAGAAAGACATTAAGAAACATAAAATATAATGCATGTATAAAATCTAATTAAAGGACTGTTTGCTTACCAATTAAGCTCGTCTGCTCACTGATGAAAAATATCACAGAACTTCCGGTCAATATCTCAGGCGTTCCAGTTTGCACGAACCAGCGTGTCACTTGTTCACCGATAAGATATTCTCCTTGGGTCTGTTTCCTTGAAGAAGGGATTTTTGTCTGGTCTTAAAATTGGATTTTCTCCGGCACTTGAATGAAGCAGTTGGGAACTTTGGTTCTGCGTAGATAATTGTTCTTCCACGATCCGCTGTGATCCGCTGTGATCCGCTGGGGTGCCTTAATAGCCTGATGTAAAATAATTTTTTTTTAGTGACATTTCCCTCCCACGTATCTTGAACTGAAAAGACAACCCTGCTAACTTGTTCCTGGCAACCGCTGCCAAGTAACCGCGAATGTTTGTGCTCTAAATAAATCTCTATCACTTCCAACCTTGCCTCGCATTTTGATTACTTGGTACATGCCGCGGTCAGAACCAGATATTAAAATGCTAGCACCTCAATGCCAGGAAACAAATCAACTTTTTTACAGGAATAGAAGATGACGACAAATGATCTATTGTCTGAACCACTCTTTCATTGTCAGACCAAAAGCGAATGCGTGAATTGACCAACTGATCACCACAACTCCACACTGCCACCACCAAAAGGAAAAACTCAAGAAAAGTAAAGTTCTTTGTTCAACCATTTTGAATCCAATTAAGCAGCCAATGTCCTGCACACACTGATCCCACAGGATGAACAAAGACCGACAGACCCGGCAGAGTCTAAAATAATGAAATATCCTAACTCGCCCTTTCTTCCCTTCCCTGCTATCATGATAATTCAACAACAAATGCTCCACACTTGCAGATCTCCTTTCAAAGGAAGACCAAGCCGAATCATATGATGAGGAGCTTGGCACCCCGCGTGGCAATCGCCAGCCGGTGAGAAAAATTCCTGCCCATAGGCATAACGTCACGCAAATGCCAATAAAACCAGCAGGGATTGCATTTGTATACAGCGTCACTTTTTTTTTTATAGAAATGAAAACATCAATCAAACCTAACAAATTGTCAATAAGTCATGAGGCAAACGGAACTCCATATTAACCGAATCAATCTTAATGCCAAGAAAAACAAAGGCGAGTAGACGGACAAACCGTTTCTACTCCGATAACTGTACCCCAAATACTTTCATTACTCCCAGAAACTGTCCCAAACTTTTTTTTTTTTTTGCAACTCTCTGACTCTGCTGGCCCTACAAAAAAGGAAATCGTCCCAATAATGAGTCACCCATCGCGATCCTGTTTCCCATATTAACCACCATTCGAGGAAACTTCTAATAATTCAAAATAGCTGCATAAATAACACAACCCATGGGAAAGCAAGTGTCATAATAATGGATACATCCACAAAACAACCTAGCAACTGATAATAATCAAGAGAAACTGAAAGAAGGCGAAAAAACAGAAGCGATATCTGATTTTGCCATCAATGCACCATGCCCTGCCTGATGCAACAGCCTAACTGCCTGATCAAATGAAGCATATGCCACTGAAGCCTCTTTCGCACTAATGCCATCATTCACCAAGCGACCCTATGGGTGCAACAAGTGATGTATCAGTCTGAACTCACCAGTTTTTTTTTTTGTTTTTTTTTAAATTAATGACACCTAACAGGGCTACCCTGAGGTTGAAAAAAGGTGGGGAAGGAAAAGGCCCATCATGTGACCTACAGAGACTTCCTTTTCAATTTTATTTGGCAAAACTAACGGGAGCTCCTTAGCTGATTTTAAATATCAGAAAAAACAACGAGCTTTTGGAAAATTTGAACAGTATGAAGCAACTATATGTGAACCCCACTCGCAACTCAGCTGCCGCCACTTTATTGTGGTATTCGCTATCCACAGCTCCATCGCAGTGATACTCAGCAGGGTCCTTGCTCTCATGCTGGGGGATTTGCCTCATGATCATAGCCTTTTAGGGAGGGCAGGAACATTTTGCTGCTACTTGCAAAACGCCGCAAAACAGGCATTATTACTTATACTTGCATAATCCCTAGTATCTGCAGCGCCAATCATTGAACACACCGCTGCCTGTCCACCGAGCCGTGCTCTGACTGGGGGGAAAAGCTGATATCCCAGGAGGTGCTGGGCACGACTGGCCTGCTCCGTCAGAGGAAGCCAGCAAACCTTCCTTGCTGCTGTGAGAAAAAACCAAGGGATCAAGAGACGCACGCAGAGGTTGAATTAACAACCAGGTCTGTACTGCAGCCCTCAGCAATGAGAAATTAAAAAGATACATCATTATTCCTGATGCTTGTGAAGTATTCAATAATGCAGCTGGCACCAGAGGTGTCAAATAAACTAAAGAGACTTAGGTAGCTGATATACCTGGGAACTATGTAGCTGCTGATTAGCATGAGGTAATTGTCTAGGGACATGTTGTGTGAAAACTGACTCACAACTAGAAACTAATGTGGTCAGGTGGGGGTTAACTACTGCAAGTAGATTATCTGTAGCCACCACTAGTCTGAGGTAAAAGTACTGGCTGCTGAATAGCAGCACTACTACTTCCGGCATCATCCAATGAGGATGAACTGGCGCTATGTATGCCTCCCATATGACACAACTGAGCAGCCTCCTTGTTATATAGAGCTAGATTAACAGGTCTTTATCAAGTATACAAAAAGTCACAAAGGGCTGGCTTATATAGTGTGGAGACTAAAGCCCCCATTACACACGGCGATATCGCTAGAAATATCGCTGTAAAGTCACCGATTTTGTGATGTTGCAGCGATATTGCTAGCGATATCGTTGCATGTGATACTTACCTTCGACGCGCTCCCCCGCTGCTCATCGTTGGTCGCGCGAGAACTCCCTGGACCATTCCTCGTCGGCCGCTTCCTGCTGTGAGGACGAGCGACGCGTGGAGCCAGGTGGGAGGACGTCAGGATCGCCGCGTCTGACAGGTAAGTAGTGACCCCCGTCCCCTGCGATGTCGCTGGTGAGATCTGCCTGTGTGGCAGCTCACTAGCGACCACTTAGCGATGCACCAGCGATCCATATTGTTGTCGGGATCGCTGGTGCATCGCTATGTGTAACATAGCCCTAAGTCTGCACCAATCACCACAGAAGCCAAACCCACTCGTATTAGATACATTATTTATACAAACATTCATAAAGAGTACACAGACCATAATTGTGAAGAACATAAATGACACCTTATATATTAAAAAGATGAAAGAGAAGTGGGCCTTTTTTTTAGATGGTTCCTCATTACAGAATGGAGTAACATGTGGGGATTGAGATCGACGGAAGACATTGAATATAGACATACTCATCTTTGATGAAACATATGATTCTCCCTCTTTGCATTATATTTAATAACAATAATACATTTTAATAATAATAAATGTTATTTCTATAGCGCTGACATATTCCGCAGCACTTTACATTTCAGAGGGGATTTGTACAGACAATAGACATTACAGCATAACAATAATCACATAGATTATAACAAATACCAAGAGGAATGAGGGCCCTGCTCGCAAGCTTACAGTCTATGAGGAAAGAGGTAGACACGAAAGGTGGGTGGTAACAGTTGCCCTGATTGTATGGACCAGCCATAATGTTAAGTGTGTAACAGTACAGACACAGAGGGCTAATGGATGCATAAAGGAACCTGGTTATGGTAAAACTTTTGGCTGTGCCACCCAGGGATAGATTAGGTTAATGTGTTGAGGTGATAGGCCAGTGTGAATAAATGCGTTTTCAGGGCATGCTTAAAATTGTGGGGATTGGGGACTAATCGTATTGACCTGGGAAGTGCATTCCAAAGAATTGGCGCAGCATGTGTAAAGTCTTGGAGACGGGAGTGGGAGGTTCTGATTATTGAGGATGCTAACCTCAGGTCATCAGCAGAATGGAGGGCGCGGGTAGGGTGGTATACTGAAACAAGGGAGGAGATGTAGGGTGGTGCTGAGCCATGGAGGGCTTTGTGGGTGAGGGTAATAAGTTTATACTGAATTCTGGAGTGGATGGGTAGCCAGTGTAATGACTGGCACAAGGTAGAGGCATTGGTGTAACGATTGGTGAGGAATATGATCCTGGCTGCAGCATTTAAGACAGATTGGAGGGGGGAAAGTTTGGTAAGAGGGAGACCGATTAGAAGAGAGTTACAATAGTCGAGACGACAATGAATAAGAGAAACAGTAAGAGTTTTGCGGAGTCAAAAGTAAGAAAAGGAAAATTATGTCTATTCCCCGACTCCTCCTTCTGCTTTCTTGTTCCTCCTTCTACCATCCTTTGCAATGTTAATTGATCTGTAGAATATATATATACTTCTAAACGCATAGAATAATAAAGCAACAAATATATTATTGAATACTATCTCGGACTGACATCTTTCTATAACCCAGCAGCGCGGAGGATCTCCACAAAAAATCTCTTTGACACAAATAAATGACGTAAAATACTGAATGTGAGAACTTGCTGATTGATGGGGTCTGACTTCTGGGATCCACACTGATCGGCAGAATATGGAACTTTTATCTCATTAGGCCGGAGTCACACTTAATGTATGAAAAATCGGTCCGATTCTCTCGGCCGAGAGTCGCACAAGTGTTCTCCGTACGGTCATCCGTGTGTAATGCGTTTGCAATGCGATTATGCAATTTTATCGCACCTATGTATCCGTATGACATGTGTATGGCTTTACATTTCTCACTGATTTACCCCATTGAATTAAATGGCTCAATGGGCTTGTTCTGTCCTCACTGGATAAGGCAGACTTTTATTTGCAGTTATACAGATCAGCTAAACCGCTATACCGGTGTCCAATAAGAAGACTGTAGGTTGAGTCTGTAGTTTTATTGAACTTGATTTATTGGCGCGGTGAAACTACAAGCAAACATATATATATATACACTCAGTCAATACAGGGTACATCAGGAATACATATTATACATAAACATAATAAATCAACATCTGCACTAATAGCTAACCAGGGGAAGGACTAATTAACCAGGCTAATATGAGACAGGAATTAGGTGCAGGAATCATAAGTACGTACCAGCGATGCGCTCACAAGGGGAGAAGAGAAATGAGATGCTTCCTGAATGCAGGCTGAAGGAAAATGGAGAACTGGAGGGAAATACCATAATCCTTTGCAAAGGGCTCCCAGAAAGCACTGCAAAACTTACCATAATGCACTGCAACGGAGGGAAAAGTCCAGACAAAGTGAAAGTAACAAGAGAAGACTACGATTATGACTCTGGAGCGAGAAACACTGAAAACAATAGAATCTATGAAAAGCTGTACATTCTGTATATTCTAACCACTAATCACTATAAATATTATCAGACAGACAATCAAAGATTATGAATTAAATGTCAGAGACGGAACAAGGCTGAAATAAGGAAAATGTGTGCGTATTTCTTGCAAGTCACATTGATGGTACGTGTGGTGTCCGATTTTTTCTCGCACCCATAGACTTGCATTGGCAAGACTCGGCCAATATACGTGCACAATCGCAGCATGCTGCGATTTCTCTTGCATGCAGAATACGGCCAAGAAAAAAAACGGTGTTGGGAGCTGTCCCATAGATTAACAATGGTCCGAGTGTTATGCAATGTTTTCTCACAAAGCACTCATCCACATTCAACGCTAGTGTGACTCCGGCCTTAGAATGGAGCTCATGTGCAACTCAACCAGTGATCCATTCATTCCCTCAGTGGCTGCACTTGGCTTCTTCTGTAAACCCCAAAGAGCATGACTGGAGCTGTGGACAGGCATCCCACCCGCCATTGCATTTTAAAATGAGGATAAACGTTCTCCATTCTTTAGATCAATGCAGTTTCCAATGGTCAGAATTTTCCAAGAGTGGGCAGTGGGTCTGTGGAAGGATTGAGGGGTGGAGCCTCTAGGGGACCTGAAATTTTTGCTGCTATGAGGCCCTGAAATTCCTGATAGCAGCCTTGATCCTGTCACGTCACAGCTTTTCTCCAAGCTTCTATACGCACCTTTCCAACAGCTCTTCCTTGGAGGACAGGACTGCTCTCTGCATAAATTCAATTGCAGAAGGACAGTGTTTCCTGAAATTGGGTGACTATTTCATATCACACAGTGTGATCTTGTCTCCTCAGTACACAAACTCGCATCTCTGCATTCCCAGGATATTGCGCCACCACTGAGCTACAGCAAACTACAACATAGGAGAATTTGGTTATCTTAACCTGTATTACAGACAATGAATCCTGAAGAAGCAGGTTATACAAGGTCATAGAGATACAATGTGCATAGCAATGTATATTTATAGTCTCTGTATTCTGAGTTGAGGAACAAGAATTTTTGGTCCTGTAAAAGAAGTAAACATAATAAGCAATTACAAAAAACCCCTCAACCCCAAGGCTATGTACCCACGTTGCAGAAATGCTGCGAAAATTTTCGCGACATTTCCGCACTCCCGCCGTGGAAAACAAGCATTTTGCAAGCATTTTTTGCTTGCGGAATGTTTGCGCTTTCCAAGCGATTAGCATTGCTTGGAAATGCGATAGGTAGGATGTTAAAATAATAAAAAAATAAAAAAATATTGTTATTCTCACCTTCCAACGGCCCCCGATCTGCTCTGTGGCACTCCGGGCATCTTCCGGTCCCAGTAATGCTTTGCGCAAAGGACCTGAGATGAATGATGTCATGCTCGCGAGAGCGCGACGTCATCGCGGTCATTCGCGTAAAGCATTACTGGGACTGGAAGATGCCGGGAGCGTGGTGAGAGGCGGGAAGGGCTCCGGGGGCCGCCGGAGGGTGAGTTTATCACTATTTTTTGTTTTTATTCTATTTTTTACAGGATTATGGTACCCAGGGCCTGGAGGACAGTCTCCTCTCCTCCAGGCCCTGGATACCATCCGCACATGAGACGCTCACTTTATGCATGGTGGGCATAGCCACTTGCGTAAAGTGAGCGTTTCACTGCAATTCTATGGGTGCGGAATCGCCACGATTCCGCAAAAAGAATGGGCATGCTGCAGCTTTAACCGCTATGCGATTTCGCAGTGGAAAAATCTGCAGCATTAGCACAGCATTGCGGATCCCATAGAATTGCATGGGATGCGTTTTTTTTGCGTTTTCACGGTGATTCCGCAGTGGAAAAGTACCGCAAAAATACAGCAACGTGTGCACACAGCCTAAAACATTTCACACAGGCTTTTTAGGCTGATGAGCCACAAGCTCTGATGAAGTCAAAGGATAAATTCTGTGTCCTTGATCCGTACTATAGGCAGATAATACTGATAGAAATACACTGCTGTGTACAATAGATGGATTTGTATTCTACTGGGGTAAAAGTAATTTTTTTCATCCTATAAAATCAGAAATAAATAATCATGAAAAACATGTAAAACTGAAAAAAACATTGTCATTTGTAATGCATTTTTTTAACATACTTAACATCCAAATCTGCAAGTAACACAAATATATTTGGTGTGGCTGTTATCAAAAGGACCCGCAGATCGCAGTGGTCAGATTATTTACAGGGATCAGTGAATTATGTAAAAAATAATGGCGCAATTGATATTTATATCTATAAAAATGTGATAAAACTGTAATGCTGAGGCTGTGTTCACATACTGCGTTCTTTCTGCTTTTTTTCTCCAGACGTATTATCCATCTTTTCTGTTTTTCCTGTTAGCTGTGTTTCCTTTATACGTTTCCCCCTTATTTGATGCGATTTTGGGGCAGATATGAAGCAGGGTTTAGCGCTTTTTTAACAGTACAGAAAAGCTTTGGTTCTTCGCTTAACTCCTTCATGACCGGGGATATTTCCGTTTTTGCATTTTCGATTATTGCTTCCCTTCTTCCCAGAGCCATAACTTTTTATTTTTCCGCCAATATGGCCATGTGAGGGCTTGTTTTTTGCGGGATGAGTTGTACTTTTATACAGCTCCATTGGTTTTAGCATATCATGTATTGGAAAACAGGACAAAAATTCCAAGTGCGGTGAAATTGCAAAAAAAGTGCAATCCCACACTTGTTTTTTGCTTGGCTTTTTTGCTAGGTTCACTAAATGCTAAAACTGACCTGCCATTATGATTCTCCAGGTCATTACGAGTTCATAGACACCAAACATGTCTAGATTCTTTTTTATTTAAGCGGCGAAAACAAAATCCAAACTTTGGTAAAAAAAAAAGTGCCATTTTCCGATACCCGTAGCGTCTCCATTTCTCGGGATCTTGGACCTGGTGAGGGCTTATTTTTTGAGGGCCAAGCTGAAGCTTTTATTGATACAATTTTGGTGCAGATGCGACCTTTTTGTCGCCCATTATTGCATGTTATTGCAATGTAGCCTCGACCAAAAAATTGTAATTCTGACGTTTTTAATTTTATTCTCGTTACGCCGTTTAGTGATCAGGTTAATTCTTTTTTTTTTGATAGATTGAGCGATTCTGAACATGGAGATACCAAATATGTGGATATTTGATTTTTTTATTGTTTTATTTTGAATGGAGCAAAAAGGGGGGTGAATTGAACTTTTATACTTTTTAATATTTTTAAAAACTTTTTTTTTACTTTCTGAGTGCTTAAATAATCTCCATGGGAGACTAGAAGCTTCAGTTGTCTGATCACCTCTGCTACACACAGGCGATGATCAGATCGCCTGTGTGTAGCAGAAATGCTCACTTGCTATAAGTGCCGACCACCGGGCCCGAGATCATGTGATGGGGTCAACGATGGGCGAGATTTCCGTTGCGCTTCTGGTAAACGTGAGTTAAATGCCACTGTCAGAGATTGACAGCGGCATTTAACAGGTTAACAGCCATGGGTGGATCGCGATTCAAAGCAGCTGACATGTGCCGGGAAAGATGTGTGCTCAGCGCTGGAGCCCACATCAGTAGGAGGGATTCCAACGTGGGCTTACAGTGTTTTTCAGAAGAAGCCTACAGAGAAACAATGCACCAAAACTACAGAGTTCAGCAGCGTCTTCAGACCACAGAGCAGAGATTTCATGGAATCACATCCACTTTGCTTGGACATTTAGACCGTGTTCACATGTAGCGTAAATGCACAGTATTTTCTGCAGCTGCTTTTGCATAAAAATTCTGCTGTGTCTAACTGTCCAAGCAAAGTGGATGTGATTCCATGAAATCTGCGCGGCTATTAGACTCTGACAGACAGTATCTTCCATTATGTAACAGTCAGTATTTCTCTATATTCTTGTCTCCACCTGGTTAAAGCTGTTCTTCCTTTCCCTTTTCTTTCCTTGCTTTTCCCATTCCTTCTCTCCCCTCCTACCTCTTACCTCCTAAAAAAAATCAGGTTTTGCTTAGTTTTTGTTGCATTGTTGTCAGGGTACATTTGTTTCTTGTGCATGCTGATAAGGTTTATTGGATGCTGCTGATCTGTGTAGTTTTGGGGCCTTTTGTTCTCTATTGTTTTCTATGTGGAGCCAGAACAAAAACACATGAAAAAAAACTGCAGAATGAAAGCTTTTCCGTACCATAAAAACACATTAAAAACGCAGCTTCACATCTGCACCAAACACGCATCAAATAAGGGGAAGAAGATTGTTATTGTGTAGTTTGGTGCAGATCCTGCAGAAATAAAACCCACAGTATTTCTGCACCGTGTGTACACGGCCTTACAGACACAAACAAGCCGGATGTCGTATAGTAACGCCACAAAAAGATGAGAAAGTTCTGGCGGCTCAGACTGTGAATGAGGAAATAAAAAATAATATACAAGTCCCAACTAGAGATGAGCAAGGCGTACAGATGACGTCCAGGTGGCCTTGGGTCATCAGAAGCTGCACCGGGGATGCCGGAAGGTTAGAGATTCATGGCCTCCCATCCAGCCACCAGGTAGCGCTGACCTGGACCAGAGACTCGTGAATCCATCCGCTCATTGCTTGTCCCAACTGTCCCAGATACAGTGGACAGTCCTGGATTTGAGTCTACACCCTGCAGTCTCAGGCATCTACTGAATGTCCCACCTGTCAGGGGAGAAATGGTAAATGGGCGTGGATTAGAGTGTTGTCAGGGGCGTGATCAAAATGTGCCGCTGAGCGCTACACATGATCCATATTTCTTTTTATTCTTCAAAAGTTGGGAGGTGTCTGGATGTACGGCAATATGTACTGCAGATTAGTCTTATTACCCTTCCTATATTTTATCACAGGAATTGTAAAAGGTTCTTAGGTGTTTATGGTTAAATAAAGTGATAAGGAACAATGAGTCCTGTGACCTCCTGTTATACAATGGGGGAATATGGTGGTCTGACCTCTAGCTCCACATTGTCATCCCACTGTGATGTCAGCCCCTGTCCTCCATGTACAAGGGATAAACTAATGAAACTATAAATTCTTCATTCCCCTAATGTCTGACCTATTCTGTCTTCTCAGGTCACCTGGCGAATATGAGATGCATCCTGATTATTATTATGAAAACATTATGCAGAAGACGTCCATTACATTATTCAGCATTGTTTTTGCTCTCGGGATTATCGGTAATGGATTAGTCATCTGGATTGCCGGATTCAGGATGAAGAACACAATCAGTGCCGTGTGGTTCCTCCACCTGGCCATCGCGGACTTCCTGTGCTGCGCATCTCTCCCCCTGAGAATTACTGAGTGGGCTGCAGGATTTGTAGATAGTGCACGTTGCACAGTGAACATCTTTCTGTTTAATGTGAACATGAGCGCCAGTGTTCTCCTCCTGACGGCCATGAGTATTGACCGCTGGGTGTCCGTCATGTGGCCATTCTGGGCCAAAGTTCATAGATCTCGTAACCTGGTGAGAATCAGTGCAGCGATCATCTGGGGGCTGAGCTTCACTGTGGTCGGTGCACTGTATTACGTGTATAGATACCATGTAGGTTATCTATTGGAATGGTGTCTATATTATCATTACACATTTCGTTATAACCCAGAGTTACTTCAGACCATGCAGTGGGTCAGATTGGTTATAATGTGTGTGATCCCGTTTCTCATCATCGTCACCTCTTACGTGACCATTTTCTACAAACTTAGAAAAAGTAAGAGATCCCAGAGATCTCAGAGATCCTCCAGGATCATCACCGCTGTTATATCGTGTTTCTTCATCTGCTGGTTTCCATATTACATCTGGCTACTAATATTCTGGTATTATGAAGATTACATAACATCCTATTATTCGTATTTCATAGCATTATATACTGTACACACTATCACTACCAGCCTGGCTTGTCTGAACAGTTGCCTGAATCCAATCATTTATGTGTTTCTGACAGCGGATTTCCAACACGGTTTCCTCAGATCCATCCCCTCCAGGCTAGAAAGAGCCTTAGGTGACCATCCTAATGACCTGTGTGGAGAGCGAGGAGATGCAGGAGACACTCGCCCTACTGATGTGTAATGTATGTTCCTGGGATCTCCTCTACGTGACACCTTTTAACCCCTTGGAGACATTTTTTTAATTTCTTTCATTTTTCCGTTCCAAAAATCATAAATACAAATTATTTTCCCATGGACGGATTTTTGCAGGATGAAATGTAATTATGAAAGTCTCCCTCCATGTTACCACATAATGTGCTGAAAAGTGGGTGAAAAAATAATCCCAAGTGAAGTGAAATGGTGAAAAACAAATTGTAATTCCACCATATTAATAAAGTTACCCAGTAGTTTCTGCAGATCACATCAATTAACCCCTTCACCACCTTGGGATATTCCATTTTTAAGTTTCTGTTTCTTTTGCTCCCCTGCTTCCCAGAGCCATAACTTTGTTATTTTTCTGTCAATATGGCCGTGTAGGCCTTGTTTTTTGAAGGACGAGTTGTACATTTGATTGACACCATTGGTTTTGCCTTATAATGTACTGTAAAATTGGGGGAAAAAAATCAAACTACAGCGAAATTGCAAAAAAAGTGCAATTCCACTATTTTTTTAAATTTTTTTACCATGTTCACCAAATGCTAAACCTGACCTGCCATTATGATTTTCCAGGTCATTATGAAAATGCAGATACCAGACATGTGCAGGGTCAGACTGGACCACCGGAGGATTCTCCGGTGGGCTCATGCACTGACATCTGCTGGTATGCAGGGTCTGCAGCTGCCTAAGGCCCCTGCTGCCTCAGAGACCCCAAGCCAGTGGTGTGTCGCTAAGAGCAGCACACCACGCCGCTGCTATGGGGCCTGTTAGTCAGGGCTTGCCCTGCACCAGCAAAGCAGCAGCGGATGACAGGAGGTAGGAGTTGGCTGCTGGCTTAAGCTTGTGCCTGCTGCTAAAGAGAAACTTTATTAGCCGGCAGTGTCAGGTTAGAATTTGAGAGTGAGGGGCCGTCTCACAGCACAGCACAGTTTAGACTCGGGGGTCAGGGAGATACCTGGAGTCCTGTCCATGTCTGTGTCCCCTCCTACTCATCATAGCTGCTCCTAAACCACTGTCCTGGGATCTGCACAACTGAATCAACAGGACCTGGTAAGTATACATATATATGTGTATCTGTGGCGCTCCTGAGGCTCAGTCGCCACAGAGGTACTGCACCTTCTCCTAAGGTGTAGTGCCCCAACATCCAGGTAAGGTGAGAACTCCTGACCACGCTCCAACACTCACATCCCACACAACAGAGTAGTTCAGCAAAACCACATTGCGGCTCCTTGCTCTGCTACCCTCTGCTTGGAACACTAAACGTGCTGGGAGGTGGGTGGAGTTGAGAATACATACAAGAGCGGGAAGGTTTAGGATTACAGGTCAGTCAGAGTCAGATCAGTCTGACAGGAAGTCAGAGAGTAAGGAAGCCACTCGGAGAGGAGTGGGGGATCCCTGGAAGAAGGGATGGAGGAAGGAGTGCTGCAGCTGCCTCAGTGACCTGAGCCAGCTGGCACGGGAAAGCAAAGAAGGAGAAAGACATTGAACTGAAACCTGAACTTCCATAAGAGAGAGAGATTAGTACGGAACGAAGGTGTAAAGAGAACAGAGAGGATGTGGGTTAGAGAAAGAACCCTGCCTAGAAGTTCTAAGCGCAAGGCTGGGGCCCGGTCCCCGAGGTTGCATGGACACGTATGGTTCTGCAGCAGACACCGGTGGAGTAGTAGGCTATAAATGCACTACTCCCATCTAAGACTTGGGGCGCAACAGCAACTTGGATAGTGAGCCGGGACTCAGGAGTAGGGAGTCCCCGAAGCAGGCTACAGCTGTCTGCCGTACAAGTAGAGTTCTTGGGAACATCCGTCAGGAGGAACTCCAGTGTAACTCAGTACTAGGAGATCTTCACACTTAAAGGCGCTATAGAGGAGACATTCAGAAAGGCACATGTTGGTGGAGTGTTGGAAGGGAGAGTCCTATCTTGCCTGGAGGTTGACTGAGTCCCTGACCTGGAGGACATGGTACGGAAGCGGGCACTACAGACTGTGAGTAAAGCGTTGGAACAACATGCCCTGGTGTCCTCCATTCCTTCCTGCGTCCGCCTGCCTGGCCCTGCTGCATTCCCTGCGCCAGACACTACACCATCTGAGTGTCACTACATGTACACTGCCCTGGGGCTACAGCTCCACCTGTTGGAAGCTTCACCATCTTGGCTGCAACACACCACCAGCCCCAGAGGATCTGCATGCAGCGTCGGCCTAACATCTCACTTGCCGAACACCACGGGTGGCGTCACGAACTATTCATTCAAAACCATTACACTTCCCCCATTAATTGGGCGCCCAGGGCCACAGACCGGGTCACCGCTGCTGTGACACACCCCGCCGACACCTGCCTGGTTCCGAGTACCCCACGGCCCTGGAAAGGCGACCCATATCTGTGTGTACATATGCAGCATATGGGTCGCCCTCCCAGGGCTGTGGGGTACTCGGTACCGGGCCGGTGTCAGCGGGAAGTGTCACAGCAGCGGTGACCCGGTCCGTGACCCTGGGCGCTCAATTAATGGGGGAAGTTTGAATGGTGGAATGTAGTGGATTAAATGAATAGTTCGTGACGCCACCTGTGGTGTTCGGCAATTGAGATGTTAAGCCGACGCTGCATGCAGATCCTCTAGGACTGGTGGTGTTGGGCAGCCAAGATGGTGAAGCTCCCCACAGGTGGAGATGTAGCCCCAGGTCAGTGTAGATGTAGGTGTAGAGGAGAGGCACAGGTGGTGTAGAAGCTGGTACCCCGATGTAGTGGTACAGGGTGTGTTAGCGCAGGAATGATTGGAGGACACCAGGGCATGTAGTTCCAAAGCTTTACTCACAGTCTGTAGTACACACAGGTGCCTGCC
The DNA here is from genome assembly GCF_039654945.1 of Dendrobates tinctorius. Taxonomy (NCBI): domain Eukaryota; kingdom Metazoa; phylum Chordata; class Amphibia; order Anura; family Dendrobatidae; genus Dendrobates; species Dendrobates tinctorius. The sequence goes on from NW_027361859.1 coordinate 7,396,030, forward strand.
TCCATGCTGTGTCCTCCGGGTAAGGGACTCAGTCAACCTCCAGGCCAGATGGAATGCTCCCTTCCAACACTCCGCCAACATGTGCCTTTCTGAACGTCTCCTCTTATAGCACCTTGGTGTGAAGTACTCCTAGTACTGAGTTACACTGGAGTTCCTCCTGACAGATGTTCCTATGAACTCTACTTGTATGGCAGACAGCTGTAACCTGCTTCGGGGACTCCTTACTCCTGAGTCCCGACTCACTATCCAAGTTGCTGTTGTGCCCCCAAGTCTTAGATGGGAGTAGTGCACTTACAGCTCACTACTCCACCGGTGTCTGCTGTAGGACCATTAGTATCCATACAACCTCGGGGACCGGGGACCGGCCTTGCGTTTAGAACTTCTAGGCAGGGTTCTCTCCTAACCCACGTCCTCTGTTCCCTTTTACTCCTACGTTCCGTACTAGTCTCTCCTTCTTATGGAAGATCAGGTTTCTGTTCATTGTATTTCTCCTTCTTTCCTTTCCCGTGCCAGCAGACCCAAGTCACTGAGATCTGCTGCAGCACCTCCTTCCTCCATCCCTCTCCCAGGGATCTTCTCTCCTCACTCTCCTGAACTGAACTCCTGAGTCACTGACTGACTGACTGACTCTCTGAAATCCTAAACCTTCCCGCTCTTTTATGTATTCTAACTCCAGCCACATCCCAGCATGTTTCGTGTTCCAAGCAGGGAGCCACCAAAGGTGCTCTGCTACACTCCAAGCAGGGAGCTGCAATGTGGCTTTGCTAAACTACTGTGTTGTGTGGGATGCAAGTGTTGGAGCGTGGTCAGGAGCCTCCAACTTACCTGGATGGTGGGGTTCCACACCACAGGAGGAGGTGCAGTACCTCTGTGGCAACTGAATCCTCAGGGGCGCCACACTCCCCCCGTTAAAAACAGCACATCCACGGGCTGCAAGGTAAACAAAGTTGACAGTACAGGAACATACAAAATTTTGTAATGCTGAATAAACATTTCTTATCTAATCTTCTCAATATGAGAGGCACTCATTCTTGAACGTTGCAAACAATTCTTAGTTAACTATCTAAAGTCTTAATTCAAAAGTGCAAGTTTCATCATCAACCTATTTCTTCATCATCTTTCCTTTTTCACTTTTTCTACCTTTCTGTCATTAGCTTAAAGTGATAACCGCTGATACCTGGTTCATCACCTACATTTTCCAAATCTTCATTCTTTATTCAAATCTCTCATCTCTTTATTAAAACAGTCCTACATCTTATATGAAAGCTATCATAAGACACATTATCAAATACTTCACATTAAAACTCTCAATAATTCTTGTAAGTGCTGGACACCGCTCCCAGCCGGGATCTCTTGCAGTGTCCTTTGATTGGAGTCAAGCTCCAAATGAGGTAGACGTTATCTTCGCAAAGTGTCTATGTAAAACCAAGAGAGGGCACCTAAAGAGGTGCAAACTATGTACAATGACAGTTCTGGACCATTCAGCGTTCATGATCTCTGCAGTTCAATGTGAAAGCTGCCAATATAACTGGGCAACACTGGAAAAGCAAAGCTAAACCATGATGATCACAAATAGTAAACAAAAGGCACAACGGTGCAAATACCCTCCTGGGTAACGAGAGTTATTTTTGGTTAAGATTGCTAGTGGTGGTCTCCTTCTGGAATTTCTGGAAACTGGTTACTGGAATTGCTTCCAGGGGAGATACTTTGGGTGTCTTCATCCTGTCGCTGGTTGCTTGCCAATTGCATGTACTCTGCCTCCCAAAGGATGAGATAGGGACTGGTCGGGGTAATTGAAAGGGCCATGGAAATGTCAACTTCCTATGGGCACGGCAAGTCCGCTACCACCGGTGGCACTTCGGCTGCTGTCGGCGACTCAGCCGGCATTGACGCTGGTACCTCGGAGTCCGATTCTTCTGAGTCCATCAGGACCTCAGATAGCGGCACAGCAGTCTGGGGTCGCCGGCGGAGGTCAATTGGGCCATTCCTATTCCTTGGTTCCGCTCCTAAGGCTAGGTTCATGGCGGGGGCGGTAATCATACCTTGCGCTCCCAGGTGAGGCTTCAGTCCCAGTACCTGGTAGTGGACGGTGGCAGCCGCAACTCCCGGAGTTGCCAATGGGTCAGATCGCAGCTGGATTCGGGCGGGGTCAAGGCCGCTTGCTGCCAGAGCCATCGGTGGAGGCCTGTGCAACCGCGCCCGGTCCAGATGGGGACGCGGTCCCGGCTCTCCATTCTGCTCCGGAACCCTCATATACCTCCTCCGTACGGGGCTCATCCAATGGCAATATCTGCTTTGAGGTAGTGGCGGGCGTTGCAGAGGGTGTCTCAGCGGTCGTATCCTCCGCAGGGGCAGCCTGGGGGTGAGTGGCTTCTCCTCCCCCCGTTCTTCTGACTTCTTTTCCCTTTCCATCATGGCGTTCTCGCATTCTTCTTCCCGCCTGGGCTCTTTTCCTGCCACTGGCTTCTGCTCCTCCTTCTTGGGGCGGCGTCTTCTTCCAGCTCCATACCAAGCCAGTACACGAACCCCTCGGGGGGTGGGCCATGTCGCCGTTGCATAGTAATTCAGGCAGGGGAGGCCCAGGACAGTTCACGGTCTTTTCTTAGGACCTCCCATGCTATCCCGCCCTTCTTCACCACGCCATCGGCCATTTTTAGTGTTCATTTTACAGTCTATTAAACTGGGTCTTCTGCACATTTTCAAAAACTTTAAGTCTTAGGCACACAGAACCCGATGGCATCGGGTCTCGTCATCCTGTTTGTGATGCCAAGTTTGGGGTACTCGATACCGGACCGGTGTCAGCGGGATGTGTCACAGCAGCGTTGACCAGGTCCGTGGCCCTGGGCACCCAATTAATGGGGGAAGTTTGAATGGTGGAATGTAGAGGATTAAATGAATAGTTTGTGACGCCACCTGTGGTATTTGGCAATTGAGATGTTAAGCCGACGCTGCATGCAGATCCCCTGGGACTGGTGGTGTGGTGCAGCCAAGATGGTGAAGCTCCCCACAGGTTGAGCTGTAGTCCCAGGGCAGTGTGGATGTAGGGGTAGAGGAGAGGCACAGGCGGTGTAGAAGCTGGTACCCTGCTGTAGTGGTACAGGGTGTGTTAGCGCAGGAATGATTGGAGGACACCAGTGTATGTCGTTCCAAAGCTTTACTCACAGTCTGTAGTACACACAGGTGCCTGCCTCTGTGCTGTGTCCTCCGGGTCAGGGACTCAGTCAACCTCCAGGCCAGATGGAATGCTCCCTTCCAACACTCCGCCAACATGTGCCTTTCTGAACGTCTCCTCTTATAGCACCTTTGGTGTGAAGTACTACTAGTACTGAGTTACACTGGACTTCCTCCTGACAGATGTTCCTATGAACTCTACTTGTACGGCACACAGCTGTAGCCTGCTTCGGGGACTCCTTACTCCTGAGTCCCGACTCACTATCCAAGTTGCTGTTGTGCCCCCAAGTCTTAGATGGGAGTAGTGCATTTACAGCTCACTACTCCACCGGTGTCTGCTGTAGGAGCATTAGTATCCATACAACCTCGGGGACCGGGCCCCGGCCTTGCGCTTAGAACTTCTAGGCAGGGTTCTCTCCTAACCCACGTCCTCTGTTCCCTTTTACTCCTACGTTCTGTACTAGTCTCTCCTCCTTATGGAAGATCAGGTTTCTGTTCAATGTCTTTCTCCTTTCCTTTCCCGTGCCAGCAGACCCAAGTCACTGAGATCTGCTGCAGCACCTCCTTCCTCCATCCCTCTCCCAGGGATCTTCTCTCCTCACTCTCCTGAACTGAACTCCTGAGTCACTGACTGACTGACTCTCTGAAATCCAAAATCTTCCCGCTCTTCCCGTTTCTAACTCCAGCCGCCTCCCAGCACGTTTCGTGTTCCAAGCAGGGAGCCACCAAAGGTGCTCTGCTACACTCCAAGCAGGGAGCCGCAATGTGGTTTTGCTGAACTACTGTGTTGTGTGGGATGCAAGTGTTGGAGCGTGGTCAGGAGCCTCCAACTTACCTGGATGGTGGGGTTCCACACCTCAGGAGGAGGTGCAGTACCTCTGTGGCAACTGATTCCTCAGGGGCGCCACATATACAGTGTGTGTATCTGTATATGTGTATATAGTAGGTGTACATATATACATTATATAGTATGATGGTGTATATCTGAGTTGTGTGTGTATATATACAGTTGTGCTCAAAAGTTTACATCCTCTGGCAGAATCTTTGCTTTCTTGGCCTTTTTCAGAGAATATGAATGATAACACCAAAATTTTACCTCCACTCATAGTTAGTGGTTGGGTTAAGCCATTTATTGTCAAACTACTGTGTTTTCTCTTTTTAAATCATAATGACAACCCAAAATATTCTAATGACCCTGATCAAAAGTTCACATACCCCATTTCTTAATATAGTGTATTCCCCCCTCTAACATCAATAACACCTTGAAGTCTTTTGTGGTAGTTGTGGATGAGGTTCTTTATTTTCTGAGATGGTAAAGCTGCCCACTCTCCTTGGCATAAAGCATAAAGAACCTTTCCTTGCAATCAGAAAAAATGTATAACTTGTACATTTATAATGACCACAGACAAGATAATGATCCCCAACTCACATCAGGACTACAAGATCCCAGGTACTTTCAGCTGCATCACATCTAATGTGGTGTACTTAATTATTTGTACTAAATGTCCAACTGGGGGTCTGTATGTGGGGAGACCGGGCAAAAACTGAGAACAAGGATGAATTCTCATCGCCACACAATAAGAGAAAAAAGAATGGATCTACCTGTGGCCAAAGATTTTTGTATGCCTGATCACAGCACCATGGACATGAAATTACTGGTATTGAAATGTAACTTCACATCTCAGACAGAGAGAAGAGTGTGAGTACAAATTCATGACAACCCTTGACATTCTCAATGCATGAATGAATGTGTCACATGGATTTGTCTTTTTACATCAATTAAGGAATTTGCTCCTAAGACCTTGTGGGGGCATCACAGCACAGAACCAGACCCCAATCAGAGGACAATAAAACATCCGGACTCCTTATCCATGAACTGTTCCAATATTTATGTTTATTCCTCTCCCATAATGATAATTCTGCTTCACGTCGAGGATGAAACAAAGACATTCCGAAAAACTTTTTATGGTTTTAAAGAAGCTATCAAGGAGGAACTCCATTACAGCTTGGATGCTCGTTTTTTATCTATTTATCTGGAAGAGAACATTTGTCCTCGTGGACTGAGGTTAGTTTTTGACTCACCCTTTATGAATGATCTGGAATTTACACAGGACTGGGATAAGAATTTAAACAATTGCATGCATAAAATGATTTTATTACTATACAAGAAAAGGTCAAAACTAGCAGAGCTAGCAGCAATTAAAGTAATGAACCTTTCAAAAGACCTTGTTCCTTTTCAGAAACATCCTGAATATAAGAAGATTAATTCTAATGTCATAACGCATGTCATGCAAGTTGAACACGAAACCATTTTAAAAAAATCAAAAAAGTTACAGAGAGATAGAGAGGACTATAGAAATAAGAATAAAAAAACTGAAAATATATCTAGTACAAATAACAATAACATCACGACTACTGAGATTCTGAATAAGACAGCTGCTGGGAAAATATCTGAGAGAACTAATGATAATTTGGAACAAATCTCTGTACCCCCTGAATTATTATTAAAAAAACCCTCTTTGCTGATTTTTAAGGCCAAATAACTGAAAATAAAGATAATATTTTTTCAAAACCTCCAGTACTTATAAGCACTAAAACTACTGCACCATTAATCGAAGCCCTAAAACACTTGGAAAGTATTAAAAAACAAATGAAACACTTTAATGATAAAAATTTAATTGACACTATTAATCCGATTGTCAATCAAGATAAAATCATCACACCCACCCCGGTGGAAGTTTCTTCACCTGCACTTATTGAATTCCCTGATTGCACTCCTAATTCACTTCTTGACCTTTCTATATGTGAAGACACTAGTTTATCCAAGGAGAATGTGGTCCCTGAGGATAGTATTCCTATTACACTTAGTGATAACACGGTTTTAATTGATAATTCCAACACAAATAACACTGCTACGGTCCCTTTTTTACCACAAATATTGAAAAATTCACAGATAGAAAATTATTTTCCACCAAGAACTGGAAAAAGAAAAGGCTTTATAGAGGATGCCGAGGGGGCAGAAAAAAAGAAAGGGAAAAGACATCCAAATTAATGGACAAAAACAAAAATAATTCCTTTATTACTGGGAGTAATATTTTCAATTTATCTTCATATGTTCTCACTACTGATGAAACCAAAATCCTTTCAAAAGGATTAAATTTCTGCCCTACCTATAAAACAAACGATTTTGACCTCTTTTTAGATCTTCAGCTATTCATCAGGAAACTTACATTAAAAAGACATTTTTTAATAAGAGAAATGAATAAAAACATAAATTATTGTACACAAACAAACGAAGAAACCAGTGATAAATCTGAATTTCATTTGGATGTTCCAATTAAATCTAAATTTTATCCAGTTGAAGATAGGGGTCAGTATCTAAAAGTTTTTAGCGATGTTGTCCAAAAGAAATTCAAAGAGATTACTAAAATCTCTTGCGGTCAAAAATACAATTTAACTAACAATTTAACTAAGGATGAAAAAACTGCTTTAAAATCTCTCAAAACGAATACTGATATTGTGATCCGTTCAGCTGACAAAGGGGGTGGGATTGTCATCCAGAACAGAGAAGATTATTGCAAAGAAGCATGTAATATATTGTCTGATGAAAAATATTATAGAAGAGTTTCTTTTGATACCTTAACAAAATCTAAAGTAATCTATGATAAATTAATTTTGGAGGGCAAGGATAACAATATTTTCGATAAAAATGAATTTAAATTTCTGAATATTATGAACCCACGAATTCCGTTTTTCTACCATTTACCGAAGATACATAAAAGTCTAGTCAACCCCCCAGGAAGACCTATTATTTCCGGTATTAATTCACTAACCAGTAATTTATCACATTTCATTGACAGAATAATGGTCTCAAATGTCCCTTTATTAAAAAGTTTTATTAAAGATTCCACACAATTAATCCAGTACCTACAACAAATTGAATGGAAACCCCACTATATATTTGTAACTATGGATGTATCTGCTTTATACTCAAATATCCCACACAATTTAGGTCTGGCCTGTTTTAACAAGATTTTACTGCAAGACAATAGATTAAGTAAGGAACAAAAGAAGTTTCTGTTAAAAGGCATGGATTTTATATTAAATAATAATTACTTCACCTTTAATGGAATTCTGTACCACCAGTGCCTTGGGACTGCAATGGGCTCAAAAGTAGCACCAACTTACGCTAATATTTTTATGGGGGTGTTTGAAGACTTTTATATTTTTAAATCCAAATGGCATAATAATTGCATTTTATATAAGAGATTTATAGACGATTTGTTTTTTATATGGGATAACACTGAGAATAACATTGGTGATTTTATTTGTGATATTAATAACAATATTTGGGGTCTCACTTTTTCCACTGTCTATGATGAGAACTCTATTAATTTTTTAGACATAAGTATTTATATTGAGAATAATAGTATTTTAACCAAAACTTTTTTTAAAAATGTTGATACAAATAGTTACATCCCGTTCAGTAGTGGTCATTTTAAAAATTGGTTAAGGAATATTCCCCAAAATCAATACAGAAGAATAAGGAAAAATTGTACTGATATAAAAGTATTCAAGGATCAAGCAGAAATATTACATAGTAGGTTTTCTGAGAAAAAATATCCGGATAATTTACTTAAAAATGCTTTTAATAAATGTATTAATTTATCCCAAGAAACCCTCATTAATGGAATCAAGACAGTTAAACCTGAAAACAATAAATTTATGACTAATTTTATTACTCAATTTTGTTCTGACCATATTGAAATTAGGAGGATTTTAAGGAGCAACTGGCATATTTTACTAAATGACCCTATTTTGCAGAAATTTCTTCCAGATAACCCTGGTGTCACGTTTAGAAGGGCACCCACTATTAAAAGTATAGTGGCCCCGAGTCGGTTAAAAAATGTTTCTAAAAATATCTTTAATAATGGACCTCTTTGTATATCCAAATCTCCCTTCAAAGGCATTTATAAATGCGGCAAGAAAAACTGTCTGTGTTGTTCTTGTATTACACATAGAGATAAATGTTTTAAATCTACCAGCACTAATGAGGTTTTTCCTATCAAAGATTTCCTTAATTGCGCCACTGATTTTGTAATATATTTAATTGAATGTGAGTGCGGCAAGCAGTATGTGGGTAGAACAGTCCAACCATTACATCTAAGAATAAACTCTCACAGACATAATATTAAGAGGGGTTTTCTAAAACATGGTCTTTCTAAACATTGTACGATTGTACATAATAAAAATCCTAATGTGCTAAAAATTAGCCCTATCGAACATATCCCGGACAATGTGCCCGACAGGATAGGATTACTGAATAGAAAGGAGATTTTTTGGATCTATAGGCTGAACACTTTAAGACCAAATGGGTTAAACGAAATAACTGAGGTTTTTCTGTAAAGACTTTTCAAACTGTTATTTTTTATTCTGAATGATTATTTGGGGTTTATCTACATTTTATTAATGTCTGTTTCTATTCACTTTGTATCATGCTTGCGTTTTTGTCAGTGCGACTTTCTGTTAATTCCATCTGACTGATTTATTTCTGTCAGCGCGATCCTCTGCCGATGTTATTTGACTAATCTATCTTTTTGTCAGTGTGATTTCCTGCTGAAGGTTATAATTTGAATGTTTTTTTCAGCCCTATTGTTCTAAAAGAAACTTTTCTTCTCTGATGAATTTATACCGTCTTGCGGTCTGGACAGGTTTTCCTCCGGTCTCTCCCCCTCCTGGGTGCGATCCGTCTTCTCTGGGTGCTTCCCTCCCTCGTGAACTGTCCTCTTTTTCTGTGAGCCATTGAGTTTTCACAGATGTCTTGGCAAATCTTTCTTTATAAATCCCTATCATCTAGTACTTTTAAACATGTCCTATTTCTTTTACTTGCACCTCATATCACTGTTTTTTATCAATCCTTCACTTTTTTCTATTCAAAAAAATTTTTTATCTCGAATAATTTTTATTATGACAACATTTTTATATAAAACATTTTTATTATATTGAATAAAAGAATCGTTTTAATATATATATATGTAAATTCATTATCCATTATTTTCTTATTTTCTTCTTTTTCTTTTTCTCTGTCGTCTGCCTATTTGGGATGATGGTTTGAGCTGTGATTTACTGCTCCCTTCCCCCCTTTTTTATAGTTCTAGCACAGGTCTATCCTTTTATATATTCATTTCAAATTTTTTCATTCTTCTTTTTATGACCTGCAAATAAATATTTTAAGAGAATTTATTAAGGTGGAAACAATACAGTTTTAAACATTTTTTGTACATTTTTTTGTTACTGATGACCTTTGACATTCTTTCCCTGTAACATGTGACCTTTGGCGCCAATATTTGAAATTTGTATGTATAAAACTGGGAGCTACTCTGTCTGTTTGTACATGTCATCCCCTGAGGAAGAAGTTTGAGACTTCGAAACGCGTTGGGAAAATAAAAGTATACAAGTACACAATCTGGAAAGGAGTCGTTTTGTCTAGCAGCGCACGTTTAAATCCGAAAATTGTTTCTTTGATATCTGTATACCATATATACAATATATAGTCTATGTTTCTATATTTATAAAGTATATATAATCTGTGTACATGTATAGTGTATATCTGTGTATATGTGCTGCATATATAGTTCTGTAATTGTTGAGTCACCTTAATAGGGATCAGCAGTTTTACTTTTTTTTTTTTATTAATATTTATTTATATAGCGCCATTGATTCCATGGTGCTGTACATGAGAAGGGGATACATACAAATTACAGATATCACTTACAGTAAACAAACTAACAATGACAGACTGATACAGAGGAGAGAGGACCCTGCCCTTTCGGGCTTACATGCTACAGGATGGTGGGGAAGGAGACAGTAGGTTGGGGGGTTGCAGCAGCTCCAGTGATGGTGAGGCGGTAGCTCCAGTAGTGGTGAGGAGGCAGTGGGGATCATTGCAGGCTGTAGGCTATCCTGAAGAGGTGGGTTTTCAGGTTCCATCTGAAGGATCCGAGTGTGGATGATAGCCGGACGTGTTGGGGCAAGGAATTCCAGAGGATGGGGGATATTCGGGAGAAGTCTTGGAGGCGGTTGGGTGAGGAGCGAATAAGTGTGGAGGAGAGAAGGAGGTCTTGGGAGGATCGGAGATTACGTGAGGGAAGATATCGGGAGATTAATTCAGAGATATATGGAGGAGATGGGTTATAGATGGCCTTGTAGGTCAGTATTAGTAATTTGAATTGGATACGCTGAGGGAGTGGGAGCCAGAGGGGAGAAACGGAGGAGTAGCGAGGAGAGAGATGAATTAGTCGGGCAGCAGAGTTAAGGATGGACTGGAGAGGTGCGAGGGTGTTAGCAGGGAGGCCACAAAATGAGATGTTGCAGTAGTCGAGACGGGAGATGATGAGGGCATGCACAAGCATTTTAGTAGAGTGAGGGTTGATGAAGGGACGGATTCTGGAAATATTTTTGAGATGGAGGCGGCAGGAAGTGGAGAGAGCTTGGATGTGTGGTTTGAAGGACAGGGCAGAGTCAAGGGTTACTCCGAGGCAGCGGACCTCCGATACGGGGGAAAGCGTGATGTCGTCAATTTTTATAGATAGGTCAGGTAAGGAAGATCTGTGAAATGGGGGAAAGATGATCAGTTCAGATTTGTCCACATTCAGTTTGAGGAAGCGGGAGGAGAAGAAGGAGGACACGGCTGATAAACACTCCGGGATTTTGGAGAGCAGAGAGGTGACGTCTGGGCCAGAGAGGTATATCTGGGTATCATCGGCATAAAGGTGGTACTAGAATCTGTGGGACTTTATTAGTTGCCCCAGGCCAAGTGTATAGATTGAGAAGAGTTAGGGTCCTAGAACAGAGCCTTGGGGTCTCCAACAGAGAGAGGGTGGGATGAGGAGGTAGTGTGGGAGTGGGAGACGCTGAATGTGCGGTTGGAGAGGTATGAGGAGATCCAGGATAGGGCAAGGTCTTTGATGCCAAAGGAAGAGAGGATCTGTATTAGGAGGCAGTGGTCAACTATGTCGAAGGCAGAGGACAGGTCTGGAAGGAGGAGTATAGAGTATTGTCCATTCGCTTTGGCTGTAAGTAGGTCAGTAGTAATTTTGGTCAGGGCTGTCTCAGTGGAGTGATGGGGGCGCAAACCAGATTGTAGATTGTCAAATAGCAGGTTAGATGAGAGATTGGAGGAAAGTTCAGCGTGGACGAGCTGCTCCAGGAGTTTGGAAGCGAATGGGAGCAGCGATATTGGGTGATAGCTGGACATAGCGGTTGGGTCGAGGGTTGGCTTTTTGAGGATAGGCGTGATTGTAGCATGTTTGAAAGCAGAAGACAAGGTACCGGAAGTTAGTGATAGGTTGAAGAGGTGGGTTACAGATGGGATAAGAGTGGTGGCGAGGTTGGGGAGGAGGTGGGATAGGATGGGGTCAAGTGCGCAAGTGGTGAGGTGTGATTTGGAGAGAAGATGAGCAAGCTCCCCTTCAGTGATGTTGGATAAGGAGGTTATGGGGTTTGGATATTGGTCTGGTATACAAAGGGGTTGTGGTGGTTGAATAATAAAGACTTGCCGTGTTTGGTCTATCTTGTTTTTGAAGTGCATGGCGAAGTCCTCAGCAGAGATTAGGGAAGTTGGAGGGGGGTAGTGGTGGGCGTAGGAGGGAGTTAAAAGTATTGAACAACTGTTTAGGGTTGTGGGATAAGGAAGATACCAGGGATGTAAAGTAGGCCTGTTTAGCAGAGGTGAGCAAGTGTTGCTTGTTTGAGTGCAGTGAAGTCGTCTTGGGAATGTGTTTTCTTCCAGCGCCGTTCTGCAGTTCTGGATGCTTGCCGAAGCTTTTTAGTGGTGTTATTAATTATTATTATTATTATTATTATTATTATTATTATTGGTGTTATTATGATCAAAAAGGGGAAGAAGGTGGACCCAGGCAACTATAGGCCGGTGAGTCTGACTTCTATACCAGGAAAGATCTTTGAACAAATTATTAAACAACATGTATGTCAATACCTGGATAAGAATGAAGTGATTAAACAGAGTCAGCATGGGTTTGTAACTAATAAGTCATGTCAGACTAATTTAATTTCCTTCTATGACGGTATTACTGATTGGGTGGATCAAGGAAATGCTGTAGATATAGTATATCTTGACTTCAGCAAAGCATTTGACAAAGTCTCTCATACAATCCTTATTGAAAAAATGACTAAGTATGGAATGGACAAGGCAACTGTTAGGTGGATTCATAACTGGCTTAGTGATCGGACCCAAAGAGTGGTCGTAAATGGCTGCACATCCAGTTGGAAGAATGTCTCAAGTGGGGTACCACAGGGCTCTGTCCTGGGCCCTGTATTGTTCAACATCTTTATCAACGATTTAGATGAAGGAATTGAGGGTAAACTGATTAAATTTGCTGATGACACAAAGCTAGGAGGGATAGCTAATACTAGAGAAGAGAGAGAGAGGATTCAAAAAGATTTAAATAAACTGGAGAAGTGGGAAGCAACTAACATAATGGTTTTTAACAGGGAGAAATGCAAAGTACTACATCTGGGCAATAAAAATGAAAAAAGCATATATAGAATGGGAGGAATAGGGCTAAGTGACAGCACATGTGAAAAAGACTTGGGTATACTAATAGATCACAGACTGATTATGAGTCAACAGTGTGATGCAGCAGCAAAAAAGGCAAATGCAATTCTAGGATGTATTAACAGAAGCATACAGTCTAGATCACGTGAAGTAATTATTTCCCTCTACTCCTCTTTGGTCAGACCTCATCTGGAATATTGTGTCCAATTTTGGGCACCACATTTTAAAAAAGACATCAACAAACTGGAGCAAGTTCAGAAAAGAGCGACCAGAATGGTGACCGGTCTGCAAACCCTGTCTTATGAGGAAAGGTTGCAGGATTTGGGAATGTTTAGTTTGCAAAAGAGAAGACTGAGAGGAGACTTAATAGCTGTCTACAAATATCTAAAGGGCTGTCACATTGTAGAAGGATCAACTTTATTCTCATTTGCACAAGGAAAGACTAGAAGCAATGGGATGAAGCTGAATGGGAGGAGACACAGATTAGATATTAGAAAAAACTTTTTGACAGTTAGAGTGATCAATGAGTGGAACAGGCTGCCACGAGAAGTGGTGAGTTCTCCTTCAATGGAAGTCTTCAAACAGAGGCTGGACAGACATCTAACTGGGATGATTTAGCGAATCCTGCTTTGAGCAGGGGGTTGGACCAGATGGCCCAGGAGGTCCCTTCCAACTCTACGATTCTATGATTCTATGATTCTATGATTCTATTGTGCCAGGGTTGTCTATTGATTCGTCACACTCTGTTATGCATGACAGGGGCGACCGAGTCGATGGCTGATGCAAGAGTGGCATTGTAGAAGCTAGTGGCAGTGTCTGTGTCGTGGAGTGAGGATATGGAGGACAGTGGTAGGATAGAGTCAGAGAGTGTGTGAGTGTCTAGATGTGCAAGGTTTCTGTGGGGGTGTGCGTGTTGCTGGGCATGGGTGACAGGTGAGGAAGATAGGGATGAGAAAGTGATTAGATGGTGGTCAGATAGAGGGAGAGGAGAGGTTGTGAAGTTAGATAGGGAGCAGAGACGGATGAAGACCAGGTCTAATGTGTGTCCATCTGTGTGGGTGGCTGAGGAGGACCACTGAGTAAGTCCAAAGGAAGAAGTACATAAGGGACAGGAGTTTGGAAGCTGCTGATTGGTGGGTGTCAATGGGGATGTTGATGTCACCCATTATGATGGTGGGAATGTCAGCAGAGAGAAAGTGAAGGAGCCAGGTAGAGAATTGGTCAATAAAGGCAGTGGTGGGGCCTGGAGGTCGGTATATGACAGCTACTTCGAGGTTGGAGGGAGAGTAGATGCAGACAGAGTGGACTTCAAAAGAGGGGAGGACAAGGGAGGGAAGAGGTGGGATTGAGTTGAAGATGTAGTTGGAAGAAAAGAGAAGGCCCACTCCTCCACCATGTCTGTTGCCAGGGCGAGGAGTGTGGGTGAAGTGGAGGCCACCATAGCATAGCACAGCAGGGGAGGCGGTGTTGGAGGGTGTCAGCCATGTTTCAGTGAGGCCAAGGATGGAAAAATTATGAGAGGTAAAGTGGTCGTGAATCACATGGAGTTTATTGCAGACGGAGCGGGCATTCCAGAGTGATCCAGTGAGAGGGAGCAGGGTGGTGGGCGTCAAAGTCACAGATTTGAGGTTGGAAAGATTTTGGGTGTTTTTTTGGATTGGGAGTGATAGAAGGGGGTAATAATGGGAGGTGTGAGCTGTGGGGGTCCAGGATTGGGAGATATGTCACCAGCAGTGAGGAGAAGCAGAGAGAGGCAGAGCAGGTGGGAGGAGGAGAGTGGGAGATGTGTTTTGTGTGTTGTTAGGAGAGATCTGAAGTTGAGGAGCAGGTCAGCGGAGGAGGTCAGGTGAGGTGAGGGGGCAAGAGGGAAGGAGAGATTATTACTTGGTTAGAGGATGCTGGCGTCTGTGGATAGTGAAGGAGTCAGGAGTAATGGAGGCAAAACCATTAGAGCATATTTCAGCATGGTAAGAGGAAGTCTGGAGCTGACAGAAAGAAATTTGGTGTATTTAAGCTGTTTTGGCGTACCTTCTGGTCACTTCTGTCTCATTTCTGGCATATTTCAATAGTTATCCTTATAATGGCATCCTTGCAATGGCAGACCAGGGTCTAGGCAGACCAATCTCTAAGAATTTATAACAGCTCAAATGCACTTCAAACAGACCCAGGTGTGATCAGGAGGGAGGAGCAGCAGGGACACTGCTTGCACACATAGGAGGGGATTAATTAGAAGTCAGGAAGGAAGAGAGAGAAAAAATAATAAGATCCAGGGGACATACCTTTGATAGCAGATAGATACAGGAGTGATTGGGGTTAAGGAGAGATGGGTGCTGAGGGTATTGCATCCAGGGGACATACCATTGATAGCAGATAGATACAGGAGTGATTGGGGTTCAGGAGAGATGGGTGCTGAGGGTATTGCATCCAGGGGACATTCCATTGATAGCAGATAGATACAGGAGTGATTGGGGTTCAGGAGAGATGGGTGCTGAGGGTATTGCATCCAGGGGACATACCATTGATAGCAGATAGATACAGGAGTGATTGGGGTTGGGGTCTCATGCCTGTGTTTTACATTAGGGCCTGTTCACACTGTCTTTCTTTACTGCGCCCTGTGGGTTCGGCCTGTATCCTGTATAGAGCCATAGAATGTAATGACAAGAATAGAGTTCAAATGACTTCCACATGTAATTTTTTTCTGAATGTGTCCATCTGTTTTTTAGACGAAAAACAAAAACTAAGACTCTAAGAAAATAAATCAGACGGTTAATTTCAGAAAAAAACAAACAAATAGAATTAATTTGACCTCTGCTTGTGTTATTGCAGTCTGTGGCCCTGTCGGGGATTTATGTGGATTCTATTTTAGTGGGATTCTGGCAGAGTTCCTGGATGCACTGCAGAAGCGCAGTGTGAACAGGCTTAATATAATGTATGGAATAGTGCCATCTACTATACTATTCCGCGCTGTTCCAATACAGCACCAGTTCCACCTCATACTCGGTCTGGCCATCTACCACAACAGGTGGCGGGAGCGAGGGAAAATCACTAGAGGAAGGCACCGACGGCTTCAGAAGCACCTTATGGAATAAGGTGTTGAGAAGGCCGAACTTTTAAATTCCTATTTTGCATCTGTTTTCTCTCAGAAAGGAAATGTAACATCAACTGTTCTTCACTCTCCTATTAAGGGAATAGAAGAATCCAGGATATCTATAAACAGAAAGATAGTGAAGGAACACTTAGCTAACCTAAATGAATTCAAGTCTCCAGGTCCAGATGAATTACACCCCAGAGTACTGAAGGAGATAGCAGAAGAAATTTTTGAACCCCTCTCCATAATCTTTGAAAATTCTTGGAGAACAGGAGAAGTCCCGGAAGACTGGAGAAGAGCAAATATTGTTCCTATCTTCAAAAAGGGGAAGAAGGTGGACCCAGGCAACTATAGACCTGTGAGTCTGACTTCTATACCAGGAAAGATCTTTGAACAAATTATTAAACAACATGTATGTAAGTACCTGGATAAGAATGAAGTGATTAAACAGAGTCAGCATGGGTTTATAACTAATAAGTCATTTTCAGACTAACTTAATTTCCTTCTATGACAGAATCACTGATTGGTTGGATCAGAGAAATGCTGTAGATATAGTATATCTTGAATTCAGCAAAGCATTTGACAAAGTATCTCACACAAACCTTATTGAAAAAATGACTAAGCATGGAATGGAA